>NC_064619.1:676403291-677028291 GCF_023898315.1 Schistocerca nitens | reverse complement strand
TGTGAAAGTATTACGGTCAACAAATAATGGTGTATCGCTTCTGGTTAACTGGCCAGAGCAAGCTTGTAGATGCGACTGTGGTTAAACGAGGAGCAAGTGGCAGGAGTAACTATGACTCTCTTAAGGTAGCCAAATGCCTCGTCAACAGGCGAATTCCAACGGCAAACTCTAGGAGTTCCCGGCAGGAGTACTGTGAAAGTCTTAAGGTCAGCAAATAATGGTGTATCGCTTCTGGTGAACTGGCCAGAGTAAGTTTGTAGATGTGACTGTGGTTTAACGAGGAGCAAGTGGCAGGAGTACGTATGACTCTCTTAAGGTAGCCAAAAGCCTCGTCAACAGGCGAAAAACATCGGAATTCTCGAGGAGCTCCCGGCAGGAGTACTGTGAAAGTCTTAAGGTCAACAAATAATGGTGTATCGCTTCTGGTTAACTGGCCAGAGCAAGCTTGTACATGTGACTATTGTGAAACGGGGACAAACTGGCAGGACTAACTATAACTCTCTTAAGGTAGCCAAATGCCTCGTCAACAGGCGAATTCCAACGGCAAACTCGAAGAGCTCCCGGCAGGAGTACTGTGAAAGTCTCAAGGCCGACAAATAATGACGTACCGCTTCAGGTGAACTGGGCCAGAGGAAGCTTGAAAATGTGGCTGTGGTTAACAGCGAGCATTTGGCAGGTGTAACAATGACTCTCTTAAGGTAGAAAAATGCCTCGTCAACAGGCGAAAAACATCGGCATTCTCGGGGAGCTCCCGGCAGGAGTACTGTGAAAGTATTACGGTCAACAAATAATGGTGTATCGCTTCTGGTTAACTGGCCAGAGCAAGCTTGTAGATGCGACTGTGGTTAAACGAGGAGCAAGTGGCAGGAGTAACTATGACTCTCTTAAGGTAGCCAAATGCCTCGTCAACAGGCGAATTCCAACGGCAAACTCTAGGAGTTCCCGGCAGGAGTACTGTGAAAGTCTTAAGGTCAGCAAATAATGGTGTATCGCTTCTGGTGAACTGGCCAGAGTAAGTTTGTAGATGTGACTGTGGTTTAACGAGGAGCAAGTGGCAGGAGTACGTATGACTCTCTTAAGGTAGCCAAATGCCTCGTCAACAGGCGAAAAACATCGGCATTCTCGAGGAGCTCCCGGCAGGAGTACTGTGAAAGTCTTAAGGTCAACAAATAATGGTGTATCGCTTCTGGTTAACTGGCCAGAGCAAGCTTGTACATGTGACTATTGTGAAACGGGGACAAACTGGCAGGGCTAACTATAACTCTCTTAAGGTAGCCAAATGCCTCGTCAACAGGCGAATTCCAACGGCAAACTCGAGGAGCTCCCGGCAGGAGTACTGTGAAAGTCTCAAGGCCGACAAATAATGACGTACCGCTTCAGGTGAACTGGGCCAGAGGAAGCTTGAAAATGTGGCTGTGGTTAACAGCGAGCATTTGGCAGGTGTAACAATGACTCTCTTAAGTTAGAAAAATGCCTCGTCAACAGGCGAAAAACATCGGCATTCTCGAGGAGCTCCCGGCAGGAGTACTGTGAAAGTATTAATGTCAACAAATAATGGTGTATCGCTTCTGGTTAACTGGCCAGAGCAAGCTTGTAGATGTGACTATGGTGAAACGGGGAGAAACTGGCAGGATTAACTATGACTCTCTTAAGGTAGACAAATGCCTCGTAAACTGGCGAATCCCAACGGCAAACTCGAGGAGCTCCTGGCAGGAGTACTGTGAAAGTCTTAAGGTCAACAAATAATGGTGTATCGCTTCTGGTGAACTGGCCAGAGTAAGATTGTAGATGTGACTGTGGTTTAACGAGGAGCAAGTGGCAGGAGTACGTATGACTCTCTTAAGGTAGCTAAATGCCTCGTCAACAGGCGAAAAACATCGGCATTCTCGAGGAGCTCCCGGCAGGAGTGCTGTGAAAGTATTAAGGTCAACAAATAATGGTGTATCGCTTCTGGTTAACTGGCCAGAGCAAGCTTGTAGATGTGACTATGGTGAAACGGGGAGAAACTGGCAGGAGTAACTATGACTCTCTTAAGGTAGCCAAATGCCTCGTAAACAGGCGAATCCCAACGGCAAACTCGAGGAGCTCCTGGCAGGAGTACTGTGAAAGTCTTAAGGTCAACAAATAATGGCGTATCGCTTCTGGTGAACAGAGTAAGCTTGTAGATGTGACTGTGGTAAAATGGGGAGCAAGTGGCAGGAGTAACTATGACTCTCTTAGGGTTGCCAAATGACTCGTCAAAAGGCGCATTACATCGGCAAACCCGATGAGCTCCCGGAAGGAGTACTGTGAAAGCCTTAAGGTCAACAAATAATGGCGTATCGCTCCTGGTGTACTGGCCAGAGTAAGCTTGTAGATGTGACTGTGTGAAACGGGGACAAACTGGCAGGAGTAACTATGACTCTCTTAAGGAACCCAAATGCCTCGTCAACATGCGAAATACATCTGCAAACTCGAGGAGCTCCCAGCAGTAGTACTGTGAAACACTTTATGTCGACAGATAATGGCGTATCGGCTGTGGTGAACTGGGCCAGAGGAAGCTTGAAAATGTGGCTGTGGTTAACAGCGAGCATTTGGCAGGTGTAACAATGACTCTCTTAAGGTAGAAAAATGCCTCGTCAACAGGCGAAAAACATCGGCATTCTCGAGGAGCTCCCGGCAGGAGTACTGTGAAAGTATTACGGTCAACAAATAATGGTGTATCGCTTCTGGTTAACTGGCCAGAGCAAGCTTGTAGATGCGACTGTGGTTAAACGAGGAGCAAGTGGCAGGAGTAACTATGACTCTCTTAAGGTAGCCAAATGCCTCGTCAACAGGCGAATTCCAACGGCAAACTCTAGGAGTTCCCGGCAGGAGTACTGTGAAAGTCTTAAGGTCAGCAAATAATGGTGTATCGCTTCTGGTGAACTGGCCAGAGTAAGTTTGTAGATGTGACTGTGGTTTAACGAGGAGCAAGTGGCAGGAGTACGTATGACTCTCTTAAGGTAGCCAAAAGCCTCGTCAACAGGCGAAAAACATCGGAATTCTCGAGGAGCTCCCGGCAGGAGTACTGTGAAAGTCTTAAGGTCAACAAATAATGGTGTATCGCTTCTGGTTAACTGGCCAGAGCAAGCTTGTACATGTGACTATTGTGAAACGGGGACAAACTGGCAGGACTAACTATAACTCTCTTAAGGTAGCCAAATGCCTCGTCAACAGGCGAATTCCAACGGCAAACTCGAAGAGCTCCCGGCAGGAGTACTGTGAAAGTCTCAAGGCCGACAAATAATGACGTACCGCTTCAGGTGAACTGGGCCAGAGGAAGCTTGAAAAAGTGGCTGTGGTTAACAGCGAGCATTTGGCAGGTGTAACAATGACTCTCTTAAGGTAGAAAAATGCCTCGTCAACAGGCGAAAAACATCGGCATTCTCGAGGAGCTCCCGGCAGGAGTACTGTGAAAGTATTAAGGTCAACAAATAATGGTGTATCGCTTCTGGTTAACTGGCCAGAGCAAGCTTGTAGATGTGACTATGGTGAAACGGGGAGAAACTGGCAGGATTAACTATGACTCTCTTAAGGTAGCCAAATGCCTCGTAAACAGGCGAATCCCAACGGCAAACTCGAGGAGCTCCTGGCAGGAGTACTGTGAAAGTCTTAAGGTCAACAAATAATGGCGTATCGCTTCTGGTGAACTAGTCAGAGTAACCTTGTAGATGTGACTGTGGTAAAATGGGGAGCAAGTGGCAGGAGTAACTATGACTCTCTTAGGGTTGCCAAATGACTCGTCAAAAGGCGAATTACATCGGCAAACCCGATGAGCTCCCGGAAGGAGTACTGTGAAAGCCTTAAGGTCAACAAATAATGGCGTATCGCTCCTGGTGTACTGGCCAGAGTAAGCTTGTAGATGTGACTGTGTGAAACGGGGACAAACTGGCAGGAGTAACTATGACTCTCTTAAGGAACCCAAATGCCTCGTCAACATGCGAAATACATCTGCAAACTCGAGGAGCTCCCAGCAGTAGTACTGTGAAACACTTTATGTCGACAGATAATGGCGTATCGGCTGTGGTGAACTGGGCCAGAGGAAGCTTGAAAATGTGGCTGTGGTTAACAGCGAGCATTTGGCAGGTGTAACAATGACTCTCTTAAGGTAGAAAAATGCCTCGTCAACAGGCGAAAAACATCGGCATTCTCGAGGAGCTCCCGGCAGGAGTACTGTGAAAGTATTACGGTCAACAAATAATGGTGTATCGCTTCTGGTTAACTGGCCAGAGCAAGCTTGTAGATGCGACTGTGGTTAAACGAGGAGCAAGTGGCAGGAGTAACTATGACTCTCTTAAGGTAGCCAAATGCCTCGTCAACAGGCGAATTCCAACGGCAAACTCTAGGAGTTCCCGGCAGGAGTACTGTGAAAGTCTTAAGGTCAGCAAATAATGGTGTATCGCTTCTGGTGAACTGGCCAGAGTAAGTTTGTAGATGTGACTGTGGTTTAACGAGGAGCAAGTGGCAGGAGTACGTATGACTCTCTTAAGGTAGCCAAAAGCCTCGTCAACAGGCGAAAAACATCGGAATTCTCGAGGAGCTCCCGGCAGGAGTACTGTGAAAGTCTTAAGGTCAACAAATAATGGTGTATCGCTTCTGGTTAACTGGCCAGAGCAAGCTTGTACATGTGACTATTGTGAAACGGGGACAAACTGGCAGGACTAACTATAACTCTCTTAAGGTAGCCAAATGCCTCGTCAACAGGCGAATTCCAACGGCAAACTCGAAGAGCTCCCGGCAGGAGTACTGTGAAAGTCTCAAGGCCGACAAATAATGACGTACCGCTTCAGGTGAACTGGGCCAGAGGAAGCTTGAAAAAGTGGCTGTGGTTAACAGCGAGCATTTGGCAGGTGTAACAATGACTCTCTTAAGGTAGAAAAATGCCTCGTCAACAGGCGAAAAACATCGGCATTCTCGAGGAGCTCCCGGCAGGAGTACTGTGAAAGTATTAAGGTCAACAAATAATGGTGTATCGCTTCTGGTTAACTGGCCAGAGCAAGCTTGTAGATGTGACTATGGTGAAACGGGGAGAAACTGGCAGGATTAACTATGACTCTCTTAAGGTAGCCAAATGCCTCGTAAACAGGCGAATCCCAACGGCAAACTCGAGGAGCTCCTGGCAGGAGTACTGTGAAAGTCTTAAGGTCAACAAATAATGGCGTATCGCTTCTGGTGAACTAGTCAGAGTAACCTTGTAGATGTGACTGTGGTAAAATGGGGAGCAAGTGGCAGGAGTAACTATGACTCTCTTAGGGTTGCCAAATGACTCGTCAAAAGGCGAATTACATCGGCAAACCCGATGAGCTCCCGGAAGGAGTACTGTGAAAGCCTTAAGGTCAACAAATAATGGCGTATCGCTCCTGGTGTACTGGCCAGAGTAAGCTTGTAGATGTGACTGTGTGAAACGGGGACAAACTGGCAGGAGTAACTATGACTCTCTTAAGGAACCCAAATGCCTCGTCAACATGCGAAATACATCTGCAAACTCGAGGAGCTCCCAGCAGTAGTACTGTGAAACACTTTATGTCGACAGATAATGGCGTATTGGCTGTGGTGAACTGGGCCAGAGGAAGCTTGAAAATGTGGCTGTGGTTAACAGCGAGCATTTGGCAGGTGTAACAATGACTCTCTTAAGGTAGAAAAATGCCTCGTCAACAGGCGAAAAACATCGGCATTCTCGAGGAGCTCCCGGCAGGAGTACTGTGAAAGTATTACGGTCAACAAATAATGGTGTATCGCTTCTGGTTAACTGGCCAGAGCAAGCTTGTAGATCCGACTGTGGTTAAACGAGGAGCAAGTGGCAGGAGTAACTATGACTCTCTTAAGGTAGCCAAATGCCTCGTCAACAGGCGAATTCCAACGGCAAACTCTAGGAGTTCCCGGCAGGAGTACTGTGAAAGTCTTAAGGTCAGCAAATAATGGTGTATCGCTTCTGGTGAACTGGCCAGAGTAAGTTTGTAGATGTGACTGTGGTTTAACGAGGAGCAAGTGGCAGGAGTACGTATGACTCTCTTAAGGTAGCCAAAAGCCTCGTCAACAGGCGAAAAACATCGGAATTCTCGAGGAGCTCCCGGCAGGAGTACTGTGAAAGTCTTAAGGTCAACAAATAATGGTGTATCGCTTCTGGTTAACTGGCCAGAGCAAGCTTGTACATGTGACTATTGTGAAACGGGGACAAACTGGCAGGACTAACTATAACTCTCTTAAGGTAGCCAAATGCCTCGTCAACAGGCGAATTCCAACGGCAAACTCGAAGAGCTCCCGGCAGGAGTACTGTGAAAGTCTCAAGGCCGACAAATAATGACGTACCGCTTCAGGTGAACTGGGCCAGAGGAAGCTTGAAAAAGTGGCTGTGGTTAACAGCGAGCATTTGGCAGGTGTAACAATGACTCTCTTAAGGTAGAAAAATGCCTCGTCAACAGGCGAAAAACATCGGCATTCTCGAGGAGCTCCCGGCAGGAGTACTGTGAAAGTATTAAGGTCAACAAATAATGGTGTATCGCTTCTGGTTAACTGGCCAGAGCAAGCTTGTAGATGTGACTATGGTGAAACGGGGAGAAACTGGCAGGATTAACTATGACTCTCTTAAGGTAGCCAAATGCCTCGTAAACAGGCGAATCCCAACGGCAAACTCGAGGAGCTCCTGGCAGGAGTACTGTGAAAGTCTTAAGGTCAACAAATAATGGCGTATCGCTTCTGGTGAACTAGCCAGAGTAAGCTTGTAGATGTGACTGTGGTAAAATGGGGAGCAAGTGGCAGGAGTAACTATGACTCTCTTAGGGTTGCCAAATGACTCGTCAAAAGGCGAATTACATCGGCAAACCCGAGGAGCTCCCGGAAGGAGTACTGTGAAAGTCTTAAGGTCAACAAATAATGGCGTATCGCTTCTGGTGAACTGGCCAGAGTAAGTTTGTAGATGTGACTGTGGATTAACGAGGAGCAAGTGGCAGGAGTACGTATGACTCTCTTAAGGTAGCCAAATGCCTCGTCAACAGGCGAAAAACATCGGCATTCTCGAGGAGCTCCCGGCAGGAGTACTGTGAAAGTCTTAAGGTCAACAAATAATGGTGTATCGCTTCTGGTTAACTGGCCAGAGCAAGCTTGTACATGTGACTATTGTGAAACGGGGAGAAACTGGCAGGACTAACTATAACTCTCTTAAGGTACCCAAATGCCTCGTCAACAGGAGAATTCCAACGGCAAACTCTAGGAGCTCCCGGCAGGAGTACTGTGAAAGCCTCAAGGCCGACAAATAATGACGTACCGCTTCAGGTGAACTGGGCCAGAGGAAGCTTGAAAATGTGGCTGTGGTTAACAGCGAGCATTTGGCAGGTGTAACAATGACTCTCTTAAGGTAGAAAAATGCCTCGTCAACAGGCGAAAAACATCGGCATTCTCGGGGAGCTCCCGGCAGGAGTACTGTGAAAGTATTACGGTCAACAAATAATGGTGTATCGCTTCTGGTTAACTGGCCAGAGCAAGCTTGTAGATGCGACTGTGGTTAAACGAGGAGCAAGTGGCAGGAGTAACTATGACTCTCTTAAGGTAGCCAAATGCCTCGTCAACAGGCGAATTCCAACGGCAAACTCTAGGAGTTCCCGGCAGGAGTACTGTGAAAGTCTTAAGGTCAGCAAATAATGGTGTATCGCTTCTGGTGAACTGGCCAGAGTAAGTTTGTAGATGTTACTGTGGTTTAACGAGGAGCAAGTGGCAGGAGTACGTATGACTCTCTTAAGGTAGCCAAATGCCTCGTCAACAGGCGAAAAACATCGGCATTCTCGAGGAGCTCCCGGCAGGAGTACTGTGAAAGTCTTAAGGTCAACAAATAATGGTGTATCGCTTCTGGTTAACTGGCCAGAGCAAGCTTGTACATGTGACTATTGTGAAACGGGGACAAACTGGCAGGGCTAACTATAACTCTCTTAAGGTAGCCAAATGCCTCGTCAACAGGCGAATTCCAACGGCAAACTCGAGGAGCTCCCGGCAGGAGTACTGTGAAAGTCTCAAGGCCGACAAATAATGACGTACCGCTTCAGGTGAACTGGGCCAGAGGAAGCTTGAAAATGTGGCTGTGGTTAACAGCGAGCATTTGGCAGGTGTAACAATGACTCTCTTAAGGTAGAAAAATGCCTCGTCAACAGGCGAAAAACATCGGCATTCTCGAGGAGCTCCCGGCAGGAGTACTGTGAAAGTATTAATGTCAACAAATAATGGTGTATCGCTTCTGGTTAACTGGCCAGAGCAAGCTTGTAGATGTGACTATGGTGAAACGGGGAGAAACTGGCAGGATTAACTATGACTCTCTTAAGGTAGCCAAATGCCTCGTAAACATTCGAATCCCAACGGCAAACTCTAGGAGCTCCTGGCAGGAGTACTGTGAAAGTCTTAAGGTCAACAAATAATGGCGTATCGCTTCTGGTGAACTGGCCAGAGCAAGCTTGTACATGTGACTATTGTGAAACGGGGAGAAACTGGCAGGACTAACTATAACTCTCTTAAGGTAGCCAAATGCCTCGTCAACAGGCGAATTCCAACTGCAAACTCGAGGAGCTCCCGGCAGGAGTACTGTGAAAGTCTCAAGGCCGACAAATAATGACGTACCGCTTCAGGTGAACTGGGCCAGAGGAAGCTTGAAAATGTGGCTGTGGTTAACAGCGAGCATTTGGCAGGTGTAACAATGACTCTCTTAAGGTAGAAAAATGCCTCGTCAACAGGCGAAAAACATCGGCATTCTCGAGGAGCTCCCGGCAGGAGTACTGTGAAAGTATTACGGTCAACAAATAATGGTGTATCGCTTCTGGTTAACTGGCCAGAGCAAGCTTGTAGATGCGACTGTGGTAAAACGAGGAGCAAGTGGCAGGAGTAACTATGACTCTCTTAAGGTAGCCAAATGCCTCGTCAACAGGCGAATTCCAACGGCAAACTCTAGGAGTTCCCGGCAGGAGTACTGTGAAAGTCTTAAGGTCAGCAAATAATGGTGTATCGCTTCTGGTGAACTGGCCAGAGTAAGTTTGTAGATGTGAATGTGGTTTAACGAGGAGCAAGTGGCAGGAGTACGTATGACTCTCTTAAGGTAGCCAAATGCCTCGTCAACAGGCGAAAAACATCGGCATTCTCGAGGAGCTCCCGGCAGGAGTACTGTGAAAGTCTTAAGGTCAACAAATAATGGTGTATCGCTTCTGGTTAACTGGCCAGAGCAAGCTTGTACATGTGACTATTGTGAAACGGGGACAAACTGGCAGGGCTAACTATAACTCTCTTAAGGTAGCCAAATGCCTCGTCAACAGGCGAATTCCAACGGCAAATTCGAGGAGCTCCCGGCAGGAGTACTGTGAAAGTCTCAAGGCCGACAAATAATGACGTACCGCTTCAGGTGAACTGGGCCAGAGGAAGCTTGAAAATGTGGCTGTGGTTAACAGCGAGCATTTGGCAGGTGTAACAATGACTCTCTTAAGGTAGAAAAATGCCTCGTCAACAGGCGAAAAACATCGGCATTCTCGAGGAGCTCCCGGCAGGAGTACTGTGAAAGTATTAATGTCAACAAATAATGGTGTATCGCTTCTGGTTAACTGGCCAGAGCAAGCTTGTAGATGTGACTATGGTGAAACGGGGAGAAACCGGCAGGATTAACTATGACTCTCTTAAGGTAGCCAAATGCCTCGTAAACAGGCGAATCCCAACGGCAAACTCGAGGAGCTCCTGGCAGGAGTACTGTGAAAGTCTTAAGGTCAACAAATAATGGCGTATCGCTTCTGGTGAACTAGCCAGAGTAAGCTTGTAGATGTGACTGTGGTAAAATGGGGAGCAAGTGGCAGGAGTAACTATGACTCTCTTAGGGTTGCCAAATGACTCGTGAAAAGGCGAATTACATCGGCAAACCCGAGGAGCTCCCGGAAGGAGTACTGTGAAAGTCTTAAGGTCAACAAATAATGGCGTATCGCTTCTGGTGAACTGGCCAGAGTAAGTTTGTAGATGTGACTGTGGATTAACGAGGAGCAAGTGGCAGGAGTACGTATGACTCTCTTAAGGTAGCCAAATGCCTCGTCAACAGGCGAAAAACATCGGCATTCTCGAGGAGCTCCCGGCAGGAGTACTGTGAAAGTATTAAGGTCAACAAATAATGGTGTATCGCTTCTGGTTAACTGGCCAGAGCAAGCTTGTAGATGTGACTATGGTGAAACGGGGAGAAACTGGCAGGATTAACTATGACTCTCTTAAGGTAGCCAAATGCCTCGTAAACAGGCGAATCCCAACGGCAAACTCGAGGAGCTCCTGGCAGGAGTACTGTGAAAGTCTTAAGGTCAACAAATAATGGCGTATCGCTTCTGGTGAACTAGCCAGAGTAAGCTTGTAGATGTGACTGTGGTAAAATGGGGAGCAAGTGGCAGGAGTAACTATGACTCTCTTAGGGTTGCCAAATGACTCGTCAAAAGGCGAATTAAATCGGCAGACCCGAGGAGCTCCCGGAAGGAGTACTGTGAAAGTCTTAAGGTCAACAAATAATGGCGTATCGCTTCTGGTGAACTGGCCAGAGTAAGTTTGTAGATGTGACTGTGGATTAACGAGGAGCAAGTGGCAGGAGTACGTATGACTCTCTTAAGGTAGCCAAATACCTCGTCAACAGGCGAAAAACATCGGCATTCTCGAGGAGCTCCCGGCAGGAGTACTGTGAAAGTCTTAAGGTCAACAAATAATGGTGTATCGCTTCTGGTTAACTGGCCAGAGCAAGCTTGTACATGTGACTATTGTGAAACGGGGAGAAACTGGCAGGACTAACTATAACTCTCTTAAGGTAGCCAAATGCCTCGTCAACAGGCGAATTCCAACTGCAAACTCGAGGAGCTCCCGGCAGGAGTACTGTGAAAGTCTCAAGGCCGACAAATAATGACGTACCGCTTCAGGTGAACTGGGCCAGAGGAAGCTTGAAAATGTGGCTGTGGTTAACAGCGAGCATTTGGCAGGTGTAACAATGACTCTCTTAAGGTAGAAAAATGCCTCGTCAACAGGCGAAAAACATCGGCATTCTC
Source organism: Schistocerca nitens (assembly GCF_023898315.1). Lineage (NCBI taxonomy): Eukaryota > Metazoa > Arthropoda > Insecta > Orthoptera > Acrididae > Schistocerca > Schistocerca nitens. The sequence goes on along the minus strand of NC_064619.1, from coordinate 677,017,243 downwards.
GAGGAGCTCCCGGCAGGAGTACTGTGAAAGTATTACGGTCAACAAATAATGGTGTATCGCTTCTGGTTAACTGGCCAGAGCAAGCTTGTAGATGCGACTGTGGTTAAACGAGGAGCAAGTGGCAGGAGTAACTATGACTCTCTTAAGGTAGCCAAATGCCTCGTCAACAGGCGAATTCCAACGGCAAACTCTAGGAGTTCCCGGCAGGAGTACTGTGAAAGTCTTAAGGTCAGCAAATAATGGTGTATCGCTTCTGGTGAACTGGCCAGAGTAAGTTTGTAGATGTGAATGTGGTTTAACGAGGAGCAAGTGGCAGGAGTACGTATGACTCTCTTAAGGTAGCCAAATGCCTCGTCAACAGGCGAAAAACATCGGCATTCTCGAGGAGCTCCCGGCAGGAGTACTGTGAAAGTCTTAAGGTCAACAAATAATGGTGTATCGCTTCTGGTTAACTGGCCAGAGCAAGCTTGTACATGTGACTATTGTGAAACGGGGACAAACTGGCAGGGCTAACTATAACTCTCTTAAGGTAGCCAAATGCCTCGTCAACAGGCGAATTCCAACGGCAAATTCGAAGAGCTCCCGGCAGGAGTACTGTGAAAGTCTCAAGGCCGACAAATAATGACGTACCGCTTCAGGTGAACTGGGCCAGAGGAAGCTTGAAAATGTGGCTGTGGTTAACAGCGAGCATTTGGCAGGTGTAACAATGACTCTCTTAAGGTAGAAAAATGCCTCGTCAACAGGCGAAAAACATCGGCATTCTCGAGGAGCTCCCGGCAGGAGTACTGTGAAAGTATTAATGTCAACAAATAATGGTGTATCGCTTCTGGTTAACTGGCCAGAGCAAGCTTGTAGATGTGACTATGGTGAAACGGGGAGAAACTGGCAGGATTAACTATGACTCTCTTAAGGTAGCCAAATGCCTCGTAAACAGGCGAATCCCAACGGCAAACTCGAGGAGCTCCTGGCAGGAGTACTGTGAAAATCTTAAGGTCAACAAATAATGGCGTATCGCTTCTGGTGAACTAGCCAGAGTAAGCTTGTAGATGTGACTGTGGTAAAATGGGGAGCAAGTGGCAGGAGTAACTATGACTCTCTTAGGGTTGCCAAATGACTCGTGAAAAGGCGAATTACATCGGCAAACCCGAGGAGCTCCCGGAAGGAGTACTGTGAAAGTCTTAAGGTCAACAAATAATGGCGTATCGCTTCTGGTGAACTGGCCAGAGTAAGTTTGTAGATGTGACTGTGGATTAACGAGGAGCAAGTGGCAGCCGTACGTATGACTCTCTTAAGGTAGCCAAATGCCTCGTCAACAGGCGAAAAACATCGGCATTCTCGAGGAGCTCCCGGCAGGAGTACTGTGAAAGTCTTAAGGTCAACAAATAATGGTGTATCGCTTCTGGTTAACTGGCCAGAGCAAGCTTGTACATGTGACTATTGTGAAACGGGGAGAAACTGGCAGGACTAACTATAACTCTCTTAAGGTAGCCAAATGCCTCGTCAACAGGCGAATTCCAACGGCAAACTCGAGGAGCTCCCGGCAGGAGTACTGTGAAAGTCTCAAGGCCGACAAATAATGACGTACCGCTTCAGGTGAACTGGGCCAGAGGAAGCTTGAAAATGTGGCTGTGGTTAACAGCGAGCATTTGGCAGGTGTAACAATGACTCTCTTAAGGTAGAAAAATGCCTCGTCAACAGGCGAAAAACATCGGCATTCTCGAGGAGCTCCCGGCAGGAGTACTGTGAAAGTATTAAGGTCAACAAATAATGGTGTATCGCTTCTGGTTAACTGGCCAGAGCAAGCTTGTAGATGCGACTGTGGTTAAACGAGGAGCAAGAGGCAGGAGTAACTATGACTCTCTTAAGGTAGCCAAATGCCTCGTCAACAGGCGAATTCCAACGGCAAACTCTAGGAGTTCCCGGCAGGAGTACTGTGAAAGTCTTAAGGTCAGCAAATAATGGTGTATCGCTTCTGGTGAACTGGCCAGAGTAAGTTTGTAGATGTGACTGTGGTTTAACGAGGAGCAAGTGGCAGGAGTACGTATGACTCTCTTAAGGTAGCCAAATGCCTCGTCAACAGGCGAAAAACATCGGCATTCTCGAGGAGCTCCCGGCAGGAGTACTGTGAAAGTCTTAAGGTCAACAAATAATGGCGTATCGCTTCTGGTTAACTGGCCAGAGCAAGCTTGTACATGTGACTATTGTGAAACGGGGAGAAACTGGCAGGACTAACTATAACTCTCTTAAGGTAGCCAAATGCCTTGTCAACTGGCGAATTCCAACGGCAAACTCGAGGAGCTCCCGGCAGGAGTACTGTGAAAGTCTCAAGACCGACAAATAATGACGTACCGCTTCAGGTGAACTGGGCCAGAGGAAGCTTGAAAATGTGGCTGTGGTTAACAGCGAGCATTTGGCAGGTGTAACAATGACTCTCTTAAGGTAGAAAAATGCCTCGTCAACAGGCGAAAAACATCGGCATTCTCGAGGAGCTCCCGGCAGGAGTACTGTGAAAGTCTTAAGGTCAACAAATAATGGCGTATCGCTTCTGGTGAACTAGCCAGAGTAAGCTTGTAGATGTGACTGTGGTAAAATGGGGAGCAAGTGGCAGGAGTAACTATGACTCTCTTAGGGTTGCCAAATGACTCGTCAAAAGGCGAATTACATCGGCAAACCCGAGGAGCTCCCGGAAGGAGTACTGTGAAAGTCTTAAGGTCAACAAATAATGGCGTATCGCTCCTGGTGAACTGGCCAGAATAAGCTTGTAGATGTGACTGTGTGAAACGGGGTGCAACTGGCAGGAGTAACTATGACTCTCTTAAGGTAGCCAAATGCCTCGTAAACAGGCGAATCCCAACGGCAAACTCGAGGAGCTCCTGGCAGGAGTAATGTGAAAGTCTTAAGGTCAACAAATAATGGCGTATCGCTTCTGGTGAACTAGCCAGAGTAAGCTTGTAGATGTGACTGTGGTAAAATGGGGAGCAAGTGGCAGGAGTAACTATGACTCTCTTAGGGTTGCCAAATGACTCGTCAAAAGGCGAATTACATCGGCAAACCCGAGGAGCTCCCGGAAGGAGTACTGTGAAAGTCTTAAGGTCAACAAATAATGGCGTATCGCTTCTGGTGAACTGGCCAGAGTAAGTTTGTAGATGTGACTGTGGATTAACGAGGAGCAAGTGGCAGGAGTACGTATGACTCTCTTAAGGTAGCCAAATGCCTCGTCAACAGGCGAAAAACATCGGCATTCTCGAGGAGCTCCCGGCAGGAGTACTGTGAAAGTCTTAAGGTCAACAAATAATGGTGTATCGCTTCTGGTTAACTGGCCAGAGCAAGCTTGTACATGTGACTATTGTGAAACGAGGAGAAACTGGCAGGACTAACTATAACTCTCTTAAGGTAGCCAAATGCCTCGACAACAGGCGAATTCCAACGGCAAACTCGAGGAGCTCCCGGCAGGAGTACTGTGAAAGTCTCAAGGCCGACAAATAATGACGTACCGCTTCAGGTGAACTGGGCCAGAGGAAGCTTGAAAATGTGGCTGTGGTTAACAGCGAGCATTTGGCAGGTGTAACAATGACTCTCTTAAGGTAGAAAAATGCCTCGTCAACAGGCGAAAAACATCGGCATTCTCGAGGAGCTCCCGGCAGGAGTACTGTGAAAGTATTAAGGTCAACAAATAATGGTGTATCGCTTCTGGTTAACTGGCCAGAGCAAGCTTGTAGATGCGACTGTGGTTAAACGAGGAGCAAGTGGCAGGAGTAACTATGACTCTCTTAAGGTAGTCAAATGCCTCGTCAACAGGCGAATTCCAACGGCAAACTCTAGGAGTTCCCGGCAGGAGTACTGTGAAAGTCTTAAGGTCAGCAAATAATGGTGTATCGCTTCTGGTGAACTGGCCAGAGTAAGTTTGTAGATGTGACTGTGGTTTAACGAGGAGCAAGTGGCAGGAGTACGTATGACTCTCTTAAGGTAGCCAAATGCCTCGTCAACAGGCGAAAAACATCGGCATTCTCGAGGAGCTCCCGGCAGGAGTACTGTGAAAGTCTTAAGGTCAACAAATAATGGCGTATCGTTTCTGGTTAACTGGCCAGAGCAAGCTTGTACATGTGACTATTGTGAAACGGGGAGAAACTGGCAGGACTATCTATAACTCTCTTAAGGTAGCCAAATGCCTTGTCAACTGGCGAATTCCAACGGCAAACTCGAGGAGCTCCCGGCAGGAGTACTGTGAAAGTCTCAAGGCCGACAAATAATGACGTACCGCTTCAGGTGAACTGGGCCAGAGGAAGCTTGAAAATGTGGCTGTGGTTAACAGCGAGCATTTGGCAGGTGTAACAATGACTCTCTTAAGGTAGAAAAATGCCTCGTCAACAGGCGAAAAACATCGGCATTCTCGAGGAGCTCCCGGCAGGAGTACTGTGAAAGTCTTAAGGTCAACAAATAATGGCGTATCGCTTCTGGTGAACTAGCCAGAGTAAGCTTGTAGATGTGACTGTGGTAAAATGGGGAGCAAGTGGCAGGAGTAACTATGACTCTCTTAGGGTTGCCAAATGACTCGTCAAAAGGCGAATTACATCGGCAAACCCGAGGAGCTCCCGGAAGGAGTACTGTGAAAGTCTTAAGGTCAACAAATAATGGCGTATCGCTCCTGGTGAACTGGCCAGAATAAGCTTGTAGATGTGACTGTGTGAAACGGGGTGCAACTGGCAGGAGTAACTATGACTCTCTTAAGGTAGCCAAATGCCTCGTAAACAGGCGAATCCCAACGGCAAACTCGAGGAGCTCCTGGCATGAGTACTGTGAAAGTCTTAAGGTCAACAAATAATGGCGTATCGCTTCTGGTGAACTAGCCAGAGTAAGCTTGTATATGTGACTGTGGTAAAATGGGGAGCAAGTGGCAGGAGTAACTATGACTCTCTTAGGGTTGCCAAATGACTCGTCAAAAGGCGAATTACATCGGCAAACCCGAGGAGCTCCCGGAAGGAGTACTGTGAAAGTCTTAAGGTCAACAAATAATGGCGTATCGCTTCTGGTGAACTGGCCAGAGTAAGTTTGTACATGTGACTGTGGTTTAACGAGGAGCAAGTGGCAGGAGTACGTATGACTCTCTTAAGGTAGCCAAATGCCTCGTAAACAGGCGAAAAACATCGGCATTCTCGAGGAGCTCCCGGCAGGAGTACTGTGAAAGTCTTAAGGTCAACAAATAATGGTGTATCGCTTCTGGTTAACTGGCCAGAGCAAGTTTGTACATGTGACTATTGTGAAACGGGGAGAAACTGGCAGGATTAACTATAACTCTCTTAAGGTAGCCAAATGCCTCGTCAACAGGCGAATTCCAACGGCAAACTCGAGGAGCTCCCGGCAGGAGTACTGTGAAAGTCTCAAGGCCGACAAATAATGACGTACCGCTTCAGGTGAACTGGGCCAGAGGAAGCTTGAAAATGTGGCTGTGGTTAACAGCGAGCATTTAGCAGGTGTAACAATGACTCTCTTAAGGTAGAAAAATGCCTCGTCAACAGGCGAAAAACATCGGCATTATCGAGGAGCTCCCGGCAGGAGTACTGTGAAAGTATTACGGTCAACAAATAATGGTGTATCGCTTCTGGTTAACTGGCCAGAGCAAGCTTGTAGATGCGACTGTGGTTAAACGAGGAGCAAGTGGCAGGAGTAACTATGACTCTCTTAAGGTAGCCAAATGCCTCGTCAACAGGCGAATTCCAACGGCAAACTCTAGGAGTTCCCGGCAGGAGTACTGTGAAGGTCTTAAGGTCAGCAAATAATGGTGTATCGCTTCTGGTGAACTGGCCAGAGTAAGTTTGTAGATGTGACTGTGGCTTAACGAGGAGCAAGTGGCAGGAGTACGTATGACTCTCTTAAGGTAGCCAAATGCCTCGTCAACAGGCGAAAAACATCGGCATTCTCGAGGAGCTCCCGGCAGGAGTACTGTGAAAGTCTTAGGGTCAACAAATAATGGTGTATCGCTTCTGGTTAACTGGCCAGAGCAAGCTTGTACATGTGACTATTGTGAAACGGGGACAAACTGGCAGGACTAACTATAACTCTCTTAAGGTAGCCAAATGCCTCGTCAACAGGCGAATTCCAACGGCAAACTCGAGGAGCTCCCGGCAGGAGTACTGTGAAAGTCTCAAGGCCGACAAATAATGACGTACCGCTTCAGGTGAACTGGGCCAGAGGAAGCTTGAAAAAGTGGCTGTGGTTAACAGCGAGCATTTGGCAGGTGTAACAATGACTCTCTTAAGGTAGAAAAATGCCTCGTCAACAGGCGAAAAACATCGGCATTCTCGAGGAGCTCCCGGCAGGAGTACTGTGAAAGTATTAAGGTCAACAAATAATGGTGTATCGCTTCTGGTTAACTGGCCAGAGCAAGCTTGTAGATGTGACTATGGTGAAACGGGGAGAAACTGGCAGGATTAACTATGACTCTCTTAAGGTAGCCAAATGCCTCGTCAACAGGCGAATCCCAACGGCAAACTCGAGGAGCTCCTGGCAGGAGTACTGTGAAAGTCTTAAGGTCAACAAATAATGGCGTATCGCTTCTGGTGAACTAGCCAGAGTAAGCTTGTAGATGTGACTGTGGTAAAATGGGGAGCAAGTGGCAGGAGTAACTATGACTCTCTTACGGTTGCCAAATGACTCGTCAAAAGGCGAATTACATCGGCAAACCCGAGGAGCTCCCGGAAGGAGTACTGTGAAAGTCTTAAGGTCAACAAATAATGGCGTATCGCTTCTGGTGAACTGGCCAGAGTAAGTTTGTAGATGTGACTGTGGATTAACGAGGAGCAAGTGGCAGGAGTACGTATGACTCTCTTAAGGTAGCCAAATGCCTCGTCAACAGGCGAAAAACATCGGCATTCTCGAGGAGCTCCCGGCAGGAGTACTGTGAAAGTCTTAAGGTCAACAAATAATGGTGTATCGCTTCTGGTTAACTGGCCAGAGCAAGCTTGTACATGTGACTATTGTGAAACGGGGAGAAACTGGCAGGACTAACTACAACTCTCTTAAGGTAGCCAAATGCCTCGTCAACAGGAGAATTCCAACGGCAAACTCTAGGAGCTCCCGGCAGGAGTACTGTGAAAGTCTCAAGGCCGACAAATAATGACGTACCGCTTCAGGTGAACTGGGCCAGAGGAAGCTTGAAAATGTGGCTGTGGTTAACAGCGAGCATTTGGCAGGTGTAACAATGATCTCTTAAGGTAGCCAAATGCCTTGTCAACAGGCGAAAAACATCGGCATTCTCGAGGAGCTCACGGCAGGAGTACTGTGAAAGTCTTAAGGTCAACAAATAATGGTGTATCGCTTCTGGTTAACTGGCCAGAGCAAGTTTGTACATGTGACTATTGTGAAACGGGGAGAAACTGGCAGGACTAACTATAACTCTCTTAAGGTAGCCAAATGCCTCGTCAACAGGCGAATTCCAACGGCAAACTCGAGGAGCTCCCGGCAGGAGTACTGTGAAAGTCTCAAGGCCGACAAATAATGACGTACCGCTTCAGGTGAACTGGGCCAGAGGAAGCTTGAAAATGTGGCTGTGGTTAACAGCGAGCATTTGGCAGGTGTAACAATGACTCTCTTAAGGTAGAAAAATGCCTCGTCAACAGGCGAAAAACATCGGCATTCTCGAGGAGCTCCCGGCAGGAGTACTGTGAAAGTATTAAGGTCAACAAATAATGGTGTATCGTTTCTGGTTAACTGGCCAGAGCAAGCTTGTAGATGCGACTGTGGTTAAACGAGGAGCAAGTGGCAGGAGTAACTATGACTCTCTTAAGGTAGCCAAATGCCTCGTCAACAGGCGAATTCCAACGGCAAACTCTAGGAGTTCCCGGCAGGAGTACTGTGAAGGTCTTAAGGTCAGCAAATAATGGTGTATCGCTTCTGGTGAACTGGCCAGAGTAAGTTTGTAGATGTGACTGTGGCTTAACGAGGAGCAAGTGGCAGGAGTACGTATGACTCTCTTAAGGTAGCCAAATGCCTCGTCAACAGGCGAAAAACATCGGCATTCTCGAGGAGCTCCCGGCAGGAGTACTGTGAAAGTCTTAAGGTCAACAAATAATGTTGTATCGCTTCTGGTTAACTGGCCAGAGCAAGCTTGTACATGTGACTATTGTGAAACGGGGACAAACTGGCAGGACTAACTATAACTCTCTTAAGGTAGCCAAATGCCTCGTCAACAGGCGAATTCCAACGGCAAACTCGAGGAGCTCCCGGCAGGAGTACTGTGAAAGTCTCAAGGCCGACAAATAATGACGTACCGCTTCAGGTGAACTGGGCCAGAGGAAGCTTGAAAAAGTGGCTGTGGTTAACAGCGAGCATTTGGCAGGTGTAACAATGACTCTCTTAAGGTAGAAAAATGCCTCGTCAACAGGCGAAAAACATCGGCATTCTCGAGGAGCTCCCGGCAGGAGTACTGTGAAAGTATTAAGGTCAACAAATAATGGTGTATCGCTTCTGGTTAACTGGCCAGAGCAAGCTTGTAGATGTGACTATGGTGAAACGGGGAGAAACTGGCAGGATTAACTATGACTCTCTTAAGGTAGCCAAATGCCTCGTCAACAGGCGAATCCCAACGGCAAACTCGAGGAGCTCCTGGCAGGAGTACTGTGAAAGTCTTAAGGTCAACAAATAATGGCGTATCGCTTCTGGTGAACTACCCAGAGTAAGCTTGTAGATGTGACTGTGGTAAAATGGGGAGCAAGTGGCAGGAGTAACTATGACTCTCTTACGGTTGCCAAATGACTCGTCAAAAGGCGAATTACATCGGCAAACCCGAGGAGCTCCCGGAAGGAGTACTGTGAAAGTCTTAATGTCAACAAATAATGGCGTATCGCTTCTGGTGAACTGGCCAGAGTAAGTTTGTAGATGTGACTGTGGATTAACGAGGAGCAAGTGGCAGGAGTACGTATGACTCTCTTAAGGTAGTCAAATGCCTCGTCAACAGGCGAAAAACATCGGCATTCTCGAGGAGCTCCCGGCAGGAGTACTGTGAAAGTCTTAAGGTCAACAAATAATGGTGTATCGCTTCTGGTTAATTGGCCAGAGCAAGCTTGTACATGTGACTATTGTGAAACGGGGAGAAACTGGCAGGACTAACTATAACTCTCTTAAGGTAGCCAAATGCCTCGTCAACAGGAGAATTCCAACGGCAAACTCTAGGAGCTCCCGGCAGGAGTACTGTGAAAGTCTCAAGGCCGACAAATAATGACGTACCGCTTCAGGTGAACTGGGCCAGAGGAAGCTTGAAAATGTGGCTGTGGTTAACAGCGAGCATTTGGCAGGTGTAACAATGATCTCTTAAGGTAGCCAAATGCCTTGTCAACAGGCGAAAAACATCGGCATTCTCGAGGAGCTCCCGGCAGGAGTACTGTGAAAGTCTTAAGGTCAACAAATAATGGTATATCGCTTCTGGTTAACTGGCCAGAGCAAGCTTGTACATGTGACTATTGTGAAACGGGGAGAAACTGGCAGGACTAACTATAACTCTCTTAACGTAGCCAAATGCCTTGTCAACTGGCGAATTCCAACGGCAAACTCGAAGAGCTCTCGGCAGGAGTACTGTGAAAGTCTCAAGGCCGACAAATAATGACGTACCGCTTCAGGTGAACTGGGCCAGAGGAAGCTTGAAAATGTGGCTGTGGTTAACAGCGAGCATTTGGCAAATGTAACAATGACTCTCTTAAGGTAGAAAAATGCCTCGTCAACAGGCGAAAAACATCGGCATTCTCGAGGAGCTCCCGGCAGGAGTACTGTGAAAGTCTTAAGGTCAACAAATAATGGCGTATCGCTTCTGGTGAACTAGCCAGAGTAAGCTTGTAGATGTGACTGTGGTAAAATGGGGAGCAAGTGGCAGGAGTAACTATGACTCTCTTAGGGTTGCCAAATGACTCGTCAAAAGGCGAATTACATCGGCAAACCCGAGGAGCTCCCGGAAGGAGTACTGTGAAAGTCTTAAGGTCAACAAATAATGGCGTATCGCTCCTGGTGAACTGGCCAGAATAAGCTTGTAGATGTGACTGTGTGAAACGGGGTGCAACTGGCAGGAGTAACTATGACTCTCTTAATGTAGCCAAATGCCTCGTAAACAGGCGAATCCCAACGGCAAACTCGAGGAGCTCCTGGCAGGAGTACTGTGAAAGTCTTAAGGTCAACAAATAATGGCGTATCGCTTCTGGTGAACTAGCCAGAGTAAGCTTGTATATGTGACTGTGGTAAAATGGGGAGCAAGTGGCAGGAGTAACTATGACTCTCTTAGGGTTGCCAAATGACTCGTCAAATGGCGAATTACATCGGCAAACCCGAGGAGCTCCCGGAAGGAGTACTGTGAAAGTCTTAAGGTCAACAAATAATGGCGTATCGCTTCTGGTGAACTGGCCAGAGTAAGTTTGTAGATGTGACTGTGGATTAACGAGGAGCAAGTGGCAGGAGTACGTATGACTCTCTTAAGGTAGCCAAATGCCTCGTCAACAGGCGAAAAACATCGGCATTCTCGAGGAGCTCCCGGCAGGAGTACTGTGAAAGTCTTAAGGTCAACAAATAATGGTGTATCGCTTCTGGTTAACTGGCCAGAGCAAGCTTGTACATGTGACTATTGTGAAACGGGGAGAAACTGGCAGGACTAACTATAACTCTCTTAAGGTAGCCAAATGCCTCGTCAACAGGCGAATTCCAACGGCAAACTCGAGGAGCTCCCGGCAGGAGTACTGTGAAAGTCTCAAGGCCGACAAATAATGACGTACCGCTTCAGGTGAACTGGGCCAGAGGAAGCTTGGAAATGTGGCTGTGGTTAACAGCGAGCATTTGGCATGTGTAACAATGACTCTCTTAAGGTAGAAAAATGCCTCGTCAACAGGCGAAAAACATCGGCATTATCGAGGAGCTCCCGGCAGGAGTACTGTGAAAGTATTACGGTCAACAAATAATGGTGTATCGCTTCTGGTTAACTGGCCAGAGCAAGCTTGTAGATGCGACTGTGGTTAAACGAGGAGCAAGTGGCAGGAGTAACTATGACTCTCTTAAGGTAGCCAAATGCCTCGTCAACAGGCGAATTCCAACGGCAAACTCTAGGAGTTCCCGGCAGGAGTACTGTGAAAGTCTTAAGGTCAGCAAATAATGGTGTATCGCTTCTGGTGAACTGGCCAGAGTAAGTTTGTAGATGTGACTGTGGTTTAACGAGGAGCAAGTGGCAGGAGTACGTATGACTCTCTTAAGGTAGCCAAATGCCTCGTCAACAGGCGAAAAACATCGGCATTCTCGAGGAGCTCCCGGCAGGAGTAATGTGAAAGTCTTAAGGTCAACAAATAATGGTGTATCGCTTCTGGTTAACTGGCCAGAGCAAGCTTGTACATGTGACTATTGTGAAACGGGGACAAACTGGCAGGACTAACTATAACTCTCTTAAGGTAGCCAAATGCCTCGTCAACAGGCGAATTCCAACGGCAAACTCGAGGAGCTCCCGGCAGGAGTACTGTGAAAGTCTCAAGGCCGACAAATAATGACGTACCGCTTCAGGTGAACTGGGCCAGAGGAAGCTTGAAAAAGTGGCTGTGGTTAACAGCGAGCATTTGGCAGGTGTAACAATGACTCTCTTAAGGTAGAAAAATGCCTCGTCAACAGGCGAAAAACATCGGCATTCTCGAGGAGCTCCCGGCAGGAGTACTGTGAAAGTATTAAGGTCAACAAATAATGGTGTATCGCTTCTGGTTAACTGGCCAGAGCAAGCTTGTAGATGTGACTATGGTGAAACGGGGAGAAACTGGCAGGATTAACTATGACTCTCTTAAGGTAGCCAAATGCCTCGTCAACAGGCGAATCCCAACGGCAAACTCGAGGAGCTCCTGGCAGGAGTACTGTGAAAGTCTTAAGGTCAACAAATAATGGCGTATCGCTTCTGGTGAACTAGCCAGAGTAAGCTTGTAGATGTGACTGTGGTAAAATGGGGAGCAAGTGGCAGGAGTAACTATGACTCTCTTAGGGTTGCCAAATGACTCGTCAAAAGGCGAATTACATCGGCAAACCCGAGGAGCTCCCGGAAGGAGTACTGTGAAAGTCTTAAGGTCAACAAATAATGGCGTATCGCTTCTGGTTAACTGGCCAGAGTAAGTTTGTAGATGTGACTGTGGATTAACGAGGAGCAAGTGGCAGGAGTACGTATGACTCTCTTAAGGTAGCCAAATGCCTCGTCAACAGGCGAAAAACATCGGCATTCTCGAGGAGCTCCCGGCAGGAGTACTGTGAAAGTCTTAAGGTCAACAAATAATGGTGTATCGCTTCTGGTTAACTGGCCAGAGCAAGCTTGTACATGTGACTATTGTGAAACGGGGAGAAACTGGCAGGACTAACTATAACTCTCTTAAGGTAGCCAAATGCCTCGTCAACAGGAGAATTCCAACGGCAAACTCTAGGAGCTCCCAGCAGGAGTACTGTGAAAGTCTCAAGGCCGACAAATAATGACGTACCGCTTCAGGTGAACTGGGCCAGAGGAAGCTTGAAAATGTGGCTGTGGTTAACAGCGAGCATTTGGCAGGTGTAACAATGACTCTCTTAAGGTAGAAAAATGCCTCGTCAACAGGCGAAAAACATCGGCATTCTCGGGGAGCTCCCGGCAGGAGTACTGTGAAAGTATTACGGTCAACAAATAATGGTGTATCGCTTCTGGTTAACTGGCCAGAGCAAGCTTGTAGGTGCGACTGTGGTTAAACGAGGAGCAAGTGGCAGGAGTAACTATGACTCTCTTAAGGTAGCCAAATGCCTCGTCAACAGGCGAATTCCAACGGCAAACTCTAGGAGTTCCCGGCAGGAGTACTGTGAAAGTCTTAAGGTCAGCAAATAATGGTGTATCGCTTCTGGTGAACTGGCCAGAGTAAGTTTGTAGATGTGACTGTGGTTTAACGAGGAGCAAGTGGCAGGAGTACGTATGACTCTCTTAAGGTAGCCAAATGCCTCGTCAACAGGCGAAAAACATCGGCATTCTCGAGGAGCTCCCGGCAGGAGTACTGTGAAAGTCTTAAGGTCAACAAATAATGGCGTATCGCTTCTGGTGAACTAGCCAGAGTAAGCTTGTAGATGTGACTGTGGTAAAATGGGGAGCAAGTGGCAGGAGTAACTATGACTCTCTTAGGGTTGCCAAATGACTCGTCAAAAGGCGAATTACATCGGCAAACCCGAGGAGCTCCCGGAAGGAGTACTGTGAAAGTCTTAAGGTCAACAAATAATGGCGTATCGCTTCTGGTGAACTGGCCAGAATATGCTTGTAGATGTGACTGTGTGAAACGGGGTGCAACTGTCAGGAGTAACTATGACTCTCTTAAGGTAGCCAAATGCCTCGTAAACAGGCGAATCCCAACGGCAAACTCGAGGAGCTCCTGGCAGGAGTACTGTGAAAGTCTTAAGGTCAACAAATAATGGCGTATCGCCTCTGGTGAACTAGCCAGAGTAAGTTCGTATATGTGACTGTGGTAAAATGGGGAGCAAGTGGCAGGAGTAACTATGACTCTCTTAGGGTTGCCAAATGACTCGTCAAAAGGCGAATTACATCGGCAAACCCGACGAGCTCCCGGAAGGAGTACTGTGAAAGTCTTAAGGTCAACAAATAATGGCGTATCGCTTCTGGTGAACTGGCCAGAGTAAGTTTGTACATGTGACTATTGTGAAACGGGGAGAAACTGGCAGGACTAACTATAACTCTCTTAAGGTAGCCAAATGCCTCGTCAACAGGCGAATTCCAACGGCAAACTCGAGGAGCTCCCGGCAGGAGTACTGTGAAAGTCTCAAGGCCGACAAATAATGACGTACCGCTTCAGGTGAACTGGGCCAGAGGAAGCTTGAAAATGTGGCTGTGGTTAACAGCGAGCATTTAGCAGGTGTAACAATGACTCTCTTAAGGTAGAAAAATGCCTCGTCAACAGGCGAAAAACATCGGCATTCTCGAGGAGCTCCCGGCAGGAGTACTGTGAAAGTATTAAGGTCAACAAATAATGGTGTATCGCTTCTGGTTAACTGGCCAGAGCAAGCTTGTAGATGCGACTGTGGTTAAACGAGGAGCAAGTGGCAGGAGTAACTATGACTCTCTTAAGGTAGCCAAATGCCTCGTCAACAGGCGAATTCCAACAGCAAACTCTAGGAGTTCCCGGCAGGAGTCCTGTGAAAGTCTTAAGGTCAGCAAATAATGGTGTATCGCTTCTGGTGAACTGGCCAGAGTAAGTTTGTAGATGTGAGTGTCGTAAAATGGGGAGCAAGTGGCAGGAGTAACTATGACTCTCTTAGGGTTGCCAAATGACTCGTCAACAGGCGAAAAACATCGGCATTCTCGAGGAGCTCCCGGCAGGAGTACTGTGAAAGTCTTAAGGTCAACAAATAATGGTGTATCGCTTCTGGTTAACTGGCCAGAGCAAGCTTGTACATGTGACTATTGTGAAACGGGGAGAAACTGGCAGGACTAACTATAACTCTCTTAAGGTAGCCAAATGCCTCGTAAACAGGCGAATCCCAACGGCAAACTCGAGGAGCTCCTGGCAGGAGTACTGTGAAAGTCTTAAGGTCAACAAATAATGGCGTATCGCTTCTGGTGAACTAGCCAGAGTAAGCTTGTATATGTGAGTGTGGTAAAATGGGGAGCAAGTGGCAGGAGTAACTATGACTCTCTAGGGGTTGCCAAATGACTCGTCAAAAGGCGAATTACATCGGGAAACCCGAGGAGCTCCCGGAAGGAGTACTGTGAAAGTCTTAAGGTCAACAAATAATGGTGTATCGCTTCTGGTTAACTGGCCAGAGCAAGTTTGTACATGTGACTATTGTGAAACGGGGAGAAACTGGCAGGACTAACTATAACTCTCTTAAGGTAGCCAAATGCCTCGTCAACAGGCGAATTCCAACGGCAAACTCGAGGAGCTCCCGGCAGGAGTACTGTGAAAGTCTCAAGGCCGACAAATAATGACGTACCGCTTCAGGTGAACTGGGCCAGAGGAAGCTTGAAAATGTGGCTGTGGTTAACAGCGAGCATTTAGCAGGTGTAACAATGACTCTCTTAAGGTAGAAAAATGCCTCGTCAACAGGCGAAAAACATCGGCATTCTCGAGGAGCTCCCGGCAGGAGTACTGTGAAAGTATTAAGGTCAACAAATAATGGTGTATCGCTTCCGGTTAACTGGCCAGAGCAAGCTTGTAGATGCGACTGTGGTTAAACGTGGAGCAAGTGGCAGGAGTAACTATGACTCTCTTAAGGTAGCCAAATGCCTCGTCAACAGGCGAATTCCAACGGCAAACTCTAGGAGTTCCCGGCAGGAGTCCTGTGAAAGTCTTAAGGTCAGCAAATAATGGTGTATCGCTTCTGGTGAACTGGCCAGAGTAAGTTTGTAGATGTGAGTGTGGTAAAATGGGGAGCAAGTGGCAGGAGTAACTATGACTCTCTTAGGGTTGCCAAATGACTCGTCAACAGGCGAAAAACATCGGCATTCTCGAGGAGCTCCCGGCAGGAGTACTGTGAAAGTCTTAAGGTCAACAAATAATGGTGTATCGCTTCTGGTTAACTGGCCAGAGCAAGCTTGTACATGTGACTATTGTGAAACGGGGAGAAACTGGCAGGACTAACTATAACTCTCTTAAGGTAGCCAACTGCCTCGTCAACAGGCGAATTCCAACGGCAAACTCGAGGAGCTCCCGGCAGGAGTACTGTGAAAGTCTCAAGGCGGACAAATAATGACGTACCGCTTCAGGTGAACTGGGCCAGAGGAAGCTTGAAAATGTGGCTGTGGTTAACAGCGAGCATTTGGCAGGTGTAACAATGACTCTCTTAAGGTAGAAAAATGCCTCGTCAACAGGCGAAAAACATCGGCATTCTCGAGGAGCTCCCGGCAGGAGTACTGTGAAAGTATTAAGGTCAACAAATAATGGTGTATCGCTTCTGGTTAACTGGCCAGAGCAAGCTTGTAGATGTGACTATGGTGAAACGGGGAGAAACTGGCAGGAGTAACTATGACTCTCTTAAGGTAGCCAAATGCCTCGTAAACAGGCGAATCCCAACGGCAAACTCGAGGAGCTCCTGGCAGGAGTACTGTGAAAGTCTTAAGGTCAACAAATAATGGCGTATCGCTTCTGGTGAACTAGCCAGAGTAAGCTTGTATATGTGAGTGTGGTAAAATGGGGAGCAAGTGGCAGGAGTAACTATGACTCTCTAGGGGTTGCCAAATGACTCGTCAAAAGGCGAATTACATCGGCAAACCCGAGGAGCTCCCGGAAGGAGTACTGTGAAAGTCTTAAGGTCAACAAATAATGGTGTATCGCTTCTGGTTAACTGGCCAGAGCAAGTTTGTACATGTGACTATTGTGAAACGGGGAGAAACTGGCAGGACTAACTATAACTCTCTTAAGGTAGCCAAATGCCTCGTCAACAGGCGAATTCCAACGGCAAACTCGAGGAGCTCCCGGCAGGAGTACTGTGAAAGTCTCAAGGCCGACAAATAATGACGTACCGCTTCAGGTGAACTGGGCCAGAGGAAGCTTGAAAATGTGGCTGTGGTTAACAGCGAGCATTTAGCAGGTGTAACAATGACTCTCTTAAGGTAGAAAAATGTCTCGTCAACAGGCGAAAAACATCGGCATTCTCGAGGAGCTCCCGGCAGGAGTACTGTGAAAGTATTAAGGTCAACAAATAATGGTGTATCGCTTCTGGTTAACTGGCCAGAGCAAGCTTGTAGATGCGACTGTGGTTAAACGAGGAGCAAGTGGCAGGAGTAACTATGACTCTCTTAAGGTAGCCAAATGCCTCGTCAACAGGCGAATTCCAACGGCAAACTCTAGGAGTTCCCGGCAGGAGTCCTGTGAAAGTCTTAAGGTCAGCAAATAATGGTGTATCGCTTCTGGTGAACTGGCCAGAGTAAGTTTGTAGATGTGAGTGTGGTAAAATGGGGAGCAAGTGGCAGGAGTAACTATGACTCTCTTAGGGTTGCCAAATGACTCGTCAACAGGCGAAAAACATCGGCATTCTCGAGGAGCTCCCGGCAGGAGTACTGTGAAAGTCTTAAGGTCAACAAATAATGGTGTATCGCTTCTGGTTAACTGGCCAGAGCAAGCTTGTACATGTGACTATTGTGAAACGGGGAGAAACTGGCAGGACTAACTATAACTCTCTTAAGGTAGCCAAATGCCTCGTCAACAGGCGAATTCCAACGGCAAACTCGAGGAGCTCCCGGCAGGAGTACTGTGAAAGTCTCAAGGCCGACAAATAATGACGTACCGCTTCAGGTGAACTGGGCCAGAGGAAGCTTGAAAATGTGGCTGTGGTTAACAGCGAGCATTTGGCAGGTGTAACAATGACTCTCTTAAGGTAGAAAAATGCCTCGTCAACAGGCGAAAAACATCGGCATTCTCGAGGAGCTCCCGGCAGGAGTACTGTGAAAGTATTAAGGTCAACAAATAATGGTGTATCGCTTCTGGTTAACTGGCCAGAGCAAGCTTGTAGATGTGACTATGGTGAAACGGGGAGAAACTGGCAGGAGTAACTATGACTCTCTTAAGGTAGCCAAATGCCTCGTAAACAGGCGAATCCCAACGGCAAACTCGAGGAGCTCCTGGCAGGAGTACTGTGAAAGTCTTAAGGTCAACAAATAATGGCGTATCGCTTCTGGTGAACTAGCCAGAGTAAGCTTGTATATGTGAGTGTGGTAAAATGGGGAGCAAGTGGCAGGAGTAACTATGACTCTCTTAGGGTTGCCAAATGACTCGTCAACAGGCGAAAAACATCGGCATTCTCGAGGAGCTCCCGGCAGGAGTACTGTGAAAGTCTTAAGGTCAACAAATAATGGTGTATCGCTTCTGGTTAACTGGCCAGAGCAAGCTTGTAGATGCGACTGTGGTTAAACGAGGAGCAAGTGGCAGGAGTAACTATGACTCTCTTAAGGTAGCCAAATGCCTCGTCAACAGGCGAATTCCAACGGCAAACCCGAGGAGCTCCCGGAAGGAGTACTGTGAAAGTCTTAAGGTCAACAAATAATGGTGTATCGCTTCTGGTTAACTGGCCAGAGCAAGTTTGTACATGTGACTATTGTGAAACGGGGAGAAACTGGCAGGACTAACTATAACTCTCTTAAGGTAGCCAAATGCCTCGTCAACAGGCGAATTCCAACGGTAAACTCGAGGAGCTCCCGGCAGGAGTACTGTTTAAGTCTCAAGGCCGACAAATAATGACGTACCGCTTCAGGTGAACTGGGCCAGAGGAAGCTTGAAAATGTAGCTGTGGTTAACAGCGAGCATTTAGCAGGTGTAACAATGACTCTCTTAAGATAGAAAAATGCCTCGTCAACAGGCGAAAAACATCGGCATTCTCGAGGAGCTCCCGGCAGGAGTACTGTGAAAGTATTAAGGTCAACAAATAATGGTGTATCGCTTCTGGTTAACTGGCCAGAGCAAGCTTGTAGATGCGACTGTGGTTAAACGAGGAGCAAGTGGCAGGAGTAACTATGACTCTCTTAAGGTAGCCAAATGCCTCGTCAACAGGCGAATTCCAACGGCAAACTCTAGGAGTTCCCGGCAGGAGTACTGTGAAAGTCTTAAGGTCAGCAAATAATGGTGTATCGCTTCTGGTGAACTGGCCAGAGTAAGTTTGTAGATGTGACTGTGGTTTAACGAGGAGCAAGTGGCAGGAGTACGTATGACTCTCTTAAGGTAGCTAAATGCCTCGTCAACAGGCGAAAAACATCGGCATTCTCGAGGAGCTCCCGGCAGGAGTACTGTGAAAGTCTTAAGGTCAACAAATAATGGTGTATCGCTTCTGGTTAACTGGCCAGAGCAAGCTTGTACATGTGACTATTGTGAAACGGGGAGAAACTGGCAGGACTAACTATAACTCTCTTAAGGTAGCCAAATGCCTCGTCAACAGGCGAATTCCAACGGCAAACTCGAGGAGCTCCCGGCAGGAGTACTGTGAAAGTCTCAAGGCCGACAAATAATGACGTACCGCTTCAGGTGAACTGGGCCAGAGGAAGCTTGAAAATGTGGCTGTGGTTAACAGCGAGCATTTGGCAGGTGTAACAATGACTCTCTTAAGGTAGAAAAATGCCTCGTCAACAGGCGAAAAACATCGGCATTCTCGAGGAGCTCCCGGCAGGAGTACTGTGAAAGTATTAAGGTCAACAAATAATGGTGTATCGCTTCTGGTTAACTGGCCAGAGCAAGCTTGTAGATGTGACTATGGTGAAACGGGGAGAAACTGGCAGGAGTAACTATGACTCTCTTAAGGTAGCCAAATGCCTCGTAAACAGGCGAATCCCAACGGCAAACTCGAGGAGCTCCTGGCAGGAGTACTGTGAAAGTCTTAAGGTCAACAAATAATGGCGTATCGCTTCTGGTGAACAGAGTAAGCTTGTAGATGTGACTGTGGTAAAATGGGGAGCAAGTGGCAGGAGTAACTATGACTCTCTTAGGGTTGCCAAATGACTCGTCAAAAGGCGCATTACATCGGCAAACCCGAGGAGCTCCCGGAAGGAGTACTGTGAAAGCCTTAAGGTCAACAAATAATGGCGTATCGCTCCTGGTGTACTGGCCAGAGTAAGCTTGTAGATGTGACTGTGTGAAACGGGGTGCAACTGGCAGGAGTAACTATGACTCTCTTAAGGAACCCAAATGCCTCGTCAACATGCGAAATACATCTGCAAACTCGAGGAGCTCCCAGCAGTAGTACTGTGAAACACTTTATGTCGACAGATAATGGCGTATCGGCTGTGGTGAACTGGGCCAGAGGAAGCTTGAAAATGTGGCTGTGGTTAACAGCGAGCATTTGGCAGGTGTAACAATGACTCTCTTAAGGTAGAAAAATGCCTCGTCAACAGGCGAAAAACATCGGCATTCTCGAGGAGCTCCCGGCAGGAGTACTGTGAAAGTATTAAGGTCAACAAATAATGGTGTATCGCTTCTGGTTAACTGGCCAGAGCAAGCTTGTAGATGCGACTGTGGTTAAACGAGGAGCAAGTGGCAGGAGTAACTATGACTCTCTTAAGGTAGCCAAATGCCTCGTCAACAGGCGAATTCCAACGGCAAACTCTAGGAGTTCCCGGCAGGAGTACTGTGAAAGTCTTAAGGTCAGCAAATAATGGTGTATCGCTTCTGGTGAACTGGCCAGAGTAAGTTTGTAGATGTGACTGTGGTTTATCGAGGAGCAAGTGGCAGGAGTACGTATGACTCTCTTAAGGTAGCTAAATGCCTCGTCAACAGGCGAAAAACATCGGCATTCTCGAGGAGCTCCCGGCAGGAGTACTGTGAAAGTCTTAAAGTCAACAAATAATGGTGTATCGCTTCTGGTTAACTGGCCAGAGCAAGCTTGTACATGTGACTATTGTGAAACGGGGAGAAACTGGCAGGACTAACTATAACTCTCTTAAGGTAGCCAAATGCCTCGTCAACAGGCGAATTCCAACGGCAAACTCGAGGAGCTCCCGGCAGGAGTACTGTGAAAGTCTCAAGGCCGACAAATAATGACGTACCGCTTCAGGTGAACTGGGCCAGAGGAAGCTTGAAAATGTGGCTGTGGTTAACAGCGAGCATTTGGCAGGTGTAACAATGACTCTCTTAAGGTAGAAAAATGCCTCGTCAACAGGCGAAAAACATCGGCATTCTCGAGGAGCTCCCGGCAGGAGTACTGTGAAAGTATTAAAGTCAACAAATAATGGTGTATCGCTTCTGGTTAACTGGCCAGAGCAAGCTTGTAGATGTGACTATGGTGAAACGGGGAGAAACTGGCAGGAGTAACTATGACTCTCTTAAGGTAGCCAAATGCCTCGTAAACAGGCGAATCCCAACGGCAAACTCGAGGAGCTCCTGGCAGGAGTACTGTGAAAGTCTTAAGGTCAACAAATAATGGCGTATCGCTTCTGGTGAACAGAGTAAGCTTGTAGATGTGACTGTGGTAAAATGGGGAGCAAGTGGCAGGAGTAACTATGACTCTCTTAGGGTTGCCAAATGACTCGTCAAAAGGCGCATTACATCGGCAAACCCTAGGAGCTCCCGGAAGGAGTACTGTGAAAGCCTTAAGGTCAACAAATAATGGCGTATCGCTCCTGGTGTACTGGCCAGAGTAAGCTTGTAGATGTGACTGTGTGAAACGGGGTGCAACTGGCAGGAGTAACTATGACTCTCTTAAGGAACCCAAATGCCTCGTCAACATGCGAAATACATCTGCAAACTCGAGGAGCTCCCAGCAGTAGTACTGTGAAACACTTTATGTCGACAGATAATGGCGTATCGGCTGTGGTGAACTGGGCCAGAGGAAGCTTGAAAATGTGGCTGTGGTTAACAGCGAGCATTTGGCAGGTGTAACAATGACTCTCTTAAGGTAGAAAAATGCCTCGTCAACAGGCGAAAAACATCGGCATTCTCGAGGAGCTCCCGGCAGGAGTACTGTGAAAGTATTACGGTCAACAAATAATGGTGTATCGCTTCTGGTTAACTGGCCAGAGCAAGCTTGTAGATGCGACTGTGGTTAAACGAGGAGCAAGTGGCAGGAGTAACTATGACTCTCTTAAGGTAGCCAAATGCCTCGTCAACAGGCGAATTCCAACGGCAAACTCTAGGAGTTCCCGGCAGGAGTACTGTGAAAGTCTTAAGGTCAGCAAATAATGGTGTATCGCTTCTGGTGAACTGGCCAGAGTAAGTTTGTAGATGTGACTGTGGTTTAACGAGGAGCAAGTGGCAGGAGTACGTATGACTCTCTTAAGGTAGCCAAATGCCTCGTCAACAGGCGAAAAACATCGGCATTCTCGAGGAGCTCCCGGCAGGAGTACTGTGAAAGTCTTAAGGTCAACAAATAATGGTGTATCGCTTCTGGTTAACTGGCCAGAGCAAGCTTGTACATGTGACTATTGTGAAACGGGGACAAACTGGCAGGACTAACTATAACTCTCTTAAGGTAGCCAAATGCCTCGTCAACAGGCGAATTCCAACGGCAAACTCGAGGAGCTCCCGGCAGGAGTACTGTGAAAGTCTCAAGGCCGACAAATAATGACGTACCGCTTCAGGTGAACTGGGCCAGAGGAAGCTTGAAAAAGTGGCTGTGGTTAACAGCGAGCATTTGGCAGGTGTAACAATGACTCTCTTAAGGTAGAAAAATGCCTCGTCAACAGGCGAAAAACATCGGCATTCTCGAGGAGCTCCCGGCAGGAGTACTGTGAAAGTATTAAGGTCAACAAATAATGGTGTATCGCTTCTGGTTAACTGGCCAGAGCAAGCTTGTAGATGTGACTATGGTGAAACGGGGAGAAACTGGCAGGATTAACTATGACTCTCTTAAGGTAGCCAAATGCCTCGTCAACAGGCGAATCCCAACGGCAAACTCGAGGAGCTCCTGGCAGGAGTACTGTGAAAGTCTTAAGGTCAACAAATAATGGCGTATCGCTTCTGGTGAACTAGCCAGAGTAAGCTTGTAGATGTGACTGTGGTAAAATGGGGAGCAAGTGGCAGGAGTAACTATGACTCTCTTACGGTTGCCAAATGACTCGTCAAAAGGCGAATTACATCGGCAAACCCGAGGAGCTCCCGGAAGGAGTACTGTGAAAGTCTTAAGGTCAACAAATAATGGTGTATCGCTTCTGGTGAACTGGCCAGAGTAAGTTTGTAGATGTGACTGTGGATTAACGAGGAGCAAGTGGCAGGAGTACGTATGACTCTCTTAAGGTAGCCAAATGCCTCGTCAACAGGCGAAAAACATCGGCATTCTCGAGGAGCTCCCGGCAGGAGTACTGTGAAAGTCTTAAGGTCAACAAATAATGGTGTATCGCTTCTGGTTAACTGGCCAGAGCAAGCTTGTACATGTGACTATTGTGAAACGGGGAGAAACTGGCAGGACTAACTATAACTCTCTTAAGGTAGCCAAATGCCTCGTCAACAGGAGAATTCCAACGGCAAACTCTAGGAGCTCCCGGCAGGAGTACTGTGAAAGTCTCAAGGCCGACAAATAATGACGTACCGCTTCAGGTGAACTGGGCCAGAGGAAGCTTGAAAATGTGGCTGTGGTTAACAGCGAGCATTTGGCAGGTGTAACAATGACTCTCTTAAGGTAGAAAAATGCCTCGTCAACAGGCGAAAAACATCGGCATTCTCGGGGAGCTCCCGGCAGGAGTACTGTGAAAGTATTACGGTCAACAAATAATGGTGTATCGCTTCTGGTTAACTGGCCAGAGCAAGCTTGTAGGTGCGACTGTGGTTAAACGAAGAGCAAGTGGCAGGAGTAACTATGACTCTCTTAAGGTATCCAAATGCCTCGTCAACAGGCGAATTCCAACGGCAAACTCTAGGAGTTCCCGGCAGGAGTACTGTGAAAGTCTTAAGGTCAGCAAATAATGGTGTATCGCTTCTGGTGAACTGGCCAGAGTAAGTTTGTAGATGTGACTGTGGTTTAACGAGGAGCAAGTGGCAGGAGTACGTATGACTCTCTTAAGGTAGCCAAATGCCTCGTCAACAGGCAAAAAACATCGGCATTCTCGAGGAGCTCCCGGCAGGAGTACTGTGAAAGTCTTAAGGTCAACAAATAATGGTGTATCGCTTCTGGTTAACTGGCCAGAGCAAGCTTGTACATGTGACTATTGTGAAACGGGGAGAAACTGGCAGGACTAACTATAACTCTCTTAAGGTAGCCAAATGCCTTGTCAACTGGCGAATTCCAACGGCAAACTCGAAGCGCTCTCGGCAGGAGTACTGTGAAAGTCTCAAGGCCAACAAATAAAGACGTACCGCTTCAGGTGAACTGGGCCAGAGGAAGCTTGAAAATGTGGCTGTGGTTAACAGCGAGCATTTGGCAGGTGTAACAATGACTCTCTTAAGGTAGAAAAATGCCTCGTCAACAGGCGAAAAACATCGGCATTCTCGAGGAGCTCCCGGCAGGAGTACTGTGAAAGTCTTAAGGTCAACAAATAATGGCGTATCGCTTCTGGTGAACTAGCCAGAGTATGCTTGTAGATGTGACTGTGGTAAAATGGGGAGCAAGTGGCAGGAGTAACTATGACTCTCTTAGGGTTGCCAAATGACTCGTCAAAAGGCGAATTACATCGGCAAACCCGAGGGGCTCCCGGAAGGAGTACTGTGAAAGTCTTAAGGGGAGTTGGAATGCCGGAAAATGGAAAAAATTCACATTTTCAGTTTTTAACCTTATAACTTAATTTGAAATTTTCTGCTTAAAATGGTGCAAAATTTGTTAAGAAATTCCAATTGGAAGTATTTTTATTTAATTTTTCAAAATTACATGTGCGCCCAGCAAAGTTACCCATCTTGTGATTTGTACACATTTAAATCTTCGCATTTCCGAAAACATTACATATAGAAGGCTGTGGATTTCACTCTTCAGTTGTAGAATCTTTGATCCTTCCATAGGTACCATTGTTTTTACGACTAGCTGTGTTTATTGTTCAGTTTTTGATCTGTGAGTGTTTGTTTTGAGCCTCGAGTTTAGTTTGTCGCTCATTTGGAGTTTGTTATCTGTCTTGTTTTGACTTTCAGTGGTGAGTGCGTAGTTTCTACGATGCCTAGGAGTGCATCATTATTTAAAAAGCGAAAGTTTCGCGGTAATAGATTTACAAATAACGTTTGTTCAAGTGATTCTGCTTCAGCACCTGTTGATGCTGGTGAAAGTTCTGACGTTTGTACAGCTGAGATGTGTGAAGGAGACACGCCCACCAGTGCATCAAAAAAGAAGTTATCAAACTGTGCAAGTGAAATTACAGATGAAGCTTCTAATGAACAATATGTTTTAGTCGACTTTCCTGTTTTTACTGAGTTTATGAAGAAATGTTTGTGTTGTAATCTTTGTGGAGGTTCTTTTGATATGAACATAACAAAATCTATAGGACTTTCCTGCAAAATTGCTATAGTTTGTGCCAGTTGTGAAAATGAGACCTGTTTTTGGAGCTCTAAAACATGCAGTAGCAATTTGTTTGAGAGTAATATCAGGCTAATGTATGCAATGAGAGCAATTGGTAAAGGACATACTGCTGCTCAAACATTTTGTGCCATAATGAATCTTCCACCTCCACCTGCTAAAATTGACAATTACACTGAAGTGATAGGAGATGCTGTTCAGTCTGTAGCAGATTTATCAATGAAAGCTGCTGCCAGTGAAGCAAAATATATAAATGAAGGAAACCCAGATATCCCTGTTGCTTTTGATGGAACCTGGCAGAAAAGGGGTCACACATCCAAAAATGCTGTTGCTACTGTTACTAGTGTGGACAGCGGTAAAGTTTTGGACTATGAAGTGCTCACTAAACATTGTTACCATTGTGCATCTGGTAAGATAGAAGCAGCTCACATATGTAGCAAGAATTATGAAGGTACGAGTGGAGGCATGGAGGCTGCCGCTGCTGTGAAAATGTTTAGCAGATCAGAAAAAGAACGGGGAGTATTTTACACAAAATTCCTTGGAGATGGGGACTCCAAGGCATACAAAAGTGTTACAGAATCCATGCCATATGTCAATAAGACAATAACTAAACTAGAATGTGTCGGTCATGTTCAGAAACGAATGGGCACTCGTCTAAGGAAACTGAAACAGAATCTGAAGGACAAAATTTTGTCAGATGGTAAAACCATTAGAGGTCGCCTGTCAGATAAAATTATAAATGAATTACAACAATACTATGGTATGGCAATAAGAAATAATGCAAATAATTTGCAGGAAATGAGACAAGCTGTATGGGCCACATATTTACATCGATCATCAACTGATGATAATCCTCAACATTTTGCTTGTCCAGATGGTCCTCAGTCATGGTGCAATTATAGAAAATCTCAAGCTACTGGGGATCCTTATCACCATAAAAATTATATTCCATTGGCTGTTATGGAAGTAATTAAACCAATATATAGAGACTTGGGGCATCCTGATCTTCTGCGAAAATGTCTTCATGGTTGTACCCAGAATCAAAACGAGTCGTTCAACAACCTCATTTGGACTCGTGTACCTAAGAATGTATTTGTTGGGATAAAAACATTGAAATGGGGAGTCAGTGATGCTGTTATTTCATTCAATGATGGTCATATGGGTAGGCTAAAGGTCATGGCAAGGCTCGGCATTGCTCCTGGTATCAACACCATCAGAGGTCTTCAGCTTCTGGACAGCGTGCGAGTAAGGAAGGCTCAGTATGCAGCTGAATTTAATACAAAAAAAGCAAGGGCAGCAAGGAGAAGAAAGCTTCTAGGTGAAGAAGAAGAACTAGAAGATGACCCTGATTACTCTGCTGGACACTTTTGATAATAGAATAAAAGGTATTTGTGAATTTTCATAATAAATTACTTTAATCGCATTTTCTGGCATTTGACATTTTTAGTGTTACATGTACCTTTATCTCATAAACCACTCAACCAACAACATTCAAATTTTCAGAAATGCTGCAAAACAGTTCAAAGAGGCCACTGAACTAGAATCATGACAAGAACTGGCTTATTCTCTGAACTAGGGAAGTTTATGTTATACTTTTTCCAATAAAAAATGGCTTAATGGTAAAAAATTCATAAATACTATACCAACAAAAAGAAAACATTGGTTCTAGTTCAGTGGGCTCACAATATATGCTGAAAACCTCTGCCAGAATTTCAAAGTTCTGAAGATAATAGTTCCAAAGAAAAAGGTACACAAAGTTAGCAAATTTAACATTGGCGAGATAGGGCATTCCAACTCCCCTTAAGGTCAACAAATAATGGCGTATCGCTCCTGGTGAACTGGCCAGAATAAGCTTGTAGATGTGACTGTGTGAAACGGGGTGCAACTGGCAGGAGTAACTATGACTCTCTTAAGGTAGCCAAATGCCTCGTAAACAGGCGAATCCCAACGGCAAACTCGAGGAGCTCCTGGCAGGAGTACTGTGAAAGTCTTAAGGTCAACAAATAATGGCGTATCGCTTCTGGTGAACTAGCCAGAGTAAGCTTGTATATGTGACTGTGGTAAAATGGGGAGCAAGTGGCAGGAGTAACTATGACTCTCTTAGGGTTGCCAAATGACTCGTCAAAAGGCGAATTACATCGGCAAACCCGAGGAGCTCCCGGAAGGAGTACTGTGAAAGTCTTAAGGTCAACAAATAATGGCGTATCGCTTCTGGTGAACTGGCCAGAGTAAGTTTGTAGATGTGACTGTGGTTTAACGAGGAGCAAGTGGCTGGAGTACGTATGACTCTCTTAAGGTAGCCAAATGCCTCGTCAACAGGCGAAAAACATCGGCATTCTCGAGGAGCTCCCGGCAGGAGTACTGTGAAAGTCTTAAGGT
This sequence comes from Schistocerca nitens, assembly GCF_023898315.1. Classification (NCBI taxonomy): domain Eukaryota; kingdom Metazoa; phylum Arthropoda; class Insecta; order Orthoptera; family Acrididae; genus Schistocerca; species Schistocerca nitens. Next base: position 676,990,000 of record NC_064619.1, on the reverse strand, counting down.
CAACAAATAATGGTGTATCGCTTCTGGTTAACTGGCCAGAGCTAGTTTGTACATGTGACTATTGTGAAACGGGGAGAAACTGGCAGGACTAACTATAACTCTCTTAAGGTAGCCAAATGCCTCGTCAACAGGCGAATTCCAACGGCAAACTCGAGGAGCTCCCGGCAGGAGTACTGTGAAAGTCTCAAGGCCGACAAATAATGACGTACCGCTTCAGGTGAACTGGGCCAGAGGAAGCTTGAAAATGTGGCTGTGGTTAACAGCGAGCATTTAGCAGATGTAACAATGACTCTCTTAAGGTAGAAAAATGCCTCGTCAACAGGCGAAAAACATCGGCATTCTCGAGGAGCTCCCGGCAGGAGTACTGTGAAAGTATTAAGGTCAACAAATAATGGTGTATCGCTTCTGGTTAACTGGCCAGAGCAAGCTTGTAGATGCGACTGTGGTTAAACGAGGAGCAAGTGGCAGGAGTAACTATGACTCTCTTAAGGTAGCCAAATGCCTCGTCAACAGGCGAATTCCAACGGCAAACTCTAGGAGTTCCCGGCAGGAGTCCTGTGAAAGTGTTAAGGTCAGCAAATAATGGTGTATCGCTTCTGGTGAACTGGCCAGAGTAAGGTTGTAGATGTGACTGTGGTTTAACGAGGAGCTAGTGGCAGGAGTACGTATGACTCTCTTAAGGTAGCTAAATGCCTCGTCAACAGGCGAAAAACATCGGCATTCTCGAGGAGCTCCCGGCAGGAGTACTGTGAAAGTCTTAAGGTCAACAAATAATGGTGTATCGCTTCTGGTTAACTGGCCAGAGCAAGCTTGTACATGTGACTATTGTGAAACGGGGAGAAACTGGCAGGACTAACTATAACTCTCTTAAGGTAGCAAAATGCCTCGTCAACAGGCGAATTCCAACGGCAAACTCGAGGAGCTCCCGGCAGGAGTACTGTGAATGTCTCAAGGCCGACAAATAATGACGTACCGCTTCAGGTGAACTGGGCCAGAGGAAGCTTGAAAATGTGGCTGTGGTTAACAGCGAGCATTTGGCAGGTGTAACAATGACTCTCTTAAGGTAGAAAAATGCCTCGTCAACAGGCGAAAAACATCGGCATTCTCGAGGAGCTCCCGGCAGGAGTACTGTGAAAGTATTAAGGTCAACAAATAATAGTGTATCGCTTCTGGTAAACTGGCCAGAGCAAGCTTGTAGATGTGACTATGGTGAAACGGGGAGAAACTGGCAGGAGTAACTATGACTCTCTTAAGGTAGCCAAATGCCTCGTCAACAGGCGAATCCCAACGGCAAACTCGAGGAGCTCCTGGCAGGAGTACTGTGAAAGTCTTAAGGTCAACAAATAATGGCGTATCGCTTCTGGTGAACTACCCAGAGTAAGCTTGTATATGTGAGTGTGGTAAAATGGGGAGCAAGTGGCAGGAGTAACTATGACTCTCTTAGGGTTGCCAAATGACTCGTCAAAAGGCGAATTACATCGGCAAACCCGAGGAGCTCCCGGAAGGAGTACTGTGAAAGTCTTAAGGTCAACAAATAATGGTGTATCGCTTCTGGTTAACTGGCCAGAGCAAGTTTGTACATGTGACTATTGTAAAACGGGGAGAAACTGGCAGGACTAACTATAACTCTCTTAAGGTAGCCAAATGCCTCGTCAACAGGCGAATTCCAACGGCAAACTCGAGGAGCTCCAGGCAGGAGTACTGTGAAAGTCTCAAGGCCGTCAAATAATGACGTACCGCTTCAGGTGAACTGGGCCAGAGGAAGCTTGAAAATGTGGCTGTGGTTAACAGCGAGCATTTAGCAGGTGTAACAATGACTCTCTTAAGGTAGAAAAATGCCTCGTCAACAGGCGAAAAACATCGGCATTCTCGAGGAGCTCCCGGCAGGAGTACTGTGAAAGTATTAAGGTCAACAAATAATGGTGTATCGCTTCTGGTTAACTGGCCAGAGCAAGCTTGTAGATGCGACTGTGGTTAAACGAGGAGCAAGTGGCAGGAGTAACTATGACTCTCTTAAGGTAGCCAAATGCCTCGTCAACAGGCGAATCCCAACGGCAAACTCTAGGAGTTCCCGGCAGGAGTCCTGTGAAAGTCTTAAGGTCAGCAAATAATGGTGTATCGCTTCTGGTGAACTGGCCAGAGTAAGTTTGTAGATGTGACTGTGGTTTAACGAGGAGCTAGTGGCAGGAGTACGTATGACTCTCTTAAGGTAGCTAAATGCCTCGTCAACAGGCGAAAAACATCGGCATTCTCGAGGAGCTCCCGGCAGGAGTACTGTGAAAGTCTTAAGGTCAACAAATAATGGTGTATCGCTTCTGGTTAACTGGCCAGAGCAAGCTTGTACATGTGACTATTGTGAAACGGGGAGAAACTGGCAGGACTAACTATAACTCTCTTAAGGTAGCCAAATGCCTCGTCAACAGGCGAATTCCAACGGCAAACTCGAGGAGCTCCCGGCAGGAGTACTGTGAAAGTCTCAAGGCCGACAAATAATGACGTACCGCTTCAGGTGAACTGGGCCAGAGGAAGCTTGAAAATGTGGCTGTGGTTAACAGCGAGCATTTGGCAGGTGTAACAATGACTCTCTTAAGGTAGAAAAATGCCTCGTCAACAGGCGAAAAACATCGGCATTCTCGAGGAGCTCCCGGCAGGAGTACTGTGAAAGTCTTAAGGTCAACAAATAATGGTGTATCGCTTCTGGTTAACTGGCCAGAGCAAGCTTGTAGATGTGACTATGGTGAAACGGGGAGAAACTGGCAGGAGTAACTATGACTCTCTTAAGGTAGCCAAATGCCTCGTCAACAGGCGAATCCCAACGGCAAACTCGAGGAGCTCCTGGCAGGAGTACTGTGAAAGTCTTAAGGTCAACAAATAATGGCGTATCGCTTCTGGTGAACTACCCAGAGTAAGCTTGTATATGTGAGTGTGGTAAAATGGGGAGCAAGTGGCAGGAGTAACTATGACTCTCTTAGGGTTGCCAAATGACTCGTCAAAAGGCGAATTACATCGGCAAACGCGAGGAGCTCCCGGAAGGAGTACTGTGAAAGTCTTAAGGTCAACAAATAATGGTGTATCGCTTCTGGTTAACTGGCCAGAGCAAGTTTGTACATGTGACTATTGTGAAACGGGGAGAAACTGGCAGGACTAACTATAACTCTCTTAAGGTAGCCAAATGCCTCGTCAACAGGCGAATTCCAACGGCAAACTCGAGGAGCTCCCGGCAGGAGTACTGTGAAAGTCTCAAGGCCGTCAAATAATGACGTACCGCTTCAGGTGAACTGGGCCAGAGGAAGCTTGAAAATGTGGCTGTGGTTAACAGCGAGCATTTAGCAGGTGTAACAGTGACTCTCTTAAGGTAGAAAAATGCCTCGTCAACAGGCGAAAAACATCGGCATTCTCGAGGAGCTCCCGGCAGGAGTACTGTGAAAGTATTAAGGTCAACAAATAATGGTGTATCGCTTCTGGTTAACTGGCCAGAGCAAGCTTGTAGATGCGACTGTGGTTAAACGAGGAGCAAGTGGCAGGAGTAACTATGACTCTCTTAAGGTAGCCAAATGCCTCGTCAACAGGCGAATTCCAACGGCAAACTCTAGGAGTTCCCGGCAGGAGTCCTGTGAAAGTCTTAAGGTCAGCAAATAATGGTGTATCGCTTCTGGTGAACTGGCCAGAGTAAGTTTGTAGATGTGACTGTGGTTTAACGAGGAGCTAGTGGCAGGAGTACGTATGACTCTCTTAAGGTAGCTAAATGCCTCGTCAACAGGCGAAAAACATCGGCATTCTCGAGGAGCTCCCGGCAGGAGTACTGTGAAAGTCTTAAGGTCAACAAATAATGGTGTATCGCTTCTGGTTAACTGGCCAGAGCAAGCTTGTACATGTGACTATTGTGAAACGGGGAGAAACTGGCAGGACTAACTATAACTCTCTTAAGGTAGCCAAATGCCTCGTCAACAGGCGAATTCCAACGGCAAACTCGAGGAGCTCCCGGCAGGAGTACTGTGAAAGTCTCAAGGCCGACAAATAATGACGTACCGCTTCAGGTGAACTGGGCCAGAGGAAGCTTGAAAATGTGGCTGTGGTTAACAGCGAGCATTTGGCAGGTGTAACAATGACTCTCTTAAGGTAGAAAAATGCCTCGTCAACAGGCGAAAAACATCGGCATTCTCGAGGAGCTCCCGGCAGGAGTACTGTGAAAGTATTAAGGTCAACAAATAATGGTGTATCGCTTCTGGTTAACTGGCCAGAGCAAGCTTGTAGATGTGACTATGGTGAAACGGGGAGAAACTGGCAGGAGTAACTATGACTCTCTTAAGGTAGCCAAATGCCTCGTAAACAGGCGAATCCCAACGGCAAACTCGAGGAGCTCCTGGCAGGAGTACTGTGAAAGTCTTAAGGTCAACAAATAATGGCGTATCGCTTCTGGTGAACTAGCCAGAGTAAGCTTGTATATGTGAGTGTGGTAAAATGGGGAGCAAGTGGCAGGAGTAACTATGACTCTCTTAGGGTTGCCAAATGACTCGTCAAAAGGCGAATTACATCGGCAAACCCGAGGAGCTCCCGGAAGGAGTACTGTGAAAGTCTTAAGGTCAACAAATAATGGTGTATCGCTTCTGGTTAACTGGCCAGAGCAAGTTTGTACATGTGACTATTGTGAAACGGGGAGAAACTGGCAGGACTAACTATAACTCTCTTAAGGTAGCCAAATGCCTCGTCAACAGGCGAATTCCAACGGCAAACTCGAGGAGCTCCCGGCAGGAGTACTGTGAAAGTCTTAAGGTCAACAAATAATGGCGTATCGCTTCTGGTGAACTAGCCAGAGTAAGCTTGTAGATGCGACTGTGGTTAAACGAGGAGCAAGTGGCAGGAGTAACTATGACTCTCTTAAGGTAGCCAGATGCCTCGTCAACAGGCGAATTCCAACGGCAAACTCTAGGAGTTCCCGGCAGGAGTACTGTGAAAGTCTTAAGGTCAGCAAATAATGGTGTATCGCTTCTGGTGAACTGGCCAGAGTAAGTTTGTAGATGTGACTGTGGTTTAACGAGGAGCAAGTGGCAGGAGTACGTATGACTCTCTTAAGGTAGCTAAATGCCTCGTCAACAGGCGAAAAACATCGGCATTCTCGAGGAGCTCCCGGCAGGAGTACTGTGAAAGTCTTAAGGTCAACAAATAATGGTGTATCGCTTCTGGTTAACTGGCCAGAGCAAGCTTGTACATGTGACTATTGTGAAACGGGGAGAAACTGGCAGGACTAACTATAACTCTCTTAAGGTAGCCAAATGCCTCGTCAACAGGCGAATTCCAACGGCAAACTCGAGGAGCTCCCGGCAGGAGTACTGTGAAAGTCTCAAGGTCGACAAATAATGACGTACCGCTTCAGGTGAACTGGGCCAGAGGAAGCTTGAAAATGTGGCTGTGGTTAACAGCGAGCATTTGGCAGGTGTAACAATGACTCTCTTAAGGTAGAAAAATGCCTCGTCAACAGGCGAAAAACATCGGCATTCTCGAGGAGCTCCCGGCAGGAGTACTGTGAAAGTATTAAGGTCAACAAATAATGGTGTATCGCTTCTGGTTAACTGGCCAGAGCAAGCTTGTAGATGTGACTATGGTGAAACGGGGAGAAACTGGCAGGAGTAACTATGACTCTCTTAAGGTAGCCAAATGCCTCGTAAACAGGCGAATCCCAACGGCAAACTCGAGGAGCTCCTGGCAGTACTGTGAAAGTCTTAAGGTCAACAAATAATGGCGTATCGCTTCTGGTGAACAGAGTAAGCTTGTAGATGTGACTGTGGTAAAATGGGGAGCAAGTGGCAGGAGTAACTATGACTCTCTTAGGGTTGCCAAATGACTCGTCAAAAGGCGCATTACATCGGCAAACCCGAGGAGCTCCCGGAAGGAGTACTGTGAAAGCCTTAAGGTCAACAAATAATGGCGTATCGCTCCTGGTGTACTGGCCAGAGTAAGCTTGTAGATGTGACTGTGTGAAACGGGGTGCAACTGGCAGGAGTAACTATGACTCTCTTAAGGAACCCAAATGCCTCGTCAACATGCGAAATACATCTGCAAACTCGAGGAGCTCCCAGCAGTAGTACTGTGAAACACTTTATGTCGACAGATAATGGCGTATCGGCTGTGGTGAACTGGGCCAGAGGAAGCTTGAAAATGTGGCTGTGGTTAACAGCGAGCATTTGGCAGGTGTAACAATGACTCTCTTAAGGTAGAAAAATGCCTCGTCAACAGGCGAAAAACATCGGCATTCTCGAGGAGCTCCCGGCAGGAGTACTGTGAAAGTATTACGGTCAACAAATAATGGTGTATCGCTTCTGGTTAACTGGCCAGAGCAAGCTTGTAGATGCGACTGTGGTTAAACGAGGAGCAAGTGGCATGAGTAACTATGACTCTCTTAAGGTAGCCAAATGCCTCGTCAACAGGCGAATTCCACCGGCAAACTCTAGGAGTTCCCGGCAGGAGTACTGTGAAAGTCTTAAGGTCAGCAAATAATGGTGTATCGCTTCTGGTGAACTGGCCAGAGTAAGTTTGTAGATGTGACTGTGGTTTAACGAGGAGCAAGTGGCAGGAGTACGTATGACTCTCTTAAGGTAGCCAAATGCCTCGTCAACAGGCGAAAAACATCGGCATTCTCGAGGAGCTCCCGGCAGGAGTACTGTGAAAGTCTTAAGGCCGACAAATAATGACGTACCGCTTCAGGTGAACTGGGCCAGAGGAAGCTTGAAAATGTGGCTGTGGTTAACAGCGAGCATTTGGCAGGTGTAACAATGACTCTCTTAAGGTAGAAAAATGCCTCGTCAACAGGCGAAAAACATCGGCATTCTCGAGGAGCTCCCGGCAGGAGTACTGTGAAAGTATTAAGGTCAACAAATAATGGTGTATCGCTTCTGGTTAACTGGCCAGAGCAAGCTTGTAGATGTGACTATGGTGAAACGGGGAGAAACTGGCAGGATTAACTATGACACTCTTAAGGTAGCCAAATGCCTCGTCAACAGGCGAATTCCAACGGCAAACTCTAGGAGTTCCCGGCAGGAGTACTGTGAAAGTCTTAAGGTCAGCAAATAATGGTGTATCGCTTCTGGTGAACTGGCCAGAGTAAGTTTGTAGATGTGACTGTGGTTTAACGAGGAGCAAGTGGCAGGAGTACGTATGACTCTCTTAAGGTAGCTAAATGCCACGTCAACAGGCGAAAAACATCGGCATTCTCGAGGAGCTCCCGGCAGGAGTACTGTGAAAGTCTTAAGGTCAACAAATAATGGTGTATCGCTTCTGGTTAACTGGCCAGAGCAAGCTTGTACATGTGACTATTGTGAAACGGGGAGAAACTGGCAGGACTAACTATAACTCTCTTAAGGTAGCCAAATGCCTCGTCAACAGGCGAATTCCAACGGCAAACTCGAGGAGCTCCCGGCAGGAGTACTGTGAAAGTCTCAAGGCCGACAAATAATGACGTACCGCTTCAGGTGAACTGGGCCAGAGGAAGCTTGAAAATGTGGCTGTGGTTAACAGCGAGCATTTGGCAGGTGTAACAATGACTCTCTTAAGGTAGAAAAATGCCTCGTCAACAGGCGAAAAACATCGGCAATCTCGAGGAGCTCCCGGCAGGAGTACTGTGAAAGTATTAAGGTCAACAAATAATGGTGTATCGCTTCTGGTTAACTGGCCAGAGCAAGCTTGTAGATGCGACTGTGGTTAAACGAGGAGCAAGTGGCAGGAGTAACTATGACTCTCTTAAGGTAGCCAAATGCCTCGTCAACAGGCGAATTCCAACGGCAAACTCTAGGAGTTCCCGGCAGGAGTACTGTGAAAGTCTTAAGGTCAGCAATTAATGGTGTATCGCTTCTGGTGAACTGGCCAGAGTAAGTTTGTAGATGTGACTGTGGTTTAACGAGGAGCAAGTGGCAGGAGTACGTATGACTCTCTTAAGGTAGCCAAATGCCTCGTCAACAGGCGAAAAACATCGGCATTCTCGAGGAGCTCCCGGCAGGAGTACTGTGAAAGTCTTAAGGTCAACAAATAATGGTGTATCGCTTCTGGTTAACTGGCCAGAGCAAGCTTGTACATGTGACTATTGTGAAACGGGGAGAAACTGGCAGGACTAACTATAACTCTCTTAAGGTAGCCAAATGCCTCGTCAACAGGCGAATTCCAACGGCAAACTCGAGGAGCTCCCGGCAGGAGTACTGTGAAAGTCTCAAGGCCGACAAATAATGACGTACCGCTTCAGGTGAACTGGGCCAGAGGAAGCTTGAAAAAGTGGCTGTGGTTAACAGCGAGCATTTGGCAGGTGTAACAATGACTCTCTTAAGGTAGAAAAATGCCTCGTCAACAGGCGAAAAACATCGGCATTCTCGAGGAGCTCCCGGCAGGAGTACTGTGAAAGTATTAAGGTCAACAAATAATGGTGTATCGCTTCTGGTTAACTGGCCAGAGCAAGCTTGTAGATGTGACTATGGTGAAACGGGGAGAAACTGGCAGGAGTAACTATGACTCTCTTAAGGTAGCCAAATGCCTCGTAAACACGCGAATCCCAACGGCAAACTCGAGGAGCTCCTGGCAGGAGTACTGTGAAAGTCTTAAGGTCAACAAATAATGGCGTATCGCTTCTGGTGAACAGAGTAAGCTTGTAGATGTGACTGTGGTAAAATGGGGAGCAAGTGGCAGGAGTAACTATGACTCTCTTAGGGTTGCCAAATGACTCGTCAAAAGGCGCATTACATCGGCAAACCCGAGGAGCTCCCGGAAGGAGTACTGTGAAAGCCTTAAGGTCAACAAATAATGGCGTATCGCTCCTGGTGTACTGGCCAGAGTAAGCTTGTAGATGTGACTGTGTGAAACGGGGTGCAACTGGCAGGAGTAACTATGACTCTCTTAAGGAACACAAATGCCTCGTCAACATGCGAAATACATCTGCAAACTCGAGGAGCTCCCAGCAGTAGTACTGTGAAACACTTTATGTCGACAGATAATGGCGTATCGGCTGTGGTGAACTGGGCCAGAGGAAGCTTGAAAATGTGGTTGTGGTTAACAGCGAGCATTTGGCAGGTGTAACAATGACTCTCATAAGGTAGAAAAATGCTTCGTCAACAGGCGAAAAACATCGGCATTCTCGAGGAGCTCCCGGCAGGAGTACTGTGAAAGTCTTAAGGTCAACAAATAATGGCGTATCGCTTCTGGTGAACTAGCCAGAGTAAGCTTGTATATGTGAGTGTGGTAAAATGGGGAGCAAGTGGCAGGAGTAACTATGACTCTATTAGGGTTGCCAAATGACTCGTCAAAAGGCGAATTACATCGGCAAACCCGAGGAGCTCCCGGAAGGAGTACTGTGAAAGTCTTAAGGTCAACAAATAATGGTGTATCGCTTCTGGTTAACTGGCCAGAGCAAGTTTGTACATGTGACTATTGTGAAACGGGGAGAAACTGGCAGGACTAACTATAACTCTCTTAAGGTAGCCAAATGCCTCGTCAACAGCCGAATTCCAACGGCAAACTCGAGGAGCTCCCGGCAGGAGTACTGTGAAAGTCTTAAGGTCAACAAATAATGGCGTATCGCTTCTGGTGAACTAGCCAGAGTAAGCTTGTAGATGCGACTGTGGTTAAACGAGGAGCAAGTGGCAGGAGTAACTATGACTCTCTTAAGGTAGCCAGATGCCTCGTCAACAGGCGAATTCCAACGGCAAACTCTAGGAGTTCCCGGCAGGAGTACTGTGAAAGTCTTAAGGTCAGCAAATAATGGTGTTTCGCTTCTGGTGAACTGGCCAGAGTAAGTTTGTAGATGTGACTGTGGTTTAACGAGGAGCAAGTGGCAGGAGTACGTATGACTCTCTTAAGGTAGCTAAATGCCTCGTCAACAGGCGAAAAACATCGGCATTCTCGAGGAGCTCCCGGCAGGAGTACTGTGAAAGTCTTAAGGTCAACAAATAATGGTGTATCGCTTCTGGTTAACTGGCCAGAGCAAGCTTGTACATGTGACTATTGTGAAACGGGGAGAAACTGGCAGGACTAACTATAACTCTCTTAAGGTAGCCAAATGCCTCGTCAACAGGCGAATTCCAACGGCAAACTCGAGGAGCTCCCGGCAGGAGTACTGTGAAAGTCTCAAGGTCGACAAATAATGACGTACCGCTTCAGGTGAACTGGGCCAGAGGAAGCTTGAAAATGTGGCTGTGGTTAACAGCGAGCATTTGGCAGGTGTAACAATGACTCTCTTAAGGTAGAAAAATGCCTCGTCAACAGGTGAAAAACATCGGCATTCTCGAGGAGCTCCCGGCAGGAGTACTGTGAAAGTATTAAGGTCAACAAATAATGGTGTATCGCTTCTGGTTAACTGGCCAGAGCAAGCTTGTAGATGTGACTATGGTGAAACGGGGAGAAACTGGCAGGAGTAACTATGACTCTCTTAAGGTAGCCAAATGCCTCGTAAACAGGCGAATCCCAACGGCAAACTCGAGGAGCTCCTGGCAGTACTGTGAAAGTCTTAAGGTCAACAAATAATGGCGTATCGCTTCTGGTGAACAGAGTAAGCTTGTAGATGTGACTGTGGTAAAATGGGGAGCAAGTGGCAGGAGTAACTATGACTCTCTTAGGGTTGCCAAATGACTCGTCAAAAGGCGCATTACATCGGCAAACCCGAGGAGCTCCCGGAAGGAGTACTGTGAAAGCCTTAAGGTCAACAAATAATGGCGTATCGCTCCTGGTGTACTGGCCAGAGTAAGCTTGTAGATGTGACTGTGTGAAACGGGGTGCAACTGGCAGGAGTAACTATGACTCTCTTAAGGAACCCAAATGCCTCGTCAACATGCGAAATACATCTGCAAACTCGAGGAGCTCCCAGCAGTAGTACTGTGAAACACTTTATGTCGACAGATAATGGCGTATCGGCTGTGGTGAACTGGGCCAGAGGAAGCTTGAAAATGTGGCTGTGGTTAACAGCGAGCATTTGGCAGGTGTAACAATGACTCTCTTAAGGTAGAAAAATGCCTCGTCAACAGGCGAAAAACATCGGCATTCTCGAGGAGCTCCCGGCAGGAGTACTGTGAAAGTATTAAGGTCAACAAATAATGGTGTATCGCTTCTGGTTAACTGGCCAGAGCAAGCTTGTAGATGCGACTGTGGTTAAACGAGGAGCAAGTGGCAGGAGTTACTATGACTCTCTTAAGGTAGCCAAATGCCTCGTCAAAAGGCGAATTACATCGGCAAACCCGAGGAGCTCCCGGAAGGAGTACTGTGAAAGTCTTAAGGTCAACAAATAATGGTGTATCGCTTCTGGTTAACTGGCCAGAGCAAGTTTGTACATGTGACTATTGTGAAACGGGGAGAAACTGGCAGGACTAACTATAACTCTCTTAAGGTAGCCAAATGCCTCGTCAACAGGCGAAAAACATCGGCACTCTCGAGGAGCTCCCGGCAGGAGTACTGTGAAAGTCTTAAGGCCGACAAATAATGACGTACCGCTTCAGGTGAACTGGGCCAGAGGAAGCTTGAAAATGTGGCTGTGGTTAACAGGGAGCATTTGGCAGGTGTAACAATGACTCTCTTAAGGTAGAAAAATGCCTTAAGGTAGCCAAATGCCTCGTCAACAGGCGAATTCCAACGGCAAACTCTAGGAGTTCCCGGCAGGAGTACTGTGAAAGTCTTAAGGTCAGCAATTAATGGTGTATCGCTTCTGGTGAACTGGCCAGAGTAAGTTTGTAGATGTGACTGTGGTTTAACGAGGAGCAAGTGGCAGGAGTACGTATGACTCTCTTAAGGTAGCCAAATGCCTCGTCAACAGGCGAAAAACATCGGCATTCTCGAGGAGCTCCCGGCAGGAGTACTGTGAAAGTCTTAAGGTCAACAAATAATGGTGTATCGCTTCTGGTTAACTGGCCAGAGCAAGCTTGTACATGTGACTATTGTGAAACGGGGAGAAACTGGCAGGACTAACTATAACTCTCTTAAGGTAGCCAAATGCCTCGTCAACAGGCGAATTCCAACGGCAAACTCGAGGAGCTCCCGGCAGGAGTACTGTGAAAGTCTCAAGGCCGACAAATAATGACGTACCGCTTCAGGTGAACTGGGCCAGAGGAAGCTTGAAAATGTGGCTGTGGTTAACAGCGAGCATTTGGCAGGTGTAACAATGACTCTCTTAAGGTAGAAAAATGCCTCGTCAACAGGCGAAAAACATCGGCATTCTCGAGGAGCTCCCGGCAGGAGTACTGTGAAAGTATTAAGGTCAACAAATAATGGTGTATCGCTTCTGGTTAACTGGCCAGAGCAAGCTTGTAGATGCGACTGTGGTTAAACGAGGAGCAAGTGGCAGGAGTAACTATGACTCTCTTAAGGTAGCCAAATGCCTCGTCAACAGGCGAATTCCAACGGCAAACTCTAGGAGTTCCCGGCAGGAGTACTGTGAAAGTCTTAAGGTCAGCAATTAATGGTGTATCGCTTCTGGTGAACTGGCCAGAGTAAGTTTGTAGATGTGACTGTGGTTTAACGAGGAGCAAGTGGCAGGAGTACGTATGACTCTCTTAAGGTAGCCAAATGCCTCGTCAACAGGCGAAAAACATCGGCATTCTCGAGGAGCTCCCGGCAGGAGTACTGTGAAAGTCTTAAGGTCAACAAATAATGGTGTATCGCTTCTGGTTAACTGGCCAGAGCAAGCTTGTACATGTGACTATTGTGAAACGGGGAGAAACTGGCAGGACTAACTATAACTCTCTTAAGGTAGCCAAATGCCTCGTCAACAGGCGAATTCCAACGGCAAACTCGAGGAGCTCCCGGCAGGAGTACTGTGAAAGTCTCAAGGCCGACAAATAATGACGTACCGCTTCAGGTGAACTGGGCCAGAGGAAGCTTGAAAAAGTGGCTGTGGTTAACAGCGAGCATTTGGCAGGTGTAACAATGACTCTCTTAAGGTAGAAAAATGCCTCGTCAACAGGCGAAAAACATCGGCATTCTCGAGGAGCTCCCGGCAGGAGTACTGTGAAAGTATTAAGGTCAACAAATAATGGTGTATCGCTTCTGGTTAACTGGCCAGAGCAAGCTTGTAGATGTGACTATGGTGAAACGGGGAGAAACTGGCAGGAGTAACTATGACTCTCTTAAGGTAGCCAAATGCCTCGTAAACACGCGAATCCCAACGGCAAACTCGAGGAGCTCCTGGCAGGAGTACTGTGAAAGTCTTAAGGTCAACAAATAATGGCGTATCGCTTCTGGTGAACAGAGTAAGCTTGTAGATGTGACTGTGTGAAACGGGGTGCAACTGGCAGGAGTAACTATGACTCTCTTAAGGAACACAAATGCCTCGTCAACATGCGAAATACATCTGCAAACTCGAGGAGCTCCCAGCAGTAGTACTGTGAAACACTTTATGTCGACAGATAATGGCGTATCGGCTGTGGTGAACTGGGCCAGAGGAAGCTTGAAAATGTGGCTGTGGTTAACAGCGAGCATTTGGCAGGTGTAACAATGACTCTCATAAGGTAGAAAAATGCTTCGTCAACAGGCGAAAAACATCGGCATTCTCGAGGAGCTCCCGGCAGGAGTACTGTGAAAGTCTTAAGGTCAACAAATAATGGCGTATCGCTTCTGGTGAACTAGCCAGAGTAAGCTTGTATATGTGAGTGTGGTAAAATGGGGAGCAAGTGGCAGGAGTAACTATGACTCTCTTAGGGTTGCCAAATGACTCGTCAAAAGGCGAATTACATCGGCAAACCCGAGGAGCTCCCGGAAGGAGTACTGTGAAAGTCTTAAGGTCAACAAATAATGGTGTATCGCTTCTGGTTAACTGGCCAGAGCAAGTTTGTACATGTGACTATTGTGAAACGGGGAGAAACTGGCAGGACTAACTATAACTCTCTTAAGGTAGCCAAATGCCTCGTCAACAGGCGAAAAACATCGGCATTCTCGAGGAGCTCCCGGCAGGAGTACTGTGAAAGTCTTAAGGCCGACAAATAATGACGTACCGCTTCAGGTGAACTGGGCCAGAGGAAGCTTGAAAATGTGGCTGTGGTTAACAGGGAGCATTTGGCAGGTGTAACAATGACTCTCTTAAGGTAGAAAAATGCCTCGTCAACAGGCGAAAAACATCGGCATTCTCGAGGAGCTCCCGGCAGGAGTACTGTGAAAGTATTAAGGTCAACAAATAATGGTGTATCGCTTCTGGTTAACTGGCCAGAGCAAGCTTGTAGATGTGACTATGGTGAAACGGGGAGAAACTGGCAGGATTAACTATGACTCTCTTAAGGTAGCCAAATGCCTCGTAAACAGGCGAATCCCAACGGCAAACTCGAGGAGCTCCTGGCAGGAGTACTGTGAAAGTCTTAAGGTCAACAAATAATGGCGTATCGCTTCTGGTGAACTGGCCAGAGTAAGTTTGTAGATGTGACTGTGGATTAACGAGGAGCAAGTGGCAGGAGTACGTATGACTCTCTTAAGGTAGCCAAATGCCTCGTCAACAGGCGAAAAACATCGGCATTCTCGAGGAGTTCCCGGCAGGAGTACTGTGAAAGTCTTAAGGTCAACAAATAATGGTGTATCGCTTCTGGTTAACTGGCCAGAGCAAGCTTGTACATGTGACTATTGTGAAACGGGGAGAAACTGGCAGGACTAACTATAACTCTCTTAAGGTAGCCAAATGCCTCGTCAACAGTCGAATTCCAACGGCAAACTCTAGGAGCTCCCGGCAGGAGTACTGTGAAAGTCTCAAGGCCGACAAATAATGACGTACCGCTTCAGGTGAACTGGGCCAGAGGAAGCTTGAAAATGTGGCTGTGGTTAACAGCGAGCATTTGGCAGGTGTAACAATGCCTCTCTTAAGGTAGAAAAATGCCTCGTCAACAGGCGAAAAACATCGGCATTCTCGAGGAGCTCCCGGCAGGAGCACTGTGAAAGTATTAAGGTCAACAAATAATGGTGTATCGCTTCTGGTTAACTGGCCAGAGCAAGCTTGTAGATGCGACTGTGGTTAAACGAGGAGCAAGTGGCAGGAGTAACTATGACTCTCTTAAGGTAGCCAAATGCCTCGTCAACAGGCGAATTACAACGGCAAACTCTAGGAGTTCCCGGCAGGAGTACTGTGAAAGTCTTAAGGTCAGCAAATAATGGTGTATCGCTTCTGGTGAACTGGCCAGAGTAAGTTTGTAGATGTGACTGTGGTTTAACGAGGAGCAAGTGGCAGGAGTACGTATGACTCTCTTAAGGTAGCTAAATGCCTCGTCAACAGGCGAAAAACATCGGCATTCTCGAGGAGCTCCCGGCAGGAGTACTGTGAAAGTCTTAAGGTCAACAAATAATGGTGTATCGCTTCTGGTTAACTGGCCAGAGCAAGCTTGTACATGTGACTATTGTGAAACGGGGAGAAACTGGCAGGACTAACTATAACTCTCTTAAGGTAGCCAAATGCCTCGTCAACAGGCGAATTCCAACGGCAAACTCGAGGAGCTCCCGGCAGGAGTACTGTGAAAGTCTCAAGGTCGACAAATAATGACGTACCGCTTCAGGTGAACTGGGCCAGAGGAAGCTTGAAAATGTGGCTGTGGTTAACAGCGAGCATTTGGCAGGTGTAACAATGACTCTCTTAAGGTAGAAAAATGCCTCGTCAACAGGCGAAAAACATCGGCATTCTCGAGGAGCTCCCGGCAGGAGTACTGTGAAAGTATTAAGGTCAACAAATAATGGTGTATCGCTTCTGGTTAACTGGCCAGAGCAAGCTTGTAGATGTGACTATGGTGAAACGGGGAGAAACTGGCAGGAGTAACTATGACTCTCTTAAGGTAGCCAAATGCCTCGTAAACAGGCGAATCCCAACGGCAAACTCGAGGAGCTCCTGGCAGTACTGTGAAAGTCTTAAGGTCAACAAATAATGGCGTATCGCTTCTGGTGAACAGAGTAAGCTTGTAGATGTGACTGTGGTAAAATGGGGAGCAAGTGGCAGGAGTAACTATGACTCTCTTAGGGTTGCCAAATGACTCGTCAAAAGGCGCATTACATCGGCAAACCCGAGGAGCTCCCGGAAGGAGTACTGTGAAAGCCTTAAGGTCAACAAATAATGGCGTATCGCTCCTGGTGTACTGGCCAGAGTAAGCTTGTAGATGTGACTGTGTGAAACGGGGTGCAACTGGCAGGAGTAACTATGACTCTCTTAAGGAACCCAAATGCCTCGTCAACATGCGAAATACATCTGCAAACTCGAGGAGCTCCCAGCAGTAGTACTGTGAAACACTTTATGTCGACAGATAATGGCGTATCGGCTGTGGTGAACTGGGCCAGAGGAAGCTTGAAAATGTGGCTGTGGTTAACAGCGAGCATTTGGCAGGTGTAACAATGACTCTCTTAAGGTAGAAAAATGCCTCGTCAACAGGCGAAAAACATCGGCATTCTCGAGGAGCTCCCGGCAGGAGTACTGTGAAAGTATTAAGGTCAACAAATAATGGTGTATCGCTTCTGGTTAACTGGCCAGAGCAAGCTTGTAGATGCGACTGTGGTTAAACGAGGAGCAAGTGGCAGGAGTAACTATGACTCTCTTAAGGTAGCCAAATGCCTCGTCAACAGGCGAATTCCAACGGCAAACTCTAGGAGTTCCCGGCAGGAGTACTGTGAAAGTCTTAAGGTCAGCAATTAATGGTGTATCGCTTCTGGTGAACTGGCCAGAGTAAGTTTGTAGATGTGACTGTGGTTTAACGAGGAGCAAGTGGCAGGAGTACGTATGACTCTCTTAAGGTAGCCAAATGCCTCGTCAACAGGCGAAAAACATCGGCATTCTCGAGGAGCTCCCGGCAGGAGTACTGTGAAAGTCTTAAGGTCAACAAATAATGGTGTATCGCTTCTGGTTAACTGGCCAGAGCAAGCTTGTACATGTGACTATTGTGAAACGGGGAGAAACTGGCAGGACTAACTATAACTCTCTTAAGGTAGCCAAATGCCTCGTCAACAGGCGAATTCCAACGGCAAACTCGAGGAGCTCCCGGCAGGAGTACTGTGAAAGTCTCAAGGCCGACAAATAATGACGTACCGCTTCAGGTGAACTGGGCCAGAGGAAGCTTGAAAATGTGGCTGTGGTTAACAGCGAGCATTTGGCAGGTGTAACAATGACTCTCTTAAGGTAGAAAAATGCCTCGTCAACAGGCGAAAAACATCGGCATTCTCGAGGAGCTCCCGGCAGGAGTACTGTGAAAGTATTAAGGTCAACAAATAATGGTGTATCGCTTCTGGTTAACTGGCCAGAGCAAGCTTGTAGATGCGACTGTGGTTAAACGAGGAGCAAGTGGCAGGAGTAACTATGACTCTCTTAAGGTAGCCAAATGCCTCGTCAACAGGCGAATTCCAACGGCAAACTCTAGGAGTTCCCGGCAGGAGTACTGTGAAAGTCTTAAGGTCAGCAATTAATGGTGTATCGCTTCTGGTGAACTGGCCAGAGTAAGTTTGTAGATGTGACTGTGGTTTAACGAGGAGCAAGTGGCAGGAGTACGTATGACTCTCTTAAGGTAGCCAAATGCCTCGTCAACAGGCGAAAAACATCGGCATTCTCGAGGAGCTCCCGGCAGGAGTACTGTGAAAGTCTTAAGGTCAACAAATAATGGTGTATCGCTTCTGGTTAACTGGCCAGAGCAAGCTTGTACATGTGACTATTGTGAAACGGGGAGAAACTGGCAGGACTAACTATAACTCTCTTAAGGTAGCCAAATGCCTCGTCAACAGGCGAATTCCAACGGCAAACTCGAGGAGCTCCCGGCAGGAGTACTGTGAAAGTCTCAAGGCCGACAAATAATGACGTACCGCTTCAGGTGAACTGGGCCAGAGGAAGCTTGAAAAAGTGGCTGTGGTTAACAGCGAGCATTTGGCAGGTGTAACAATGACTCTCTTAAGGTAGAAAAATGCCTCGTCAACAGGCGAAAAACATCGGCATTCTCGAGGAGCTCCCGGCAGGAGTACTGTGAAAGTATTAAGGTCAACAAATAATGGTGTATCGCTTCTGGTTAACTGGCCAGAGCAAGCTTGTAGATGTGACTATGGTGAAACGGGGAGAAACTGGCAGGAGTAACTATGACTCTCTTAAGGTAGCCAAATGCCTCGTAAACACGCGAATCCCAACGGCAAACTCGAGGAGCTCCTGGCAGGAGTACTGTGAAAGTCTTAAGGTCAACAAATAATGGCGTATCGCTTCTGGTGAACAGAGTAAGCTTGTAGATGTGACTGTGGTAAAATGGGGAGCAATTGGCAGGAGTAACTATGACTCTCTTAGGGTTGCCAAATGACTCGTCAAAAGGCGCATTACATCGGCAAACCCGAGGAGCTCCCGGAAGGAGTACTGTGAAAGCCTTAAGGTCAACAAATAATGGCGTATCGCTCCTGGTGTACTGGCCAGAGTAAGCTTGTAGATGTGACTGTGTGAAACGGGGTGCAATTGGCAGGAGTAACTATGACTCTCTTAAGGAACACAAATGCCTCGTCAACATGCGAAATACATCTGCAAACTCGAGGAGCTCCCAGCAGTAGTACTGTGAAACACTTTATGTCGACAGATAATGGCGTATCGGCTGTGGTGAACTGGGCCAGAGGAAGCTTGAAAATGTGGCTGTGGTTAACAGCGAGCATTTGGCAGGTGTAACAATGACTCTCATAAGGTAGAAAAATGCTTCGTCAACAGGCGAAAAACATCGGCATTCTCGAGGAGCTCCCGGCAGGAGTACTGTGAAAGTCTTAAGGTCAACAAATAATGGCGTATCGCTTCTGGTGAACTAGCCAGAGTAAGCTTGTATATGTGAGTGTGGTAAAATGGGGAGCAAGTGGCAGGAGTAACTATGACTCTCTTAGGGTTGCCAAATGACTCGTCAAAAGGCGAATTACATCGGCAAACCCGAGGAGCTCCCGGAAGGAGTACTGTGAAAGTCTTAAGGTCAACAAATAATGGTGTATCGCTTCTGGTTAACTGGCCAGAGCAAGTTTGTACATGTGACTATTGTGAAACGGGGAGAAACTGGCAGGACTAACTATAACTCTCTTAAGGTAGCCAAATGCCTCGTCAACAGGCGAAAAACATCGGCACTCTCGAGGAGCTCCCGGCAGGAGTACTGTGAAAGTCTTAAGGCCGACAAATAATGACGTACCGCTTCAGGTGAACTGGGCCAGAGGAAGCTTGAAAATGTGGCTGTGGTTAACAGGGAGCATTTGGCAGGTGTAACAATGACTCTCTTAAGGTAGAAAAATGCCTCGTCAACAGGCGAAAAACATCGGCATTCTCGAGGAGCTCCCGGCAGGAGTACTGTGAAAGTATTAAGGTCAACAAATAATGGTGTATCGCTTCTGGTTAACTGGCCAGAGCAAGCTTGTAGATGTGACTATGGTGAAACGGGGAGAAACTGGCAGGATTAACTATGACTCTCTTAAGGTAGCCAAATGCCTCGTAAACAGGCGAATCCCAACGGCAAACTCGAGGAGCTCCTGGCAGGAGTACTGTGAAAGTCTTAAGGTCAACAAATAATGGCGTATCGCTTCTGGTGAACTGGCCAGAGTAAGTTTGTAGATGTGACTGTGGATTAACGAGGAGCAAGTGGCAGGAGTACGTATGACTCTCTTAAGGTAGCCAAATGCCTCGTCAACAGGCGAAAAACATCGGCATTCTCGAGGAGTTCCCGGCAGGAGTACTGTGAAAGTCTTAAGGTCAACAAATAATGGTGTATCGCTTCTGGTTAACTGGCCAGAGCAAGCTTGTACATGTGACTATTGTGAAACGGGGAGAAACTGGCAGGACTAACTATAACACTCTTAAGGTAGCCAAATGCCTCGTCAACAGTCGAATTCCAACGGCAAACTCTAGGAGCTCCCGGCAGGAGTACTGTGAAAGTCTCAAGGCCGACAAATAATGACGTACCGCTTCAGGTGAACTGGGCCAGAGGAAGCTTGAAAATGTGGCTGTGGTTAACAGCGAGCATTTGGCAGGTGTAACAATGCCTCTCTTAAGGTAGAAAAATGCCTCGTCAACAGGCGAAAAACATCGGCATTCTCGAGGAGCTCCCGGCAGGAGCACTGTGAAAGTATTAAGGTCAACAAATAATGGTGTATCGCTTCTGGTTAACTGGCCAGAGCAAGCTTGTAGATGCGACTGTGGTTAAACGAGGAGCAAGTGGCAGGAGTAACTATGACTCTCTTAAGGTAGCCAAATGCCTCGTCAACAGGCGAATTACAACGGCAAACTCTAGGAGTTCCCGGCAGGAGTACTGTGAAAGTCTTAAGGTCAGCAAATAATGGTGTATCGCTTCTGGTGAACTGGCCAGAGTAAGTTTGTAGATGTGACTGTGGTTTAACGAGGAGCAAGTTTCAGGAGTACGTATGACTCTCTTAAGGTAGCTAAATGCCTCGTCAACAGGCGAAAAACATCGGCATTCTCGAGGAGCTCCCGGCAGGAGTACTGTGAAAGTCTTAAGGTCAACAAATAATGGTGTATCGCTTCTGGTTAACTGGCCAGAGCAAGCTTGTACATGTGACTATTGTGAAACGGGGAGAAACTGGCAGGACTAACTATAACTCTCTTAAGGTAGCCAAATGCCTCGTCAACAGGCGAATTCCAACGGCAAACTCGAGGAGCTCCCGGCAGGAGTACTGTGAAAGTCTCAAGGCCGACAAATAATGACGTACCGCTTCAGGTGAACTGGGCCAGAGGAAGCTTGAAAATGTGGCTGTGGTTAACAGCGAGCATTTGGCAGGTGTAACAATGACTCTCTTAAGGTAGAAAAATGCCTCGTCAACAGGCGAAAAACATCGGCATTCTCGAGGAGCTCCCGGCAGGAGCACTGTGAAAGTATTAAGGTCAACAAATAATGGTGTATCGCTTCTGGTTAACTGGCCAGAGCAAGCTTGTAGATGTGACTATGGTGAAACGGGGAGAAACTGGCAGGAGTAACTATGACTCTCTTAAGGTAGCCAAATGCCTCGTAAACAGGCGAATCCCAACGGCAAACTCGAGGAGCTCCTGGCAGGAGTACTGTGAAAGTCTTAAGGTCAACAAATAATGGCGTATCGCTTCTGGTGAACAGAGTAAGCTTGTAGATGTGACTGTGGTAAAATGGGGAGCAAGTGGCAGGAGTAACTATGACTCTCTTAGGGTTGCCAAATGACTCGTCAAAAGGCGCATTACATCGGCAAACCCGAGGAGCTCCCGGAAGGAGTACTGTGAAAGCCTTAAGGTCAACAAATAATGGCGTATCGCTCCTGGTGTACTGGCCAGAGTAAGCTTGTAGATGTGACTGTGTGAAACGGGGTGCAACTGGCAGGAGTAACTATGACTCTCTTAAGGAACCCAAATGCCTCGTCAACATGCGAAATACATCTGCAAACTCGAGGAGCTCCCAGCAGTAGTACTGTGAAACACTTTATGTCGACAGATAATGGCGTATCGGCTGTGGTGAACTGGACCAGAGGAAGCTTGAAAATGTGGCTGTGGTTAACAGCGAGCATTTGGCAGGTGTAACAATGACTCTCTTAAGGTAGAAAAATGCTTCGTCAACAGGCGAAAAACATCGGCATTCTCGAGGAGCTCCCGGCAGGAGTACTGTGAAAGTATTACGGTCAACAAATAATGGTGTATCGCTTCTGGTTAACTGGCCAGAGCAAGCTTGTAGATGCGACTGTGGTTAAACGAGGAGCAAGTGGCATGAGTAACTATGACTCTCTTAAGGTAGCCAAATGCCTCGTCAACAGGCGAATTCCAACGGCAAACTCTAGGAGTTCCCGGCAGGAGTACTGTGAAAGTCTTAAGGTCAGCAAATAATGGTGTATCGCTTCTGGTGAACTGGCCAGAGTAAGTTTGTAGATGTGACTGTTGTTTAACGAGGAGCAAGTGGCAGGAGTACGTATGACTCTCTTAAGGTAGCCAAATGCCTCGTCAACAGGCGAAAAACATCGGCATTCTCGAGGAGCTCCCGGCAGGAGTACTGTGAAAGTCTTAAGGCCGACAAATAACGACGTACCGCTTCAGGTGAACTGGGCCAGAGGAAGCTTGAAAATGTGGCTGTGGTTAACAGGGAGCATTTGGCAGGTGTAACAATGACTCTCTTAAGGTAGAAAAATGCCTCGTCAACAGGCGAAAAACATCGGCATTCTCGAGGAGCTCCCGGCAGGAGTACTGTGAAAGTATTAAGGTCAACAAATAATGGTGTATCGCTTCTGGTTAACTGGCCAGAGCAAGCTTGTAGATGTGACTATGGTGAAACGGGGAGAAACTGGCAGGATTAACTATGACTCTCTTAAGGTAGCCAAATGCCTCGTAAACAGGCGAATCCCAACGGCAAACTCGAGGAGCTCCTGGCAGGAGTACTGTGAAAGTCTTAAGGTCAACAAATAATGGCGTATCGCTTCTGGTGAACTAGCCAGAGTAAGCTTGTAGATGTGACTGTGGTAAAATGGGGAGCAAGTGGCAGGAGTAACTATGACTCTCTTAGGGTTGCCAAATGACTCGTCAAAAGGCGAATTACATCGGCAAACCCGAGGAGCTCCCAGGAGGAGTACTGTGAAAGTCTTAAGGTCAACAAATAATGGCGAATCGCTTCTGGTGAACTGGCCAGAGTAAGTTTGTAGATGTGACTGTGGATTAACGAGGAGCAAGTGGCAGGAGTACGTATGACTCTCTTAAGGTAGCCAAATGCCTCGTCAACAGGCGAAAAACATCGGCATTCTCGAGGAGCTCCCGGCAGGAGTACTGTGAAAGTCTTAAGGTCAACAAATAATGGTGTATCGCTTCTGGTTAACTGGCCAGAGCAAGCTTGTACATGTGACTATTGTGAAACGGGGAGAAACTGGCAGGACTAACTATAACTCTCTTAAGGTAGCCAAATGCCTCGTCAACAGGCGAATTCCAACGGCAAACTCTAGGAGCTCCCGGCAGGAGTACTGTGAAAGTCTCAAGGCCGACAAATAATGACGTACCGCTTCAGGTGAACTGGGCCAGAGGAAGCTTGAAAATGTGGCTGTGGTTAACAGCGAGCATTTGGCAGGTGTAACAATGACTCTCTTAAGGTAGAAAAATGCCTCGTCAACAGGCGAAAAACATCGGCATTCTCGAGGAGCTCCCGGCAGGAGTACTGTGAAAGTATTAAGGTCAACAAATAATGGTGTATCGCTTCTGTTTAACTGGCCAGAGCAAGCTTGTAGATGCGACTGTGGTTAAACGAGGAGCAAGTGGCAGGAGTAACTATGACTCTCTTAAGGTAGAAAAATGCCTCGTCAACAGGCGAAAAACATCGGCATTCTCGAGGAGCTCCCGGCAGGAGTACTGTGAAAGTCTTAAGGTCAACAAATAATGGCGTATCGCTTCTGGTGAACTAGCCAGAGTAAGCTTGTAGATGTGACTGTGGTAAAATGGGGAGCAAGTGGCAGGAGTAACTATGACTCTCTTAGGGTTGCCAAATGACTCGTCAAAAGGCGAATTACATCGGCAAACCCGAGGAGCTCCCGGAAGGAGTACTGTGAAAGTCTTAAGGTCAACAAATAATGGCGTATCGCTCCTGGTGAACTGGCCAGAATAAGCTTGTAGATGTGACTGTGTGAAACGGGGTGCAACTGGCAGGAGTAACTATGACTCTCTTAAGGTAGCCAAATGCCTCGTAAACAGGCGAATTCCAACGGCAAACTCGAGGAGCTCCTGGCAGGAGTACTGTGAAAGTCCTAAGGTCAACAAATAATGGCGTATCGCTTCTGGTGAACTAGCCAGAGTAAGCTTGTATATGTGACTGTGGTAAAATGGGGAGCAAGTGGCAGGAGTAACTATGACTCTCTTAGGGTTGCCAAATGACTCGTCAAAAGGCGAATTACATCGGCAAACCCGAGGAGCTCCCGGAAGGTGTACTGTGAAAGTCTTAAGGTCAACAAATAATGGCGTATCGCTTCTGGTGAACTGGCCAGAGTAAGTTTGTAGATGTGACAGTGGTTTAACGAGGAGCAAGTGGCAGGAGTACGTATGACTCTCTTAAGGTAGACAAATGCCTCGTCAACAGGCGAAATACATCGGCATTCTCGAGGAGCTCCCGGCTGGAGTACTGTGAAAGTCTTAAGGTCAACAAATAATGGTGGATCGCTTCTGGTTAACTGGCCAGAGCAAGTTTGTACATGTGACTATTGTGAAACGGGGAGAAACTGGCAGGACTAACTATAACTCTCTTAAGGTAGCCAAATGCCTCGTCAACAGGCGAATTCCAACGGCAAACTCGAGGAGCTCCCGGCAGGAGTACTGTGAAAGTCTCAAGGCCGACAAATAATGACGTACCGCTTCAGGTGAACTGGGCCAGAGGAAGCTTGAAAATGTGGCTGTGGTTAACAGCGAGCATTTAGCAGGTGTAACAATGACTCTCTTAAGGTAGAAAAATGCCTCGTCAATAGGCGAAAAAACGCGGCATTCTCGAGGAGCTCCCGGCAGGAGTACTGTGAAAGTATTAAGGTCAACAAATAATGGTGTATCGCTTCTTGTTAACTGGCCAGAGCAAGCTTGTAGATGCGACTGTGGTTAAACGAGGAGCAAGTGGCAGGAGTAACTATGACTCTCTTAAGGTAGCCAAATGCCTCGTCAACAGGCGAATTCCAACGGCAAACTCTAGGAGTTCCCGGCAGGAGTACTGTGAAAGTCTTAAGGTCAGCAAATAATGGTGTATCGCTTCTGGTGAACTGGCCAGAGTAAGTTTGTAGATGTGACTGTGGTTTAACGAGGAGCAAGTGGCAGGAGTACGTATGACTCTCTTAAGGTAGCTAAATGCCTCGTCAACAGGCGAAAAACATCGGCATTCTCGAGGAGCTCCCGGCAGGAGTACTGTGAAAGTCTTAAGGTCAACAAATAATGGTGTATCGCTTCTGGTTAACTGGCCAGAGCAAGCTTGTACATGTGACTATTGTGAAACGGGGAGAAACTGGCAGGACTAACTATAACTCTCTTAAGGTAGCCAAATGCCTCGTCAACAGGCGAATTCCAACGGCAAACTCGAGGAGCTCCCGGCAGGAGTACTGTGAAAGTCTCAAGGCCGACAAATAATGACGTACCGCTTCAGGTGAACTGGGCCAGAGGAAGCTTGAAAATGTGGCTGTGGTTAACAGCGAGCATTTGGCAGGTGTAACAATGACTCTCTTAAGGTAGAAAAATGCCTCGTCAACAGGCGAAAAACATCGGCATTCTCGAGGAGCTCCCGGCAGGAGTACTGTGAAAGTATTAAGGTCAACAAATAATGGTGTATCGCTTCTGGTTAACTGGCCAGAGCAAGCTTGTAGATGCGACTGTGGTCAAACGAGGAGCAAGTGGCAGGAGTAACTATGACTCTCTTAAGGTAGCCAAATGCCTCGTCAACAGGCGAATTCCAACGGCAAACTCTAGGAGTTCCCGGCAGGAGTACTGTGAAAGTCTTAAGGTCAGCAAATAATGGTGTATCGCTTCTGGTGAACTGGCCAGAGTAAGTTTGTAGATGTGACTGTGGTTTAACGAGGAGCAAGTGGCAGGAGTACGTATGACTCTCTTAAGGTAGCCAAATGCCTCGTCAACAGGCGAAAAACATCGGTATTCTCGAGGAGCTCCCGGCAGGAGTACTGTGAAAGTCTTAAGGTCAACAAATAATGGTGTATCGCTTCTGGTTAACTGGCCAGAGCAAGCTTGTACATGTGACTATTGTGAAACGGGGACAAACTGGCAGGACTAACTATAACTCTCTTAAGGTAGCCAAATGCCTCGTCAACAGGCGAATTCCAACGGCAAACTCGAGGAGCTCCCGGCAGGAGTACTGTGAAAGTCTCAAGGCCGACAAATAATGACGTACCGCTTCAGGTGAACTGGGCCAGAGGAAGCTTGAAAATGTGGCTGTGGTTAACAGCGAGCATTTGGCAGGTGTAACAATGACTCTCTTAAGGTAGAAAAATGCCTCGTCAACAGGCGAAAAACATCGGCATTCTCGAGGAGCTCCCGGCAGGAGTACTGTGAAAGTATTAAGGTCAACAAATAATGGTGTATCGCTTCTGGTTAACTGGCCAGAGCAAGCTTGTAGATGTGACTATGGTGAAACGGGGAGAAGCTGGCAGGATTAACTATGACTCTCTTAAGGTAGCCAAATGCCTCGTCAACACGCGAATCCCAACGGCAAACTCGAGGAGCTCCTGGCAGGAGTACTGTGAAAGTCTTAAGGTCAACAAATAATGGCGTATCGCTTCTGGTGAACTAGCCAGAGTAAGCTTGTATATGTGAGTGTGGTAAAATGGGGAGCAAGTGGCAGGAGTTACTATGACTCTCTTAGGGTTGCTTAATGACTCGTCAAAAGGCGAATTACATCGGCAAACCCGAGGAGCTCCCGGAAGGAGTACTGTGAAAGTCTTAAGGTCAACAAATAATGGCGTATCGCTTCTCGTGAACTGGCCAGAGTAAGTTTGTAGATGTGACTGTGGTTTAACGAGGAGCAAGTGGCAGGAGTACGTATGACTCTCTTAAGGTAGCCAAATGCCTCGTCAACAGGCGAAAAACATCGGCATTCTCGAGGAGCTCCCGGCAGGAGTACTGTGAAAGTCTTAAGGTCAACAAATAATGGTGTATCGCTTCTGGTTAACTGGCCAGAGCAAGCTTGTACATGTGACTATTGTGAAACGGGGAGAAACTGGCAGGACTAACTATAACTCTCTTAAGGTAGCCAAATGTCTCGTCAACAGGCGAATTCCAACGGCAAACTCGAGGAGCTCCCGGCAGGAGTACTGTGAAAGTCTCAAGGCCGACAAATAATGACGTACCGCTTCAGGTGAACTGGGCCAGAGGAAGCTTGAAAATGTGGCTGTGGTTAACAGCGAGCATTTGGCAGGTGTAACAATGCCTCTCTTAAGGTAGAAAAATGCCTCGTCAACAGGCGAAAAACATCGGAATTCTCGAGGAGCTCCCGGCAGGAGTACTGTGAAAGTATTACGGTCAACAAATAATGGTGTATCGCTTCTGGTTAACTGGCCAGAGCAAGCTTGTAGATGCGACTGTGGTTAAACGAGGAGCAAGTGGCAGGAGTAACTATGACTCTCTTAAGGTAGCCAAATGCCTCGTCAACAGGCGAATTCCAACGGCAAACTCTAGGAGTTCCCGGCAGGAGTACTGTGAAAGTCTTAAGGTCAGCAAATAATGGTGTATCGCTTCTGGTGAACTGGCCTGAGTAAGTTTGTAGATGTGACTGTGGTTTAACGAGGAGCAAGTGGCAGGAGTACGTATGACTCTCTTAAGGTAGCCAAATGCCTCGTCAACAGGCGAAAAACATCGGCATTCTCGAGGAGCTCCCGGCAGGAGTACTGTGAAAGTCTTAAGGTCAACAAATAATGGTGTATCGCTTCTGGTTAACTGGCCAGAGCAAGCTTGTACATGTGACTATTGTGAAACGGGGAGAAACTGGCAGGACTAACTATAACTCTCTTAAGGTAGCCAAATGTCTCGTCAACAGGCGAATTCCAACGGCAAACTCGAGGAGCTCCCGGCAGGAGTACTGTGAAAGTCTCAAGGCCGACAAATAATGACGTACCGCTTCAGGTGAACTGGGCCAGAGGAAGCTTGAAAATGTGGCTGTGGTTAACAGCGAGCATTTGGCAGGTGTAACAATGACTCTCTTAAGGTAGAAAAATGCCTCGTCAACAGGCGAAAAACATCGGCATTCTCGAGGAGCTCCCGGCAGGAGTACTGTGAAAGTATTAATGTCAACAAATAATGGTGTATCGCTTCTGGTTAACTGGCCAGAGCAAGCTTGTAGATGTGACTATGGTGAAACGGGGAGAAACTGGCAGGATTATCTATGACTCTCTTAAGGTAGCCAAATGCCTCGTAAACAGGCGAATCCCAACGGCAAACTCGAGGAGCTCCTGGCAGGAGTACTGTGAAAGTCTTAAGGTCAACAAATAATGGCGTATCGCTTCTGGTGAACTAGCCAAAGTAAGCATGTATATGTGACTGTGGTAAAATGGGGAGCAAGTGGCAGGAGTAACTATGACTCTCTTAGGGTTGCCAAATGACTCGTCAAAAGGCGAATTACATCGGCAAACCCGAGGAGTTCCCGGAAGGAGTACTGTGAAAGTCTTAAGGTCAACAAATAATGGCGTATCGCTTCTGGTGAACTGGCCAGAGTAGGTTTGTAGATGTGACTGTGGTTTAACGAGGAGCAAGTGGCAGGAGTACGTATGACTCTCTTAAGGTAGCCAAATGCCTCGTCAACAGGCGAAAAACATCGGCATTC
The DNA here is from genome assembly GCF_023898315.1 of Schistocerca nitens. Lineage (NCBI taxonomy): Eukaryota > Metazoa > Arthropoda > Insecta > Orthoptera > Acrididae > Schistocerca > Schistocerca nitens. The sequence goes on along the minus strand of NC_064619.1, from coordinate 676,961,807 downwards.
TCGAGGAGCTCCCGGCAGGAGTACTGTGAAAGTCTTAAGGTCAACAAATAATGGCGTATCGCTTCTGGTGAACTAGCCAGAGTAAGCATGTATATGTGACTGTGGTAAAATGGGGAGCAAGTGGCAGGAGTAACTATGACTCTCTTAGGGTTGCCAAATGGCTCGTCAAAAGGCGAATTACATCGGCAAACCCGAGGAGTTCCCGGAAGGAGTACTGTGAAAGTCTTAAGGTCAACAAATAATGGTGTATCGCTTCTGGTTAACTGGCCAGAGCAAGCTTGTACATGTGACTATTGTGAAACGGGGAGAAACTGGCAGGACTAACTATAACTCTCTTAAGGTAGCCAAATGCCTCGTCAACAGGCGAATTCCAACGGCAAACTCGAGGAGCTCCCGGCAGGAGTACTGTGAAAGTCTCAAGGCCGACAAATAATGACGTACCGCTTCAGGTGAACTGGGCCAGAGGAAGCTTGAAAATGTGGCTGTGGTTAACAGCGAGCATTTGGCAGGTGTAACAATGACTCTCTTAAGGTAGAAAAATGCCTCGTCAACAGGCGAAAAACATCGGCATTCTCGAGGAGCTCCCGGCAGGAGTACTGTGAAAGTATTAATGTCAACAAATAATGGTGTATCGCTTCTGGTTAACTGGCCAGAGCAAGCTTGTAGATGTGACTATAGTGAAACGGGGAGAAACTGGCAGGATTAACTATGACTCTCTTAAGGTAGCCAAATGCCTCGTAAACAGGCGAATCCCAACGGCAAACTCGAGGAGCTCCTGGCAGGAGTACTGTGAAAGTCTTAAGGTCAACAAATAATGGCGTATCGCTTCTGGTGAACAAGCCAGAGTAAGCTTGTAGATGTGACTGTGGTAAAATGGGGAGCAAGTGGCAGGAGTAACTATGACTCTCTTAGGGTTGCCAAATGACTCGTCAAAAGGCGAATTACATCGGCAAACCCGAGGAGCTCCCGGAAGGAGTACTGTGAAAGTCTTAAGGTCAACAAATAATGGCGTATCGCTTCTGGTGAACTGGCCAGAGTAAGTTTGTAGATGTGACTGTGGATTAACGAGGAGCAAGTGGCAGGAGTACGTATGACTCTCTTAAGGTAGCCAAATGCCTCGTCAACAGGCGAAAAACATCGGCATTCTCGAGGAGCTCCCGGCAGGAGTACTGTGAAAGTCTTAAGATCAACAAATAATGGTGTATCGCTTCTGGTTAACTGGCCAAAGCAAGCTTGTACATGTGGCTATTGTGAAACGGGGAGAAACTGGCAGGACTAACTATAACTCTCTTAAGGTAGCCAAATGCCTCGTCAACAGGCGAATTCCAACGGCAAACTCGAGGAGCTCCCGGCAGGAGTACTGTGAAAGTCTCAAGGCCGACAAATAATGACGTACCGCTTCAGGTGAACTGGGCCAGAGGAAGCTTGAAAATGTGGCTGTGGTTAACAGCGAGCATTTGGCAGGTGTAACAATGGCTCTCTTAAGGTAGAAAAATGCCTCGTCAACAGGCGAAAAACATCGGCATTCTCGAGGAGCTCCCGGCAGGAGTACTGTGAAAGTATTAAGGTCAACAAATAATGGTGTATCGCTTCTGGTTAACTGGCCAGAGCAAGCTTGTAGATGTGACTATGGTGAAACGGGGAGAAACTGGCAGGATTAACTATGACTCTCTTAAGGTAGCCAAATGCCTCGTCAACAGGCGAATCCCAACGGCAAACTCGAGGAGCTCCTGGCAGGAGTACTGTGAAAGTCTTAAGGTCAACAAATAATGGCGTATCGCTTCTGGTAAACTACAGAGTAAGCTTGTATATGTGAGTGTGGTAAAATGGGGAGCAAGTGGCAGGAGTTACTATGACTCTCTTAGGGTTGCCAAATGACTCGTCAAAAGGCGAATTACATCGGCAAACCCGAGGAGCTCCCGGAAGGAGTACAGTGAAAGTCTTAAGGTCAACAAATAATGGTGTATCGCTTCTCGTGAACTGGCCAGAGTAAGTTTGTAGATGTGACTGTGGTTTAACGAGGAGCAAGTGGCAGGAGTACGTATGACTCTCTTAAGGTAGCCAAATGCCTCGTCAACAGGCGAAAAACATCGGCATTCTCGAGGAGCTCCCGGAAGGAGTACTGTGAAAGTCTTAAGGTCAACAAATAATGGTGTATCGCTTCTGGTTAACTGGCCAGAGCAAGCTTGTAGATGCGACTGTGGTTAAACGAGGAGCAAGTGGCAGGAGTAACTATGACTCTCTTAAGGTAGCCAAATGCCTCGTCAACAGGCGAATTCCAACGGCAAACTCTAGGAGTTCCCGGCAGGAGTACTGTGAAAGTCTTAAGGTCAGCAAATAATGGTGTATCGCTTCTGGTGAACTGGCCAGAGTAAGTTTGTAGATGTGACTGTGGTTTAACGAGGAGCAAGTGGCAGGAGTACGTATGACTCTCTTAAGGTAGCCAAATGCCTCGTAAACAGGCGAAAAACATCGGCAATCTCGAGGAGCTCCCGGAAGGAGTACTGTGAAAGTCTTAAGGTCAACAAATAATGGTGTATCGCTTCTGGTTAACTGGCCAGAGCAAGCTTGTACATGTGACTATTGTGAAACGGGGAGAAACTGGCAGGACTAATTATAACTCTCTTAAGGTAGAAAAATGTCTCGTCAACAGGCGAATTCCAACGGCAAACTCGAGGAGCTCCCGGCAGGAGTACTGTGAAAGTCTCAAGGCCGACAAATAATGACGTACCGCTTCAGGTGAACTGGGCCAGAGGAAGCTTGAAAATGTGGCTGTGGTTAACAGCGAGCATTTGGCAGGTGTAACAATGACTCTCTTAAGGTAGAAAAATGCCTCGTCAACAGGCGAAAAACATCGGCATTCTCGAGGAGCTCCCGGCAGGAGTACTGTGAAAGTATTAATGTCAACAAATAATGGTGTATCGCTTCTGGTTAACTGGCCAGAGCAAGCTTGTAGATGTGACTATGGTGAAACGGGGAGAAACTGGCAGGATTAACTATGACTCTCTTAAGGTAGCCAAATGCCTCGTAAACAGGCGAATCCCAACGGCAAACTCGAGGAGCTCCTGGCAGGAGTACTGTGAAAGTCTTAAGGTCAACAAATAATGGCGTATCGCTTCTGGTGAACTAGCCAGAGTAAGCATGTATATGTGACTGTGGTAAAATGGGGAGCAAGTGGCAGGAGTAACTATGACTCTCTTAGGGTTGCCAAATGACTCGTCAAAAGGCGAATTACATCGGCAAACCCGAGGAGTTCCCGGAAGGAGTACTGTGAAAGTCTTAAGGTCAACAAATAATGGCGTATCGCTTCTGGTGAACTGGCCAGAGTAGGTTTGTAGATGTGACTGTGGTTTAACGAGGAGCAAGTGGCAGGAGTACGTATGACTCTCTTAAGGTAGCCAAATGCCTCGTCAACAGGCGAAAAACATCGGCATTCTCGAGGAGCTCCCGGCAGGAGTACTGTGAAAGTCTTAAGGTCAACAAATAATGGTGTATCGCTTCTGGTTAACTGGCCAGAGTAAGCTTGTACATGTGACTATTGTGAAACGGGGAGAAACTGGCAGGACTAACTATAACTCTCTTAAGGTAGCCAAATGTCTCGTCAACAGGCGAATTCCAACGGCAAACTCGAGGAGCTCCCGGCAGGAGTACTGCGAAAGTCTCAAGGCCGACAAATAATGACGTACCGCTTCAGGTGAACTGGGCCAGAGGAAGCTTGAAAATGTGGCTGTGGTTAACAGCGAGCATTTGGCAGGTGTAACAATGACTCTCTTAAGGTAGAAAAATGCCTCGTCAACAGGCGAAAAACATCGGCATTCTCGAGGAGCTCCCGGCAGGAGTACTGTGAAAGTATTACGGTCAACAAATAATGGTGTATCGCTTCTGGTTAACTGGCCAGAGCAATCTTGTAGATGCGACTGTGGTTAAACGAGGAGCAAGTGGCAGGAGTAACTATGACTCTCTTAAGGTAGCCAAATGCCTCGTCAACAGGCGAATTCCAACGGCAAACTCTAGGAGTTCCCGGCAGGAGTACTGTGAAAGTCTTAAGGTCAGCAAATAATGGTGTATCGCTTCTGGTGAACTGGCCAGAGTAAGTTTGTAGATGTGACTGTGGTTTAACGAGGAGCAAGTGGCAGGAGTACGTATGACTCTCTTAAGGTAGCCAAATGCCTCGTCAACAGGCGAAAAACATCGGCATTCTCGAGGAGCTCCCGGCAGGAGTACTGTGAAAGTCTTAAGGTCAACAAATAATGGTGTGTCGCTTCTGGTTAACTGGCCAGAGCAAGCTTGTACATGTGACTATTGTGAAACGGGGAGAAACTGGCAGGACTAACTATAACTCTCTTAAGATAGCCAAATGCCTCGTCAACAGGCGAATTCCAACGGCAAACTCGAGGAGCTCCCGGCAGGAGTACTGTGAAAGTCTCAAGGCCGACAAATAATGACGTACCGCTTCAGGTGAACTGGGCCAGAGGAAGCTTGAAAATGTGGCTGTGGTTAACAGCGAGCATTTGGCAGGTGTAACAATGACTCTCTTAAGGTAGAAAAATGCCTCGTCAACAGGCGAAAAACATCGGCATTCTCGAGGAGCTCCCGGCAGGAGTACTGTGAAAGTATTAATGTCAACAAATAATGGTGTATCGCTTCTGGTTAATTGGCCAGAGCAAGCTTGTAGATGTGACTATGGTGAAACGGGGAGAAACTGGCAGGATTAACTATGACTCTCTTAAGGTAGCCAAATGCCTCGTAAACAGGCGAATCCCAACGGCAAACTCGAGGAGCTCCTGGCAGGAGTACTGTGAAAGTCTTAAGGTCAACAAATAATGGCGTATCGTTTCTGGTGAACAAGCCAGAGTAAGCTTGTAGATGTGACTGTGGTAAAATGGGGAGCAAGTGGCAGGAGTAACTATGACTCTCTTAGGGTTGCCAAATGACTCGTCAAAAGGCGAATTACATCGGCAAACCCGAGGAGCTCCCGGAAGGAGTACTGTGAAAGTCTTAAGGTCAACTAATAATGGCGTATCGCTTCTGGTGAACTGGCCAGAGTAAGTTTGTAGATGTGACTGTGGATTAACGAGGAGCAAGTGGCAGGAGTACGTATGACTCTCTTAAGGTAGCCAAATGCCTCGTCAACAGGCGAAAAACATCGGCATTCTCGAGGAGCTCCCGGCAGGAGTACTGTGAAAGTCTTAAGATCAACAAATAATGGTGTATCGCTTCTGGTTAACTGGCCAGAGCAAGCTTGTACATGTGGCTATTGTGAAACGGGGAGAAACTGGCAGGACTAACTATAACTCTCTTAAGGTAGCCAAATGCCTCGTCAACAGGCGAATTCCAACGGCAAACTCGAGGAGCTCCCGGCAGGAGTACTGTGAAAGTCTCAAGGCCGACAAATAATGACGTACCGCTTCAGGTGAACTGGGCCAGAGGAAGCTTGAAAATGTGGCTGTGGTTAACAGCGAGCATTTGGCAGGTGTAACAATGACTCTCTTAAGGTAGAAAAATGCCTCGTCAACAGGCGAAAAACATCGGCATTCTCGAGGAGCTCCCGGCAGGAGTACTGTGAAAGTATTAAGGTCAACAAATAATGGTGTATCGCTTCTTGTTAACTGGCCAGAGCAAGCTTGTAGATGCGACTGTGGTTAAACGAGGAGCAAGTGGCAGGAGTAACTATGACTCTCTTAAGGTAGCAAAATGCCTCGTCAACAGGCGAATTCCAACGGCAAACTCTAGGAGTTCCCGGCAGGAGTACTGTGAAAGTCTTAAGGTCAGCAAATAATGGTGTATCGCTTCTGGTGAACTGGCCAGAGTAAGTTTGTAGATGTGACTGTGGTTTAACGAGGAGCAAGTGGCAGGAGTACGTATGACTCTCTGAAGGTAGCCAAATGCCTCGTCAACAGGCGAAAAACATCGGCATTCTCGAGGAGCTCCCGGCAGGAGTACTGTGAAAGTCTTAAGGTCAACAAATAATGGTGTATCGCTTCTGGTTAACTGGCCAGAGCAAGCTTGTACATGTGACTATTGTGAAACGGGGAGAAACTGGCAGGACTAACTATAACTCTCTTAAGGTAGCCAAATGCCTTGTCAACTGGCGAATTCCAACGGCAAACTCGAGGAGCTCCCGGCAGGAGTACTGTGAAAGTCTCAAGGCCGACAAATAATGACGTACCGCTTCAGGTGAACTGGGCCAGAGGAAGCTTGAAAATGTGGCTGTGGTTAACAGCGAGCATTTGGCAGGTGTAACAATGACTCTCTTAAGGTAGAAAAATGCCTCGTCAACAGGCGAAAAACATCGGCATTCTCGAGGAGCTCCCGGCAGGAGTACTGTGAAAGTCTTAAGGTCAACAAATAATGGCGTATCGCTTCTGGTGAACTAGCCAGAGTAAGCTTGTAGATGTGACTGTGGTAAAATGGGGAGCAAGTGGCAGGAGTAACTATGACTCTCTTAGGGTTGCCAAATGACTCGTCAAAAGGCGAATTACATCGGCAAACCCGAGGAGCTCCCGGAAGGAGTACTGTGAAAGTCTTAAGGTCAACAAATAATGGCGTATCGTACCTGGTGAACTGGCCAGAATAAGCTTGTAGATGTGACTGTGTGAAACGGGGTGCAACTGGCAGGAGTAACTATGACTCTCTTAAGGTAGCCAAATGCCTCGTAAACAGGCGAATCCTAACGGCAAACTCGAGGAGCTCCTGGCAGGAGTACTGTGAAAGTCTTAAGGTCAACAAATAATGGCGTATCGCTTCTGGTGAACTAGCCAGAGTAACCTTGTATATGTGACTGTGGTAAAATGGGGAGCAAGTGGCAGGAGTAACTATGACTCTCTTAGGGTTGCCAAATGACTCGTCAAAAGGCGAATTACATCGGCAAACCCGAGGAGCTCCCGGAAGGAGTACTGTGAAAGTCTTAAGGTCAACAAATAATGGCGTATCGCTTCTGGTGAACTGGCCAGAGTAAGTTTGTAGATGTGACTGTGGATTAACGAGGAGCAAGTGGTAGGAGTACGTATGACTCTCTTAAGGTAGCCAAATGCCTCGTCAACAGGCGAAAAACATCGGCATTCTCGAGGAGCTCCCGGCAGGAGTACTGTGAAAGTCTTAAGATCAACAAATAATGGTGTATCGCTTCTGGTTAACTGGCCAGAGCAAGCTTGTACATGTGGCTATTGTGAAACGGGGAGAAACTGGCAGGACTAACTATAACTCTCTTAAGGTAGCCAAATACCTCGTCAACAGGCGAATTCCATCGGCAAACTCGAGGAGCTCCCGGCAGGAGTACTGTGAAAGTCTCAAGGCCGACAAATAATGACGTACCGCTTCAGGTGAACTGGTCCAGAGGAAGCTTGAAAATGTGGCTGTGGTTAACAGCGAGCATTTGGCAGGTGTAACAATGACTCTCTTAAGGTAGAAAAATGCCTCGTCAACAGGCGAAAAACATCGGCATTCTCGAGGAGCTCCCGGCAGGAGTACTGTGAAAGTATTAAGGTCAACAAATAATGGTGTATCGCTTCTGGTTAACTGGCCAGAGCAAGCTTGTAGATGCGACTGTGGTTAAACGAGGAGCAAGTGGCAGGAGTAACTATGACTCTCTTAAGGTAGCCAAATGCCTCGTCAACAGGCGAATTCCAACGGCAAACTCTAGGAGTTCCCGGCAGGAGTACTGTGAAAGTCTTAAGGTCAGCAAATAATGGTGTATCGCTTCTGGTGAACTGGCCAGAGTAAGTTTGAAGATGTGACTGTGGTTTAACGAGGAGCAAGTGGCAGGAGTACGTATGACTCTCTTAAGGTAGCCAAATGCCTCGTCAACAGGCGAAAAACATCGGCATTCTCGAGGAGCTCCCGGCAGGAGTACTGTGAAAGTCTTAAGGTCAACAAATAATGGTGTATCGCTTCTGGTTAACTGGCCAGAGCAAGCTTGTACATGTGACTATTGTGAAACGGGGAGAAACTGGCAGGACTAACTATAACTCTCTTAAGGTAGCCAAATGCCTTGTCAACTGGCGAATTCCAACGGCAAACTCGAGGAGCTCCCGGCAGGAGTACTGTGAAAGTCTCAAGGCCGACAAATAATGACGTACTGCTTCAGGTGAACTGGGCCAGAGGAAGCTTGAAAATGTGGCTGTGGTTAACAGCGAGCATTTGGCAGGTGTAACAATGACTCTCTTGAGGTAGAAAAATGCCTCGTCAACAGGCGAAAAACATCGGCATTCTCGAGGAGCTCCCGGCAGGGGTACTGTGAAAGTCTTAAGGTCAACAAATAATGGCGTATCGCTTCTGGTGAACTAGCCAGAGTAAGCTTGTAGATGTGACTGTGGTAAAATGGGGAGCAAGTGGCAGGAGTAACTATGACTCTCTTAGGGTTGCCAAATGACTCGTCAAAAGGCGAATTACATCGGCAAACCCGAGGAGCTCCCGGAAGGAGTACTGTGAAAGTCTTAAGGTCAACAAATAATGGCGTATCGTACCTGGTGAACTGGCCAGAATAAGCTTGTAGATGTGACTGTGTGAAACGGGGTGCAACTGGCAGGAGTAACTATGTCTCTCTTAAGGTAGCCAAATGCCTCATAAACAGGCGAATCCCAACGGCAAACTCGAGGAGCTCCTGGCAGGAGTACTGTGAAAGTCTTAAGGTCAACAAATAATGGCGTATCGCTTCTGGTGAACTAGCCAGAGTAAGCTTGTATATGTGACTGTGGTAAAATGGGGAGCAAGTGGCAGGAGTAACTATGACTCTCTTAGGGTTGCCAAATGACTCGTCAAAAGGCGATTTACATCGGCAAACCCGAGGAGCTCCCGGAAGGAGTACTGTGAAAGTCTTAAGGTCAACAAATAATGGCGTATCGCTTCTGGTGAACTGGCCAGAGTAAGTTTGTAGATGTGACTGTGGTTTAACGAGGAGCAAGTGGCAGGAGTACGTATGACTCTCTTAAGGTAGCCAAATGCCTCGTCAACAGGCGAAAAACATCGGCATTCTCGAGGAGCTCCCGGCAGGAGTACTGTGAAAGTCTTAAGGTCAACAAATAATAGTGTATCGCTTCTGGTTAACTGGCCAGAGCAAGCTTGTACATGTGACTATTGTGAAACGGGGAGAAACTGGCAGGACTAACTATAACTCTCTTAAGGTAGCCAAATGTCTCGTCAACAGGCCAATTCCAACGGCAAACTCGAGGAGCTCCCGGCAGGAGTACTGTGAAAGTCTCAAGGCCGACAAATAATGACGTACCGCTTCAGGTGAACTGCGCCAGAGGAAGCTTGAAAATGTGGCTGTGGTTAACAGCGAGCATTTGGCAGGTGTAACAATGACTCTCTTAAGGTAGAAAAATGCCTCGTCAACAGGCGAAAAACATCGGCATTCTCGAGGAGCTCCCGGCAGGAGTACTGTGAAAGTATTACGGTCAACAAATAATGGTGTATCGCTTCTGGTTAACTGGCCAGAGCAAGCTTGTAGATGCGACTGTGGTTAAACGAGGAGCAAGTCGCAGGAGTAACTATAACTCTCTTAAGGAAGCCAAATGCCTCGTCAACAGGCGAATTCCAACGGCAAACTCTAGGAGTTCCCGGCAGGAGTACTGTGAAAGTCTTAAGGTCAGCAAATAATGGTGTATCGCTTCTGGTGAACTGGCCAGAGTAAGTTTGTAGATGTGACTGTGGTTTAACGAGGAGCAAGTGGCAGGAGTACGTATGACTCTCTTAAGGTAGCCAAATGCCTCGTCAACAGGCGAAAAACATCGGCATTCTCGAGGAGCTCCCGGCAGGAGTACTGTGAAAGTCTTAAGGTCAACAAATAATGGTGTATCGCTTCTGGTTAACTGGCCAGAGCAAGCTTGTAGATGTGACTATGGTGAAACGGGGAGAAACTGGCAGGACTAACTATAACTCTCTTAAGGTATCCAAATGCCTCGTCAACAGGCGAATTCCAACGGCAAACTCGAGGAGCTCCCGGCAGGAGTACTGTGAAAGTCTCAAGGCCGACAAATAATGACGTACCGCTTCAGGTGAACTGGGCCAGAGGAAGCTTGAAAATGTGGCTGTGGTTAACAGCGAGCATTTGGCAGGTGTAACAATGACTCTCTTAAGGTAGAAAAATGCCTCGTCAACAGGCGAAAAACATCGGCATTCTCGAGGAGCTCCCGGCAGGAGTACTGTGAAAGTATTAATGGCAACAAATAATGGTGTATCGCTTCTGGTTAACTGGCCAGAGCAAGCTTGTAGATGTGACTGTGGTTAAACGAGGAGCAAGTGGCAGGAGTAACTATGACTCTCTTAAGGTAGCCAAATGCCTCGTCAACAGGCGAATTCCAACGGCAAACTCTAGGAGTTCCCGGCAGGAGTACTGTGAAAGTCTTAAGGTCAGCAAATAATGGTGTATCGCTTCTGGTGAACTGGCCAGAGTAAGTTTGTAGATGTGACTGTGGTTTAACGAGGAGCAAGTGGCAGGAGTACGTATGACTCTCTTAAGGTAGCCAAATGCCTCGTCAACAGGCGAAAAACATCGGCATTCTCGAGGAGCTCCCGGCAGGAGTACTGTGAAAGTCTTAAGGTCAACAAATAATGGTGTATCGCTTCTGGTTGACTGACCAGAGCAAGCTTGTACAATGTGACTATTGTGAAACGGGGAGAAACTGGCAGGACTAACTATAACTCTCTTAAGGTAGCCAAATGCCTCGTCAACAGGCGAATTCCAACGGCAAACTCGAGGAGCTCCCGGCAGCAGTACTGTGAAAGTCTTAAGGTAAACAAATAATGGCGTATCGCTTCTGGTGAACTAGCCAGAGTAAGCTTGTAGATGTGACTGTGGTAAAATGGGGAGCAAGTGGCAGGAGTAACTATAACTCTCTTAGGGTTGCCAAATGACTCGTCAAAAGGCGAATTACATCGGCAAACTCGAGGAGCTCCCGGAAGGAGTACTGTGAAAGCCTTAAGGTCAACAAATAATGGCGTATCGCTCCTGGTGAACTAGCCAGAGTAAGCTTGTAGATGCGACTGTGGTAAAACGAGGAGCAAGTGGCAGGAGTAACTATGACTCTCTTAAGGTAGCCAAATGCCTGGTCAACAGGCGAATTCCAATGGCAAACTCGAGGAGCTCCCGGAAGGAGTACTGTGAAAGCCTTAAGGTCAACAAATAATGGCGTATCGCTCCTGGTGAACTGGCCAGAGTAAGCTTGTAGATGTGACTGTGTGAAACGGTGTGCAACTAGCAGGAGTAACTATGACTCCCTTAAGATAGCCAAATGCCTCGTCAACAGGCGAAAAACATCGGAATTCTCGAGGAGCTCCCGGCAGGAGTACTGTGAAAGTCTTAAGGTCAACAAATAATGGTGTATCGCTTCTGGTGAACTAGCCAGAGTAAGCTAGTAGATGTGACTGTGGTAAAATGGGGAGCAAGTGGCAGGAGTAACTATGACTCTCTTAGGGTAGCCAAATGACTCGTCAAAGGCGAATTACATCGGCAAACCCGAGGAGCTCCCGGAAGGAGTACTGTGAAAGTCTTAAGGTCAACAAATAATGGCGTATCGCTTCTGGTGAACTGGCCAGAGTAGGTTTGTAGATGTGACTGTGGTTTAACGAGGAGCAAGTGGCAGGAGTACGTATGACTCTCTTCAGGTAGCCAAATGCCTTGTCAACAGCGAAAAACATCGGCATTCTTGAGGAGCTCCCGGCAGGAGTACTGTGAAAGTCTTAAGGTCAACAAATAATGGTGTATCGCTTCTGGTTAACTGGCCAGAGCAAGCTTGTACATGTGACTATTGTGAAACGGGGAGAAACTGGCAGGACTATCTATAACTCTCTTAAGGTAGCCAAATGTCTCGTCAACAGGCGAATCCCAACGGCAAACTCGAGGAGCTCCCGGCAGGAGTACTGTGAAAGTCTCAAGGCCGACAAATAATGACGTACCGCTTCAGGTGAACTGGGCCAGAGGAAGCTTGAAAATGTGGCTGTGGTTAACAGCGAGCATTTGGCAGGTGTAACAATGACTCTCTTAAGGTAGAAAAATGCCTCGTCAACAGGCGAAAAACATCGGCATTCTCGAGGAGCTCCGGGCAGGAGTACTGTGAAAGTATTACGGTCAACAAATAATGGTGTATCGCTTCTGGTTAACTGGCCGGAGCAAGCTTGTAGATGCGACTGTGGTTAAACGAGGAGCAAGTGGCAGGAGTAACTATGACTCTCTTAAGGAAGCCAAATGCCTCGTCAACAGGCGAATTCCAACGGCAAACTCTAGGAGTTCCCGGCAGGAGTACTGTGAAAGTCTTAAGGTCAGCAAATAATGGTGTATCGCTTCTGGTGAACTGGCCAGAGTAAGTTTGTAGATGTGACTGTGGTTTAACGAGGAGCAAGTGGCAGGAGTACGTATGACTCTCTTAAGGTAGCCAAATGCCTCGTCAACAGGCGAAAAACATCGGCATTCTCGAGGAGCTCCCGGCAGGAGTACTGTGAAAGTATTAATGTCAACAAATAATGGTGTATCGCTTCTGGTTAACTGGCCAGAGCAAGCTTGTAGATGTGACTATGGTGAAACGGGGAGAAACTGGCAGGATTAACTATGACTCTCTTAAGGTAGCCAAATGCCTCGTCAACAGGCGAATTCCAACGGCAAACTCGAGGAGCTCCCGGAAGGAGTACTGTGAAAGCCTTAAGGTCAACAAATAATGGCGTATCACTACTGGTGAACTAGCCAGAGTAAGCTTGTAGATGTGACTGTGGTAAAATGGGGAGCAAGTGGCAGGAGTAACTATGACTCTCTTAGGGTTGCCAAATGAATCGTCAAAAGGCGAATTACATCGGCAAACTCGAGGAGCTCCCGGAAGGAGTACTGTGAAAGCCTTAAGGTCAACAAATAATGGCGTATCGCTCCTGGTGAACTAGCCAGAGTAAGCTTGTAGATGCAGACTGTGGTAAAACGAGGAGCAAGTGGCAGGAGTAACTATGACTCTCTTAGGGTTGCCAAATGACTCGTCAAAAGGCGAATTACATCGGCAAACTCGAGGAGCTCCCGGAAGTAGTACTGTGAAAGCCTTAAGGTCAAGAAATAATGGCGTATCGCTCCTGGTGAACTAGCCAGAGTAAGCTTGTAGATGCGACTATGGTAAAACGAGGAGCAAGTGGCAGGAGTAACTATGACTCTCTTAAGGTAGCCAAATGCCTCGTCAACAGGCGAATTCCAACGGCAAACTCGAGGAGCTCCCGGAAGGAGTACTGTGAAAGTCTTAAGGTCAACAAATAATGGCGTATCGCTTCTGGTGAACTAGCCAGAGTAAGCTTGTAGATGTGACTGTGTGAAACGGGGTGCAACTGGCAGGTGTAACTATGACTCTCTTAAAGTAGCCAAATGCCTCGTCAACAGGCGAAAAACATCGGCATTCTCGAGGAGCTCCCGGCAGGAGTACTGTGAAAGTCTTAAGGTCAACAAATAATGGTGTATCGCTTCTGGTTAACTGGCCAGAGCAAGCTTGTAAATGTGACTATTGTGAAACGGGGAGAAACTGGCAGGACTAACTATAACTCTCTTAAGGTAGCCAAATGCCTCGTCAACAGGCGAATTCCAACGGCAAACTCGAGGAGCTCCCGGCAGGAGTACTGTGAAAGTCTTAAGGTCAACAAATAATGGCGTATCGCTTCTGGTGAACTAGCCAGAGTAAGCTTGTAGATGTGACTGTGGTAAAATGGGGAGCAAGTGGCAGGAGTAACTATGACTCTCTTAGGGTTGCCAAATGACTCGTCAAAAGGCGACTTACATCGGCAAACTCGAGGAGCTACCGGAAGGAGTACTGCGAAAGCCTTAAGGTCAACAAATAATGGCGTATCGCTCCTGGTGAACTAGCCAGAGTAAGCTTGTAGATGCGACTGTGGTAAAATGGGGAGCAAGTGGCAGGAGTAACTATGACTCTCTTAGGGTTGCCAAATGACTCGTCAAAAGGCGAATTACATCGGCAAACTCGAGGAGCTCCCGGAAGGAGTACTGTGAAAGCCTTAAGGTCAACAAATAATGGCGTATCGCTCCTGGTGAACTAGCCAGAGTAAGCTTGTAGATGCGACTGTGGTAAAACGAGGAGCAAGTGGCAGGAGTAACTATGACTCTCTTAAGGTAGCCAAATGCCTCGTCAACAGGCGAATTCCAACGGCAAACTCGAGGAGCTCCCGGAAGGAGTACTGTGAAAGCCTTAAGGTCAACAAATAATGGCGTATCGCTTCTGGTGAACTAGCCAGAGTAAGCTTGTAGATGTGACTGTGGTAAAATGGGGAGCAAGTGGCAGGAGTAACTATGACTCTCTTAGGGTTGCCAAATGACTCGTCAAAAGGCGAATTACATCAGCAAACTCGAGGAGCTCCCGGCAGGAGTACTGTGAAAGCCTTAAGGTCAACAAGTAATGGCGTATCGCTCCTGGTGAACTAGCCAGAGTAAGCTTGTAGATGCGACTGTGGTAAAACGAGGAGCAAGTGGCAGGAGTAACTATGACTCTCTTAAGGTAGCCAAATGCCTCGTCAACAGGCGAATTCCAACGGCAAACTCGAGGAGCTCCCGGCAGGAGTACTGTGAAAGTCTTAAGGTCAACAAATAATGGCGTATCGCTTCTGGTGAACTAGCCAGAGTAAGCTTGTAGATGTGACTGTGGTAAAATGGGGAGCAAGTGGCAGGAGTAACTATGACTCTCTTAGGTTTGCCAAATGACTCGTCAAAAGGCGACTTACATCGGGAAACTCGAGGAGCTCCCGGAAGGAGTACTGTGAAAGCCTTAAGGTCAACAAATAATGGCGTCAGTGAGAGAGCACTTCGATTTCCTGCTGCTAATAAGGCGAGTACACCGTTCGCTTGTTACACATTTTTACGAGCTTCAAACAGGTACAACTTATTTCAGTTATCTGGGTAGTTACTATTTTATTTTTGTAATTTCTTGCGTGTTTGAGTGCCTACTAGACACAACCTTTTATTTTAATAACAGTGTAGTGTACAGTATCGCCGTTGCTATCGACCCTCGTATCGTACAGGCTTTTGTTTGTTTGGTTAGAACAGCTCAGTGTCGGTTAGACCGTCAGTGAGAGAGCACTTCGATTTCCTGCTGCTAATAAGGCGAGTACACCGTTCGCTTGTAGGGTAAACATAGTCATGTGTAGGGACTGTGGTTGTTGTGAGCGGACGCAAGGAGAATTGGCCACTCTTCGGGGGCAGGTGGAGGCTTTGTCTGTTAGGCTCATCGAGCTCGAGGCGCAGGCGTCGGCTCGTAGTGGCGTTGGGGCAACTGTGGTGAGACCTATGCCTACTTCGGTGGCCTTGGAATCACATGGAACCCCTGATGTCGCTGCGTCTTCCGGCAGTGAGCATCTTACCGGTCAGCCATCACTCCAGGGTGAATGGCGGACAGTGGTGGGCTAGCGCGTGCCTGGCCGAAAGGCGAAGGTGGGATCTGGCCGCGTGGCAGCTGCCTTACCCCTTTCCAACAGGTACGGGGTACTTCCTAGTGGTGATGACATCGTTTCCGAGCCACCACAGGATGCCTCGCCTGTTGGGCCAGTGGCCGATTCTCCGGCAAGGTCCCGACAGTCACAGAGGGCGGGCCTATTAGTTATAGGGAGCTCCAACGTTAGGCGGGTTATGGAGCCCCTTAGGAAAATAGCGGGTAGGTCGGGGAAGAATGCCAGTGTGCACTCGGTGTGCTTGCCGGGGGGTCTCGTCCGTAATGTGGAGGAGGCCCTTCCGGCAGCTATTGAACGCACTGGGTGTGACCGGCTGCAGATAGTAGCACATGTCGGAACGAATGACGCCTGCCGCTTGGGTTCTGAGGCCATCCTTGGTTCCTTCCGGCGACTGGCTGATTTGGTGAAGACAACCAGCATCGCACGCGGAGTGCAAGCTGAGCTTAATATCTGCAGCATAGTGCCCAGAGTCGATCGCGGTCCTCTGGTTTGGAGCCGTGTGGAGGGTCTAAACCAGAGGCTCAGACGACTCTGCGACTATAATGGTTGCAAATTCATCGACCTCCGTTATTGGGTGGAGAACTGTAGGGCCCCCCTAGACAGGTCAGGCGTGCACTACACACCGGAAGCAGCTACTAGGGTAGCAGAGTACGTGTGGCGTGCACACGGGGGTTTTTTAGGTTAGAGGGACCCCCCCTTGGGCGAAACGATAAAATACCTGACGGCTTACCAGAGAGGACATCATCATCGTTGATAAAGAACGTCCGTCCTCAGAGACCAAAAACAGGAAAAGTCAACGTAATATTGGTAAACTGCAGGAGTATCCAGGGCAAGGTTCCTGAATTAGTATCTCTTATTGAAGGAAATAGTGCGCATATAGTATTAGGAACGGAAAGTTGGTTAAAACCGGAAGTGAACAGTAACGAAATCCTAGACACAGAATGGAATATATACCGCAAGGATAGGATAAACGCCAATGGTGGAGGAGTATTTATAGCAGTAAAGAATTCAATAATATCCAGTGAAGTTATTAGCGAATGCGAATGTGAAATAATCTGGGTTAAGTTAAGTATCAAAGGTGGGTCAGATATGATAGTCGGATGCTTCTATAGACCACCTGCATCAGCAACCGTAGTAGTTGAGCGCCTCAGAGAGAACCTGCAGAACGTCGTGAAGAAGTTTCGTGATCATACTATTGTAATAGGGGGAGACTTCAATCTACCAGGTATAGAATGGGATAGTCACACAATCAGAACTGGAGCCAGGGACAGAGACTCTTGTGACATTATCCTGACTGCCTTGTCCGAGAATTACTTCGAGCAGATAGTTAGAGAACCAACTCGTGAAGCTAACGTTTTAGACCTCATAGCAACAAATAGACCGGAACTTTTCGACTCCGTGAATGTAGAAGAGGGTATCAGTGATCATAAGTCAGTGGTTGCATCAATGACTACAAGTGTAATAAGAAATGCCAAGAAAGGAAGGAAAATATATTTGCTTAACAAGAGTGATAGGGCACAAATCGCAGAATATCTGAGTGACCACCATCAAACGTTCATTTCTGAGGAAGAGGATGTGGAACAAAAATGGAAAAAATTCAGAAACATCGTCCAGTACGCCTTAGATAAGTTCGTACCGACTAAGGTCCAAAGCGAGGGGAAAGATCCACCGTGGTATAACAATCATGTACAAAAGGTACTACGGAAACAAAGAAAGCTTCATCATAGGTTTAAGAGTAGTCGAATCATAGCTGATAAGGAAAAGCTGAACGAAGCGAAAAAGAGCGTAAAGAGAGCAATGAGAGAAGCATTCAACGAATTCGAACATAAAACATTGGCAAACAATCTAAACAAGAACCCTAAAAAGTTTTGGTCATATGTAAAATCGGTAAGCGGATCTAAATCCCCTATTCAGTCACTCGTTGACCACGATGGCACCGAAACAGAGGACGACCGAAGAAAGGCAGAAATACTGAATTCAGTGTTCCGAAACTGTTTCACTGCGGAAAATCGTAACACGGTCCCTGACTTCAGCCGTCGCACGGACGCCAAAATGGAAAATATTGAAATAAACGATATCGGAATTGAAAAACAACTGCTATCACTTAGTAGCGGAAAAGCATCCGGACCAGACGAGATACCCGTAAGATTCTACAGTGATTATGCTAAAGAACTTGCCCCCTTTCTATCAGCAATTTATCGTAGATCTCTGAAAGAACGTAAAGTACCTAGCGACTGGAAGAAAGCGCAGGTCGTTCCCATTTTCAAGAAGGGGCATAAATCAGATGCGAATAATTATAGGCCTATTTCGCTTACGTCAATCTGTTGTAGAATAATGGAACATGTTTTATGTTCTCGTATTATGACGTTCTTAGATAATACAAATCTCCTTCATCATAACCAACATGGATTCCGCAAACAGAGATCATGTGAAACTCAGCTCGCCCTATTTGTCCAAGAAATTCACAGTGCCGTAGACACTGGCGAGCAGATTGATGCCGTATTCCTGGACTTCAGGAAGGCATTTGATACGGTTCCGCACTTACGTTTAGTGAAAAAAATACGAGCTTACGGAATATCGGACCAGGTTTGTGATTGGATTCAGGATTTCCTAGAAGAAAGAACACAACATGTCATTCTTAACGGTTCAAAATCTGCAGATGTAGAGGTAATTTCGGGAGTACCGCAAGGAAGCGTGATAGGACCTTTATTGTTTACAATATACATAAATGACTTAGTTGACAACATCGGTAGCTCCGTGAGGCTATTTGCAGATGACACGGTTGTCTACAAGAAAGTAGCAACATCAGAAGACTCGTACGTACTCCAGGAAGACCTGCAGAGGATTAATGAATGGTGCGACAGCTGGCAGCTTTCCCTAAACGTAGATAAATGTAATATAATGCGCATACATAGGGGCAGAAATCCATTCCAGTACGATTATGCCATAGGTGGTAAATCATTGGAAGCGGTAACGACCGTAAAATACTTAGGAGTTACTATCCGGAGCGATCTGAAGTGGAATGATCACATAAAACAAATAGTGGGAAAAGCAGGCGCCAGGTTGAGATTCATAGGAAGAATTCTAAGAAAATGTGACTCATCGACGAAAGAAGTAGCTTACAAAACGCTTGTTCGTCCGATTCTTGAGTATTGCTCATCAGTATGGGACCCTTACCAGGTTGGATTAATAGAAGAGATAGACATGATCCAGCGAAAAGCAGCGCGATTCGTCATGGGGACATTTAGTCAGCGCGAGAGCGTTACGGAGATGCTGAACAAGCTCCAATGGCGGACACTTCAAGAAAGGCGTTACGCAATACGGAGAGGTTTATTATCGAAATTACGAGAGAGCACATTCCGGGAAGAGATGGGCAACATATTACTACCGCCCACATATATCTCGCGTAATGATCACAACGAAAAGATCCGAGAAATTAGAGCAAATACGGAGACTTACAAGCAGTCGTTCTTCCCACGCACAATTCGTGAATGGAACAGGGAAGGGGGGATCAGATAGTGGTACAATAAGTACCCTCCGCCACACACCGTAAGGTGGCTCGCGGAGTATAGATGTAGATGTAGATGTAGATGGCGTATCGCTCCTGGTGAACTAGCCAGAGTAAGCTTGTAGATGCGACTGTGGTAAAATGGGGAGCAAGTGGCAGGAGTAACTATGACTCTCTTAGGGTTGCCAAATGACTCGTCAAAAGGCGAATTACATCGGCAAACTCGAGGAGCTCCCGGAAGGAGTACTGTGAAAGCCTTAAGGTCAACAAATAATGGCGTATCGCTCCTGGTGAACTAGCCAGAGTAAGCTTGTAGATGCGACTATGGTAAAACGAGGAGCAAGTGGCAGGAGTAACTATGACTCTCTTAAGGTAGCCAAATGCCTCGTCAACAGGCGAATTCCAACGGCAAACTCGAGGAGCTCCCGGAAGGAGTACTGTGAAAGTCTTAAGGTCAACAAATAATGGCGTATCGCTTCTGGTGAACTAGCCAGAGTAAGCTTGTAGATGTGACTGTGTGAAACGGGGTGCAACTGGCAGGTGTAACTATGACTCTCTTAAAGTAGCCAAATGCCTCGTCAACAGGCGAAAAACATCGGCATTCTCGAGGAGCTCCCGGCAGGAGTACTGTGAAAGTCTTAAGGTCAACAAATAATGGTGTATCGCTTCTGGTTAACTGGCCAGAGCAAGCTTGTAAATGTGACTATTGTGAAACGGGGAGAAACTGGCAGGACTAACTATAACTCTCTTAAGGTAGCCAAATGCCTCGTCAACAGGCGAATTCCAACGGCAAACTCGAGGAGCTCCCGGCAGGAGTACTGTGAAAGTCTTAAGGTCAACAAATAACGGCGTATTGCTTCTGGTAAACTAGCCAGAGTAAGCTTGTAGATGTGACTGTGGTAAAATGGGGAGCAAGTGGCAGGAGTAACTATGACTCTCTTAGGGTTGCCAAATGAATCGTCAAAAGGCGAATTACATCGGCAAACTCGAGGAGCTCCCGGAAGGAGTACTGTGAAAGCCTTAAGGTCAACAAATAATGGCGTATCGCTCCTGGTGAACTAGCCAGAGTAAGCTTGTAGATGCAGACTGTGGTAAAACGAGGAGCAAGTGGCAGGAGTAACTATGACTCTCTTAAGGTAGCTAAATGCCTCGTCAACAGGCGAATTCCAACGGCAAACTCGAGGAGCTCCCGGCAGGAGTACTGTGAAAGTCTTAAGGTCAACAAATAATGGCGTATCGCTTCTGGTGAACTAGCCAGAGTAAGCTTGTAGATGTGACTGTGGTAAAATGGGGAGCAAGTGGCAGGAGTAACTATGACTCTCTTAGGGTTGCCAAATGACTCGTCAAAAGGCGACTTACATCGGCAAACTCGAGGAGCTCCCGGAAGGAGTACTGTGAAAGCCTTAAGGTCAACAAATAATGGCGTATCGCTCCTGGTGAACTAGCCAGAGTAAGCTTGTAGATGCGACTGTGGTAAAACGAGGAGCAAGTGGCAGGAGTAACTATGACTCTCTTAGGGTTGCCAAATGACTCGTCAAAAGGCGAATTACATCGGCAAACTCGAGGAGCTCCCGGAAGGAGTACTGTGAAAGCCTTAAGGTCAACAAATAATGGCGTATCGCTCCTGGTGAACTAGCCAGAGTAAGCTTGTAGATGCGACTGTGGTAAAACGAGGAGCAAGTGGCAGGAGTAACTATGACTCTCTTAAGGTAGCCAAATGCCTCGTCAACAGGCGAATTCCAACGGCAAACTCGAGGAGCTCCCGGAAGGAGTACTGTGAAAGCCTTAAGGTCAACAAATAATGGCGTATCGCTTCTGGTGAACTAGCCAGAGTAAGCTTGTTGAGGTGACTGTGGTAAAATGGGGAGCAAGTGGCAGGAGTAACTATGACTCTCTTAGGGTTGCCAAATGACTCGTCAAAAGGTGAATTACATCGGCAAACTCGAGGAGCTCCCGGAAGGAGTACTGTGAAAGCCTTAAGGTCAACAAATAATGGCGTATCGCTTCTGGTGAACTAGCCAGAGTAAGCTTGTAGATGTGACTGTGTGAAACGGGGTGCAACTGGCAGGTGTAACTATGACTCTCTTAAAGTAGCCAAATGCCTCGTCAACAGGCGAAAAACATCGGCATTCTCGAGGAGCTCCCGGCAGGAGTACTGTGAAAGTCTTAAGGTCAACAAATAATGGTGTATCGCTTCTGGTTAACTGGCCAGAACAAGCTTGTACATGTGACTATTGTGAAACGGGGAGAAACTGGCAGGACTAACTATAACTCTCTTAAGGTAGCCAAATGCCTCGTCAACAGGCGAATTCCAACGGCAAACTCGAGGAGCTCCCGGCAGCAGTACTGTGAAAGTCTTAAGGTCAACAAATAATGGCGTATCGCTTCTGGTGAACTAGCCAGAGTAAGCTTGTAGATGTGACTGTGGTAAAATGGGGAGCAAGTGGCAGGAGTAACTATGACTCTCTTAAGGTTGCCAAATGACTCGTCAAAAGGCGAATTACATCGGCAAACTCGAGGAGCTCCCGGAAGGAGTACTGTGAAAGCCTTAAGGTCAACAAATAATGGCGTATCGCTCCTGGTGAACTAGCCAGAGTAAGCTTGTAGATGCGACTGTGGTAAAACGAGGAGCAAGTGGCAGGAGTAACTATGACTCTCTTAAGGTAGCCAAATGCCTCGTCAACAGGCGAATTCCAACGGCAAACTCGAGGAGCTCCCGGAAGGAGTACTGTGAAAGCCTTAAGGTCAACAAATAATGGCGTATCGCTTCTGGTGAACTAGCCAGAGTAAGCTTGTAGATGTGACTGTGGTAAAATGGGGAGCAAGTGGCAGGAGTAACTATGACTCTCTTAGGGTTGCCAAATGACTCGTCAAAAGGCGAATTACATCGGCAAACTCGAGGAGCTCCCGGCAGGAGTACTGTGAAAGCCTTAAGGTCAACAAGTAATGGCGTATCGCTCCTGGTGAACTAGCCAGAGTAAGCTTGTAGATGCGACTGTGGTAAAACGAGGAGCAAGTGGCAGGAGTAACTATGACTCTCTTAAGGTAGCCAAATGCCTCGTCAACAGGCGAATTCCAACGGCAAACTCGAGGAGCTCCCGGCAGGAGTACTGTGAAAGTCTTAAGGTCAACAAATAATGGCGTATCGCTTCTGGTGAACTAGCCAGAGTAAGCTTGTAGATGTGACTGTGGTAAAATGGGGAGCAAGTGGCAGGAGTAACTATGACTCTCTTAGGGTTGCCAAATGAATCGTCAAAAGGCGAATTACATCGGCAAACTCGAGGAGCTCCCGGAAGGAGTACTGTGAAAGCCTTAAGGTCAACAAATAATGGCGTATCGCTCCTGGTGAACTAGCCAGAGTAAGCTTGTAGATGCAGACTGTGGTAAAACGAGGAGCAAGTGGCAGGAGTAACTATGACTCTCTTAAGGTAGCTAAATGCCTCGTCAACAGGCGAATTCCAACGGCAAACTCGAGGAGCTCCCGGCAGGAGTACTGTGAAAGTCTTAAGGTCAACAAATAATGGCGTATCGCTTCTGGTGAACTAGCCAGAGTAAGCTTGTAGATGTGACTGTGGTAAAATGGGGAGCAAGTGGCAGGAGTAACTATGACTCTCTTAGGGTTGCCAAATGACTCGTCAAAAGGCGACTTACATCGGCAAACTCGAGGAGCTCCCGGCAGGAGTACTGTGAAAGCCTTAAGGTCAACAAATAATGGCGTATCGCTCCTGGTGAACTAGCAAGAGTAAGCTTGTAGATGCGACTGTGGTAAAATGGGGAGCAAGTGGCAGGAGTAACTATGACTCTCTTAGGGTTGCCAAATGACTCGTCAAAAGGCGAATTACATCGGCAAACTCGAGGAGCTCCCGGAAGGAGTACTGTGAAAGCCTTAAGGTCAACAAATAATGGCGTATCGCTCCTGGTGAACTAGCCAGAGTAAGCTTGTAGATGCGACTGTGGTAAAACGAGGAGCAAGTGGCAGGAGTAACTATGACTCTCTTAAGGTAGCCAAATGCCTCGTCAACAGGCGAATTCCAACGGCAAACTCGAGCAGCTCCCGGAAGGAGTACTGTGAAAGCCTTAAGGTCAACAAATAATGGCGTATCGCTTCTGGTGAACTAGCCAGAGTAAGCTTGTAGAGGTGACTGTGGTAAAATGGGGAGCAAGTGGCAGGAGTAACTATGACTCTCTTAGGGTTGCCAAATGACTCGTCAAAAGGTGAATTACATCGGCAAACTCGAGGAGCTCCCGGAAGGAGTACTGTGAAAGCCTTAAGGTCAACAAATAATATCGTATCGCTTCTGGTGAACTAGCCAGAGTAAGCTTGTAGATGTGACTGTGTGAAACGGGGTGCAACTGGCAGGTGTAACTATGACTCTCTTAAAGTAGCCAAATGCCTCGTCAACAGGCGAAAAACATCGGCATTCTCGAGGAGCTCCCGGCAGGAGTACTGTGAAAGTCTTAAGGTCAACAAATAATGGTGTATCGCTTCTGGTTAACTGGCCAGAACAAGCTTGTACATGTGACTATTGTGAAACGGGGAGAAACTGGCAGGACTAACTATAACTCTCTTAAGGTAGCCAAATGCCTCGTCAACAGGCGAATTCCAACGGCAAACTCGAGGAGCTCCCGGCAGCAGTACTGTGAAAGTCTTAAGGTCAACAAATAATGGCGTATCGCTTCTGGTGAACTAGCCAGAGTAAGCTTGTAGATGTGACTGTGGTAAAATGGGGAGCAAGTGGCAGGAGTAACTATGACTCTCTTAGGGCTGCCAAATGACTCGTCAAAAGGCGAATTACATCGGCAAACTCGAGGAGCTCCCGGAAGGAGTACTGTGAAAGCCTTAAGGTCAACAAATAATGGCGTATCGCTCCTGGTGAACTAGACAGAGTAAGCTTGTAGATGCAGACTGTGGTAAAACGAGGAGCAAGTGGCAGGAGTAACTATGACTCTCTTAAGGTAGCCAAATGCCTCGTCAACAGGCGAATTCCAACGGCAAACTCGAGGAGCTCCCGGAAGGAGTACTGTGAAAGCCTTAAGGTCAACAAATAATGGCGTATCGCTTCTGGTGAACTAGCCAGAGTAAGCTTGTAGATGTGACTGTGGTAAAATGGGGAGCAAGTGGCAGGAGTAACTATGACTCTCTTAGGGTTGCCAAATGACTCGTCAAAAGGCGACTTACATCGGCAAACTCGAGGAGCTCCCGGCAGGAGTACTGTGAAAGCCTTAAGGTCAACAAATAATGGCGTATCGCTCCTGGTGAACTAGCAAGAGTAAGCTTGTAGATGCGACTGTGGTAAAATGGGGAGCAAGTGGCAGGAGTAACTATGACTCTCTTAGGGTTGCCAAATGACTCGTCAAAAGGCGAATTACATCGGCAAACTCGAGGAGCTCCCGGAAGGAGTACTGTGAAAGCCTTAAGGTCAACAAATAATGGCGTATCGCTCCTGGTGAACTAGCCAGAGTAAGCTTGTAGATGCGACTGTGGTAAAACGAGGAGAAAGTGGCAGGAGTAACTATGACTCTCTTAAGGTAGCCAAATGCCTCGTCAACAGGCGAATTCCAACGGCAAACTCGAGGAGCTCCCGGAAGGAGTACTGTGAAAGCCTTAAGGTCAACAAATAATGGCGTATCGCTTCTGGTGAACTAGCCAGAGTAAGCTTGTAGAGGTGACTGTGGTAAAATGGGGAGCAAGTGGCAGGAGTAACTATGACTCTCTTAGGGTTGCCAAATGACTCGTCAAAAGGTGAATTACATCGGCAAACTCGAGGAGCTCCCGGAAGGAGTACTGTGAAAGCCTTAAGGTCAACAAATAATGGCGTATCGCTTCTGGTGAACTAGCCAGAGTAAGCTTGTAGATGTGACTGTGTGAAACGGGGTGCAACTGGCAGGTGTAACTATGACTCTCTTAAAGTAGCCAAATGCCTCGTCAACAGGCGAAAAACATCGGCATTCTCGAGGAGCTCCCGGCAGGAGTACTGTGAAAGTCTTAAGGTCAACAAATAATGGTGTATCGCTTCTGGTTAACTGGCCAGAACAAGCTTGTACATGTGACTATTGTGAAACGGGGAGAAACTGGCAGGACTAACTATAACTCTCTTAAGGTAGCCAAATGCCTCGTCAACAGGCGAATTCCAACGGCAAACTCGAGGAGCTCCCGGCAGCAGTACTGTGAAAGTCTTAAGGTCAACAAATAATGGCGTATCGCTTCTGGTGAACTAGCCAGAGTAAGCTTGTAGATGTGACTGTGGTAAAATGGGGAGCAAGTGGCAGGAGTAACTATGACTCTCTTAAGGTTGCCAAATGACTCGTCAAAAGGCGAATTACATCGGCAAACTCGAGGAGCTCCCGGAAGGAGTACTGTGAAAGCCTTAAGGTCAACAAATAATGGCGTATCGCTCCTGGTGAACTAGCCAGAGTAAGCTTGTAGATGCGACTGTGGTAAAACGAGGAGCAAGTGGCAGGAGTAACTATGACTCTCTTAAGGTAGCCAAATGCCTCGTCAACAGGCGAATTCCAACGGCAAACTCGAGGAGCTCCCGGAAGGAGTACTGTGAAAGCCTTAAGGTCAACAAATAATGGCGTATCGCTTCTGGTGAACTAGCCAGAGTAAGCTTGTAGATGTGACTGTGGTAAAATGGGGAGCAAGTGGCAGGAGTAACTATGACTCTCTTAGGGTTGCCAAATGACTCGTCAAAAGGCGAATTACATCGGCAAACTCGAGGAGCTCCCGGCAGGAGTACTGTGAAAGCCTTAAGGTCAACAAGTAATGGCGTATCGCTCCTGGTGAACTAGCCAGAGTAAGCTTGTAGATGCGACTGTGGTAAAACGAGGAGCAAGTGGCAGGAGTAACTATGACTCTCTTAAGGTAGCCAAATGCCTCGTCAACAGGCGAATTCCAACGGCAAACTCGAGGAGCTCCCGGCAGGAGTACTGTGAAAGTCTTAAGGTCAACAAATAATGGCGTATCGCTTCTGGTGAACTAGCCAGAGTAAGCTTGTAGATGTGACTGTGGTAAAATGGGGAGCAAGTGGCAGGAGTAACTATGACTCTCTTAGGGTTGCCAAATGAATCGTCAAAAGGCGAATTACATCGGCAAACTCGAGGAGCTCCCGGAAGGAGTACTGTGAAAGCCTTAAGGTCAACAAATAATGGCGTATCGCTCCTGGTGAACTAGCCAGAGTAAGCTTGTAGATGCAGACTGTGGTAAAACGAGGAGCAAGTGGCAGGAGTAACTATGACTCTCTTAAGGTAGCTAAATGCCTCGTCAACAGGCGAATTCCAACGGCAAACTCGAGGAGCTCCCGGCAGGAGTACTGTGAAAGTCTTAAGGTCAACAAATAATGGCGTATCGCTTCTGGTGAACTAGCCAGAGTAAGCTTGTAGATGTGACTGTGGTAAAATGGGGAGCAAGTGGCAGGAGTAACTATGACTCTCTTAGGGTTGCCAAATGACTCGTCAAAAGGCGACTTACATCGGCAAACTCGAGGAGCTCCCGGCAGGAGTACTGTGAAAGCCTTAAGGTCAACAAATAATGGCGTATCGCTCCTGGTGAACTAGCAAGAGTAAGCTTGTAGATGCGACTGTGGTAAAATGGGGAGCAAGTGGCAGGAGTAACTATGACTCTCTTAGGGTTGCCAAATGACTCGTCAAAAGGCGAATTACATCGGCAAACTCGAGGAGCTCCCGGAAGGAGTACTGTGAAAGCCTTAAGGTCAACAAATAATGGCGTATCGCTCCTGGTGAACTAGCCAGAGTAAGCTTGTAGATGCGACTGTGGTAAAACGAGGAGCAAGTGGCAGGAGTAACTATGACTCTCTTAAGGTAGCCAAATGCCTCGTCAACAGGCGAATTCCAACGGCAAACTCGAGGAGCTCCCGGAAGGAGTACTGTGAAAGCCTTAAGGTCAACAAATAATGGCGTATCGCTTCTGGTGAACTAGCCAGAGTAAGCTTGTAGAGGTGACTGTGGTAAAATGGGGAGCAAGTGGCAGGAGTAACTATGACTCTCTTAGGGTTGCCAAATGACTCGTCAAAAGGTGAATTACATCGGCAAACTCGAGGAGCTCCCGGAAGGAGTACTGTGAAAGCCTTAAGGTCAACAAATAATGGCGTATCGCTTCTGGTGAACTAGCCAGAGTAAGCTTGTAGATGTGACTGTGTGAAACGGGGTGCAACTGGCAGGTGTAACTATGACTCTCTTAAAGTAGCCAAATGCCTCGTCAACAGGCGAAAAACATCGGCATTCTCGAGGAGCTCCCGGCAGGAGTACTGTGAAAGTCTTAAGGTCAACAAATAATGGTGTATCGCTTCTGGTTAACTGGCCAGAACAAGCTTGTACATGTGACTATTGTGAAACGGGGAGAAACTGGCAGGACTAACTATAACTCTCTTAAGGTAGCCAAATGCCTCGTCAACAGGCGAATTCCAACGGCAAACTCGAGGAGCTCCCGGCAGCAGTACTGTGAAAGTCTTAAGGTCAACAAATAATGGCGTATCGCTTCTGGTGAACTAGCCAGAGTAAGCTTGTAGATGTGACTGTGGTAAAATGGGGAGCAAGTGGCAGGAGTAACTATGACTCTCTTAGGGCTGCCAAATGACTCGTCAAAAGGCGAATTACATCGGCAAACTCGAGGAGCTCCCGGAAGGAGTACTGTGAATGCCTTAAGGTCAACAAATAATGGCGTATCGCTCCTGGTGAACTAGACAGAGTAAGCTTGTAGATGCAGACTGTGGTAAAACGAGGAGCAAGTGGCAGGAGTAACTATGACTCTCTTAAGGTAGCCAAATGCCTCGTCAACAGGCGAATTCCAACGGCAAACTCGAGGAGCTCCCGGAAGGAGTACTGTGAAAGCCTTAAGGTCAACAAATAATGGCGTATCGCTTCTGGTGAACTAGCCAGAGTAAGCTTGTAGATGTGACTGTGGTAAAATGGGGAGCAAGTGGCAGGAGTAACTATGACTCTCTTAGGGTTGCCAAATGACTCGTCAAAAGGCGACTTACATCGGCAAACTCGAGGAGCTCCCGGCAGGAGTACTGTGAAAGCCTTAAGGTCAACAAATAATGGCGTATCGCTCCTGGTGAACTAGCAAGAGTAAGCTTGTAGATGCGACTGTGGTAAAATGGGGAGCAAGTGGCAGGAGTAACTATGACTCTCTTAGGGTTGCCAAATGACTCGTCAAAAGGCGAATTACATCGGCAAACTCGAGGAGCTCCCGGAAGGAGTACTGTGAAAGCCTTAAGGTCAACAAATAATGGCGTATCGCTCCTGGTGAACTAGCCAGAGTAAGCTTGTAGATGCGACTGTGGTAAAACGAGGAGCAAGTGGCAGGAGTAACTATGACTCTCTTAAGGTAGCCAAATGCCTCGTCAACAGGCGAATTCCAACGGCAAACTCGAGGAGCTCCCGGAAGGAGTACTGTGAAAGCCTTAAGGTCAACAAATAATGGCGTATCGCTTCTGGTGAACTAGCCAGAGTAAGCTTGTAGAGGTGACTGTGGTAAAATGGGGAGCAAGTGGCAGGAGTAACTATGACTCTCTTAGGGTTGCCAAATGACTCGTCAAAAGGTGAATTACATCGGCAAACTCGAGGAGCTCCCGGAAGGAGTACTGTGAAAGCCTTAAGGTCAACAAATAATGGCGTATCGCTTCTGGTGAACTAGCCAGAGTAAGCTTGTAGATGTGACTGTGTGAAACGGGGTGCAACTGGCAGGTGTAACTATGACTCTCTTAAAGTAGCCAAATGCCTCGTCAACAGGCGAAAAACATCGGCATTCTCGAGGAGCTCCCGGCAGGAGTACTGTGAAAGTCTTAAGGTCAACAAATAATGGTGTATCGCTTCTGGTTAACTGGCCAGAACAAGCTTGTACATGTGACTATTGTGAAACGGGGAGAAACTGGCAGGACTAACTATAACTCTCTTAAGGTAGCCAAATGCCTCGTCAACAGGCGAATTCCAACGGCAAACTCGAGGAGCTCCCGGCAGCAGTACTGTGAAAGTCTTAAGGTCAACAAATAATGGCGTATCGCTTCTGGTGAACTAGCCAGAGTAAGCTTGTAGATGTGACTGTGGTAAAATGGGGAGCAAGTGGCAGGAGTAACTATGACTCTCTTAGGGCTGCCAAATGACTCGTCAAAAGGCGAATTACATCGGCAAACTCGAGGAGCTCCCGGAAGGAGTACTGTGAAAGCCTTAAGGTCAACAAATAATGGCGTATCGCTCCTGGTGAACTAGACAGAGTAAGCTTGTAGATGCAGACTGTGGTAAAACGAGGAGCAAGTGGCAGGAGTAACTATGACTCTCTTAAGGTAGCCAAATGCCTCGTCAACAGGCGAATTCCAACGGCAAACTCGAGGAGCTCCCGGAAGGAGTACTGTGAAAGCCTTAAGGTCAACAAATAATGGCGTATCGCTTCTGGTGAACTAGCCAGAGTAAGCTTGTAGATGTGACTGTGGTAAAATGGGGAGCAAGTGGCAGGAGTAACTATGACTCTCTTAGGGTTGCCAAATGACTCGTCAAAAGGCGACTTACATCGGCAAACTCGAGGAGCTCCCGGCAGGAGTACTGTGAAAGCCTTAAGGTCAACAAATAATGGCGTATCGCTCCTGGTGAACTAGCAAGAGTAAGCTTGTAGATGCGACTGTGGTAAAATGGGGAGCAAGTGGCAGGAGTAACTATGACTCTCTTAGGGTTGCCAAATGACTCGTCAAAAGGCGAATTACATCGGCAAACTCGAGGAGCTCCCGGAAGGAGTACTGTGAAAGCCTTAAGGTCAACAAATAATGGCGTATCGCTCCTGGTGAACTAGCCAGAGTAAGCTTGTAGATGCGACTGTGGTAAAACGAGGAGCAAGTGGCAGGAGTAACTATGACTCTCTTAAGGTAGCCAAATGCCTCGTCAACAGGCGAATTCCAACGGCAAACTCGAGGAGCTCCCGGAAGGAGTACTGTGAAAGCCTTAAGGTCAACAAATAATGGCGTATCGCTTCTGGTGAACTAGCCAGAGTAAGCTTGTAGAGGTGACTGTGGTAAAATGGGGAGCAAGTGGCAGGAGTAACTATGACTCTCTTAGGGTTGCCAAATGACTCGTCAAAAGGTGAATTACATCGGCAAACTCGAGGAGCTCCCGGAAGGAGTACTGTGAAAGCCTTAAGGTCAACAAATAATGGCGTATCGCTTCTGGTGAACTAGCCAGAGTAAGCTTGTAGATGTGACTGTGTGAAACGGGGTGCAACTGGCAGGTGTAACTATGACTCTCTTAAAGTAGCCAAATGCCTCGTCAACAGGCGAAAAACATCGGCATTCTCGAGGAGCTCCCGGCAGGAGTACTGTGAAAGTCTTAAGGTCAACAAATAATGGTGTATCGCTTCTGGTTAACTGGCCAGAACAAGCTTGTACATGTGACTATTGTGAAACGGGGAGAAACTGGCAGGACTAACTATAACTCTCTTAAGGTAGCCAAATGCCTCGTCAACAGGCGAATTCCAACGGCAAACTCGAGGAGCTCCCGGCAGCAGTACTGTGAAAGTCTTAAGGTCAACAAATAATGGCGTATCGCTTCTGGTGAACTAGCCAGAGTAAGCTTGTAGATGTGACTGTGGTAAAATGGGGAGCAAGTGGCAGGAGTAACTATGACTCTCTTAGGGCTGCCAAATGACTCGTCAAAAGGCGAATTACATCGGCAAACTCGAGGAGCTCCCGGAAGGAGTACTGTGAAAGCCTTAAGGTCAACAAATAATGGCGTATCGCTCCTGGTGAACTAGACAGAGTAAGCTTGTAGATGCAGACTGTGGTAAAACGAGGAGCAAGTGGCAGGAGTAACTATGACTCTCTTAAGGTAGCCAAATGCCTCGTCAACAGGCGAATTCCAACGGCAAACTCGAGGAGCTCCCGGAAGGAGTACTGTGAAAGCCTTAAGGTCAACAAATAATGGCGTATCGCTTCTGGTGAACTAGCCAGAGTAAGCTTGTAGATGTGACTGTGTGAAACGCGGTGCAACTGGCAGGTGTAACTATGACTCTCTTAAGGTAGCCAAATGCCTCGTCAACAGGCGAAAAACATCGGCATTCTCGAGGAGCTCCCGGCAGGAGTACTGTGAAAGTCTTAAGGTCAACAAATAATGGTGTATCGCTTCTGGTTAACTGGCCAGAGCAAGCTTGTAAATGTGACTATTGTGAAACGGGGAGAAACTGGCAGGACTAACTATAACTCTCTTAAGGTAGCCAAATGCCTCGTCAACAGGCGAATTCCAACGGCAAACTCGAGGAGCTCCCGGCAGGAGTACTGTGAAAGTCTTAAGGTCAACAAATAATGGCGTATCGCTTCTGGTGAACTAGCCAGAGTAAGCTTGTAGATGTGACTGTGCTAAAATGGGGAGCAAGTGGCAGGAGTAACTATGACTCTCTTAGGGTTGCCAAATGAATCGTCAAAAGGCGAATTACATCGGCAAACTCGAGGAGCTCCCGGAAGGAGTACTGTGAAAGCCTTAAGGTCAACAAATAATGGCGTATCGCTCCTGGTGAACTAGCCAGAGTAAGCTTGTAGATGCAGACTGTGGTAAAACGAGGAGCAAGTGGCAGGAGTAACTATGACTCTCTTAAGGTAGCTAAATGCCTCGTCAACAGGCGAATTCCAACGGCAAACTCGAGGAGCTCCCGGCAGGAGTACTGTGAAAGTCTTAAGGTCAACAAATAATGGCGTATCGCTTCTGGTGAACTAGCCAGAGTAAGCTTGTAGATGTGACTGTGGTAAAATGGGGAGCAAGTGGCAGGAGTAACTATGACTCTCTTAGGGTTGCCAAATGACTCGTCAAAAGGCGACTTACATCGGCAAACTCGAGGAGCTCCCGGAAGGAGTACTGTGAAAGCCTTAAGGTCAACAAATAATGGCGTATCGCTCCTGGTGAACTAGCCAGAGTAAGCTTGTAGATGCGACTGTGGTAAAATGGGGAGCAAGTGGCAGGAGTAACTATGACTCTCTTAGGGTTGCCAAATGACTCGTCAAAAGGCGAATTACATCGGCAAACTCGAGGAGCTCCCGGAAGGAGTACTGTGAAAGCCTTAAGGTCAACAAATAATGGCGTATCGCTCCTGGTGAACTAGCCAGAGTAAGCTTGTAGATGCGACTGTGGTAAAATGAGGAGCAAGTGGCAGGAGTAACTATGACTCTCTTAAGGTAGCCAAATGCCTCGTCAACAGGCGAATTCCAACGGCAAACTCGAGCAGCTCCCGGAAGGAGTACTGTGAAAGCCTTAAGGTCAACAAATAATGGCGTATCGCTTCTGGTGAACTAGCCAGAGTAAGCTTGTAGAGGTGACTGTGGTAAAATGGGGAGCAAGTGGCAGGAGTAACTATGACTCTCTTAGGGTTGCCAAATGACTCGTCAAAAGGTGAATTACATCGGCAAACTCGAGGAGCTCCCGGAAGGAGTACTGTGAAAGCCTTAAGGTCAACAAATAATGGCGTATCGCTTCTGGTGAACTAGCCAGAGTAAGCTTGTAGATGTGACTGTGTGAAACGGGGTGCAACTGGCAGGTGTAACTATGACTCTCTTAAAGTAGCCAAATGCCTCGTCAACAGGCGAAAAACATCGGCATTCTCGAGGAGCTCCCGGCAGGAGTACTGTGAAAGTCTTAAGGTCAACAAATAATGGTGTATCGCTTCTGGTTAACTGGCCAGAACAAGCTTGTACATGTGACTATTGTGAAACGGGGAGAAACTGGCAGGACTAACTATAACTCTCTTAAGGTAGCCAAATGCCTCGTCAACAGGCGAATTCCAACGGCAAACTCGAGGAGCTCCCGGCAGCAGTACTGTGAAAGTCTTAAGGTCAACAAATAATGGCGTATCGCTTCTGGTGAACTAGCCAGAGTAAGCTTGTAGATGTGACTGTGGTAAAATGGGGAGCAAGTGGCAGGAGTAACTATGACTCTCTTAGGGTTGCCAAATGACTCGTCAAAAGGCGAATTACATCGGCAAACTCGAGGAGCTCCCGGAAGGAGTACTGTGAAAGCCTTAAGGTCAACAAATAATGGCGTATCGCTCCTGGTGAACTAGACAGAGTAAGCTTGTAGATGCAGACTGTGGTAAAACGAGGAGCAAGTGGCAGGAGTAACTATGACTCTCTTAAGGTAGCCAAATGCCTCGTCAACAGGCGAATTCCAACGGCAAACTCGAGGAGCTCCCGGAAGGAGAACTGTGAAAGCCTTAAGGTCAACAAATAATGGCGTATCGCTTCTGGTGAACTAGCCAGAGTAAGCTTGTAGATGTGACTGTGTGAAACGCGGTGCAACTGGCAGGTGTAACTATGACTCTCTTAAGGTAACCAAATGCCTCGTCAACAGGCGAAAAACATCGGCATTCTCGAGGAGCTCCCGGCAGGAGTACTGTGAAAGTCTTAAGGTCAACAAATAATGGTGTATCGCTTCTGGTTAACTGGCCAGAGCAAGCGTGTACATGTGACTATTGTGAAACGGGGAGAAACTGGCAGGACTAACTATAACTCTCTTAAGGTAGCCAAATGCCTCGTCAACAGGCGAATTCCAACGGCAAACTCGAGGAGCTCCAGGCAGGAGTACTGTGAAAGTCTTAAGGTCAACAAATAATGGCGTATCGCTTCTGGTGAACTAGCCAGAGTAA
This sequence comes from Schistocerca nitens, assembly GCF_023898315.1. NCBI lineage: Eukaryota > Metazoa > Arthropoda > Insecta > Orthoptera > Acrididae > Schistocerca > Schistocerca nitens. Next base: position 676,928,253 of record NC_064619.1, on the reverse strand, counting down.
GCTTGTAGATGTGACTGTGGTAAAATGGGGAGCAAGTGGCAGGAGTAACTATGACTCTCTTAGGGTTGCCAAATGACTCGTCAAAAGGCGAATTACATCGGCAAACTCGAGGAGCTCCCGGAAGGAGTACTGTGAAAGCCTTAAGGTCAACAAATAATGGCGTATCGCTCCTGGTGAACTAGCCAGAGTAAGCTTGTAGATGCGACTGTGGTAAAACGAGGAGCAAGTGGCAGGAGTAACTATGACTCTCTTAAGGTAGCCAAATGCCTCGTCAACAGGCGAATTCCAACGGCAAACTCGAGGAGCTCCCGGAAGGAGTACTGTGAAAGCCTTAAGGTCAACAAATAATGGCGTGTCGCTCCTGGTGAACTGGCCAGAGTAAGCTTGTAGATGTGACTGTGTGAAACGGGGTGCAACTAGCAGGAGTAACTATGACTCCCTTAAGATAGCCAAATGCCTCGTCAACAGGCGAAAAACATCGGAATTCTCGAGGAGCTCCCGGCAGGAGTACTGTGAAAGTCTTAAGGTCAACAAATAATGGTGTATCGCTTCTGGTGAACTAGGCAGAGTAAGCTTGTAGATGTGACTGTGGTAAAATGGGGAGCAAGTGGCAGGAGTAACTATGACTCTCTTAGGGTTGCCAAATGACTCGTCAAAGGCGAATTACATCGGCAAACTCGAGGAGCTCCCGGCAGGAGTACTGTGAAAGTCTTAAGGTCAACAAATAATGGCGTATCGCTTCTGGTGAACTAGCCAGAGTAAGCTTGTAGATGTGACTGTGGTAAAATGGGGAGCAAGTGGCAGGAGTAACTATGACTCTCTTAGGGTTGCCAAATGAATCGTCAAAAGGCGAATTACATCGGCAAACTCGAGGAGCTCCCGGAAGGAGTACTGTGAAAGCCTTAAGGTCAACAAATAATGGCGTATCGCTCCTGGTGAACTAGCCAGAGTAAGCTTGTAGATGCAGACTGTGGTAAAACGAGGAGCAAGTGGCAGGAGTAACTATGACTCTCTTAAGGTAGCTAAATGCCTCGTCAACAGGCGAATTCCTACGGCAAACTCGAGGAGCTCCCGGCAGGAGTACTGTGAAAGTCTTAAGGTCAACAAATAATGGCGTATCGCTTCTGGTGAACTAGCCAGAGTAAGCTTGTAGATGTGACTGTGGTAAAATGGGGAGCAAGTGGCAGGAGTAACTATGACTCTCTTAGGGTTGCCAAATGACTCGTCAAAAGGCGACTTACATCGGCAAACTCGAGGAGCTCCCGGAAGGAGTGCTGTGAAAGCCTTAAGGTCAACAAATAATGGCGTATCGCTCCTGGTGAACTAGCCAGAGTAAGCTTGTAGATGCGACTGTGGTAAAATGGGGAGCAAGTGGCAGGAGTAACTATGACTCTCTTAGGGTTGCCAAATGACTCGTCAAAAGGCGAATTACATCGGCAAACTCGAGGAGCTCCCGGAAGGAGTACTGTGAAAGCCTTAAGGTCAACAAATAATGGCGTATCGCTCCTGGTGAACTAGCCAGAGTAAGCTTGTAGATGCGACTGTGGTAAAACGAGGAGCAAGTGGCAGGAGTAACTATGACTCTCTTAAGGTAGCCAAATGCCTCGTCAACAGGCGAATTCCAACGGCAAACTCGAGCAGCTCCCGGAAGGAGTACTGTGAAAGCCTTAAGGTCAACAAATAATGGCGTATCGCTTCTGGTGAACTAGCCAGAGTAAGCTTGTAGAGGTGACTGTGGTAAAATGGGGAGCAAGTGGCAGGAGTAACTATGACTCTCTTAGGGTTGCCAAATGACTCGTCAAAAGGTGAATTACATCGGCAAACTCGAGGAGCTCCCGGAAGGAGAACTGTGAAAGCCTTAAGGTCAACAAATAATGGCGTATCGCTTCTGGTGAACTAGCCAGAGTAAGCTTGTAGATGTGACTGTGTGAAACGGGGTGCAACTGGCAGGTGTAACTATGACTCTCTTAAAGTAGCCAAATGCCTCGTCAACAGGCGAAAAACATCGGCATTCTCGAGGAGCTCCCGGCAGGAGTACTGTGAAAGTCTTAAGGTCAACAAATAATGGTGTATCGCTTCTGGTTAACTGGCCAGAACAAGCTTGTACATGTGACTATTGTGAAACGGGGAGAAACTGGCAGGACTAACTATAACTCTCTTAAGGTAGCCAAGTGCCTCGTCAACAGGCGAATTCCAACGGCAAACTCGAGGAGCTCCCGGCAGCAGTACTGTGAAAGTCTTAAGGTCAACAAATAATGGCGTATCGCTTCTGGTGAACTAGCCAGAGTAAGCTTGTAGATGTGACTGTGGTAAAATGGGGAGCAAGTGGCAGGAGTAACTATGACTCTCTTAGGGTTGCCAAATGACTCGTCAAAAGGCGAATTACATCGGCAAACTCGAGGAGCTCCCGGAAGGAGTACTGTGAAAGCCTTAAGGTCAACAAATAATGGCGTATCGCTCCTGGTGAACTAGACAGAGTAAGCTTGTAGATGCAGACTGTGGTAAAACGAGGAGCAAGTGGCAGGAGTAACTATGACTCTCTTAAGGTAGCCAAATGCCTCGTCAACAGGCGAATTCCAACGGCAAACTCGAGGAGCTCCCGGAAGGAGAACTGTGAAAGCCTTAAGGTCAACAAATAATGGCGTATCGCTTCTGGTGAACTAGCCAGAGTAAGCTTGTAGATGTGACTGTGTGAAACGCGGTGCAACTGGCAGGTGTAACTATGACTCTCTTAAGGTAGCCAAATGCCTCGTCAACAGGCGAAAAACATCGGCATTCTCGAGGAGCTCCCGGCAGGAGTACTGTGAAAGTCTTAGGTCAACAAATAATGGTGTATCGCTTCTGGTTAACTGGCCAGAGCAAGCTTGTACATGTGACTATTGTGAAACGGGGAGAAACTGGCAGGACTAACTATAACTCTCTTAAGGTAGCCAAATGCCTCGTCAACAGGCGAATTCCAACGGCAAACTCGAGGAGCTCCAGGCAGGAGTACTGTGAAAGTCTTAAGGTCAACAAATAATGGCGTATCGCTTCTGGTGAACTAGCCAGAGTAAGCTTGTAGATGTGACTGTGGTAAAATGGGGAGCAAGTGGCAGGAGTAACTATGACTCTCTTAGGGTTGCCAAATGACTCGTCAAAAGGCGAATTACATCGGCAAACTCGAGGAGCTCCCGGAAGGAGTACTGTGAAAGCCTTAAGGTCAACAAATAATGGCGTATCGCTCCTGGTGAACTAGCCAGAGTAAGCTTGTAGATGCGACTGTGGTAAAACGAGGAGCAAGTGGCAGGAGTAACTATGACTCTCTTAAGGTAGCCAAATGCCTCGTCAACAGGCGAATTCCAACGGCAAACTCGAGGAGCTCCCGGAAGGAGTACTGTGAAAGCCTTAAGGTCAACAAATAATGGCGTGTCGCTCCTGGTGAACTGGCCAGAGTAAGCTTGTAGATGTGACTGTGTGAAACGGGGTGCAACTAGCAGGAGTAACTATGACTCCCTTAAGATAGCCAAATGCCTCGTCAACAGGCGAAAAACATCGGAATTCTCGAGGAGCTCCCGGCAGGAGTACTGTGAAAGTGTTAAGGTCAACAAATAATGGTGTATCGCTTCTGGTGAACTAGCCAGAGTAAGCTTGTAGATGTGACTGTGGTAAAATGGGGAGCAAGTGGCAGGAGTAACTATGACTCTCTTAGGGTTGCCAAATGACTCGTCAAAGGCGAATTACATCGGCAAACCCGAGGAGCTCCCGGAAGGAGTACTGTGAAAGTCTTAAGGTCAACAAATAATGGCGTATCGCTTCTGGTGAACTAGCCAGAGTAAGATTGTAAATGCGACTGTGGTAAAACGAGGAGAAAGTGGCAGGAGTAACTATGACTCTCTTAAGGTAGCCAAATGCCTCGTCAACAGGCGAATTCCAACGGCAAACTCGAGGAGATCCCGGAAGGAGTACTGTGAAAGCCTTAAGGTCAACAAATAATGGCGTATCGCTCCTGGTGAACTAGCCAGAGTAAGCTTGTAGATGCGACTGTGGTAAAACGAGGAGCAAGTGGCAGGAGTAACTATGACTCTCTTAAGGTAGCCAAATGCCTCGTCAACAGGCGAATTCCAACGGCAAACTCGAGGAGCTCCCGGCAGGAGTACTGTGAAAGTCTTAAGGTCAACAAATAATGGTGTATCGCTTCTGGTGAACTAGCCAGAGTAAGCTTGTAGATGCGACTGTGGTAAAACGAGGAGCAAGTGGCAGGAGTAACTATGACACTCTTAAGGTAGCCAAATGCCTCGTCAACAGGCGAATTCCAACGGCAAACTCGAGGAGCTCCCGGAAGGAGTACTGTGAAAGCCTTAAGGTCAACAAATAATGGCGTATCGCTCCTGGTGAACTAGCCAGAGTAAGCTTGTAGATGCGACTGTGGTAAAACGAGGAGCAAGTGGCAGGAGTAACTATGAATCTCTTAAGACAGCCAAATGCCTCGTCAACAGGAGAATTCCAACGGCAAACTCGAGGAGCTCCCGGCAGGAGTACTGTGAAAGTCTTAAGGTCAACAAATAATGGCGTATCGCTTCTGGTGAACTAGCCAGAGTAAGCTTGTAGATGTGGCTGTGTGAAACGGGGTGCAACTGGCAGGTGTAACTATGACTCTCTTAAAGTAGCAAAATGCCTCGTCAACAGGCGAAAAACATCGGCATTCTCGAGGAGCTCCCGGCAGGAGTACTGTGAAAGTCTTAAGGTCAACAAATAATGGTGTATCGCTTCTGGTTAACTGGCCAGAGCAAGCTTGTACATGTGACTATTGTGAAACGGGGAGAAACTGGCAGGACTAACTATAACTCTCTTAAGGTAGCCAAATGCCTCGTCAACAGGCGAATTCCAACGGCAAACTCGAGGAGCTCCCGGCAGGAGTACTGTGAAAGTCTTAAGGTCAACAAATAATGGCGTATCGCTTCTGGTGAACTAGCCAGAGTAAGCTTGTAGATGTGACTGTGGTAAAATGGGGAGCAAGTGGCAGGAGTAACTATGACTCTCTTAGGGTTGCCAAATGACTCGTCAAAAGGCGAATTACATCGGCAAACTCGAAGAGCTCCCGGAAGGAGTACTGTGAAAGCCTTAAGGTCAACAAATAATGGCGTATCGCTCCTGGTGAACTAGCCAGAGTAAGCTTGTAGATGCGACTGTGGTAAAACGAGGAGCAAGTGGCAGGAGTAACTATGACTCTCTTAAGGTAGCCAAATGCCTCGTCAACAGGCGAATTCCAACGGCAAACTCGAGGAGCTCCCGGAAGGAGTACTGTGAAAGCCTTAAGGTCAACAAATAATGGCGTATCGCTCCTGGTGAACTGGCCAGAGTAAGCTTGTAGATGTGACTGTGTGAAACGGGGTGCAACTAGCAGGAGTAACTATGACTCCCTTAAGATAGCCAAATGCCTCGTCAACAGGCGAAAAACATCGGAATTCTCGAGGAGCTCCCGGAAGGAGTACTGTGAAAGCCTTAAGGTCAACAAATAATGGCGTATCGCTCCTGGTGAACTAGCCAGAGTAAGCTTGTAGATGCGACTGTGGTAAAATGGGGAGCAAGTGGCAGGAGTAACTATGACTCTCTTAGGGTTGCCAAATGACTCGTCAAAAGGCGAATTACATCGGAAAACTCGAGGAGCTCCCGGAAGGAGTACTGTGAAAGCCTTAAGGTCAACAAATAATGGCGTATCGCTCCTGGTGAACTAGCCAGAGTAAGCTTGTAGATGCGACTGTGGTAAAACGAGGAGCAAGTGGCAGGAGTAACTATGACTCTCTTAAGGTAGCCAAATGCCTCGTCAACAGGCGAATTCCAACGGCAAACACGAGGAGCTACCGGAAGGAGTACTGTGAAAGCCTTAAGGTCAACAAATAATGGCGTATCGCTCCTGGTGAACTAGCCAGAGTAAGCTTGTAGATGCGACTGTGGTAAAACGAGGAGCAAGTGGCAGGAGTAACTATGACTCTCTTAAGGTAGCCAAATGCCTCGTCAACAGGCGAATTCCAACGGCAAACTCGAGGAGCTCCCGGCAGGAGTACTGTGAAAGTCTTAAGGTCAACAAATAATGGTGTATCGCTTCTGGTGAACAAGCCAGAGTAAGCTTGTAGATGCGACTGTGGTAAAACGAGGAGCAAGTGGCAGGAGTAACTATGACTCTCTTAAGGTAGCCAAATGCCTCGTCAACAGGCGAATTCCAACGGCAAACTCGAGGAGCTCCCGGAAGGAGTACTGTGAAAGCCTTAAGGTCAACAAATAATGGCGTATCGCTCCTGGTGAACTAGCCAGAGTAAGCTTGTAGATGCGACTGTGGTAAAACGAGGAGCAAGTGGCAGGAGTAACTATGAATCTCTTAAGGTAGCCAAATGCCTCGTCAACAGGAGAATTCCAACGGCAAACTCGAGGAGCTCCCGGCAGGAGTACTGTGAAAGTCTTAAGGTCAACAAATAATGGCGTATCGCTTCTGGTGAACTAGCCAGAGTAAACTTGTAGATGTGACTGTGTGAAACGGGGTGCAACTGGCAGGTGTAACTATGACTCCCTTAAAGTAGCAAAATGCCTCGTCAACAGGCGAAAAACATCGGCATTCTCGAGGAGCTCCCGGCAGGAGTACTGTGAAAGTCTTAAGGTCAACAAATAATGGTGTATCGCTTCTGGTTAACTGGCCAGAGCAAGCTTGTACATGTGACTATTGTGAAACGGGGAGAAACTGGCAGGACTAACTATAACTCTCTTAAGGTAGCCAAATGCCTCGTCAACAGGCGAATTCCAACGGCAAACTCGAGGAGCTCCCGGCAGGAGTACTGTGAAAGTCTTAAGGTCAACAAATAATGGCGAATCGCTTCTGGTGAACTAGCCAGAGTAAGCTTGTAGATGCGACTGTGGTAAAACGAGGAGCAAGTGGCAGGAGTAACTATGACTCTCTTAAGGTAGCCAAATGCCTCGTCAACAGGCGAATTCCAACGGCTAACTCGAGGAGCTCCCGGAAGGAGTACTGTGAAAGCCTTAAGGTCAACAAATAATGGCGTATCGCTCCTGGTGAACTAGCCAGAGTAAGCTTGTAGATGCGACTGTGGTAAAACGAGGAGCAAGTGGCAGGAGTAACTATGACTCTCTTAAGGTAGCCAAATGCCTCGTCAACAGGCGAATTCCAACGGCAAACTCGAGGAGCTCCCGGAAGGAGTACTGTGAAAGCCTTAAGGTCAACAAATAATGGCGTATCGCTCCTGGTGAACTGGCCAGAGTAAGCTTGTAGATGTGACTGTGTGAAACGGGGTGCAACTAGCAGGAGTAACTATGACTCTCTTAAGATAGCCAAATGCCTCGTCAACAGGCGAAAAACATCGGAATTCTCGAGGAGCTCCCGGAAGGAGTACTGTGAAAGCCTTAAGGTCAACAAATAATGGCGTATCGCTCCTGGTGAACTAGCCAGAGTAAGCTTGTAGATGCGACTGTGGTAAAATGGGGAGCAAGTGGCAGGAGTAACTATGACTCTCTTAGGGTTGACAAATGACTCGTCAAAAGGCGAATTACATCGGCAAACTCGAGGAGCTCCCGGAAGGAGTACTGTGAAAGCCTTAAGGTCAACAAATAATGGCGTATCGCTCCTGGTGAACTAGCCAGAGTAAGCTTGTAGATGCGACTGTGGTAAAACGAGGAGCAAGTGGCAGGAGTAACTATGACTCTCTTAAGGTAGCCAAATGCCTCGTCAACAGGCGAATTCCAACGGCAAACTCGAGGAGCTCCCGGAAGGAGTACTGTGAAAGCCTTAAGGTCAACAAATAATGGCGTATCGCTCCTGGTGAACTAGCCAGAGTAAGCTTGTAGATGCGACTGTGGTAAAACGAGGAGCAAGTGGCAGGAGTAACTATGACTCTCTTAAGGTAGCCAAATGCCTCGTCAACAGGCGAATTCCAACGGCAAACTCGAGGAGCTCCCGGCAGGAGTACTGTGAAAGTCTTAAGGTCAACAAATAATGGTGTATCGCTTCTGGTGAACAAGCCAGAGTAAGCTTGTAGATGCGACTGTGGTAAAACGAGGAGCAAGTGGCAGGAGTAGCTATGACTCTCTTAAGGTAGCCAAATGCCTCGTCAACAGGCGAATTCCAACGGCAAACTCGAGGAGCTCCCGGAAGGAGTACTGTGAAAGCCTTAAGGTCAACAAATAATGGCGTATCGCTCCTGGTGAACTAGCCAGAGTAAGCTTGTAGATGCGACTGTGGTAAAACGAGGAGCAAGTGGCAGGAGTAACTATGAATCTCTTAAGGTAGCCAAATGCCTCGTCAACAGGCGAATTCCAACGGCAAACTCGAGGAGCTCCCGGAAGGAGAACTGTGAAAGCCTTAAGGTCAACAAATAATGGCGTATCGCTTCTGGTGAACTAGCCAGAGTAAGCTTGTAGATGTGACTGTGTGAAACGCGGTGCAACTGGCAGGTGTAACTATGACTCTCTTAAGGTAGCCAAATGCCTCGTCAACAGGCGAAAAACATCGGCATTCTCGAGGAGCTCCCGGCAGGAGTACTGTGAAAGTCTTAAGGTCAACAAATAATGGTGTATCGCTTCTGGTTAACTGGCCAGAGCAAGCTTGTACATGTGACTATTGTGAAACGGGGAGAAACTGGCAGGACTAACTATAACTCTCTTAAGGTAGCCAAATGCCTCGTCAACAGGCGAATTCCTACGGCAAACTCGAGGAGCTCCCGGCAGGAGTACTGTGAAAGTCTTAAGGTCAACAAATAATGGCGTATCGCTTCTGGTGAACTAGCCAGAGTAAGCTTGTAGATGTGACTGTGGTAAAATGGGGAGCAAGTGGCAGGAGTAACTATGACTCTCTTAGGGTTGCCAAATGACTCGTCAAAAGGCGACTTACATCGGCAAACTCGAGGAGCTCCCGGAAGGAGTGCTGTGAAAGCCTTAAGGTCAACAAATAATGGCGTATCGCTCCTGGTGAACTAGCCAGAGTAAGCTTGTAGATGCGACTGTGGTAAAATGGGGAGCAAGTGGCAGGAGTAACTATGACTCTCTTAGGGTTGCCAAATGACTCGTCAAAAGGCGAATTACATCGGCAAACTCGAGGAGCTCCCGGAAGGAGTACTGTGAAAGCCTTAAGGTCAACAAATAATGGCGTATCGCTCCTGGTGAACTAGCCAGAGTAAGCTTGTAGATGCGACTGTGGTAAAACGAGGAGCAAGTGACAGGAGTAACTATGACTCTCTTAAGGTAGCCAAATGCCTCGTCAACAGGCGAATTCCAACGGCAAACTCGAGCAGCTCCCGGAAGGAGTACTGTGAAAGCCTTAAGGTCAACAAATAATGGCGTATCGCTTCTGGTGAACTAGCCAGAGTAAGCTTGTAGAGGTGACTGTGGTAAAATGGGGAGCAAGTGGCAGGAGTAACTATGACTCTCTTAGGGTTGCCAAATGACTCGTCAAAAGGTGAATTACATCGGCAAACTCGAGGAGCTCCCGGAAGGAGAACTGTGAAAGCCTTAAGGTCAACAAATAATGGCGTATCGCTTCTGGTGAACTAGCCAGAGTAAGCTTGTAGATGTGACTGTGTGAAACGGGGTGCAACTGGCAGGTGTAACTATGACTCTCTTAAAGTAGCCAAATGCCTCGTCAACAGGCGAAAAACATCGGCATTCTCGAGGAGCTCCCGGCAGGAGTACTGTGAAAGTCTTAAGGTCAACAAATAATGGTGTATCGCTTCTGGTTAACTGGCCAGAACAAGCTTGTACATGTGACTATTGTGAAACGGGGAGAAACTGGCAGGACTAACTATAACTCTCTTAAGGTAGCCAAATGCCTCGTCAACAGGCGAATTCCAACGGCAAACTCGAGGAGCTCCCGGCAGGAGTACTGTGAAAGTCTTAAGGTCAACAAATAATGGCGTATCGCTTCTGGTGAACTAGCCAGAGTAAGCTTGTAGATGTGACTGTGGTAAAATGGGGAGCAAGTGGCAGGAGTAACTATGACTCTCTTAGGGTTGCCAAATGACTCGTCAAAAGGCGAATTACATCGGCAAACTCGAGGAGCTCCCGGAAGGAGTACTGTGAAAGCCTTAAGGTCAACAAATAATGGCGTATCGCTCCTGGTGAACTAGACAGAGTAAGCTTGTAGATGCAGACTGTGGTAAAACGAGGAGCAAGTGGCAGGAGTAACTATGACTCTCTTAAGGTAGCCAAATGCCTCGTCAACAGGCGAATTCCAACGGCAAACTCGAGGAGCTCCCGGAAGGAGAACTGTGAAAGCCTTAAGGTCAACAAATAATGGCGTATCGCTTCTGGTGAACTAGCCAGAGTAAGCTTGTAGATGTGACTGTGTGAAACGCGGTGCAACTGGCAGGTGTAACTATGACTCTCTTAAGGTAGCCAAATGCCTCGTCAACAGGCGAAAAACATCGGCATTCTCGAGGAGCTCCCGGCAGGAGTACTGTGAAAGTCTTAGGTCAACAAATAATGGTGTATCGCTTCTGGTTAACTGGCCAGAGCAAGCTTGTACATGTGACTATTGTGAAACGGGGAGAAACTGGCAGGACTAACTATAACTCTCTTAAGGTAGCCAAATGCCTCGTCAACAGGCGAATTCCAACGGCAAACTCGAGGAGCTCCAGGCAGGAGTACTGTGAAAGTCTTAAGGTCAACAAATAATGGTGTATCGCTTCTGGTGAACTAGGCAGAGTAAGCTTGTAGATGTGACTGTGGTAAAATGGGGAGCAAGTGGCAGGAGTAACTATGACTCTCTTAGGGTTGCCAAATGACTCGTCAAAGGCGAATTACATCGGCAAACTCGAGGAGCTCCCGGCAGGAGTACTGTGAAAGTCTTAAGGTCAACAAATAATGGCGTATCGCTTCTGGTGAACTAGCCAGAGTAAGCTTGTAGATGTGACTGTGGTAAAATGGGGAGCAAGTGGCAGGAGTAACTATGACTCTCTTAGGGTTGCCAAATGAATCGTCAAAAGGCGAATTACATCGGCAAACTCGAGGAGCTCCCGGAAGGAGTACTGTGAAAGCCTTAAGGTCAACAAATAATGGCGTATCGCTCCTGGTGAACTAGCCAGAGTAAGCTTGTAGATGCAGACTGTGGTAAAACGAGGAGCAAGTGGCAGGAGTAACTATGACTCTCTTAAGGTAGCTAAATGCCTCGTCAACAGGCGAATTCCTACGGCAAACTCGAGGAGCTCCCGGCAGGAGTACTGTGAAAGTCTTAAGGTCAACAAATAATGGCGTATCGCTTCTGGTGAACTAGCCAGAGTAAGCTTGTAGATGTGACTGTGGTAAAATGGGGAGCAAGTGGCAGGAGTAACTATGACTCTCTTAGGGTTGCCAAATGACTCGTCAAAAGGCGACTTACATCGGCAAACTCGATGAGCTCCCGGAAGGAGTGCTGTGAAAGCCTTAAGGTCAACAAATAATGGCGTATCGCTCCTGGTGAACTAGCCAGAGTAAGCTTGTAGATGCGACTGTGGTAAAATGGGGAGCAAGTGGCAGGAGTAACTATGACTCTCTTAGGGTTGCCAAATGACTCGTCAAAAGGCGAATTACATCGGCAAACTCGAGGAGCTCCCGGAAGGAGTACTGTGAAAGCCTTAAGGTCAACAAATAATGGCGTATCGCTCCTGGTGAACTAGCCAGAGTAAGCTTGTAGATGCGACTGTGGTAAAACGAGGAGCAAGTGGCAGGAGTAACTATGACTCTCTTAAGGTAGCCAAATGCCTCGTCAACAGGCGAATTCCAACGGCAAACTCGAGCAGCTCCCGGAAGGAGTACTGTGAAAGCCTTAAGGTCAACAAATAATGGCGTATCGCTTCTGGTGAACTAGCCAGAGTAAGCTTGTAGAGGTGACTGTGGTAAAATGGGGAGCAAGTGGCAGGAGTAACTATGACTCTCTTAGGGTTGCCAAATGACTCGTCAAAAGGTGAATTACATCGGCAAACTCGAGGAGCTCCCGGAAGGAGAACTGTGAAAGCCTTAAGGTCAACAAATAATGGCGTATCGCTTCTGGTGAACTAGCCAGAGTAAGCTTGTAGATGTGACTGTGTGAAACGGGGTGCAACTGGCAGGTGTAACTATGACTCTCTTAAAGTAGCCAAATGCCTCGTCAACAGGCGAAAAACATCGGCATTCTCGAGGAGCTCCCGGCAGGAGTACTGTGAAAGTCTTAAGGTCAACAAATAATGGTGTATCGCTTCTGGTTAACTGGCCAGAACAAGCTTGTACATGTGACTATTGTGAAACGGGGAGAAACTGGCAGGACTAACTATAACTCTCTTAAGGTAGCCAAATGCCTCGTCAACAGGCGAATTCCAACGGCAAACTCGAGGAGCTCCCGGCAGCAGTACTGTGAAAGTCTTAAGGTCAACAAATAATGGCGTATCGCTTCTGGTGAACTAGCCAGAGTAAGCTTGTAGATGTGACTGTGGTAAAATGGGGAGCAAGTGGCAGGAGTAACTATGACTCTCTTAGGGTTGCCAAATGACTCGTCAAAAGGCGAATTACATCGGCAAACTCGAGGAGCTCCCGGAAGGAGTACTGTGAAAGCCTTAAGGTCAACAAATAATGGCGTATCGCTCCTGGTGAACTAGACAGAGTAAGCTTGTAGATGCAGACTGTGGTAAAACGAGGAGCAAGTGGCAGGAGTAACTATGACTCTCTTAAGGTAGCCAAATGCCTCGTCAACAGGCGAATTCCAACGGCAAACTCGAGGAGCTCCCGGAAGGAGAACTGTGAAAGCCTTAAGGTCAACAAATAATGGCGTATCGCTTCTGGTGAACTAGCCAGAGTAAGCTTGTAGATGTGACTGTGTGAAACGCGGTGCAACTGGCAGGTGTAACTATGACTCTCTTAAGGTAGCCAAATGCCTCGTCAACAGGCGAAAAACATCGGCATTCTCGAGGAGCTCCCGGCAGGAGTACTGTGAAAGTCTTAGGTCAACAAATAATGGTGTATCGCTTCTGGTTAACTGGCCAGAGCAAGCTTGTACATGTGACTATTGTGAAACGGGGAGAAACTGGCAGGACTAACTATAACTCTCTTAAGGTAGCCAAATGCCTCGTCAACAGGCGAATTCCAACGGCAAACTCGAGGAGCTCCAGGCAGGAGTACTGTGAAAGTCTTAAGGTCAACAAATAATGGCGTATCGCTTCTGGTGAACTAGCCAGAGTAAGCTTGTAGATGTGACTGTGGTAAAATGGGGAGCAAGTGGCAGGAGTAACTATGACTCTCTTAGGGTTGCCAAATGACTCGTCAAAAGGCGAATTACATCGGCAAACTCGAGGAGCTCCCGGAAGGAGTACTGTGAAAGCCTTAAGGTCAACAAATAATGGCGTATCGCTCCTGGTGAACTAGCCAGAGTAAGCTTGTAGATGCGACTGTGGTAAAACGAGGAGCAAGTGGCAGGAGTAACTATGACTCTCTTAAGGTAGCCAAATGCCTCGTCAACAGGCGAATTCCAACGGCAAACTCGAGGAGCTCCCGGAAGGAGTACTGTGAAAGCCTTAAGGTCAACAAATAATGGCGTGTCGCTCCTGGTGAACTGGCCAGAGTAAGCTTGTAGATGTGACTGTGTGAAACGGGGTGCAACTAGCAGGAGTAACTATGACTCCCTTAAGATAGCCAAATGCCTCGTCAACAGGCGAAAAACATCGGAATTCTCGAGGAGCTCCCGGCAGGAGTACTGTGAAAGTGTTAAGGTCAACAAATAATGGTGTATCGCTTCTGGTGAACTAGCCAGAGTAAGCTTGTAGATGTGACTGTGGTAAAATGGGGAGCAAGTGGCAGGAGTAACTATGACTCTCTTAGGGTTGCCAAATGACTCGTCAAAGGCGAATTACATCGGCAAACCCGAGGAGCTCCCGGAAGGAGTACTGTGAAAGTCTTAAGGTCAACAAATAATGGCGTATCGCTTCTGGTGAACTAGCCAGAGTAAGATTGTAAATGCGACTGTGGTAAAACGAGGAGCAAGTGGCAGGAGTAACTATGACTCTCTTAAGGTAGCCAAATGCCTCGTCAACAGGCGAATTCCAACGGCAAACTCGAGGAGCTCCCGGCAGGAGTACTGTGAAAGTCTTAAGGTCAACAAATAATGGTGTATCGCTTCTGGTGAACTAGCCAGAGTAAGCTTGTAGATGCGACTGTGGTAAAACGAGGAGCAAGTGGCAGGAGTAACTATGACTCTCTTAAGGTAGCCAAATGCCTCGTCAACAGGCGAATTCCAACGGCAAACTCGAGGAGCTCCCGGAAGGAGTACTGTGAAAGCCTTAAGGTCAACAAATAATGGCGTATCGCTCCTGGTGAACTAGCCAGAGTAAGCTTGTAGATGCGACTGTGGTAAAACGAGGAGCAAGTGGCAGGAGTAACTATGAATCTCTTAAGACAGCCAAATGCCTCGTCAACAGGAGAATTCCAACGGCAAACTCGAGGAGCTCCCGGCAGGAGTACTGTGAAAGTCTTAAGGTCAACAAATAATGGCGTATCGCTTCTGGTGAACTAGCCAGAGTAAGCTTGTAGATGTGGCTGTGTGAAACGGGGTGCAACTGGCAGGTGTAACTATGACTCTCTTAAAGTAGCAAAATGCCTCGTCAACAGGCGAAAAACATCGGCATTCTCGAGGAGCTCCCGGCAGGAGTACTGTGAAAGTCTTAAGGTCAACAAATAATGGTGTATCGCTTCTGGTTAACTGGCCAGAGCAAGCTTGTACATGTGACTATTGTGAAACGGGGAGAAACTGGCAGGACTAACTATAACTCTCTTAAGGTAGCCAAATGCCTCGTCAACAGGCGAATTCCAACGGCAAACTCGAGGAGCTCCCGGCAGGAGTACTGTGAAAGTCTTAAGGTCAACAAATAATGGCGTATCGCTTCTGGTGAACTAGCCAGAGTAAGCTTGTAGATGTGACTGTGGTAAAATGGGGAGCAAGTGGCAGGAGTAACTATGACTCTCTTAGGGTTGCCAAATGACTCGTCAAAAGGCGAATTACATCGGCAAACTCGAAGAGCTCCCGGAAGGAGTACTGTGAAAGCCTTAAGGTCAACAAATAATGGCGTATCGCTCCTGGTGAACTAGCCAGAGTAAGCTTGTAGATGCGACTGTGGTAAAACGAGGAGCAAGTGGCAGGAGTAACTATGACTCTCTTAAGGTAGCCAAATGCCTCGTCAACAGGCGAATTCCAACGGCAAACTCGAGGAGCTCCCGGAAGGAGTACTGTGAAAGCCTTAAGGTCAACAAATAATGGCGTATCGCTCCTGGTGAACTGGCCAGAGTAAGCTTGTAGATGTGACTGTGTGAAACGGGGTGCAACTAGCAGGAGTAACTATGACTCCCTTAAGATAGCCAAATGCCTCGTCAACAGGCGAAAAACATCGGAATTCTCGAGGAGCTCCCGGAAGGAGTACTGTGAAAGCCTTAAGGTCAACAAATAATAGCGTATCGCTCCTGGTGAACTAGCCAGAGTAAGCTTGTAGATGCGACTGTGGTAAAATGGGGAGCAAGTGGCAGGAGTAACTATGACTCTCTTAGGGTTGCCAAATGACTCGTCAAAAGGCGAATTACATCGGAAAACTCGAGGAGCTCCCGGAAGGAGTACTGTGAAAGCCTTAAGGTCAACAAATAATGGCGTATCGCTCCTGGTGAACTAGCCAGAGTAAGCTTGTAGATGCGACTGTGGTAAAACGAGGAGCAAGTGGCAGGAGTAACTATGACTCTCTTAAGGTAGCCAAATGCCTCGTCAACAGGCGAATTCCAACGGCAAACACGAGGAGCTACCGGAAGGAGTACTGTGAAAGCCTTAAGGTCAACAAATAATGGCGTATCGCTCCTGGTGAACTAGCCAGAGTAAGCTTGTAGATGCGACTGTGGTAAAACGAGGAGCAAGTGGCAGGAGTAACTATGACTCTCTTAAGGTAGCCAAATGCCTCGTCAACAGGCGAATTCCAACGGCAAACTCGAGGAGCTCCCGGCAGGAGTACTGTGAAAGTCTTAAGGTCAACAAATAATGGTGTATCGCTTCTGGTGAACAAGCCAGAGTAAGCTTGTAGATGCGACTGTGGTAAAACGAGGAGCAAGTGGCAGGAGTAACTATGACTCTCTTAAGGTAGCCAAATGCCTCGTCAACAGGCGAATTCCAACGGCAAACTCGAGGAGCTCCCGGAAGGAGTACTGTGAAAGCCTTAAGGTCAACAAATAATGGCGTATCGCTCCTGGTGAACTAGCCAGAGTAAGCTTGTAGATGCGACTGTGGTAAAACGAGGAGCAAGTGGCAGGAGTAACTATGAATCTCTTAAGGTAGCCAAATGCCTCGTCAACAGGAGAATTCCAACGTCAAACTCGAGGAGCTCCCGGCAGGAGTACTGTGAAAGTCTTAAGGTCAACAAATAATGGCGTATCGCTTCTGGTGAACTAGCCAGAGTAAGCTTGTAGATGTGACTGTGTGAAACGGGGTGCAACTGGCAGGTGTAACTATGACTCCCTTAAAGTAGCAAAATGCCTCGTCAACAGGCGAAAAACATCGGCATTCTCGAGGAGCTCCCGGCAGGAGTACTGTGAAAGTCTTAAGGTCAACAAATAATGGTGTATCGCTTCTGGTTAACTGGCCAGAGCAAGCTTGTACATGTGACTATTGTGAAACGGGGAGAAACTGGCAGGACTAACTATAACTCTCTTAAGGTAGCCAAATGCCTCGTCAACAGGCGAATTCCAACGGCAAACTCGAGGAGCTCCCGGCAGGAGTACTGTGAAAGTCTTAAGGTCAACAAATAATGGCGAATCGCTTCTGGTGAACTAGCCAGAGTAAGCTTGTAGATGCGACTGTGGTAAAACGAGGAGCAAGTGGCAGGAGTAACTATGACTCTCTTAAGGTAGCCAAATGCCTCGTCAACAGGCGAATTCCAACGGCTAACTCGAGGAGCTCCCGGAAGGAGTACTGTGAAAGCCTTAAGGTCAACAAATAATGGCGTATCGCTCCTGGTGAACTAGCCAGAGTAAGCTTGTAGATGCGACTGTGGTAAAACGAGGAGCAAGTGGCAGGAGTAACTATGACTCTCTTAAGGTAGCCAAATGCCTCGTCAACAGGCGAATTCCAACGGCAAACTCGAGGAGCTCCCGGAAGGAGTACTGTGAAAGCCTTAAGGTCAACAAATAATGGCGTATCGCTCCTGGTGAACTGGCCAGAGTAAGCTTGTAGATGTGACTGTGTGAAACGGGGTGCAACTAGCAGGAGTAACTATGACTCTCTTAAGATAGCCAAATGCCTCGTCAACAGGCGAAAAACATCGGAATTCTCGAGGAGCTCCCGGAAGGAGTACTGTGAAAGCCTTAAGGTCAACAAATAATGGCGTATCGCTCCTGGTGAACTAGCCAGAGTAAGCTTGTAGATGCGACTGTGGTAAAATGGGGAGCAAGTGGCAGGAGTAACTATGACTCTCTTAGGGTTGACAAATGACTCGTCAAAAGGCGAATTACATCGGCAAACTCGAGGAGCTCCCGGAAGGAGTACTGTGAAAGCCTTAAGGTCAACAAATAATGGCGTATCGCTCCTGGTGAACTAGCCAGAGTAAGCTTGTAGATGCGACTGTGGTAAAACGAGGAGCAAGTGGCAGGAGTAACTATGACTCTCTTAAGGTAGCCAAATGCCTCGTCAACAGGCGAATTCCAACGGCAAACTCGAGGAGCTCCCGGAAGGAGTACTGTGAAAGCCTTAAGGTCAACAAATAATGGCGTATCGCTCCTGGTGAACTAGCCAGAGTAAGCTTGTAGATGCGACTGTGGTAAAACGAGGAGCAAGTGGCAGGAGTAACTATGACTCTCTTAAGGTAGCCAAATGCCTCGTCAACAGGCGAATTCCAACGGCAAACTCGAGGAGCTCCCGGCAGGAGTACTGTGAAAGTCTTAAGGTCAACAAATAATGGTGTATCGCTTCTGGTGAACAAGCCAGAGTAAGCTTGTAGATGCGACTGTGGTAAAACGAGGAGCAAGTGGCAGGAGTAGCTATGACTCTCTTAAGGTAGCCAAATGCCTCGTCAACAGGCGAATTCCAACGGCAAACTCGAGGAGCTCCCGGAAGGAGTACTGTGAAAGCCTTAAGGTCAACAAATAATGGCGTATCGCTCCTGGTGAACTAGCCAGAGTAAGCTTGTAGATGCGACTGTGGTAAAACGAGGAGCAAGTGGCAGGAGTAACTATGAATCTCTTAAGGTAGCCAAATGCCTCGTCAACAGGCGAATTCCAACGGCAAACTCGAGGAGCTCCCGGAAGGAGAACTGTGAAAGCCTTAAGGTCAACAAATAATGGCGTATCGCTTCTGGTGAACTAGCCAGAGTAAGCTTGTAGATGTGACTGTGTGAAACGCGGTGCAACTGGCAGGTGTAACTATGACTCTCTTAAGGTAGCCAAATGCCTCGTCAACAGGCGAAAAACATCGGCATTCTCGAGGAGCTCCCGGCAGGAGTACTGTGAAAGTCTTAAGGTCAACAAATAATGGTGTATCGCTTCTGGTTAACTGGCCAGAGCAAGCTTGTACATGTGACTATTGTGAAACGGGGAGAAACTGGCAGGACTAACTATAACTCTCTTAAGGTAGCCAAATGCCTCGTCAACAGGCGAATTCCAACGGCAAACTCGAGGAGCTCCAGGCAGGAGTACTGTGAAAGTCTTAAGGTCAACAAATAATGGCGTATCGCTTCTGGTGAACTAGCCAGAGTAAGCTTGTAGATGTGACTGTGGTAAAATGGGGAGCAAGTGGCAGGAGTAACTATGACTCTCTTAGGGTTGCCAAATGACTCGTCAAAAGGCGAATTACATCGGCAAACTCGAGGAGCTCCCGGAAGGAGTACTGTGAAAGCCTTAAGGTCAACAAATAATGGCGTATCGCTCCTGGTGAACTAGCCAGAGTAAGCTTGTAGATGCGACTGTGGTAAAACGAGGAGCAAGTGGCAGGAGTAACTATGACTCTCTTAAGGTAGCCAAATGCCTCGTCAACAGGCGAATTCCAACGGCAAACTCGAGGAGCTCCCGGAAGGAGTACTGTGAAAGCCTTAAGGTCAACAAATAATGGCGTGTCGCTCCTGGTGAACTGGCCAGAGTAAGCTTGTAGATGTGACTGTGTGAAACGGGGTGCAACTAGCAGGAGTAACTATGACTCCCTTAAGATAGCCAAATGCCTCGTCAACAGGCGAAAAACATCGGAATTCTCGAGGAGCTCCCGGCAGGAGTACTGTGAAAGTCTTAAGGTCAACAAATAATGGTGTATCGCTTCTGGTGAACTAGCCAGAGTAAGCTTGTAGATGTGACTGTGGTAAAATGGGGAGCAAGTGGCAGGAGTAACTATGACTCTCTTAGGGTTGCCAAATGACTCGTCAAAGGCGAATTACATCGGCAAACCCGAGGAGCTCCCGGAAGGAGTACTGTGAAAGTCTTAAGGTCAACAAATAATGGCGTATCGCTTCTGGTGAACTAGCCAGAGTAAGTTTGTAAATGCGACTGTGGTAAAACGAGGAGAAAGTGGCAGGAGTAACTATGACTCTCTTAAGGTAGCCAAATGCCTCGTCAACAGGCGAATTCCAACGGCAAACTCGAGGAGCTCCCGGAAGGAGTACTGTGAAAGCCTTAAGGTCAACAAATAATGGCGTATCGCTCCTGGTGAACTAGCCAGAGTAAGCTTGTAGATGCGACTGTGGTAAAACGAGGAGCAAGTGGCAGGAGTAACTATGACTCTCTTAAGGTAGCCAAATGCCTCGTCAACAGGCGAATTCCAACGGCAAACTCGAGGAGCTCCCGGCAGGAGTACTGTGAAAGTCTTAAGGTCAACAAATAATGGTGTATCGCTTCTGGTGAACTAGCCAGAGTAAGCTTGTAGATGCGACTGTGGTAAAACGAGGAGCAAGTGGCAGGAGTAACTATGACTCTCTTAAGGTAGCCAAATGCCTCGTCAACAGGCGAATTCCAACGGCAAACTCGAGGAGCTCCCGGAAGGAGTACTGTGAAAGCCTTAAGGTCAACAAATAATGGCGTATCGCTCCTGGTGAACTAGCCAGAGTAAGCTTGTAGATGCGACTGTGGTAAAACGAGGAGCAAGTGGCAGGAGTAACTATGAATCTCTTAAGGTAGCCAAATGCCTCGTCAACAGGAGAATTCCAACGGCAAACTCGAGGAGCTCCCGGCAGGAGTACTGTGAAAGTCTTAAGGTCAACAAATAATGGCGTATCGCTTCTGGTGAACTAGCCAGAGTAAGCTTGTAGATGTGACTGTGTGAAACGGGGTGCAACTGGCAGGTGTAACTATGACTCTCTTAAAGTAGCAAAATGCCTCGTCAACAGGCGAAAAACATCGGCATTCTCGAGGAGCTCCCGGCAGGAGTACTGTGAAAGTCTTAAGGTCAACAAATAATGGTGTATCGCTTCTGGTTAACTGGCCAGAGCAAGCTTGTACATGTGACTATTGTGAAACGGGGAGAAACTGGCAGGACTAACTATAACTCTCTTAAGGTAGCCAAATGCCTCGTCAACAGGCGAATTCCAACGGCAAACTCGAGGAGCTCCCGGCAGGAGTACTGTGAAAGTCTTAAGGTCAACAAATAATGGCGTATCGCTTCTGGTGAACTAGCCAGAGTAAGCTTGTAGATGTGACTGTGGTAAAATGGGGAGCAAGTGGCAGGAGTAACTATGACTCTCTTAGGGTTGCCAAATGACTCGTCAAAAGGCGAATTACATCGGCAAACTCGAAGAGCTCCCGGAAGGAGTACTGTGAAAGCCTTAAGGTCAACAAATAATGGCGTATCGCTCCTGGTGAACTAGCCAGAGTAAGCTTGTAGATGCGACTGTGGTAAAACGAGGAGCAAGTGGCAGGAGTAACTATGACTCTCTTAAGGTAGCCAAATGCCTCGTCAACAGGCGAATTCCAACGGCAAACTCGAGGAGCTCCCGGAAGGAGTACTGTGAAAGCCTTAAGGTCAACAAATAATGGCGTATCGCTCCTGGTGAACTGGCCAGAGTAAGCTTGTAGATGTGACTGTGTGAAACGGGGTGCAACTAGCAGGAGTAACTATGACTCCCTTAAGATAGCCAAATGCCTCGTCAACAGGCGAAAAACATCGGAATTCTCGAGGAGCTCCCGGCAGGAGTACTGTGAAAGCCTTAAGGTCAACAAATAATGGCGTATCGCTCCTGGTGAACTAGCCAGAGTAAGCTTGTAGATGCGACTGTGGTAAAATGGGGAGCAAGTGGCAGGAGTAACTATGACTCTCTTAGGGTTGCCAAATGACTCGTCAAAAGGCGAATTACATCGGAAAACTCGAGGAGCTCCCGGAAGGAGTACTGTGAAAGCCTTAAGGTCAACAAATAATGGCGTATCGCTCCTGGTGAACTAGCCAGAGTAAGCTTGTAGATGCGACTGTGGTAAAACGAGGAGCAAGTGGCAGGAGTAACTATGACTCTCTTAAGGTAGCCAAATGCCTCGTCCACAGGTGAATTCCAACGGCAAACACGAGGAGCTACCGGAAGGAGTACTGTGAAAGCCTTAAGGTCAACAAATAATGGCGTATCGCTCCTGGTGAACTAGCCAGAGTAAGCTTGTAGATGCGACTGTGGTAAAACGAGGAGCAAGTGGCGGGAGTAACTATGACTCTCTTAAGGTAGCCAAATGCCTCGTCAACAGGCGAATTCCAACGGCAAACTCGAGGAGCTCCCGGAAGGAGTACTGTGAAAGCCTTAAGGTCAACAAATAATGGCGTATCGCTCCTGGTGAACTAGCCAGAGTAAGCTTGTAGATGCGACTGTGGTAAAACGAGGAGCAAGTGGCAGGAGTAACTATGACTCTCTTAGGGTTGCCAAATGACTCGTCAACAGGAGAATTCCAACGGCAAACTCGAGGAGCTCCCGGCAGGAGTACTGTGAAAGTCTTAAGGTCAACAAATAATGGCGTATCGCTTCTGGTGAACTAGCCAGAGTAAGCTTGTAGATGTGACTGTGTGAAACGGGGTGCAACTGGCAGGTGTAACTATGACTCTCTTAAAGTAGCAAAATGCCTCGTCAACAGGCGAAAAACATCGGCATTCTCGAGGAGCTCCCGGCAGGAGTACTGTGAAAGTCTTAAGGTCAACAAATAATGGTGTATCGCTTCTGGTTAACTGGCCAGAGCAAGCTTGTACATGTGACTATTGTGAAACGGGGAGAAACTGGCAGGACTAACTATAACTCTCTTAAGGTAGCCAAATGCCTCGTCAACAGGCGAATTCCAACGGCAAACTCGAGGAGCTCCCGGCAGGAGTACTGTGAAAGTCTTAAGGTCAACAAATAATGGCGAATCGCTTCTGGTGAACTAGCCAGAGTAAGCTTGTAGATGCGACTGTGGTAAAACGAGGAGCAAGTGGCAGGAGTAACTATGACTCTCTTAAGGTAGCCAAATGCCTCGTCAACAGGCGAATTCCAACGGCAAACTCGAGGAGCTCCCGGAAGGAGTACTGTGAAAGCCTTAAGGTCAACAAATAATGGCGTATCGCTCCTGGTGAACTAGCCAGAGTAAGCTTGTAGATGCGACTGTGGTAAAACGAGGAGCAAGTGGCAGGAGTAACTATGACTCTCTTAAGGTAGCCAAATGCCTCGTCAACAGGCGAATTCCAACGGCAAACTCGAGGAGCTCCCGGAAGGAGTACTGTGAAAGCCTTAAGGTCAACAAATAATGGCGTATCGCTCCTGGTGAACTGGCCAGAGTAAGCTTGTAGATGTGACTGTGTGAAACGGGGTGCAACTAGCAGGAGTAACTATGACTCCCTTAAGATAGCCAAATGCCTCGTCAACAGGCGAAAAACATCGGAATTCTCGAGGAGCTCCCGGAAGGAGTACTGTGAAAGCCTTAAGGTCAACAAATAATGGCGTATCGCTCCTGGTGAACTAGCCAGAGTAAGCTTGTAGATGCGACTGTGGTAAAATGGGGAGCAAGTGGCAGGAGTAACTATGACTCTCTTAGGGTTGACAAATGACTCGTCAAAAGGCGAATTACATCGGCAAACTCGAGGAGCTCCCGGAAGGAGTACTGTGAAAGCCTTAAGGTCAACAAATAATGGCGTATCGCTCCTGGTGAACTAGCCAGAGTAAGCTTGTAGATGCGACTGTGGTAAAACGAGGAGCAAGTGGCAGGAGTAACTATGACTCTCTTAAGGTAGCCAAATGCCTCGTCAACAGGCGAATTCCAACGGCAAACTCGAGGAGCTCCCGGAAGGAGTACTGTGAAAGCCTTAAGGTCAACAAATAATGGCGTATCGCTCCTGGTGAACTAGCCAGAGTAAGCTTGTAGATGCGACTGTGGTAAAACGAGGAGCAAGTGGCAGGAGTAACTATGACTCTCTTAAGGTAGCCAAATGCCTCGTCAACAGGCGAATTCCAACGGCAAACTCGAGGAGCTCCCGGCAGGAGTACTGTGAAAGTCTTAAGGTCAACAAATAATGGTGTATCGCTTCTGGTGAACAAGCCAGAGTAAGCTTGTAGATGCGACTGTGGTAAAACGAGGAGCAAGTGGCAGGAGTAACTATGACTCTCTTAAGGTAGCCAAATGCCTCGTCAACAGGCGAATTCCAACGGCAAACTCGAGGAGCTCCCGGAAGGAGTACTGTGAAAGCCTTAAGGTCAACAAATAATGGCGTATCGCTCCTGGTGAACTAGCCAGAGTAAGCTTGTAGATGCGACTGTGGTAAAACGAGGAGCAAGTGGCAGGAGTAACTATGAATCTCTTAAGGTAGCCAAATGCCTCGTCAACAGGAGAATTCCAACGGCAAACTCGAGGAGCTCCCGGCAGGAGTACTGTGAAAGTCTTAAGGTCAACAAATAATGGCGTATCGCTTCTGGTGAACTAGCCAGAGTAAGCTTGTAGATGTGACTGTGTGAAACGGGGTGCAACTGGCAGGTGTAACTATGACTCTCTTAAAGTAGCAAAATGCCTCGTCAACAGGCGAAAAACATCGGCATTCTCGAGGAGCTCCCGGCAGGAGTACTGTGAAAGTGTTAAGGTCAACAAATAATGGTGTATCGCTTCTGGTTAACTGGCCAGAGCAAGCTTGTACATGTGACTATTGTGAAACGGGGAGAAACTGGCAGGACTAACTATAACTCTCTTAAGGTAGCCAAATGCCTCGTCAACAGGCGAATTCCAACGGCAAACTCGAGGAGCTCCCGGCAGGAGTACTGTGAAAGTCTTAAGGTCAACAAATAATGGCGTATCGCTTCTGGTGAACTAGCCAGAGTAAGCTTGTAGATGTGACTGTGGTAAAATGGGGAGCAAGTGGCAGGAGTAACTATGACTCTCTTAGAGTTGCCAAATGACTCGTCAAAAGGCGAATTACATCGGCAAACTCGAAGAGCTCCCGGAAGGAGTACTGTGAAAGCCTTAAGGTCAACAAATAATGGCGTATCGCTCCTGGTGAACTAGCCAGAGTAAGCTTGTAGATGCGACTGTGGTAAAACGAGGAGCAAGTGGCAGGAGTAACTATGACTCTCTTAAGGTAGCCAAATGCCTCGTCAACTGGCGAATTCCAACGGCAAACTCGAGGAGCTCCCGGAAGGAGTACTGTGAAAGCCTTAAGGTCAACAAATAATGGCGTGTCGCTCCTGGTGAACTGGCCAGAGTAAGCTTGTAGATGTGACTGTGTGAAACGGGGTGCAACTAGCAGGAGTAACTATGACTCCCTTAAGATAGCCAAATGCCTCGTCAACAGGCGAAAAACATCGGAATTCTCGAGGAGCTCCCGGCAGGAGTACTGTGAAAGTCTTAAGGTCAACAAATAATGGTGTATCGCTTCTGGTGAACTAGCCAGAGTAAGCTTGTAGATGTGACTGTGGTAAAATGGGGAGCAAGTGGCAGGAGTAACTATGACTCTCTTAGGGTTGCCAAATGACTCGTCAAAGGCGAATTACATCGGCAAACCCGAGGAGCTCCCGGAAGGAGTACTGTGAAAGTCTTAAGGTCAACAAATAATGGCGTATCGCTTCTGGTGAACTAGCCAGAGTAAGTTTGTAAATGCGACTGTGGTAAAACGAGGAGAAAGTGGCAGGAGTAACTATGACTCTCTTAAGGTAGCCAAATGCCTCGTCAACAGGCGAATTCCAACGGCAAACTCGAGGAGCTCCCGGAAGGAGTACTGTGAAAGCCTTAAGGTCAACAAATAATGGCGTATCGCTCCTGGTGAACTAGCCAGAGTAAGCTTGTAGATGCGACTGTGGTAAAACGAGGAGCAAGTGGCAGGAGTAACTATGACTCTCTTAAGGTAGCCAAATGCCTCGTCAACAGGCGAATTCCAACGGCAAACTCGAGGAGCTCCCGGCAGGAGTACTGTGAAAGTCTTAAGGTCAACAAATAATGGTGTATCGCTTCTGGTGAACTAGCCAGAGTAAGCTTGTAGATGCGACTGTGGTAAAACGAGGAGCAAGTGGCAGGAGTAACTATGACTCTCTTAAGGTAGCCAAATGCCTCGTCAACAGGCGAATTCCAACGGCAAACTCGAGGAGCTCCCGGAAGGAGTACTGTGAAAGCCTTAAGGTCAACAAATAATGGCGTATCGCTCCTGGTGAACTAGCCAGAGTAAGCTTGTAGATGCGACTGTGGTAAAACGAGGAGCAAGTGGCAGGAGTAACTATGAATCTCTTAAGGTAGCCAAATGCCTCGTCAACAGGAGAATTCCAACGGCAAACTCGAGGAGCTCCCGGCAGGAGTACTGTGAAAGTCTTAAGGTCAACAAATAATGGCGTATCGCTTCTGGTGAACTAGCCAGAGTAAGCTTGTAGATGTGACTGTGTGAAACGGGGTGCAACTGGCAGGTGTAACTATGACTCTCTTAAAGTAGCAAAATGCCTCGTCAACAGGCGAAAAACATCGGCATTCTCGAGGAGCTCCCGGCAGGAGTACTGTGAAAGTCTTAAGGTCAACAAATAATGGTGTATCGCTTCTGGTTAACTGGCCAGAGCAAGCTTGTACATGTGACTATTGTGAAACGGGGAGAAACTGGCAGGACTAACTATAACTCTCTTAAGGTAGCCAAATGCCTCGTCAACAGGCGAATTCCAACGGCAAACTCGAGGAGCTCCCGGCAGGAGTACTGTGAAAGTCTTAAGGTCAACAAATAATGGCGTATCGCTTCTGGTGAACTAGCCAGAGTAAGCTTGTAGATGTGACTGTGGTAAAATGGGGAGCAAGTGGCAGGAGTAACTATGACTCTCTTAGGGTTGCCAAATGACTCGTCAAAAGGCGAATTACATCGGCAAACTCGAAGAGCTCCCGGAAGGAGTACTGTGAAAGCCTTAAGGTCAACAAATAATGGCGTATCGCTCCTGGTGAACTAGCCAGAGTAAGCTTGTAGATGCGACTGTGGTAAAACGAGGAGCAAGTGGCAGGAGTAACTATGACTCTCTTAAGGTAGCCAAATGCCTCGTCAACAGGCGAATTCCAACGGCAAACTCGAGGAGCTCCCGGAAGGAGTACTGTGAAAGCCTTAAGGTCAACAAATAATGGCGTATCGCTCCTGGTGAACTGGCCAGAGTAAGCTTGTAGATGTGACTGTGTGAAACGGGGTGCAACTAGCAGGAGTAACTATGACTCCCTTAAGATAGCCAAATGCCTCGTCAACAGGCGAAAAACATCGGAATTCTCGAGGAGCTCCCGGCAGGAGTACTGTGAAAGCCTTAAGGTCAACAAATAATGGCGTATCGCTCCTGGTGAACTAGCCAGAGTAAGCTTGTAGATGCGACTGTGGTAAAATGGGGAGCAAGTGGCAGGAGTAACTATGACTCTCTTAGGGTTGCCAAATGACTCGTCAAAAGGCGAATTACATCGGAAAACTCGAGGAGCTCCCGGAAGGAGTACTGTGAAAGCCTTAAGGTCAACAAATAATGGCGTATCGCTCCTGGTGAACTAGCCAGAGTAAGCTTGTAGATGCGACTGTGGTAAAACGAGGAGCAAGTGGCAGGAGTAACTATGACTCTCTTAAGGTAGCCAAATGCCTCGTCCACAGGTGAATTCCAACGGCAAACACGAGGAGCTACCGGAAGGAGTACTGTGAAAGCCTTAAGGTCAACAAATAATGGCGTATCGCTCCTGGTGAACTAGCCAGAGTAAGCTTGTAGATGCGACTGTGGTAAAACGAGGAGCAAGTGGCGGGAGTAACTATGACTCTCTTAAGGTAGCCAAATGCCTCGTCAACAGGCGAATTCCAACGGCAAACTCGAGGAGCTCCCGGAAGGAGTACTGTGAAAGCCTTAAGGTCAACAAATAATGGCGTATCGCTCCTGGTGAACTAGCCAGAGTAAGCTTGTAGATGCGACTGTGGTAAAACGAGGAGCAAGTGGCAGGAGTAACTATGACTCTCTTAGGGTTGCCAAATGACTCGTCAACAGGAGAATTCCAACGGCAAACTCGAGGAGCTCCCGGCAGGAGTACTGTGAAAGTCTTAAGGTCAACAAATAATGGCGTATCGCTTCTGGTGAACTAGCCAGAGTAAGCTTGTAGATGTGACTGTGTGAAACGGGGTGCAACTGGCAGGTGTAACTATGACTCTCTTAAAGTAGCAAAATGCCTCGTCAACAGGCGAAAAACATCGGCATTCTCGAGGAGCTCCCGGCAGGAGTACTGTGAAAGTCTTAAGGTCAACAAATAATGGTGTATCGCTTCTGGTTAACTGGCCAGAGCAAGCTTGTACATGTGACTATTGTGAAACGGGGAGAAACTGGCAGGACTAACTATAACTCTCTTAAGGTAGCCAAATGCCTCGTCAACAGGCGAATTCCAACGGCAAACTCGAGGAGCTCCCGGCAGGAGTACTGTGAAAGTCTTAAGGTCAACAAATAATGGCGAATCGCTTCTGGTGAACTAGCCAGAGTAAGCTTGTAGATGCGACTGTGGTAAAACGAGGAGCAAGTGGCAGGAGTAACTATGACTCTCTTAAGGTAGCCAAATGCCTCGTCAACAGGCGAATTCCAACGGCAAACTCGAGGAGCTCCCGGAAGGAGTACTGTGAAAGCCTTAAGGTCAACAAATAATGGCGTATCGCTCCTGGTGAACTAGCCAGAGTAAGCTTGTAGATGCGACTGTGGTAAAACGAGGAGCAAGTGGCAGGAGTAACTATGACTCTCTTAAGGTAGCCAAATGCCTCGTCAACAGGCGAATTCCAACGGCAAACTCGAGGAGCTCCCGGAAGGAGTACTGTGAAAGCCTTAAGGTCAACAAATAATGGCGTATCGCTCCTGGTGAACTGGCCAGAGTAAGCTTGTAGATGTGACTGTGTGAAACGGGGTGCAACTAGCAGGAGTAACTATGACTCCCTTAAGATAGCCAAATGCCTCGTCAACAGGCGAAAAACATCGGAATTCTCGAGGAGCTCCCGGAAGGAGTACTGTGAAAGCCTTAAGGTCAACAAATAATGGCGTATCGCTCCTGGTGAACTAGCCAGAGTAAGCTTGTAGATGCGACTGTGGTAAAATGGGGAGCAAGTGGCAGGAGTAACTATGACTCTCTTAGGGTTGACAAATGACTCGTCAAAAGGCGAATTACATCGGCAAACTCGAGGAGCTCCCGGAAGGAGTACTGTGAAAGCCTTAAGGTCAACAAATAATGGCGTATCGCTCCTGGTGAACTAGCCAGAGTAAGCTTGTAGATGCGACTGTGGTAAAACGAGGAGCAAGTGGCAGGAGTAACTATGACTCTCTTAAGGTAGCCAAATGCCTCGTCAACAGGCGAATTCCAACGGCAAACTCGAGGAGCTCCCGGAAGGAGTACTGTGAAAGCCTTAAGGTCAACAAATAATGGCGTATCGCTCCTGGTGAACTAGCCAGAGTAAGCTTGTAGATGCGACTGTGGTAAAACGAGGAGCAAGTGGCAGGAGTAACTATGACTCTCTTAAGGTAGCCAAATGCCTCGTCAACAGGCGAATTCCAACGGCAAACTCGAGGAGCTCCCGGCAGGAGTACTGTGAAAGTCTTAAGGTCAACAAATAATGGTGTATCGCTTCTGGTGAACAAGCCAGAGTAAGCTTGTAGATGCGACTGTGGTAAAACGAGGAGCAAGTGGCAGGAGTAACTATGACTCTCTTAAGGTAGCCAAATGCCTCGTCAACAGGCGAATTCCAACGGCAAACTCGAGGAGCTCCCGGAAGGAGTACTGTGAAAGCCTTAAGGTCAACAAATAATGGCGTATCGCTCCTGGTGAACTAGCCAGAGTAAGCTTGTAGATGCGACTGTGGTAAAACGAGGAGCAAGTGGCAGGAGTAACTATGAATCTCTTAAGGTAGCCAAATGCCTCGTCAACAGGAGAATTCCAACGGCAAACTCGAGGAGCTCCCGGCAGGAGTACTGTGAAAGTCTTAAGGTCAACAAATAATGGCGTATCGCTTCTGGTGAACTAGCCAGAGTAAGCTTGTAGATGTGACTGTGTGAAACGGGGTGCAACTGGCAGGTGTAACTATGACTCTCTTAAAGTAGCAAAATGCCTCGTCAACAGGCGAAAAACATCGGCATTCTCGAGGAGCTCCCGGCAGGAGTACTGTGAAAGTGTTAAGGTCAACAAATAATGGTGTATCGCTTCTGGTTAACTGGCCAGAGCAAGCTTGTACATGTGACTATTGTGAAACGGGGAGAAACTGGCAGGACTAACTATAACTCTCTTAAGGTAGCCAAATGCCTCGTCAACAGGCGAATTCCAACGGCAAACTCGAGGAGCTCCCGGCAGGAGTACTGTGAAAGTCTTAAGGTCAACAAATAATGGCGTATCGCTTCTGGTGAACTAGCCAGAGTAAGCTTGTAGATGTGACTGTGGTAAAATGGGGAGCAAGTGGCAGGAGTAACTATGACTCTCTTAGAGTTGCCAAATGACTCGTCAAAAGGCGAATTACATCGGCAAACTCGAAGAGCTCCCGGAAGGAGTACTGTGAAAGCCTTAAGGTCAACAAATAATGGCGTATCGCTCCTGGTGAACTAGCCAGAGTAAGCTTGTAGATGCGACTGTGGTAAAACGAGGAGCAAGTGGCAGGAGTAACTATGACTCTCTTAAGGTAGCCAAATGCCTCGTCAACTGGCGAATTCCAACGGCAAACTCGAGGAGCTCCCGGAAGGAGTACTGTGGAAGCCTTAAGGTCAACAAATAATGGCGTATCGCTCCTGGTGAACTGGCCAGAGTAAGCTTGTAGATGTGACTGTGTGAAACGGGGTGCAACTAGCAGGAGTAACTATGACTCCCTTAAGATAGCCAAATGCCTCGTCAACAGGCGAAAAACATCGGAATTCTCGAGGAGCTCCCGGAAGGAGTACTGTGAAAGCCTTAAGGTCAACAAATAATGGCGTATCGCTCCTGGTGAACTAGCCAGAGTAAGCTTGTAGATGCGACTGTGGTAAAATGGGGAGCAAGTGGCAGGAGTAACTATGACTCTCTTAGGGTTGCCAAATGACTCGTCAAAAGGCGAATTACATCGTCAAACTCGAGGAGCTCCCGGAAGGAGTACTGTGAAAGCCTTAAGGTCAACAAATAATGGCGTATCGCTCCTGGTGAACTAGCCAGAGTAAGCTTGTAGATGCGACTGTGGTAAAACGAGGAGCAAGTGGCAGGAGTAACTATGACTCTCTTAAGGTAGCCAAATGCCTCGTCAACAGGCGAATTCCAACGGCAAACTCGAGGAGCTCCCGGAAGGAGTACTGTGAAAGCCTTAAGGTCAACAAATAATGGCGTATCGCTCCTGGTGAACTGGCCAGAGTAAGCTTGTAGAGGTGACTGTGTGAAACGGGGTGCAACTAGCAGGAGTAACTATGACTCCCTTAAGATAGCCAAATGCCTCGTCAACAGGCGAAAAACATCGGAATTCTCGAGGAGCTCCCGGCAGGAGTACTGTGAAAGTCTTAAAGTCAACAAATAATGGTGTATCGCTTCTGGTGAACTAGCCAGAGTAAGCTTGTAGATGTGACTGTGGTAAAATGGGGAGCAAGTGGCAGGAGTAACTATGACTCTCTTAGGGTTGCCAAATGACTCGTCAAAGACGAATTACATCGGCAAACCCGAGGAGCTCCCGGAAGGAGTACTGTGAAAGTCTTAAGGTCAACAAATAATGGCGTATCGCTTCTGGTGAACTAGCCAGAGTAAGCTTGTAGATGCGACTGTGGTAAAACGAGGAGCAAGTGGCAGGAGTAACTATGACTCTCTTAAGGTAGCCAAATGCCTCGTCAACAGGCGAATTCCAACGGCAAACTCGAGGAGCTCCCGGAAGGAGTACTGTGAAAGTCTTAAGGTCAACAAATAATGGCGTATCGCTTCTGGTGAACTAGCCAGAGTAAGCTTGTAGATGTGACTGTGTGAAACGGGGTGCAACTGGCAGGTGTAACTATGACTCTCTTAAAGTAGCAAAATGCCTCGTCAACAGGCGAAAAACATCGGCATTCTCGAGGAGCTCCCGGCAGGAGTACTGTGAAAGTCTTAAGGTCAACAAATAATGGTGTATCGCTTCTGGTTAACTGGCCAGAGCAAGCTTGTACATGTGACTATTGTGAAACGGGGAGAAACTGGCAGGACTAACTATAACTCTCTTAAGGTAGCCAAATGCCTCGTCAACAGGCGAATTCCAACGGCAAACTCGAGGAGCTCCCGGAAGGAGTACTGTGAAAGCCTTAAGGTCAACAAATAATGGCGTATCGCTCCTGGTGAACTGGCCAGAGTAAGCTTGTAGATGTGACTGTGGTAAAATGGGGAGCAAGTGGAAGGAGTAACTATGACTCTCTTAGGGTTGCCAAATGACTCGTCAAAAGGCGAATTACATCGGCAAACTCGAAGAGCTCCCGGAAGGAGTACTGTGAAAGCCTTAAGGTCAACAAATAATGGCGTATCGCTCCTGGTGAACTAGCCAGAGTAAGCTTGTAGATGCGACTGTGGTAAAACGAGGAGCAAGTGGCAGGAGTAACTATGACTCTCTTAAGGTAGCCAAATGCCTCGACAACAGGCGAATTCCAACGGCAAACTCGAGGAGCTCCCGGAAGGAGTACTGTGAAAGCCTTAAGGTCAACAAATAATGGCGTATCGCTCCTGGTGAACTGGCCAGAGTAAGCTTGTAGATGTGACTGTGTGAAACGGGATGCAACTAGAAGGAGTAACTATGACTCCCTTAAGATAGCCAAATGCCTCGTCAACAGGCGAAAAACATCGGAATTCTCGAGGAGCTCCCGGCAGGAGTACTGTGAAAGTCTTAAAGTCAACAAATAATGGTGTATCGCTTTTGGTGAACTAGCCAGAGTAAGCTTGTAGATGTGACTGTGGTAAAATGGGGAGCAAGTGGCAGGAGTAACTATGACTCTCTTAGGGTTGACAAATGACTCGTCAAAAGGCGAATTACATCGGCAAACTCGAGGAGCTCCCGGAAGGAGTACTGTGAAAGCCTTAAGGTCAACAAATAATGGCGTATCGCTCCTGGTGAACTAGCCAGAGTAAGCTTGTAGATGCGACTGTGGTAAAACGAGGAGCAAGTGGCAGGAGTAACTATGACTCTCTTAAGGTAGCCAAATGCCTCGTCAACAGGCGAATTCCAACGGCAAACTCGAGGAGCTCCCGGAAGGAGTACTGTGAAAGCCTTAAGGTCAACAAATAATGGCGTATCGCTCCTGGTGAACTAGCCAGAGTAAGCTTGTAGATGCGACTGTGGTAAAACGAGGAGCAAGTGGCAGGAGTAACTATGACTCTCTTAAGGTAGCCAAATGCCTCGTCAACAGGCGAATTCCAACGGCAAACTCGAGGAGCTCCCGGCAGGAGTACTGTGAAAGTCTTAAGGTCAACAAATAATGGTGTATCGCTTCTGGTGAACAAGCCAGAGTAAGCTTGTAGATGCGACTGTGGTAAAACGAGGAGCAAGTGGCAGGAGTAACTATGACTCTCTTAAGGTAGCCAAATGCCTCGTCAACAGGCGAATTCCAACGGCAAACTCGAGGAGCTCCCGGAAGGAGTACTGTGAAAGCCTTAAGGTCAACAAATAATGGCGTATCGCTCCTGGTGAACTAGCCAGAGTAAGCTTGTAGATGCGACTGTGGTAAAACGAGGAGCAAGTGGCAGGAGTAACTATGAATCTCTTAAGGTAGCCAAATGCCTCGTCAACAGGAGAATTCCAACGGCAAACTCGAGGAGCTCCCGGCAGGAGTACTGTGAAAGTCTTAAGGTCAACAAATAATGGCGTATCGCTTCTGGTGAACTAGCCAGAGTAAGCTTGTAGATGTGACTGTGTGAAACGGGGTGCAACTGGCAGGTGTAACTATGACTCTCTTAAAGTAGCAAAATGCCTCGTCAACAGGCGAAAAACATCGGCATTCTCGAGGAGCTCCCGGCAGGAGTACTGTGAAAGTGTTAAGGTCAACAAATAATGGTGTATCGCTTCTGGTTAACTGGCCAGAGCAAGCTTGTACATGTGACTATTGTGAAACGGGGAGAAACTGGCAGGACTAACTATAACTCTCTTAAGGTAGCCAAATGCCTCGTCAACAGGCGAATTCCAACGGCAAACTCGAGGAGCTCCCGGCAGGAGTACTGTGAAAGTCTTAAGGTCAACAAATAATGGCGTATCGCTTCTGGTGAACTAGCCAGAGTAAGCTTGTAGATGTGACTGTGGTAAAATGGGGAGCAAGTGGCAGGAGTAACTATGACTCTCTTAGGGTTGCCAAATGACTCGTCAAAAGGCGAATTACATCGGCAAACTCGAAGAGCTCCCGGAAGGAGTACTGTGAAAGCCTTAAGGTCAACAAATAATGGCGTATCGCTCCTGGTGAACTAGCCAGAGTAAGCTTGTAGATGCGACTGTGGTAAAATGGGGAGCAAGTGGCAGGAGTAACTATGACTCTCTTAGGGTTGCCAAATGACTCGTCAAAAGGCGAATTACATCGGCAAACTCGAGGAGCTCCCGGAAGGAGTACTGTGAAAGCCTTAAGGTCAACAAATAATGGCGTATCGCTCCTGGTGAACTAGCCAGAGTAAGCTTGTAGATGCGACTGTGGTAAAACGAGGAGCAAGTGGCAGGAGTAACTATGACTCTCTTAAGGTAGCCAAATGCCTCGTCAACAGGCGAATTCCAACGGCAAACTCGAGGAGCTCCCGGAAGGAGTACTGTGAAAGCCTTAAGGTCAACAAATAATGGCGTATCGCTCCTGGTGAACTGGCCAGAGTAAGCTTGTAGATGTGACTGTGTGAAACGGGGTGCAACTAGCAGGAGTAACTATGACTCCCTTAAGATAGCCAAATGCCTCGTCAACAGGCAAAAAACATCGGAATTCTCGAGGAGCTCCCGGCAGGAGTACTGTGAAAGTCTTAAAGTCAACAAATAATGGTGTATCGCTTCTGGTGAACTAGCCAGAGTAAGCTTGTAGATGTGACTGTGGTAAAATGGGGAGCAAGTGGCAGGAGTAACTATGACTCTCTTAGGGTTGCCAAATGACTCGTCAAAGACGAATTACATCGGCAAACCCGAGGAGCTCCCGGAAGGAGTACTGTGAAAGTCTTAAGGTCAACAAATAATGGCGTATCGCTTCTGGTGAACTAGCCAGAGTAAGCTTGTAGATGCGACTGTGGTAAAACGAGGAGCAAGTGGCAGGAGTAACTATGACTCTCTTAAGGTAGCCAAATGCCTCGTCAACAGGCGAATTCCAACGGCAAACTCGAGGAGCTCCCGGAAGGAGTACTGTGAAAGTCTTAAGGTCAACAAATAATGGCGTATCGCTTCTGGTGAACTAGCCAGAGTAAGCTTGTAGATGTGACTGTGTGAAACGGGGTGCAACTGGCAGGTGTAACTATGACTCTCTTAAAGTAGCAAAATGCCTCGTCAACAGGCGAAAAACATCGGCATTCTCGAGGAGCTCCCGGCAGGAGTACTGTGAAAGTCTTAAGGTCAACAAATAATGGTGTATCGCTTCTGGTTAACTGGCCAGAGCAAGCTTGTACATGTGACTATTGTGAAACGGGGAGAAACTGGCAGGACTAACTATAACTCTCTTAAGGTAGCCAAATGCCTCGTCAACAGGCGAATTCCAACGGCAAACTCGAGGAGCTCCCGGCAGGAGTACTGTGAAAGTCTTAAGGTCAACAAATAATGGCGTATCGCTTCTGGTGAACTATCCAGAGTAAGCTTGTAGATGTGACTGTGGTAAAATGGGGAGCAAGTGGAAGGAGTAACTATGACTCTCTTAGGGTTGCCAAATGACTCGTCAAAAGGCGAATTACATCGGCAAACTCGAAGAGCTCCCGGAAGGAGTACTGTGAAAGCCTTAAGGTCAACAAATAATGGCGTATCGCTCCTGGTGAACTAGCCAGAGTAAGCTTGTAGATGCGACTGTGGTAAAACGAGGAGCAAGTGGCAGGAGTAACTATGACTCTCTTAAGGTAGCCAAATGCCTCGACAACAGGCGAATTCCAACGGCAAACTCGAGGAGCTCCCGGAAGGAGTACTGTGAAAGCCTTAAGGTCAACAAATAATGGCGTATCGCTCCTGGTGAACTGGCCAGAGTAAGCTTGTAGATGTGACTGTGTGAAACGGGGTGCAACTAGAAGGAGTAACTATGACTCCCTTAAGATAGCCAAATGCCTCGTCAACAGGCGAAAAACATCGGAATTCTCGAGGAGCTCCCGGCAGGAGTACTGTGAAAGTCTTAAAGTCAACAAATAATGGTGTATCGCTTTTGGTGAACTAGCCAGAGTAAGCTTGTAGATGTGACTGTGGTAAAATGGGGAGCAAGTGGCAGGAGTAACTATGACTCTCTTAGGGTTGCCAAATGACTCTTCAAAGACGAATTACATCGGCAAACCCGAGGAGCTCCCGGAAGGAGTACTATGAAAGTCTTAAGGTCAACAAATAATGGCGTATCGCTTCTGGTGAACTAGCCAGAGTAAGCTTGTAGATGCGACTGTGGTAAAACGAGGAGCAAGTGGCAGGAGTAACTATGACTCTCTTAAGGTAGCCAAATGCCTCGTCAACAGGCGAATTCCAACGGCAAACTCGAGGAGCTCCCGGAAGGAGTACTGTGAAAGTCTTAAGGTCAACAAATAATGGCGTATCGCTTCTGGTGAACTAGCCAGAGTAAGCTTGTAGATGTGACTGTGTGAAACGGGGTGCAACTGGCAGGTGTAACTATGACTCTCTTAAAGTAGCAAAATGCCTCGTCAACAGGCGAAAAACATCGGCATTCTCGAGGAGCTCCCGGCAGGAGTACTGTGAAAGTCTTAAGGTCAACAAATAATGGTGTATCGCTTCTGGTTAACTGGCCAGAGCAAGCTTGTACATGTGACTATTGTGAAACGGGGAGAAACTGGCAGGACTAACTATAACTCTCTTAAGGTAGCCAAATGCCTCGTCAACAGGCGAATTCCAACGGCAAACTCGAGGAGCTCCCGGCAGGAGTACTGTGAAAGTCTTAAGGTCAACAAATAATGGCGTTTCGCTTCTGGTGAACTAGCCAGAGTAAGCTTGTAGATGTGACTGTGGTAAAATGGGGAGCAAGTGGCAGGAGTAACTATGACTCTCTTAGGGTTGCCAAATGACTCGTCAAAAGGCGAATTACATCGGCAAACTCGAAGAGCTCCCGGAAGGAGTACTGTGAAAGCCTTAAGGTCAACAAATAATGGCGTATCGCTCCTGGTGAACTAGCCAGAGTAAGCTTGTAGATGCGACTGTGGTAAAACGAGGAGCAAGTGGCAGGAGTAACTATGACTCTCTTAAGGTAGCCAAATGCCTCGACAACAGGCGAATTCCAACGGCAAACTCGAGGAGCTCCCGGAAGGAGTACTGTGAAAGCCTTAAGGTCAACAAATAATGGCGTATCGCTCCTGGTGAACTGGCCAAGGTAAGCTTGTAGATGTGACTGTGTGAAACGGGGTGCAACTAGAAGGAGTAACTATGACTCCCTTAAGATAGCCAAATGCCTCGTCAACAGGCGAAAAACATCGGAATTCT
Organism: Schistocerca nitens; assembly: GCF_023898315.1. Lineage (NCBI taxonomy): Eukaryota > Metazoa > Arthropoda > Insecta > Orthoptera > Acrididae > Schistocerca > Schistocerca nitens. Next base: position 676,891,331 of record NC_064619.1, on the reverse strand, counting down.
CGAGGAGCTCCCGGCAGGAGTACTGTGAAAGTCTTAAAGTCAACAAATAATGGTGTATCGCTTTTGGTGAACTAGCCAGAGTAAGCTTGTAGATGTGACTGTGGTAAAATGGGGAGCAAGTGGCAGGAGTAACTATGACTCTCTTAGGGTTGCCAAATGACTCGTCAAAGACGAATTACATCGGCAAACCCGAGGAGCTCCCGGAAGGAGTACTATGAAAGTCTTAAGGTCAACAAATAATGGCGTATCGCTTCTGGTGAACTAGCCAGAGTAAGCTTGTAGATGCGACTGTGGTAAAACGAGGAGCAAGTGGCAGGAGTAACTATGACTCTCTTAAGGTAGCCAAATGCCTCGTCAACAGGCGAATTCCAACGGCAAACTCGAGGAGCTCCCGGAAGGAGTACTGTGAAAGCCTTAAGGTCAACAAATAATGGCGTATCGCTCCTGGTGAACTAGCCAGAGTAAGCTTGTAGATGCGACTGTGGTAAAACGAGGAGCAAGTGGCAGGAGTAACTATGACTCTCTTAAGGTAGCCAAATGCCTCGTCAACAGGCGAATTCCAACGGCAAACTCGAGGAGCTCCCGGCAGGAGTACTGTGAAAGTCTTAAGGTCAACAAATAATGGTGTATCGCTTCTGGTGAACTAGCCAGAGTAAGCTTGTAGATGCGACTGTGGTAAAACGAGGAGCAAGTGGCAGGAGTAACTATGACTCTCTTAAGGTAGCCAAATGCCTCGTCAACAGGCGAATTCCAACGGCAAACTCGAGGAGCTCCCGGAAGGAGTACTGTGGAAGCCTTAAGGTCAACAAATAATGGCGTATCGCTCCTGGTGAACTAGCCAGAGTAAGCTTGTAGATGCGACTGTGGTAAAACGAGGAGCAAGTGGCAGGAGTAACTATGACTCTCTTAAGGTAGCCAAATGCCTCGTCAACAGGCGAATTCCAACGGCAAACTCGAGGAGCTCCCGGCAGGAGAACTGTGAAAGTCTTAAGGTCAACAAATAATGGCGTATCGCTTCTGGTGAACTAGCCAGAGTAAGCTTGTAGATGTGACTGTGGTAAAATGGGGAGCAAGTGGCAGGAGTAACTATGACTCTCTTAGGGTTGCCAAATGACTCGTCAAAAGGCGACTTACATCGGCAAACTCGAGGAGCTCCCGGAAGGAGTACTGTGAAAGCCTTAAGGTCAACAAATAATGGCGTATCGCTCCTGGTGAACTAGCCAGAGTAAGCTTGTAGATGCGACTGTGGTAAAACGAGGAGCAAGTGGCAGGAGTAACTATGACTCTCTTAAGGTAGCCAAATGCCTCGTCAACAGGCGAATTCCAACGGCAAACTCGAGCAGCTCCCGGAAGGAGTACTGTGAAAGCCTTAAGGTCAACAAATAATGGCGTATCGCTCCTGGTGAACTAGCCAGAGTAAGCTTGTAGATGTGACTGTGGTAAAATGGGGAGCAAGTGGCAGGAGTAACTATGACTCTCTTAGGGTTGCCAAATGACTCGTCAAAAGGCGAATTACATCGGCAAACTCGAGGAGCTCCCGGAAGGAGTACTGTGAAAGCCTTAAGGTCAACAAATAATGGCGTATCGCTCCTGGTGAACTAGCCAGAGTAAGCTTGTAGATGCGACTGTGGTAAAACGAGGAGCAAGTGGCAGGAGTAACTATGACTCTCTTAAGGTAGCCAAATGCCTCGTCAACAGGCGAATTCCAACGGCAAACTCGAGCAGCTCCCGGAAGGAGTACTGTGAAAGCCTTAAGGTCAACAAATAATGGCGTATCGCTCCTGGTGAACTGGCCAGAGTAAGCTTGTAGATGTGACTGTGTGAAACGGGGTGCAACTGGCAGGAGTAACTATGACTCTCTTAAGGTAGCCAAATGCCTCGTCAACAGGCGAAAAACATCGGCATTCTCGAGGAGCTCCCGGCAGGAGTACTGTGAAAGTCTTAAGGTCAACAAATAATGGTGTATCGCTTCTGGTGAACTAGCCAGAGAAAGCTTGTAGATGTGACTGTGGTAAAATGGGGAGCAAGTGGAGGAGTAACTATGACTCTCTTAGGGTTGCCAAATGCCTCGTCAACAGGCGAATTCCAACGGCAAACTCGAGGAGCTCCCGGAAGGAGTACTGTGAAAGCCTTAAGGTCAACAAATAATGGCGTATCGCTCCTGGTGAACTAGCCAGAGTATGCTTGTAGATGCGACTGTGGTAAAACGAGGACCAAGTGGCAGGAGTAACTATGACTCTCTTAAGGTAGCCAAATGCCTCGTCAACAGGCGAATTCCAACGGCAAACTCGAGCAGCTCCCGGCAGGAGTACTGTGAAAGTCTTAAGGTCAACAAATAATGGCGTATCGCTTCTGGTGAACTAGCCAGAGTAAGCTTGTAGATGTGACTGTGGTAAAATGGGGAGCAAGTGGCAGGAGTAACTATGACTCTCTTAGGGTTGCCAAATGACTCGTCAAAAGGCGACTTACATCGGCAAACTCGAGGAGCTCCCGGAAGGAGTACTGTGAAAGCCTTAAGGTCAACAAATAATGGCGTATCGCTCCTGGTGAACTAGCCAGAGTAAGCTTGTAGATGCGACTGTGGTAAAACGAGGAGCAAGTGGCAGGAGTAACTATGACTCTCTTAAGGTAGCCAAATGCCTCGTCAACAGGCGAATTCCAACGGCAAACTCGAGCAGCTCCCGGAAGGAGTACTGTGAAAGCCTTAAGGTCAACAAATAATGGCGTATCGCTCCTGGTGAACTAGCCAGAGTAAGCTTGTAGATGTGACTGTGGTAAAATGGGGAGCAAGTGGCAGGAGTAACTATGACTCTCTTAGGGTTGCCAAATGACTCGTCAAAAGGCGAATTACATCGGCAAACTCGAGGAGCTCCCGGAAGGAGTACTGTGAAAGCCTTAAGGTCAACAAATAATGGCGTATCGCTCCTGGTGAACTAGCCAGAGTAAGCTTGTAGATGCGACTGTGGTAAAACGAGGAGCAAGTGGCAGGAGTAACTATGACTCTCTTAAGGTAGCCAAATGCCTCGTCAACAGGCGAATTCCAACGGCAAACTCGAGCAGCTCCCGGAAGGAGTACTGTGAAAGCCTTAAGGTCAACAAATAATGGCGTATCGCTCCTGGTGAACTGGCCAGAGTAAGCTTGTAGATGTGACTGTGTGAAACGGGGTGCAACTGGCAGGAGTAACTATGACTCTCTTAAGGTAGCCAAATGCCTCGTCAACAGGCGAAAAACATCGGCATTCTCGAGGAGCTCCCGGCAGGAGTACTGTGAAAGTCTTAAGGTCAACAAATAATGGTGTATCGCTTCTGGTGAACTAGCCAGAGTAAGCTTGTAGATGTGACTGTGGTAAAATGGGGAGCAAGTGGAGGAGTAACTATGACTCTCTTAGGGTTGCCAAATGCCTCGTCAACAGGCGAATTCCAACGGCAAACTCGAGGAGCTCCCGGAAGGAGTACTGTGAAAGCCTTAAGGTCAACAAATAATGGCGTATCGCTCCTGGTGAACTAGCCAGAGTATGCTTGTAGATGCGACTGTGGTAAAACGAGGACCAAGTGGCAGGAGTAACTATGACTCTCTTAAGGTAGCCAAATGCCTCGTCAACAGGCGAATTCCAACGGCAAACTCGAGCAGCTCCCGGCAGGAGTACTGTGAAAGTCTTAAGGTCAACAAATAATGGCGTATCGCTTCTGGTGAACTAGCCAGAGTAAGCTTGTAGATGTGACTGTGGTAAAATGGGGAGCAAGTGGCAGGAGTAACTATGACTCTCTTAGGGTTGCCAAATGACTCGTCAAAAGGCGACTTACATCGGCAAACTCGAGGAGCTCCCGGAAGGAGTACTGTGAAAGCCTTAAGGTCAACAAATAATGGCGTATCGCTCCTGGTGAACTAGCCAGAGTAAGCTTGTAGATGCGACTGTGGTAAAACGAGGAGCAAGTGGCAGGAGTAACTATGACTCTCTTAAGGTAGCCAAATGCCTCGTCAACAGGCGAATTCCAACGGCAAACTCGAGCAGCTCCCGGAAGGAGTACTGTGAAAGCCTTAAGGTCAACAAATAATGGCGTATCGCTCCTGGTGAACTAGCCAGAGTAAGCTTGTAGATGTGACTGTGGTAAAATGGGGAGCAAGTGGCAGGAGTAACTATGACTCTCTTAGGGTTGCCAAATGACTCGTCAAAAGGCGAATTACATCGGCAAACTCGAGGAGCACCCGGAAGGAGTACTGTGAAAGCCTTAACGTCAACAAATAATGGCGTATCGCTCCTGGTGAACTAGCCAGAGTAAGCTTGTAGATGCGACTGTGGTAAAACGAGGAGCAAGTGGCAGGAGTAACTATGACTCTCTTAAGGTAGCCAAATGCCTCGTCAACAGGCGAATTCCAACGGCAAACTCGAGCAGCTCCCGGAAGGAGTACTGTGAAAGCCTTAAGGTCAACAAATAATGGCGTATCGCTCCTGGTGAACTGGCCAGAGTAAGCTTGTAGATGTGACTGTGTGAAACGGGGTGCAACTGGCAGGAGTAACTATGACTCTCTTAAGGTAGCCAAATGCCTCGTCAACAGGCGAAAAACATCGGCATTCTCGAGGAGCTCCCGGCAGGAGTACTGTGAAAGTCTTAAGGTCAACAAATAATGGTGTATCGCTTCTGCTGAACTAGCCAGAGTAAGCTTGTAGATGTGACTGTGGTAAAATGGGGAGCAAGTGGCAGGAGTAACTATGACTCTCTTAGGGTTGCCAAATGACTCGTCAAAAGGCGAATTACATCGGCAAACCCGAGGAGCTCCCGGAAGGAGTACTGTGAAAGTCTTAAGGTCAACAAATAATGGCGTATCGCATCTGGTGAACTAGCCAGAGTAAGCTTGTAGATGCGACTGTGGTAAAACGAGGAGCAAGTGGCAGGAGTAACTATGACTCTCTTAAGGTAGCCAAATGCCTCGTCAACAGGCGAATTCCAACGGCAAACTCGAGGAGCTCCCGGAAGGAGTACTGTGAAAGCCTTAAGGTCAACAAATAATGGCGTATCGCTCCTGGTGAACTAGCCAGAGTATGCTTGTAGATGCGACTGTGGTAAAACGAGGAGCAAGTGGCAGGAGTAACTATGACTCTCTTAAGGTAGCCAAATGCCTCGTCAACAGGCGAATTCCAACGGCAAACTCGAGCAGCTCCCGGCAGGAGTACTGTGAAAGTCTTAAGGTCAACAAATAATGGCGTATCGCTTCTGGTGAACTAGCCAGAGTAAGCTTGTAGATGTGACTGTGGTAAAATGGGGAGCAAGTGGCAGGAGTAACTATGACTCTCTTAGGGTTGCCAAATGACTCGTCAAAAGGCGAATTACATCGGTAAACCCGAGGAGCTCCCGGAAGGAGTACTGTGAAAGTCTTAAGGTCAACAAATAATGGCGTATCGCATCTGGTGAACTAGCCAGAGTAAGCTTGTAGATGCGACTGTGGTAAAACGAGGAGCAAGTGGCAGGAGTAACTATGACTCTCTAAAGGTAGCCAAATGCCTCGTCAACAGGCGAATTCCAACGGCAAACTCGAGCAGCTCCCGGAAGGAGTACTGTGAAAGCCTTAAGGTCAACAAATAATGGCGTATCGCTCCTGGTGAACTAGCCAGAGTATGCTTGTAGATGCGACTGTGGTAAAACGAGGAGCAAGTGGCAGGAGTAACTATGACTCTCTTAAGGTAGCCAAATGCCTCGTCAACAGGCGAATTCCAACGGCAAACTCGAGCAGCTCCCGGCAGGAGTACTGTGAAAGTCTTAAGGTCAACAAATAATGGCGTATCGCTTCTGGTGAACTAGCCAGAGTAAGCTTGTAGATGTGACTGTGGTAAAATGGGGAGCAAGTGGCAGGAGTAACTATGACTCTCTTAGGGTTGCCAAATGACTCGTCAAAAGGCGACTTACATCGGCAAACTCGAGGAGCTCCCGGAAGGAGTACTGTGAAAGCCTTAAGGTCAACAAATAATGGCGTATCGCTCCTGGTGAACTAGCCAGAGTAAGCTTGTAGATGCGACTGTGGTAAAACGAGGAGCAAGTGGCAGGAGTAACTATGACTCTCTTAAGGTAGCCAAATGCCTCGTCAACAGGCGAATTCCAACGGCAAACTCGAGCAGCTCCCGGAAGGAGTACTGTGAAAGCCTTAAGGTCAACAAATAATGGCGTATCGCTCCTGGTGAACTAGCCAGAGTAAGCTTGTAGATGTGACTGTGGTAAAATGGGGAGCAAGTGGCAGGAGTAACTATGACTCTCTTAGGGTTGCCAAATGACTCGTCAAAAGGCGAATTACATCGGCAAACTCGAGGAGCTCCCGGAAGGAGTACTGTGAAAGCCTTAAGGTCAACAAATAATGGCGTGTCGCTCCTGGTGAACTAGCCAGAGTAAGCTTGTAGATGCGACTGTGGTAAAACGAGGAGCAAGTGGCAGGAGTAACTATGACTCTCTTAAGGTAGCCAAATGCCTCGTCAACAGGCGAATTCCAACGGCAAACTCGAGCAGCTCCCGGAAGGAGTACTGTGAAAGCCTTAAGGTCAACAAATAATGGCGTATCGCTCCTGGTGAACTGGCCAGAGTAAGCTTGTAGATGTGACTGTGTGAAACGGGGTGCAACTGGCAGGAGTAACTATGACTCTCTTAAGGTAGCCAAATGCCTCGTCAACAGGCAAAAAACATCGGCATTCTCGAGGAGCTCCCGGCAGGAGTACTGTGAAAGTCTTAAGGTCAACAAATAATGGTGTATCGCTTCTGGTGAACTAGCCAGAGTAAGCTTGTAGATGTGACTGTGGTAAAATGGGGAGCAAGTGGAGGAGTAACTATGACTCTCTTAGGGTTGCCAAATGACTCGTCAAAAGGCGAATTACATCGGCAAACCCGAGGAGCTCCCGGAAGGAGTACTGTGAAAGTCTTAAGGTCAACAAATAATGGCGTATCGCATCTGGTGAACTAGCCAGAGTAAGCTTGTAGATGCGACTGTGCTAAAACGAGGAGCAAGTGGCAGGAGTAACTATGACTCTCTTAAGGTAGCCAAATGCCTCGTCAACAGGCGAATTCCAACGGCAAACTCGAGGAGCTCCCGGAAGGAGTAATGTGAAAGCCTTAAGGTCAACAAATAATGGCGTATCGCTCCTGGTGAACTAGCCAGAGTATGCTTGTAGATGCGACTGTGGTAAAACGAGGACCAAGTGGCAGGAGTAACTATGACTCTCTTAAGGTAGCCAAATGCCTCGTCAACAGGCGAATTCCAACGGCAAACTCGAGCAGCTCCCGGCAGGAGTACTGTGAAAGTCTTAAGGTCAACAAATAATGGCGTATCGCTTCTGGTGAACTAGCCAGAGTATGCTTGTAGATGCGACTGTGGTAAAACGAGGAGCAAGTGGCAGGAGTAACTATGACTCTCTAAAGGTAGCCAAATGCCTCGTCAACAGGCGAATTCCAACGGCAAACTCGAGGAGCTCCCGGAAGGAGTACTGTGAAAGCCTTAAGGTCAACAAATAATGGCGTATCGCTCCTGGTGAACTAGCCAGAGTATGCTTGTAGATGCGACTGTGGTAAAACGAGGAGCAAGTGGCAGTTCGGGTCGAGCCGCAGTGTCTGCCGTCACATGTCCCGAGTGCCACCGGACCTTCACCACCAAGACTGGTCTTGGTGTACATCGCCGCCGCGCCCATCCTGTCGCAGCCAACGCAGAGGTGACCACTGAGAGGGTGAAGGCCAGGTGGTCTAGTGAAGAGCTGCTACGCCTGGCCCACTCTGAGGCAGCACTTACGCTCAAGGGCACCCGGTTCCTAAACCAAGAACTTGTAAAGGCGTTCCCGAATCGTTCTCTCGAGTCAATTAAAGGACAGCGTCGTGGAACTGCCTATAGGAACCAGGTCGCCGAGTTTGTTGCTGCCCTCTCTGCTGTTGGGGTGGGGAAACCTCCATCAGTTGTAGCTGTGCAGCCTGCCGGTTCCTGTGCAGCACCCCCCTCCCCGTCTGCAGCTGTCGATACCGTCGACCAGGCTATCTGGTCGGCTCTGGCAGCCCTCCCGTCGTCTGGGCCTAAGTACAGAGCAGTCGATGACATCCTGGCGCTTGGGCCACCTACATCGGCCTCCGTCATAATGGGCATGCTGTCGGCTGCCCTTGACGCCATCGGCAGCAGGGAGCCATCCCAAAGTCCTGTTGCCTCCCGCCGGATGTCAGAGCCACGAGGGACGAAGCGGGCCCTGCGGAGGAGGGAGTACGCCCTCTGTCAGCGGGCCTTCTCAAAGAGCGCTGCTCGCTGCATCAGCGGCCTTCTGGATGGAACGCTCCTTCACCCACCAGCCCCTATTCCTGGGTTGGTGGAGTTTTGGAAGGATCTTTTCACCCGGCGACCATCTGGCCGGGTGGACCGTCTGGAGGGTCGGTTGTTGCCTTCCTCCATCGAGGTTCCCTTCGAACAGCTGTGGGCGCCTATTACGATGGAGGAAGTTGCTTCAGCGCTCCCCCCTCGTCGCTCTGCTGCAGGCCCAGACCGACTGACACCGGCCCAGATTCGCCGTTTACCCCGTGAGGTCCTCCTAAAAATCCTTAACCTCTTCCTCTTGACCCGTCGCCTCCCATCCCGACTTCTCCTAGCCCGCACCTCCCTGTTGCCCAAGAAGGCCGCCCCAGCATCCCCCGCTGACTTCCGTCCGATCACGGTTTGCTCAGTCCTCGCTAGGGTCTTCCATAAGATCCTGGCGGGCCGTCTGATGCGGACCTGTGTGCTGGACGGGCGTCAGCGGGCATTCCTTCCTCAGGATGGGATGCTGCACAATACGTTCTTGTTGGACTTGGCGATGACTCAGGCCAGGGTGAACTGTCGCTCCCTCTATGTTGCGTCCCTGGATGTGTCCAAGGCATTCGACTCTCTAGACCATGGTGCCCTGGGGCCCGCCCTGAGGGCACATGGTCTGCCTGACGAGTTCATTGGATACATCCTGGGATGCTATGAGGATGGGGTGACGATGATCTCTGGTTCTGGGATGTCGCTGGGTCCAGTGCGGCCTTCAAGGGGTGTCAGGCAGGGTGACCCACTCTCTCCTATCCTTTTCAACCTTTCCCTTGACCTCATGCTTGCTCGCCTCCCAGATTACATTGGTGCCAATGTGATGGGACGACGTCTCAACGCTGCTGCTTTCGCTGACGACCTCCTGCTGTTCGCCGAGACTCCAGGAGGGCTCCAGGACCTTATTGATGCAGCAACATCTGCCCTTGGGGACCTTGGTCTCCAAGTCAACCCCGGAAAGTGCTTCACTCTCGCCCTCACGGCGTCTGGCCGTGAGAAGAAAATAAAGGTCGATGACACCGCGACCTTCAGGGCTGGATATACAACTCTCCCAGCCCTCGCGATCGAGAGCACTTTCCGGTATCTTGGCCTGGAGTTCTCCACGAGCGGACGAAGCCTCTTTCATCTGAGGCGGGAGGTCGAGCGACAGCTGTCCGTCCTGTCCAGGGCACCATTGAAACCACAACAGCGTTTGCATGCCCTCAGAACCGTCGTCTTGCCAGGAATACACCATGGCTTGGCCCTTTCGAGGACCCGCCTAGGAGCCCTGTCAGCAATGGACACCACCATCCGCGCAGCCATTAGATCTTGGCTGTGCCTGCCAGCGGACGTCCCTGTTGGCTACTTCCATGCCCCTGTGTCATCTGGGGGGCTGGGAGTGCCATCAGCGCGCTGGCTCGGGCCTCTTCTGCGGCGGAACCGGCTCGCAAAGATGCGGGCATTGGGTGTCCTATCTGACGGGGCAGCAGACGACGTTCTGGGGCGTGAGATTGGGAGGCTTGAGCAGCAATTACGGGGTAACAATACGATCATACGGACGACGAACCAAATGGGCCGGATGTGGGCTGAACGGCTGCATCTGTCGGTGGACGGCGCCGCCCTTAAGAAGTCTGCCCGAACACCAGGGCAGCATAGCTGGGTCGACAATCCTCGACCAGCGATCACAGGCCGCGACTTCATCTCCTGCATCCGCACTAGGATTAATGCCCTTCCAACCCGGGCACGGTTGCAGCGAGGTCGTGCTGGTGACACTAACTGCCGGGCTGGCTGCATCGCTAAGGAAACTGCAAATCACGTTGTCCAGCACTGCTTCCGAAGTCACGACGCTCGTGTGAAGCGACACAACGCCCTAGCGTCGTACATCGCGCAGGGACTTCGTCGCAGGGGCTTCGACGTCCATCTGGAGCCCCACCTCAGGACATCTGAGGGACTTAGGAAGCCGGACATCGTGGCAGTTCGGGGCGATGCAGCCCATGTCATCGATGCCCAGGTGGTTGGTGTCAACCTTGACATCGAAGAGTGTCACCAGCAGAAAGTCGCGGTTTACAATAGGGAAGCCGTCCACCAGGCGATTAGGAGTAAGATCCCAGCAGCAGAGAATATCACCACCTCTTCAGCCACCATCTCATGGAGGGGGGTGTGGTCACCCACTTCTGCACAGGACCTGCGACAGCTTGGGTTTAGGAACCATCATTTCGCGGCGATGTCAACGCAGGTACTCATCGGGACTGTGATGGCGGCACGGCGGTTTGACACAATGACTGCCATAAGACGCACGATGCCCCGGACTGGTGTTGGGTGATGGCCCAATTCTATGTTGTCTACGCTGCTGCCTGGCGTCTGTCAACAGGCACAAACCCTTCTTTGTTCACGTTTCTTCCTGTCCGTCTAATGTATGTATTGTATTTTGTCATTTGTAAACCCACATTGTGGGTATTTATCTCTGTTTGTATGTTCACTCACACGTGAATAAAGACGGCTGAAATAGCCAAATGCCTCGTCAACAGGCGAATTCCAACGGCAAACTCGAGCAGCTCCCGGCAGGAGTACTGTGAAAGTCTTAAGGTCAACAAATAATGGCGTATCGCTTCTGGTGAACTAGCCAGAGTAAGCTTGTAGATGCGACTGTGGTAAAACGAGGAGCAAGTGGCAGGAGTAACTATGACTCTCTTAAGGTAGCCAAATGCCTCGTCAACAGGCGAATTCCAACGGCAAACTCGAGGAGCTCCCGGCAGGAGTACTGTGAAAGTCTTAAGGTCAACAAATAATGGCGTATCGCTTCTGGTGAACTAGCCAGAGTAAGCTTGTAGATGTGACTGTGGTAAAATGGGGAGCAAGTGGCAGGAGTAACTATGACTCTCTTAGGGTTGCCAAATGACTCGTCAAAAGGCGACTTACATCGGCAAACTCGAGGAGCTCCCGGAAGGAGTACTGTGAAAGCCTTAAGGTCAACAAATAATGGCGTATCGCTCCTGGTGAACTAGCCAGAGTAAGCTTGTAGATGCGACTGTGGTAAAACGAGGAGCAAGTGGCAGGAGTAACTATGACTCTCTTAAGGTAGCCAAATGCCTCGTCAACAAGCGAATTCCAACGGCAAACTCGAGCAGCTCCCGGAAGGAGTACTGTGAAAGCCTTAAGGTCAACAAATAATGGCGTATCGCTCCTGGTGAACTAGCCAGAGTAAGCTTGTAGATGTGACTGTGGTAAAATGGGGAGCAAGTGGCAGGAGTAACTATGACTCTCTTAGGGTTGCCAAATGACTCGTCAAAAGGCGAATTACATCGGCAAACTCGAGGAGCTCCCGGAAGGAGTACTGTGAAAGCCTTAAGGTCAACAAATAATGGCGTATCGCTCCTGGTGAACTAGCCAGAGTAAGCTTGTAGATGCGACTGTGGTAAAACGAGGAGCAAGTGCCAGGAGTAACTATGACTCTCTAAAGGTAGCCAAATGCCTCGTCAACAGGCGAATTCCAACGGCAAACTCGAGGAGCTCCCGGAAGGAGTACTGTGAAAGCCTTAAGGTCAACAAATAATGGCGTATCGCTCCTGGTGAACTAGCCAGAGTATGCTTGTAGATGCGACTGTGGTAAAACGAGGAGCAAGTGGCAGGAGTAACTATGACTCTCTTAAGGTAGCCAAATGCCTCGTCAACAGGCGAATTCCAACGGCAAACTCGAGCAGCTCCCGGCAGGAGTACTGTGAAAGTCTTAAGGTCAACAAATAATGGCGTATCGCTTCTGGTGAACTAGCCAGAGTAAGCTTGTAGATGCGACTGTGGTAAAACGAGGAGCAAGTGGCAGGAGTAACTATGACTCTCTTAAGGTAGCCAAATGCCTCGTCAACAGGCGAATTCCAACGGCAAACTCGAGCAGCTCCCGGCAGGAGTACTGTGAAAGTCTTAAGGTCAACAAATAATGGCGTATCGCTTCTGGTGAACTAGCCAGAGTAAGCTTGTAGATGTGACTGTGGTAAAATGGGGAGCAAGTGGCAGGAGTAACTATGACTCTCTTAGGGTTGCCAAATGACTCGTCAAAAGGCGAATTACATCGGTAAACACGAGGAGCTCCCGGAAGGAGTACTGTGAAAGTCTTAAGGTCAACAAATAATGGCGTATCGCGTCTGGTGAACTAGCCAGAGTAAGCTTGTAGATGCGACTGTGGTAAAACGAGGAGCAAGTGGCAGGAGTAACTATGACTCTCTAAAGGTAGCCAAATGCCTCGTCAACAGGCGAATTCCAACGGCAAACTCGAGCAGCTCCCGGAAGGAGTACTGTGAAAGCCTTAAGGTCAACAAATAATGGCGTATCGCTCCTGGTGAACTGGCCAGAGTAAGCTTGTAGATGTGACTGTGTGAAACGGGGTGCAACTGGCAGGAGTAACTATGACTCTCTTAAGGTAGCCAAATGCCTCGTCAACAGGCGAAAAACATCGGCATTCTCGAGGAGCTCCCGGCAGGAGTACTGTGAAAGTCTTAAGGTCAACAAATAATGGTGTATCGCTTCTGGTGAACTAGCCAGAGTAAGCTTGTAGATGTGACTGTGGTAAAATGGGGAGCAAGTGGAGGAGTAACTATGACTCTCTTAGGGTTGCCAAATGCCTCGTCAACAGGCGAATTCCAACGGCAAACTCGAGGAGCTCCCGGAAGGAGTACTGTGAAAGCCTTAAGGTCAACAAATAATGGCGTATCGCTCCTGGTGAACTAGCCAGAGTATGCTTGTAGATGCGACTGTGGTAAAACGAGGACCAAGTGGCAGGAGTAACTATGACTCTCTTAAGGTAGCCAAATGCCTCGTCAACAGGCGAATTCCAACGGCAAACTCGAGCAGCTCCCGGCAGGAGTACTGTGAAAGTCTTAAGGTCAACAAATAATGGCGTATCGCTTCTGGTGAACTAGCCAGAGTAAGCTTGTAGATGTGACTGTGGTAAAATGGGGAGCAAGTGGCAGGAGTAACTATGACTCTCTTAGGGTTGCCAAATGACTCGTCAAAAGGCGACTTACATCGGCAAACTCGAGGAGCTCCCGGAAGGAGTACTGTGAAAGCCTTAAGGTCAACAAATAATGGCGTATCGCTCCTGGTGAACTAGCCAGAGTAAGCTTGTAGATGCGACTGTGGTAAAACGAGGAGCAAGTGGCAGGAGTAACTACGACTCTCTTAAGGTAGCCAAATGCCTCGTCAACAGGCGAATTCCAACGGCAAACTCGAGCAGCTCCCGGAAGGAGTACTGTGAAAGCCTTAAGGTCAACAAATAATGGCGTATCGCTCCTGGTGAACTAGCCAGAGTAAGCTTGTAGATGTGACTGTGGTAAAATGGGGAGCAAGTGGCAGGAGTAACTATGACTCTCTTAGGGTTGCCAAATGACTCGTCAAAAGGCGAATTACATCGGCAAACTCGAGGAGCACCCGGAAGGAGTACTGTGAAAGCCTTAACGTCAACAAATAATGGCGTATCGCTCCTGGTGAACTAGCCAGAGTAAGCTTGTAGATGCGACTGTGGTAAAACGAGGAGCAAGTGGCAGGAGTAACTATGACTCTCTTAAGGTAGCCAAATGCCTCGTCAACAGGCGAATTCCAACGGCAAACTCGAGCAGCTCCCGGAAGGAGTACTGTGAAAGCCTTAAGGTCAACAAATAATGGCGTATCGCTCCTGGTGAACTGGCCAGAGTAAGCTTGTAGATGTGACTGTGTGAAACGGGGTGCAACTGGCAGGAGTAACTATGACTCTCTTAAGGTAGCCAAATGCCTCGTCAACAGGCGAAAAACATCGGCATTCTCGAGGAGCTCCCGGCAGGAGTACTGTGAAAGTCTTAAGGTCAACAAATAATGGTGTATCGCTTCTGGTGAACTAGCCAGAGTAAGCTTGTAGATGTGACTGTGGTAAAATGGGGAGCAAGTGGCAGGAGTAACTATGACTCTCTTAGGGTTGCCAAATGACTCGTCAAAAGGCGAATTACATCGGCAAACCCGAGGAGCTCCCGGAAGGAGTACTGTGAAAGTCTTAAGGTCAACAAATAATGGCGTATCGCATCTGGTGAACTAGCCAGAGTAAGCTTGTAGATGCGACTGTGGTAAAACGAGGAGCAAGTGGCAGGAGTAACTATGACTCTCTTAAGGTAGCCAAATGCCTCGTCAACAGGCGAATTCCAACGGCAAACTCGAGGAGCTCCCGGAAGGAGTACTGTGAAAGCCTTAAGGTCAACAAATAATGGCGTATCGCTCCTGGTGAACTAGCCAGAGTATGCTTGTAGATGCGACTGTGGTAAAACGAGGAGCAAGTGGCAGGAGTAACTATGACTCTCTTAAGGTAGCCAAATGCCTCGTCAACAGGCGAATTCCAACGGCAAACTCGAGCAGCTCCCGGCAGGAGTACTGTGAAAGTCTTAAGGTCAACAAATAATGGCGTATCGCTTCTGGTGAACTAGCCAGAGTAAGCTTGTAGATGTGACTGTGGTAAAATGGGGAGCAAGTGGCAGGAGTAACTATGACTCTCTTAGGGTTGCCAAATGACTCGTCAAAAGGCGAATTACATCGGTAAACACGAGGAGCTCCCGGAAGGAGTACTGTGAAAGTCTTAAGGTCAACAAATAATGGCGTATCGCGTCTGGTGAACTAGCCAGAGTAAGCTTGTAGATGCGACTGTGGTAAAACGAGGAGCAAGTGGCAGGAGTAACTATGACTCTCTAAAGGTAGCCAAATGCCTCGTCAACAGGCGAATTCCAACGGCAAACTCGAGCAGCTCCCGGAAGGAGTACTGTGAAAGCCTTAAGGTCAACAAATAATGGCGTATCGCTCCTGGTGAACTGGCCAGAGTAAGCTTGTAGATGTGACTGTGTGAAACGGGGTGCAACTGGCTGGAGTAACTATGACTCTCTTAAGGTAGCCAAATGCCTCGTCAACAGGCGAAAAACATCGGCATTCTCGAGGAGCTCCCGGCAGGAGTACTGTGAAAGTCTTAAGGTCAACAAATAATGGTGTATCGCTTCTGGTGAACTAGCCAGAGTAAGCTTGTAGATGTGACTGTGGTAAAATGGGGAGCAAGTGGAGGAGTAACTATGACTCTCTTAGGGTTGCCAAATGCCTCGTCAACAGGCGAATTCCAACGGCAAACTCGAGGAGCTCCCGGAAGGAGTACTGTGAAAGCCTTAAGGTCAACAAATAATGGCGTATCGCTCCTGGTGAACTAGCCAGAGTATGCTTGTAGATGCGACTGTGGTAAAACGAGGACCAAGTGGCAGGAGTAACTATGACTCTCTTAAGGTAGCCAAATGCCTCGTCAACAGGCGAATTCCAACGGCAAACTCGAGCAGCTCCCGGCAGGAGTACTGTGAAAGTCTTAAGGTCAACAAATAATGGCGTATCGCTTCTGGTGAACTAGCCAGAGTAAGCTTGTAGATGTGACTGTGGTAAAATGGGGAGCAAGTGGCAGGAGTAACTATGACTCTCTTAGGGTTGCCAAATGACTCGTCAAAAGGCGACTTACATCGGCAAACTCGAGGAGCTCCCGGAAGGAGTACTGTGAAAGCCTTAAGGTCAACAAATAATGGCGTATCGCTCCTGGTGAACTAGCCAGAGTAAGCTTGTAGATGCGACTGTGGTAAAACGAGGAGCAAGTGGCAGGAGTAACTATGACTCTCTTAAGGTAGCCAAATGCCTCGTCAACAGGCGAATTCCAACGGCAAACTCGAGCAGCTCCCGGAAGGAGTACTGTGAAAGCCTTAAGGTCAACAAATAATGGCGTATCGCTCCTGGTGAACTAGCCAGAGTAAGCTTGTAGATGTGACTGTGGTAAAATGGGGAGCAAGTGGCAGGAGTAACTATGACTCTCTTAGGGTTGCCAAATGACTCGTCAAAAGGCGAATTACATCGGCAAACTCGAGGAGCACCCGGAAGGAGTACTGTGAAAGCCTTAACGTCAACAAATAATGGCGTATCGCTCCTGGTGAACTAGCCAGAGTAAGCTTGTAGATGCGACTGTGGTAAAACGAGGAGCAAGTGGCAGGAGTAACTATGACTCTCTTAAGGTAGCCAAATGCCTCGTCAACAGGCGAATTCCAACGGCAAACTCGAGCAGCTCCCGGAAGGAGTACTGTGAAAGCCTTAAGGTCAACAAATAATGGCGTATCGCTCCTGGTGAACTGGCCAGAGTAAGCTTGTAGATGTGACTGTGTGAAACGGGGTGCAACTGGCAGGAGTAACTATGACTCTCTTAAGGTAGCCAAATGCCTCGTCAACAGGCGAAAAACATCGGCATTCTCGAGGAGCTCCCGGCAGGAGTACTGTGAAAGTCTTAAGGTCAACAAATAATGGTGTATCGCTTCTGGTGAACTAGCCAGAGTAAGCTTGTAGATGTGACTGTGGTAAAATGGGGAGCAAGTGGCAGGAGTAACTATGACTCTCTTAGGGTTGCCAAATGACTCGTCAAAAGGCGAATTACATCGGCAAACCCGAGGAGCTCCCGGAAGGAGTACTGTGAAAGTCTTAAGGTCAACAAATAATGGCGTATCGCATCTGGTGAACTAGCCAGAGTAAGCTTGTAGATGCGACTGTGGTAAAACGAGGAGCAAGTGGCAGGAGTAACTATGACTCTCTTAAGGTAGCCAAATGCCTCGTCAACAGGCGAATTCCAACGGCAAACTCGAGGAGCTCCCGGAAGGAGTACTGTGAAAGCCTTAAGGTCAACAAATAATGGCGTATCGCTCCTGGTGAACTAGCCAGAGTATGCTTGTAGATGCGACTGTGGTAAAACGAGGAGCAAGTGGCAGGAGTAACTATGACTCTCTTAAGGTAGCCAAATGCCTCGTCAACAGGCGAATTCCAACGGCAAACTCGAGCAGCTCCCGGCAGGAGTACTGTGAAAGTCTTAAGGTCAACAAATAATGGCGTATCGCTTCTGGTGAACTAGCCAGAGTAAGCTTGTAGATGTGACTGTGGTAAAATGGGGAGCAAGTGGCAGGAGTAACTATGACTCTCTTAGGGTTGCCAAATGAGTCGTCAAAAGGCGAATTACATCGGTAAACCCGAGGAGCTCCCGGAAGGAGTACTGTGAAAGTCTTAAGGTCAACAAATAATGGCGTATCGCATCTGGTGAACTAGCCAGAGTAAGCTTGTAGATGCGACTGTGGTAAAACGAGGAGCAAGTGGCAGGAGTAACTATGACTCTCTAAAGGTAGCCAAATGCCTCGTCAACAGGCGAATTCCAACGGCAAACTCGAGCAGCTCCCGGAAGGAGTACTGTGAAAGCCTTAAGGTCAACAAATAATGGCGTATCGCTCCTGGTGAACTAGCCAGAGTATGCTTGTAGATGCGACTGTGGTAAAACGAGGAGCAAGTGGCAGGAGTAACTATGACTCTCTTAAGGTAGCCAAATGCCTCGTCAACAGGCGAATTCCAACGGCAAACTCGAGCAGCTCCCGGCAGGAGTACTGTGAAAGTCTTAAGGTCAACAAATAATGGCGTATCGCTTCTGGTGAACTAGCCAGAGTAAGCTTGTAGATGTGACTGTGGTAAAATGGGGAGCAAGTGGCAGGAGTAACTATGACTCTCTTAGGGTTGCCAAATGACTCGTCAAAAGGCGACTTACATCGGCAAACTCGAGGAGCTCCCGGAAGGAGTACTGTGAAAGCCTTAAGGTCAACAAATAATGGCGTATCGCTCCTGGTGAACTAGCCAGAGTAAGCTTGTAGATGCGACTGTGGTAAAACGAGGAGCAAGTGGCAGGAGTAACTATGACTCTCTTAAGGTAGCCAAATGCCTCGTCAACAGGCGAATTCCAACGGCAAACTCGAGCAGCTCCCGGAAGGAGTACTGTGAAAGCCTTAAGGTCAACAAATAATGGCGTATCGCTCCTGGTGAACTAGCCAGAGTAAGCTTGTAGATGTGACTGTGGTAAAATGGGGAGCAAGTGGCAGGAGTAACTATGACTCTCTTAGGGTTGCCAAATGACTCGTCAAAAGGCGAATTACATCGGCAAACTCGAGGAGCTCCCGGAAGGAGTACTGTGAAAGCCTTAAGGTCAACAAATAATGGCGTATCGCTCCTGGTGAACTAGCCAGAGTAAGCTTGTAGATGCGACTGTGGTAAAACGAGGAGCAAGTGGCAGGAGTAACTATGACTCTCTTAAGGTAGCCAAATGCCTCGTCAACAGGCGAATTCCAACGGCAAACTCGAGCAGCTCCCGGAAGGAGTACTGTGAAAGCCTTAAGGTCAACAAATAATGGCGTATCGCTCCTGGTGAACTGGCCAGAGTAAGCTTGTAGATGTGACTGTGTGAAACGGGGTGCAACTGGCAGGAGTAACTATGACTCTCTTAAGGTAGCCAAATGCCTCGTCAACAGGCGAAACACATCGGCATTCTCGAGGAGCTCCCGGCAGGAGTACTGTGAAAGTCTTAAGGTCAACAAATAATGGTGTATCGCTTCTGGTGAACTAGCCAGAGTAAGCTTGTAGATGTGACTGTGGTAAAATGGGGAGCAAGTGGAGGAGTAACTATGACTCTCTTAGGGTTGCCAAATGACTCGTCAAAAGGCGAATTACATCGGCAAACCCGAGGAGCTCCCGGAAGGAGTACTGTGAAAGTCTTAAGGTCAACAAATAATGGCGTATCGCATCTGGTGAACTAGCCAGAGTAAGCTTGTAGATGCGACTGTGCTAAAACGAGGAGCAAGTGGCAGGAGTAACTATGACTCTCTTAAGGTAGCCAAATGCCTCGTCAACAGGCGAATTCCAACGGAAAACTCGAGGAGCTCCCGGAAGGAGTAATGTGAAAGCCTTAAGGTCAACAAATAATGGCGTATCGCTCCTGGTGAACTAGCCAGAGTATGCTTGTAGATGCGACTGTGGTAAAACGAGGACCAAGTGGCAGGAGTAACTATGACTCTCTTAAGGTAGCCAAATGCCTCGTCAACAGGCGAATTCCAACGGCAAACTCGAGCAGCTCCCGGCAGGAGTACTGTGAAAGTCTTAAGGTCAACAAATAATGGCGTATCGCTTCTGGTGAACTAGCCAGAGTATGCTTGTAGATGCGACTGTGGTAAAACGAGGAGCAAGTGGCAGGAGTAACTATGACTCTCTAAAGGTAGCCAAATGCCTCGTCAACAGGCGAATTCCAACGGCAAACTCGAGGAGCTCCCGGAAGGAGTACTGTGAAAGCCTTAAGGTCAACAAATAATGGCGTATCGCTCCTGGTGAACTAGCCAGAGTATGCTTGTAGATGCGACTGTGGTAAAACGAGGAGCAAGTGGCAGTTCGGGTCGAGCCGCAGTGTCTGCCGTCACATGTCCCGAGTGCCACCGGACCTTCACCACCAAGACTGGTCTTGGTGTACATCGCCGCCGCGCCCATCCTGTCGCAGCCAACGCAGAGGTGACCACTGAGAGGGTGAAGGCCAGGTGGTCTAGTGAAGAGCTGCTACGCCTGGCCCACTCTGAGGCAGCACTTACGCTCAAGGGCACCCGGTTCCTAAACCAAGAACTTGTAAAGGCGTTCCCGAATCGTTCTCTCGAGTCAATTAAAGGACAGCGTCGTGGAACTGCCTATAGGAACCAGGTCGCCGAGTTTGTTGCTGCCCTCTCTGCTGTTGGGGTGGGGAAACCTCCATCAGTTGTAGCTGTGCAGCCTGCCGGTTCCTGTGCAGCACCCCCCTCCCCGTCTGCAGCTGTCGATACCGTCGACCAGGCTATCTGGTCGGCTCTGGCAGCCCTCCCGTCGTCTGGGCCTAAGTACAGAGCAGTCGATGACATCCTGGCGCTTGGGCCACCTACATCGGCCTCCGTCATAATGGGCATGCTGTCGGCTGCCCTTGACGCCATCGGCAGCAGGGAGCCATCCCAAAGTCCTGTTGCCTCCCGCCGGATGTCAGAGCCACGAGGGACGAAGCGGGCCCTGCGGAGGAGGGAGTACGCCCTCTGTCAGCGGGCCTTCTCAAAGAGCGCTGCTCGCTGCATCAGCGGCCTTCTGGATGGAACGCTCCTTCACCCACCAGCCCCTATTCCTGGGTTGGTGGAGTTTTGGAAGGATCTTTTCACCCGGCGACCATCTGGCCGGGTGGACCGTCTGGAGGGTCGGTTGTTGCCTTCCTCCATCGAGGTTCCCTTCGAACAGCTGTGGGCGCCTATTACGATGGAGGAAGTTGCTTCAGCGCTCCCCCCTCGTCGCTCTGCTGCAGGCCCAGACCGACTGACACCGGCCCAGATTCGCCGTTTACCCCGTGAGGTCCTCCTAAAAATCCTTAACCTCTTCCTCTTGACCCGTCGCCTCCCATCCCGACTTCTCCTAGCCCGCACCTCCCTGTTGCCCAAGAAGGCCGCCCCAGCATCCCCCGCTGACTTCCGTCCGATCACGGTTTGCTCAGTCCTCGCTAGGGTCTTCCATAAGATCCTGGCGGGCCGTCTGATGCGGACCTGTGTGCTGGACGGGCGTCAGCGGGCATTCCTTCCTCAGGATGGGATGCTGCACAATACGTTCTTGTTGGACTTGGCGATGACTCAGGCCAGGGTGAACTGTCGCTCCCTCTATGTTGCGTCCCTGGATGTGTCCAAGGCATTCGACTCTCTAGACCATGGTGCCCTGGGGCCCGCCCTGAGGGCACATGGTCTGCCTGACGAGTTCATTGGATACATCCTGGGATGCTATGAGGATGGGGTGACGATGATCTCTGGTTCTGGGATGTCGCTGGGTCCAGTGCGGCCTTCAAGGGGTGTCAGGCAGGGTGACCCACTCTCTCCTATCCTTTTCAACCTTTCCCTTGACCTCATGCTTGCTCGCCTCCCAGATTACATTGGTGCCAATGTGATGGGACGACGTCTCAACGCTGCTGCTTTCGCTGACGACCTCCTGCTGTTCGCCGAGACTCCAGGAGGGCTCCAGGACCTTATTGATGCAGCAACATCTGCCCTTGGGGACCTTGGTCTCCAAGTCAACCCCGGAAAGTGCTTCACTCTCGCCCTCACGGCGTCTGGCCGTGAGAAGAAAATAAAGGTCGATGACACCGCGACCTTCAGGGCTGGATATACAACTCTCCCAGCCCTCGCGATCGAGAGCACTTTCCGGTATCTTGGCCTGGAGTTCTCCACGAGTGGACGCAGCCTCTTTCATCCGAGGCGGGAGGTCGAGCGACAGCTGTCCGTCCTGTCCAGGGCACCATTGAAACCACAACAGCGTTTGCATGCCCTCAGAACCGTCGTCTTGCCAGGAATACACCATGGCTTGGCCCTTTCGAGGACCCGCCTAGGAGCCCTGTCAGCAATGGACACCACCATCCGCGCAGCCATTAGATCTTGGCTGTGCCTGCCAGCGGACGTCCCTGTTGGCTACTTCCATGCCCCTGTGTCATCTGGGGGGCTGGGAGTGCCATCAGCGCGCTGGCTCGGGCCTCTTCTGCGGCGGAACCGGCTCGCAAAGATGCGGGCATTGGGTGTCCTATCTGACGGGGCAGCAGACGACGTTCTGGGGCGTGAGATTGGGAGGCTTGAGCAGCAATTACGGGGTAACAATACGATCATACGGACGACGAACCAAATGGGCCGGATGTGGGCTGAACGGCTGCATCTGTCGGTGGACGGCGCCGCCCTTAAGAAGTCTGCCCGAACACCAGGGCAGCATAGCTGGGTCGACAATCCTCGACCAGCGATCACAGGCCGCGACTTCATCTCCTGCATCCGCACTAGGATTAATGCCCTTCCAACCCGGGCACGGTTGCAGCGAGGTCGTGCTGGTGACACTAACTGCCGGGCTGGCTGCATCGCTAAGGAAACTGCAAATCACGTTGTCCAGCACTGCTTCCGAAGTCACGACGCTCGTGTGAAGCGACACAACGCCCTAGCGTCGTACATCGCGCAGGGACTTCGTCGCAGGGGCTTCGACGTCCATCTGGAGCCCCACCTCAGGACATCTGAGGGACTTAGGAAGCCGGACATCGTGGCAGTTCGGGGCGATGCAGCCCATGTCATCGATGCCCAGGTGGTTGGTGTCAACCTTGACATCGAAGAGTGTCACCAGCAGAAAGTCGCGGTTTACAATAGGGAAGCCGTCCACCAGGCGATTAGGAGTAAGATCCCAGCAGCAGAGAATATCACCACCTCTTCAGCCACCATCTCATGGAGGGGGGTGTGGTCACCCACTTCTGCACAGGACCTGCGACAGCTTGGGTTTAGGAACCATCATTTCGCGGCGATGTCAACGCAGGTACTCATCGGGACTGTGATGGCGGCACGGCGGTTTGACACAATGACTGCCATAAGACGCACGATGCCCCGGACTGGTGTTGGGTGATGGCCCAATTCTATGTTGTCTACGCTGCTGCCTGGCGTCTGTCAACAGGCACAAACCCTTCTTTGTTCACGTTTCTTCCTGTCCGTCTAATGTATGTATTGTATTTTGTCATTTGTAAACCCACATTGTGGGTATTTATCTCTGTTTGTATGTTCACTCACACGTGAATAAAGACGGCTGAAATAGCCAAATGCCTCGTCAACAGGCGAATTCCAACGGCAAACTCGAGCAGCTCCCGGCAGGAGTACTGTGAAAGTCTTAAGGTCAACAAATAATGGCGTATCGCTTCTGGTGAACTAGCCAGAGTAAGCTTGTAGATGCGACTGTGGTAAAACGAGGAGCAAGTGGCAGGAGTAACTATGACTCTCTTAAGGTAGCCAAATGCCTCGTCAACAGGCGAATTCCAACGGCAAACTCGAGGAGCTCCCGGCAGGAGTACTGTGAAAGTCTTAAGGTCAACAAATAATGGCGTATCGCTTCTGGTGAACTAGCCAGAGTAAGCTTGTAGATGTGACTGTGGTAAAATGGGGAGCAAGTGGCAGG
The DNA here is from genome assembly GCF_023898315.1 of Schistocerca nitens. Taxonomy (NCBI): domain Eukaryota; kingdom Metazoa; phylum Arthropoda; class Insecta; order Orthoptera; family Acrididae; genus Schistocerca; species Schistocerca nitens. Next base: position 676,868,233 of record NC_064619.1, on the reverse strand, counting down.
AGTAACTATGACTCTCTTAGGGTTGCCAAATGACTCGTCAAAAGGCGACTTACATCGGCAAACTCGAGGAGCTCCCGGAAGGAGTACTGTGAAAGCCTTAAGGTCAACAAATAATGGCGTATCGCTCCTGGTGAACTAGCCAGAGTAAGCTTGTAGATGCGACTGTGGTAAAACGAGGAGCAAGTGGCAGGAGTAACTATGACTCTCTTAAGGTAGCCAAATGCCTCGTCAACAAGCGAATTCCAACGGCAAACTCGAGCAGCTCCCGGAAGGAGTACTGTGAAAGCCTTAAGGTCAACAAATAATGGCGTATCGCTCCTGGTGAACTAGCCAGAGTAAGCTTGTAGATGTGACTGTGGTAAAATGGGGAGCAAGTGGCAGGAGTAACTATGACTCTCTTAGGGTTGCCAAATGACTCGTCAAAAGGCGAATTACATCGGCAAACTCGAGGAGCTCCCGGAAGGAGTACTGTGAAAGCCTTAAGGTCAACAAATAATGGCGTATCGCTCCTGGTGAACTAGCCAGAGTAAGCTTGTAGATGCGACTGTGGTAAAACGAGGAGCAAGTGGCAGGAGTAACTATGACTCTCTTAAGGTAGCCAAATGCCTCGTCAACAGGCGAATTCCAACGGCAAACTCGAGCAGCTCCCGGAAGGAGTACTGTGAAAGCCTTAAGGTCAACAAATAATGGCGTATCGCTCCTGGTGAACTGGCCAGAGTAAGCTTGTAGATGTGACTGTGTGAAACGGGGTGCAACTGGCAGGAGTAACTATGACTCTCTTAAGGTAGCAAATTGCCTCGTCAACAGGCGAAAAACATCGGCATTCTCGAGGAGCTCCCGGCAGGAGTACTGTGAAAGTCTTAAGGTCAACAAATAATGGTGTATCGCTTCTGGTGAACTAGCCAGAGTAAGCTTGTAGATGTGACTGTGGTAAAATGGGGAGCAAGTGGCAGGAGTAACTATGACTCTCTTAGGGTTGCCAAATGACTCGTCAAAAGGCGAATTACATCGGCAAACCCGAGGAGCTCCCGGAAGGAGTACTGTGAAAGTCTTAAGGTCAACAAATAATGGCGTATCGCTCGTGGTGAACTAGCCAGAGTAAGCTTGTAGATGCGACTGTGGTAAAACGAGGAGCAAGTGGCAGGAGTAACTATGACTCTCTTAAGGTAGCCAAATGCCTCGTCAACAGGCGAATTCCAACGGCAAACTCGAGGAGCTCCCGGAAGGAGTACTGTGAAAGCCTTAAGGTCAACAAATAATGGCGTATCGCTCCTGGTGAACTAGCCAGAGTAAGCTTGTAGATGCGACTGTGGTAAAACGAGGAGCAAGTGCCAGGAGTAACTATGACTCTCTAAAGGTAGCCAAATGCCTCGTCAACAGGCGAATTCCAACGGCAAACTCGAGGAGCTCCCGGAAGGAGTACTGTGAAAGCCTTAAGGTCAACAAATAATGGCGTATCGCTCCTGGTGAACTAGCCAGAGTATGCTTGTAGATGCGACTGTGGTAAAACGAGGAGCAAGTGGCAGGAGTAACTATGACTCTCTTAAGGTAGCCAAATGCCTCGTCAACAGGCGAATTCCAACGGCAAACTCGAGCAGCTCCCGGCAGGAGTACTGTGAAAGTCTTAAGGTCAACAAATAATGGCGTATCGCTTCTGGTGAACTAGCCAGAGTAAGCTTGTAGATGCGACTGTGGTAAAACGAGGAGCAAGTGGCAGGAGTAACTATGACTCTCTTAAGGTAGCCAAATGCCTCGTCAACAGGCGAATTCCAACGGCAAACTCGAGCAGCTCCCGGCAGGAGTACTGTGAAAGTCTTAAGGTCAACAAATAATGGCGTATCGCTTCTGGTGAACTAGCCAGAGTAAGCTTGTAGATGTGACTGTGGTAAAATGGGGAGCAAGTGGCAGGAGTAACTATGACTCTCTTAGGGTTGCCAAATGACTCGTCAAAAGGCGAATTACATCGGTAAACCCGAGGAGCTCCCGGAAGGAGTACTGTGAAAGTCTTAAGGTCAACAAATAATGGCGTATCGCATCTGGTGAACTAGCCAGAGTAAGCTTGTAGATGCGACTGTGGTAAAACGAGGAGCAAGTGGCAGGAGTAACTATGACTCTCTAAAGGTAGCCAAATGCCTCGTCAACAGGCGAATTCCAACGGCAAACTCGAGGAGCTCCCGGAAGGAGTACTGTGAAAGCCTTAAGGTCAACAAATAATGGCGTATCGCTCCTGGTGAACTAGCCAGAGTATGCTTGTAGATGCGACTGTGGTAAAACGAGGAGCAAGTGGCAGGAGTAACTATGACTCTCTTAAGGTAGCCAAATGCCTCGTCAACAGGCGAATTCCAACGGCAAACTCGAGCAGCTCCCGGAAGGAGTACTGTGAAAGCCTTAAGGTCAACAAATAATGGCGTATCGCTCCTGGTGAACTGGCCAGAGTAAGCTTGTAGATGTGACTGTGTGAAACGGGGTGCAACTGGCAGGAGTAACTATGACTCTCTTAAGGTAGCCAAATGCCTCGTCAACAGGCGAAAAACATCGGCATTCTCGAGGAGCTCCCGGCAGGAGTACTGTGAAAGTCTTAAGGTCAACAAATAATGGTGTATCGCTTCTGGTGAACTAGCCAGAGTAAGCTTGTAGATGTGACTGTGGTAAAATGGGGAGCAAGTGGCAGGAGTAACTATGACTCTCTTAGGGTTGCCAAATGACTCGTCAAAAGGCGAATTACATCGGCAAACCCGAGGAGCTCCCGGAAGGAGTACTGTGAAAGTCTTAAGGTCAACAAATAATGGCGTATCGCATCTGGTGAACTAGCCAGAGTAAGCTTGTAGATGCGACTGTGGTAAAACGAGGAGCAAGTGGCAGGAGTAACTATGACTCTCTTAAGGTAGCCAAATGCCTCGTCAACAGGCGAATTCCAACGGCAAACTCGAGGAGCTCCCGGAAGGAGTACTGTGAAAGCCTTAAGGTCAACAAATAATGGCGTATCGCTCCTGGTGAACTAGCCAGAGTAAGCTTGTAGATGCGACTGTGGTAAAACGAGGAGCAAGTGGCAGGAGTAACTATGACTCTCTAAAGGTAGCCAAATGCCTCGTCAACAGGCGAATTCCAACGGCAAACTCGAGGAGCTCCCGGAAGGAGTACTGTGAAAGCCTTAAGGTCAACAAATAATGGCGTATCGCTCCTGGTGAACTAGCCAGAGTATGCTTGTAGATGCGACTGTGGTAAAACGAGGAGCAAGTGGCAGGAGTAACTATGACTCTCTTAAGGTAGCCAAATGCCTCGTCAACAGGCGAATTCCAACGGCAAACTCGAGCAGCTCCCGGCAGGAGTACTGTGAAAGTCTTAAGGTCAACAAATAATGGCGTATCGCTTCTGGTGAACTAGCCAGAGTAAGCTTGTAGATGCGACTGTGGTAAAACGAGGAGCAAGTGGCAGGAGTAACTATGACTCTCTTAAGGTAGCCAAATGCCTCGTCAACAGGCGAATTCCAACGGCAAACTCGAGCAGCTCCCGGCAGGAGTACTGTGAAAGTCTTAAGGTCAACAAATAATGGCGTATCGCTTCTGGTGAACTAGCCAGAGTAAGCTTGTAGATGTGACTGTGGTAAAATGGGGAGCAAGTGGCAGGAGTAACTATGACTCTCTTAGGGTTGCCAAATGACTCGTCAAAAGGCGAATTACATCGGTAAACCCGAGGAGCTCCCGGAAGGAGTACTGTGAAAGTCTTAAGGTCAACAAATAATGGCGTATCGCATCTGGTGAACTAGCCAGAGTAAGCTTGTAGATGCGACTGTGGTAAAACGAGGAGCAAGTGGCAGGAGTAACTATGACTCTCTAAAGGTAGCCAAATGCCTCGTCAACAGGCGAATTCCAACGGCAAACTCGAGGAGCTCCCGGAAGGAGTACTGTGAAAGCCTTAAGGTCAACAAATAATGGCGTATCGCTCCTGGTGAACTAGCCAGAGTATGCTTGTAGATGCGACTGTGGTAAAACGAGGAGCAAGTGGCAGGAGTAACTATGACTCTCTTAAGGTAGCCAAATGCCTCGTCAACAGGCGAATTCCAACGGCAAACTCGAGCAGCTCCCGGCAGGAGTACTGTGAAAGTCTTAAGGTCAACAAATAATGGCGTATCGCTTCTGGTGAACTAGCCAGAGTAAGCTTGTAGATGCGACTGTGGTAAAACGAGGAGCAAGTGGCAGGAGTAACTATGACTCTCTTAAGGTAGCCAAATGCCTCGTCAACAGGCGAATTCCAACGGCAAACTCGAGGAGCTCCCGGCAGGAGTACTGTGAAAGTCTTAAGGTCAACAAATAATGGCGTATCGCTTCTGGTGAACTAGCCAGAGTAAGCTTGTAGATGTGACTGTGGTAAAATGGGGAGCAAGTGGCAGGAGTAACTATGACTCTCTTAGGGTTGCCAAATGACTCGTCAAAAGGCGACTTACATCGGCAAACTCGAGGAGCTCCCGGAAGGAGTACTGTGAAAGCCTTAAGGTCAACAAATAATGGCGTATCGCTCCTGGTGAACTAGCCAGAGTAAGCTTGTAGATGTGACTGTGGTAAAATGGGGAGCAAGTGGCAGGAGTAACTATGACTCTCTTAGGTTTGCCAAATGACTCGTCAAAAGGCGAATTACATCGGCAAACTCGAGGAGCTCCCGGAAGGAGTACTGTGAAAGCCTTAAGGTCAACAAATAATGGCGTATCGCTCCTGGTGAACTAGCCAGAGTAAGCTTCTAGATGTGACTGTGGTAAAATGGGGAGCAAGTGGAGGAGTAACTATGACTCTCTTAGGGTTGCCAAATGACTCGTCAAAAGGCGAATTACATCGGCAAACCCGAGGAGCTCCAGGAAGGAGTACTGTGAAAGTCTTAAGGTCAACAAATAATGGCGTATCGCATCTGGTGAACTAGCCAGAGTAAGCTTGTAGATGCGACTGTGGTAAAACGAGGAGCAAGTGGCAGGAGTAACTATGACTCTCTTAAGGTAGCCAAATGCCTCGTCAACAGGTGAATTCCAACGGCAAACTCGAGGAGCTCCCGGAAGGAGTAATGTGAAAGCCTTAAGGTCAACAAATAATGGCGTATCGCTCCTGGTGAACTAGCCAGAGTATGCTTGTAGATGCGACTGTGGTAAAACGAGGACCAAGTGGCAGGAGTAACTATGACTCTCTTAAGGTAGCCAAATGCCTCGTCAACAGGCGAATTCCAACGGCAAACTCGAGCAGCTCCCGGCAGGAGTACTGTGAAAGTCTTAAGGTCAACAAATAATGGCGTATCGCTTCTGGTGAACTAGCCAGAGTATGCTTGTAGATGCGACTGTGGTAAAACGAGGAGCAAGTGGCAGGAGTAACTATGACTCTCTTAAGGTAGCCAAATGCCTCGTCAAAAGGCGAATTACATCGGTAAACCCGAGGAGCTCCCGGAAGGAGTACTGTGAAAGCCTTAAGGTCAACAAATAATGGCGTATCGCTCCTGGTGAACTGGCCAGAGTAAGCTTGTAGATGTGACTGTGTGAAACGGGGTGCAACTGGCAGGAGTAACTATGACTCTCTTAAGGTAGCCAAATGCCTCGTCAACAGGCGAAAAACATCGGCATTCTCGAGGAGCTCCCGGCAGGAGTACTGTGAAAGTCTTAAGGTCAACAAATAATGGTGTATCGCTTCTGGTGAACTAGCCAGAGTAAGCTTGTAGATGTGACTGTGGTAAAATGGGGAGCAAGTGGCAGGAGTAACTATGACTCTCTTAGGGTTGCCAAATGACTCGTCAAAAGGCGAATTACATCGGCAAACCCGAGGAGCTCCCGGAAGGAGTACTGTGAAAGTCTTAAGGTCAACAAATAATGGCGTATCGCATCTGGCGAACTAGCCAGAGTAAGCTTGTAGATGCGACTGTGGTAAAACGAGGAGCAAGTGGCAGGAGTAACTATGACTCTCTTAAGGTAGCCAAATGCCTCGTCAACAGGCGAATTCCAACGGCAAACTCGAGGAGCTCCCGGAAGGAGTACTGTGAAAGCCTTAAGGTCAACAAATAACGGCGTATCGCTCCTGGTGAACTAGCCAGAGTAAGCTTGTAGATGCGACTGTGGTAAAACGAGGAGCAAGTGGCAGGAGTAACTATGACTCTCTAAAGGTAGCCAAATGCCTCGTCAACAGGCGAATTCCAACGGCAAACTCGAGGAGCTCCCGGAAGGAGTACTGTGAAAGCCTTAAGGTCAACAAATAATGGCGTATCGCTCCTGGTGAACTAGCCAGAGTATGCTTGTAGATGCGACTGTGGTAAAACGAGGAGCAAGTGGCAGGAGTAACTATGACTCTCTTAAGGTAGCCAAATGCCTCGTCAACAGGCGAATTCCAACGGCAAACTCGAGCAGCTCCCGGCAGGAGTACTGTGAAAGTCTTAAGGTCAACAAATAATGGCGTATCGCTTCTGGTGAACTAGCCAGAGTAAGCTTGTAGATGTGACTGTGGTAAAATGGGGAGCAAGTGGCAGGAGTAACTATGACTCTCTTAAGGTAGCCAAATGCCTCGTCAACAGGCGAATTCCAACGGCAAACTCGAGCAGCTCCCGGAAGGAGTACTGTGAAAGCCTTAAGGTCAACAAATAATGGCGTATCGCTCCTGGTGAACTGGCCAGAGTAAGCTTGTAGATGTGACTGTGTGAAACGGGGTGCAACTGGCAGGAGTAACTATGACTCTCTTAAGGTAGCCAAATGCCTCGTCAACAGGCGAAAAACATCGGCATTCTCGAGGAGCTCCCGGCAGGAGTACTGTGAAAGTCTTAAGGTCAACAAATAATGGTGTATCGCTTCTGGTGAACTAGCCAGAGTAAGCTTGTAGATGTGACTGTGGTAAAATGGGGAGCAAGTGGCAGGAGTAACTATGACTCTCTTAGGGTTGCCAAATGACTCGTCAAAAGGCGAATTACATCGGCAAACCCGAGGAGCTCCCGGAAGGAGTACTGTGAAAGTCTTAAGGTCAACAAATAATGGCGTATCGCATCTGGTGAACTAGCCAGAGTAAGCTTGTAGATGCGACTGTGGTAAAACGAGGAGCAAGTGGCAGGAGTAACTATGACTCTCTTAAGGTAGCCAAATGCCTCGTCAACAGGCGAATTCCAACGGCAAACTCGAGGAGCTCCCGGAAGGAGTACTGTGAAAGCCTTAAGGTCAACAAATAATGGCGTATCGCTCCTGGTGAACTAGCCAGAGTAAGCTTGTAGATGCGACTGTGGTAAAACGAGGAGCAAGTGGCAGGAGTAACTATGACTCTCTAAAGGTAGCCAAATGCCTCGTCAACAGGCGAATTCCAACGGCAAACTCGAGGAGCTCCCGGAAGGAGTACTGTGAAAGCCTTAAGGTCAACAAATAATGGCGTATCGCTCCTGGTGAACTAGCCAGAGTATGCTTGTAGATGCGACTGTGGTAAAACGAGGAGCAAGTGGCAGGAGTAACTATGACTCTCTTAAGGTAGCCAAATGCCTCGTCAACAGGCGAATTCCAACGGCAAACTCGAGCAGCTCCCGGCAGGAGTACTGTGAAAGTCTTAAGGTCAACAAATAATGGCGTATCGCTTCTGGTGAACTAGCCAGAGTAAGCTTGTAGATGCGACTGTGGTAAAACGAGGAGCAAGTGGCAGGAGTGACTATGACTCTCTTAAGGTAGCCAAATGCCTCGTCAACAGGCGAATTCCAACGGCAAACTCGAGGAGCTCCCGGCAGGAGTACTGTGAAAGTCTTAAGGTCAACAAATAATGGCGTATCGCTTCTGGTGAACTAGCCAGAGTAAGCTTGTAGATGTGACTGTGGTAAAATGGGGAGCAAGTGGCAGGAGTAACTATGACTCTCTTAGGGTTGCCAAATGACTCGTCAAAAGGCGACTTACATCGGCAAACTCGAGGAGCTCCCGGAAGGAGTACTGTGAAAGCCTTAAGGTCAACAAATAATGGCGTATCGCTCCTGGTGAACTAGCCAGAGTAAGCTTGTAGATGTGACTGTGGTAAAATGGGGAGCAAGTGGAGGAGTAACTATGACTCTCTTAGGGTTGCCAAATGACTCGTCAAAAGGCGAATTACATCGGCAAACCCGAGGAGCTCCAGGAAGGAGTACTGTGAAAGTCTTAAGGTCAACAAATAATGGCGTATCGCATCTGGTGAACTAGCCAGAGTAAGCTTGTAGATGCGACTGTGGTAAAACGAGGAGCAAGTGGCAGGAGTAACTATGACTCTCTTAAGGTAGCCAAATGCCTCGTCAACAGGTGAATTCCAACGGCAAACTCGAGGAGCTCCCGGAAGGAGTAATGTGAAAGCCTTAAGGTCAACAAATAATGGCGTATCGCTCCTGGTGAACTAGCCAGAGTATGCTTGTAGATGCGACTGTGGTAAAACGAGGAGCAAGTGGCAGGAGTAACTATGACTCTCTTAAGGTAGCCAAATGCCTCGTCAACAGGCGAATTCCAACGGCAAACTCGAGCAGCTCCCGGCAGGAGTACTGTGAAAGTCTTAAGGTCAACAAATAATGGCGTATCGCTTCTGGTGAACTAGCCAGAGTAAGCTTGTAGATGCGACTGTGGTAAAACGAGGAGCAAGTGGCAGGAGTGACTATGACTCTCTTAAGGTAGCCAAATGCCTCGTCAACAGGCGAATTCCAACGGCAAACTCGAGGAGCTCCCGGCAGGAGTACTGTGAAAGTCTTAAGGTCAACAAATAATGGCCTATCGCTTCTGGTGAACTAGCCAGAGTAAGCTTGTAGATGTGACTGTGGTAAAATGGGGAGCAAGTGGCAGGAGTAACTATGACTCTCTTAGGGTTGCCAAATGACTCGTCAAAAGGCGACTTACATCGGCAAACTCGAGGAGCTCCCGGAAGGAGTACTGTGAAAGCCTTAAGGTCAACAAATAATGGCGTATCGCTCCTGGTGAACTAGCCAGAGTAAGCTTGTAGATGTGACTGTGGTAAAATGGGGAGCAAGTGGCAGGAGTAACTATGACTCTCTTAGGTTTGCCAATTGACTCGTCAAAAGGCGAATTACATCGGCAAAACTCGAGGAGCTCCCGGAAGGAGTACTGTGAAAGCCTTAAGGTCAACAAATAATGGCGTATCGCTCCTGGTGAACTAGCCAGAGTAAGCTTGTAGATGTGACTGTGGTAAAATGGGGAGCAAGTGGAGGAGTAACTATGACTCTCTTAGGGTTGCCAAATGACTCGTCAAAAGGCGAATTACATCGGCAAACCCGAGGAGCTCCAGGAAGGAGTACTGTGAAAGTCTTAAGGTCAACAAATAATGGCGTATCGCATCTGGTGAACTAGCCAGAGTAAGCTTGTAGATGCGACTGTGGTAAAACGAGGAGCAAGTGGCAGGAGTAACTATGACTCTCTTAAGGTAGCCAAATGCCTCGTCAACAGGTGAATTCCAACGGCAAACTCGAGGAGCTCCCGGAAGGAGTAATGTGAAAGCCTTAAGGTCAACAAATAATGGCGTATCGCTCCTGGTGAACTAGCCAGAGTATGCTTGTAGATGCGACTGTGGTAAAACGAGGACCAAGTGGCAGGAGTAACTATGACTCTCTTAAGGTAAACAAATGCCTCGTCAACAGGCGAATTCCAACGGCAAACTCGAGCAGCTCCCGGCAGGAGTACTGTGAAAGTCTTAAGGTCAACAAATAATGGCGTATCGCTTCTGGTGAACTAGCCAGAGTATGCTTGTAGATGCGACTGTGGTAAAACGAGGAGCAAGTGGCAGGAGTAACTATGACTCTCTTAAGGTAGCCAAATGCCTCGTCAAAAGGCGAATTACATCGGTAAACCCGAGGAGCTCCCGGAAGGAGTACTGTGAAAGTCTTAAGGTCAACAAATAATGGCGTATCGCATCTGGTGAACTAGCCAGAGTAAGCTTGTAGATGCGACTGTGGTAAAACGAGGAGCAAGTGGCAGGAGTAACTATGACTCTCTAAAGGTAGCCAAATGCCCCGTCAACAGGCGAATTCCAACGGCAAACTCGAGCAGCTCCCGGAAGGAGTACTGTGAAAGCCTTAAGGTCAACAAATAATGGCGTATCGCTCCTGGTGAACTGGCCAGAGTAAGCTTGTAGATGTGACTGTGTGAAACGGGGTGCAACTGGCAGGAGTAACTATGACTCTCTTAAGGTAGCCAAATGCCTCGTCAACAGGCGAAAAACATCGGCATTCTCGAGGAGCTCCCGGCAGGAGTACTGTGAAAGTCTTAAGGTCAACAAATAATGGTGTATCGCTTCTGGTGAACTAGCCAGAGTAAGCTTGTAGATGTGACTGTGGTAAAATGGGGAGCAAGTGGCAGGAGTAACTATGACTCTCTTAGGGTTGCCAAATGACTCGTCAAAAGGCGAATTACATCGGCAAACCCGAGGAGCTCCCGGAAGGAGTACTGTGAAAGTCTTAAGGTCAACAAATAATGGCGTATCGCATCTGGTGAACTAGCCAGAGTAAGCTTGTAGATGCGACTGTGGTAAAACGAGGAGCAAGTGGCAGGAGTAACTATGACTCTCTTAAGGTAGCCAAATGCCTCGTCAACAGGCGAATTCCAACGGCAAACTCGAGGAGCTCCCGGAAGGAGTACTGTGAAAGCCTTAAGGTCAACAAATAATGGCGTATCGCTCCTGGTGAACTAGCCAGAGTAAGCTTGTAGATGCGACTGTGGTAAAACGAGGAGCAAGTGGCAGGAGTAACTATGACTCTCTAAAGGTAGCCAAATGCCTCGTCAACAGGCGAATTCCAACGGCAAACTCGAGGAGCTCCCGGAAGGAGTACTGTGAAAGCCTTAAGGTCAACAAATAATGGCGTATCGCTCCTGGTGAACTAGCCAGAGTATGCTTGTAGATGCGACTGTGGTAAAACGAGGAGCAAGTGGCAGGAGTAACTATGACTCTCTTAAGGTAGCCAAATGCCTCGTCAACAGGCGAATTCCAACGGCAAACTCGAGCAGCTCCCGGCAGGAGTACTGTGAAAGTCTTAAGGTCAACAAATAATGGCGTATCGCTTCTGGTGAACTAGCCAGAGTAAGCTTGTAGATGTGACTGTGGTAAAATGGGGAGCAAGTGGCAGGAGTAACTATGACTCTCTTAAGGTAGCCAAATGCCTCGTCAACAGGCGAATTCCAACGGCAAACTCGAGCAGCTCCCGGAAGGAGTACTGTGAAAGCCTTAAGGTCAACAAATAATGGCGTATCGCTCCTGGTGAACTGGCCAGAGTAAGCTTGTAGATGTGACTGTGTGAAACGGGGTGCAACTGGCAGGAGTAACTATGACTCTCTTAAGGTAGCCAAATGCCTCGTCAACAGGCGAAAAACATCGGCATTCTCGAGGAGCTCCCGGCAGGAGTACTGTGAAAGTCTTAAGGTCAACAAATAATGGTGTATCGCTTCTGGTGAACTAGCCAGAGTAAGCTTGTAGATGTGACTGTGGTAAAATGGGGAGCAAGTGGCAGGAGTAACTATGACTCTCTTAGGGTTGCCAAATGACTCGTCAAAAGGCGAATTACATCGGCAAACCCGAGGAGCTCCCGGAAGGAGTACTGTGAAAGTCTTAAGGTCAACAAATAATGGCGTATCGCATCTGGTGAACTAGCCAGAATAAGCTTGTAGATGCGACTGTGGTAAAACGAGGAGCAAGTGGCAGGAGTAACTATGACTCTCTTAAGGTAGCCAAATGCCTCGTCAACAGGCGAATTCCAACGGCAAACTCGAGGAGCTCCCGGAAGGAGTACTGTGAAAGCCTTAAGGTCAACAAATAATGGCGTATCGCTCCTGGTGAACTAGCCAGAGTAAGCTTGTAGATGCGACTGTGGTAAAACGAGGAGCAAGTGGCAGGAGTAACTATGACTCTCTAAAGGTAGCCAAATGCCTCGTCAACAGGCGAATTCCAACGGCAAACTCGAGGAGCTCCCGGAACGAGTACTGTGAAAGCCTTAAGGTCAACAAATAATGGCGTATCGCTCCTGGTGAACTAGCCAGAGTATGCTTGTAGATGCGACTGTGGTAAAACGAGGAGCAAGTGGCAGGAGTAACTATGACTCTCTTAAGGTAGCCAAATGCCTCGTCAACAGGCGAATTCCAACGGCAAACTCGAGCAGCTCCCGGCAGGAGTACTGTGAAAGTCTTAAGGTCAACAAATAATGGCGTATCGCTTCTGGTGAACTAGCCAGAGTAAGCTTGTAGATGCGACTGTGGTAAAACGAGGAGCAAGTGGCAGGAGTGACTATGACTCTCTTAAGGTAGCCAAATGCCTCGTCAACAGGCGAATTCCAACGGCAAACTCGAGCAGCTCCCGGCAGGAGTACTGTGAAAGTCTTAAGGTCAACAAATAATGGCGTATCGCTTCTGGTGAACTAGCCAGAGTAAGCTTGTAGATGTGACTGTGGTAAAATGGGGAGCAAGTGGCAGGAGTAACTATGACTCTCTTAGGGTTGCCAAATGACTCGTCAAAAGGCGAATTACATCGGTAAACCCGAGGAGCTCCCGGAAGGAGTACTGTGAAAGTCTTAAGGTCAACAAATAATGGCGTATCGCATCTGGTGAACTAGCCAGAGTAAGCTTGTAGATGCGACTGTGGTAAAACGAGGAGCAAGTGGCAGGAGTAACTATGACTCTCTAAAGGTAGCCAAATGCCTCGTCAACAGGCGAATTCCAACGGCAAACTCGAGGAGCTCCCGGAAGGAGTACTGTGAAAGCCTTAAGGTCAACAAATAATGGCGTATCGCTCCTGGTGAACTAGCCAGAGTATGCTTGTAGATGCGACTGTGGTAAAACGAGGAGCAAGTGGCAGGAGTAACTATGACTCTCTTAAGGTAGCCAAATGCCTCGTCAACAGGCGAATTCCAACGGCAAACTCGAGCAGCTCCCGGCAGGAGTACTGTGAAAGTCTTAAGGTCAACAAATAATGGCGTATCGCTTCTGGTGAACTAGCCAGAGTAAGCTTGTAGATGCGACTGTGGTAAAACGAGGAGCAAGTGGCAGGAGTAACTATGACTCTCTTAAGGTAGCCAAATGCCTCGTCAACAGGCGAATTCCAACGGCAAACTCGAGGAGCTCCCGGCAGGAGTACTGTGAAAGTCTTAAGGTCAACAAATAATGGCGTATCGCTTCTGGTGAACTAGCCAGAGTAAGCTTGTAGATGTGACTGTGGTAAAATGGGGAGCAAGTGGCAGGAGTAACTATGACTCTCTTAGGGTTGCCAAATGACTCGTCAAAAGGCGACTTACATCGGCAAACTCGAGGAGCTCCCGGAAGGAGTACTGTGAAAGCCTTAAGGTCAACAAATAATGGCGTATCGCTCCTGGTGAACTAGCCAGAGTAAGCTTGTAGATGTGACTGTGGTAAAATGGGGAGCAAGTGGCAGGAGTAACTATGACTCTCTTAGGTTTGCCAAATGACTCGTCAAAAGGCGAATTACATCGGCAAACTCGAGGAGCTCCCGGAAGGAGTACTGTGAAAGCCTTAAGGTCAACAAATAATGGCGTATCGCTCCTGGTGAACTAGCCAGAGTAAGCTTGTAGATGTGACTGTGGTAAAATGGGGAGCAAGTGGAGGAGTAACTATGACTCTCTTAGGGTTGCCAAATGACTCGTCAAAAGGCGAATTACATCGGCAAACCAAAGGAGCTCCAGGAAGGAGTACTGTGAAAGTCTTAAGGTCAACAAATAATGGCGTATCGCATCTGGTGAACTAGCCAGAGTAAGCTTGTAGATGCGACTGTGGTAAAACGAGGAGCAAGTGGCAGGAGTAACTATGACTCTCTTAAGGTAGCCAAATGCCTCGTCAACAGGTGAATTCCAACGGCAAACTCGAGGAGCTCCCGGAAGGAGTAATGTGAAAGCCTTAAGGTCAACAAATAATGGCGTATCGCTCATGGTGAACTAGCCAGAGTATGCTTGTAGATGCGACTGTGGTAAAACGAGGACCAAGTGGCAGGAGTAACTATGACTCTCTTAAGGTAGCCAAATGCCTCGTCAACAGGCGAATTCCAACGGCAAACTCGAGCAGCTCCCGGCAGGAGTACTGTGAAAGTCTTAAGGTCAACAAATAATGGCGTATCGCTTCTGGTGAACTAGCCAGAGTAAGCTTGTAGATGCGACTGTGGTAAAACGAGGAGCAAGTGGCAGGAGTAACTATGACTCTCTTAAGGTAGCCAAATGCCTCGTCAAAAGGCGAATTACATCGGTAAACCCGAGGAGCTCCCGGAAGGAGTACTGTGAAAGTCTTAAGGTCAACAAATAATGGCGTATCGCATCTGGTGAACTAGCCAGAGTAAGCTTGTAGATGCGACTGTGGTAAAACGAGGAGCAAGTGGCAGGAGTAACTATGACTCTCTAAAGGTAGCCAAATGCCTCGTCAACAGGCGAATTCCAACGGCAAACTCGAGCAGCTCCCGGAAGGAGTACTGTGAAAGCCTTAAGGTCAACAAATAATGGCGTATCGCTCCTGGTGAACTGGCCAGAGTAAGCTTGTAGATGTGACTGTGTGAAACGGGGTGCAACTGGCAGGAGTAACTATGACTCTCTTAAGGTAGCCAAATGCCTCGTCAACAGGCGAAAAACATCGGCATTCTCGAGGAGCTCCCGGCAGGAGTACTGTGAAAGTCTTAAGGTCAACAAATAATGGTGTATCGCTTCTGGTGAACTAGCCAGAGTAAGCTTGTAGATGTGACTGTGGTAAAATGGGGAGCAAGTGGCAGGAGTAACTATGACTCTCTTAGGGTTGCCAAATGACTCGTCAAAAGGCGAATTACATCGGCAAACCCGAGGAGCTCCCGGAAGGAGTACTGTGAAAGTCTTAAGGTCAACAAATAATGGCGTATCGCATCTGGTGAACTAGCCAGAGTGAGCTTGTAGATGCGACTGTGGTAAAACGAGGAGCAAGTGGCAGGAGTAACTATGACTCTCTTAAGGTAGCCAAATGCCTCGTCAACAGGCGAATTCCAACGGCAAACTCGAGGAGCTCCCGGAAGGAGTACTGTGAAAGCCTTAAGGTCAACAAATAATGGCGTATCGCTCCTGGTGAACTAGCCAGAGTAAGCTTGTAGATGCGACTGTGGTTAAACGAGGAGCAAGTGGCAGGAGTAACTATGACTCTCTAAAGGTAGCCAAATGCCTCGTCAACAGGCGAAATCCAACGGCAAACTCGAGGAGCTCCCGGAAGGAGTACTGTGAAAGCCTTAAGGTCAACAAATAATGGCGTATCGCTCCTGGTGAACTAGCCAGAGTATGCTTGTAGATGCGACTGTGGTAAAACGAGGAGCAAGTGGCAGGAGTAACTATGACTCTCTTAAGGTAGCCAAATGCCTCGTCAACAGGCGAATTCCAACGGCAAACTCGAGCAGCTCCCGGCAGGAGTACTGTGAAAGTCTTAAGGTCAACAAATAATGGCGTATCGCTTCTGGTGAACTAGCCAGAGTAAGCTTGTAGATGCGACTGTGGTAAAACGAGGAGCAAGTGGCAGGAGTAACTATGACTCTCTTAAGGTAGCCAAATGCCTCGTCAACAGGCGAATTCCAACGGCAAACTCGAGCAGCTCCCGGCAGGAGTACTGTGAAAGTCTTAAGGTCAACAAATAATGGCGTATCGCTTCTGGTGAACTAGCCAGAGTAAGCTTGTAGATGTGACTGTGGTAAAATGGGGAGCAAGTGGCAGGAGTAACTATGACTCTCTTAGGGTTGCCAAATGACTCGTCAAAAGGCGAATTACATCGGTAAACCCGAGGAGCTCCCGGAAGGAGTACTGTGAAAGTGTTAAGGTCAACAAATAATGGCGTATCGCATCTGGTGAACTAGCCAGAGTAAGCTTGTAGATGCGACTGTGGTAAAACGAGGAGCAAGTGGCAGGAGTAACTATGACTCTCTAAAGGTAGCCAAATGCCTCGTCAACAGGCGAATTCCAACGGCAAACTCGAGGAGCTCCCGGAAGGAGTACTGTGAAAGCCTTAAGGTCAACAAATAATGGCGTATCGCTCCTGGTGAACTAGCCAGAGTATGCTTGTAGATGCGACTGTGGTAAAACGAGGAGCAAGTGGCAGGAGTAACTATGACTCTCTTAAGGTAGCCAAATGCCTCGTCAACAGGCGAATTCCAACGGCAAACTCGAGCAGCTCCCGGCAGGAGTACTGTGAAAGTCTTAAGGTCAACAAATAATGGCGTATCGCTTCTGGTGAACTAGCCAGAGTAAGCTTGTAGATGCGACTGTGGTAAAACGAGGAGCAAGTGGCAGGAGTAACTATGACTCTCTTAAGGTAGCCAAATGCCTCGTCAACAGGCGAATTCCAACGGCAAACTCGAGGAGCTCCCGGCAGGAGTACTGTGAAAGTCTTAAGGTCAACAAATAATGGCGTATCGCTTCTGGTGAACTAGCCAGAGTAAGCTTGTAGATGTGACTGTGGTAAAATGGGGAGCAAGTGGCAGGAGTAACTATGACTCTCTTAGGTTTGCCAAATGACTCGTCAAAAGGCGAATTACATCGGCAAACTCGAGGAGCTCCCGGAAGGAGTACTGTGAAAGCCTTAAGGTCAACAAATAATGGCGTATCGCTCCTGGTGAACTAGCCAGAGTAAGCTTGTAGATGTGACTGTGGTAAAATGGGGAGCAAGTGAAGGAGTAACTATGACTCTCTTAGGGTTGCCAAATGACTCGTCAAAAGGCGAATTACATCGGCAAACCCGAGGAGCTCCCGGAAGGAGTACTGTGAAAGTCTTAAGGTCAACAAATAATGGCGTATCGCATCTGGTGAACTAGCCAGAGTAAGCTTGTAGATGCGACTGTGGTAAAACGAGGAGCAAGTGGCAGGAGTAACTATGACTCTCTTAAGGTAGCCAAATGCCTCGTCAACAGGTGAATTCCAACGGCAAACTCGAGGAGCTCCCGGAAGGAGTAATGTGAAAGCCTTAAGGTCAACAAATAATGGCGTATCGCTCCTGGTGAACTAGCCAGAGTATGCTTGTAGATGCGACTGTGGTAAAACGAGGACCAAGTGGCAGGAGTAACTATGACTCTCTTAAGGTAGCCAAATGCCTCGTCAACAGGCGAATTCCAACGGCAAACTCGAGCAGCTCCCGGCAGGAGTACTGTGAAAGTCTTAAGGTCAACAAATAATGGCGTATCGCTTCTGGTGAACTAGCCAGAGTATGCTTGTAGATGCGACTGTGGTATAACGAGGAGCAAGTGGCAGGAGTAACTATGACTCTCTTAAGGTAGCCAAATGCCTCGTCAACAGGCGAATTCCAACGGCAAACTCGAGCAGCTCCCGGCAGGAGTACTGTGAAAGTCTTAAGGTCAACAAATAATGGCGTATCGCTTCTGGTGAACTAGCCAGAGTAAGCTTGTAGATGTGACTGTGGTAAAATGGGGAGCAAGTGGCAGGAGTAACTATGACTCTCTTAGGGTTGCCAAATGACTCGTCAAAAGGCGAATTACATCGGTAAACCCGAGGAGCTCCCGGAAGGAGTACTGTGAAAGTCTTAAGGTCAACAAATAATGGCGTATCGCATCTGGTGAACTAGCCAGAGTAAGCTTGTAGATGCGACTGTGGTAAAACGAGGAGCAAGTGGCAGGAGTAACTATGACTCTCTAAAGGTAGCCAAATGCCTCGTCAACAGGCGAATTCCAACGGCAAACTCGAGGAGCTCCCGGAAGGAGTACTGTGAAAGCCTTAAGGTCAACAAATAATGGCGTATCGCTCCTGGTGAACTAGCCAGAGTATGCTTGTAGATGCGACTGTGGTAAAACGAGGAGCAAGTGGCAGGAGTAACTATGACTCTCTTAAGGTAGCCAAATGCCTCGTCAACAGGCGAATTCCAACGGCAAACTCGAGCAGCTCCCGGCAGGAGTACTGTGAAAGTCTTAAGGTCAACAAATAATGGCGTATCGCTTCTGGTGAACTAGCCAGAGTAAGCTTGTAGATGCGACTGTGGTAAAACGAGGAGCAAGTGGCAGGAGTAACTATGACTCTCTTAAGGTAGCCAAATGCCTCGTCAACAGGCGAATTCCAACGGCAAACTCGAGGAGCTCCCGGCAGCAGTACTGTGAAAGTCTTAAGGTCAACAAATAATGGCGTATCGCTTCTGGTGAACTAGCCAGAGTAAGCTTGTAGATGTGACTGTGGTAAAATGGGGAGCAAGTGGCAGGAGTAACTATGACTCTCTTAGGGTTGCCAAATGACTCGTCAAAAGGCGACTTACATCGGCAAACTCGAGGAGCTCCCGGAAGGAGTACTGTGAAAGCCTTAAGGTCAACAAATAACGGCGTATCGCTCCTGGTGAACTAGCCAGAGTAAGCTTGTAGATGCGACTGTGGTAAAACGAGGAGCAAGTGGCAGGAGTAACTATGACTCTCTTAAGGTAGCCAAATGCCTCGTCAACAGGCGAATTCCATCGGCAAACTCGAGCAGCTCCCGGAAGGAGTACTGTGAAAGCCTTAAGGTCAACAAATAATGGCGTATAGCTCCTGGTGAACTAGCAAGAGTAAGCTTGTAGATGTGACTGTGGTAAAATGGGGAGCAAGTGGCAGGAGTAACTATGACTCTCTTAGGGTTGCCAAATGACTCGTCAAAAGGCGAATTACATCGGCAAACTCGAGGAGCTCCCGGAAGGGGTACTGTGAAAGCCTTAAGGTCAACAAATAATGGCGTATCGCTCCTGGTGAACTAGCCAGAGTAAGCTTGTAGATGTGACTGTGTGAAACGGGGTGCAACTGGCAGGAGTAACTATGACTCTCTTAAGGTAGCCAAATGCCTCGTCAACAGGCGAAAAACATCGGCATTCTCGAGGAGCTCCCGGCAGGAGTACTGTGAAAGTCTTAAGGTCAACAAATAATGGTGTATCGCTTCTGGTGAACTAGCCAGAGTAAGCTTGTAGATGTGACTGTGGTAAAATGGGGAGCAAGTGGCAGGAGTAACTATGACTCTCTTAGGGTTGCCAAATGACTCGTCAAAAGGCGAATTACATCGGCAAACCCGAGGAGATCCCGGAAGGAGTACTGTGAAAGTCTTAAGGTCAACAAATAATGGCGTATCGCATCTGGTGAACTAGCCAGAGTGAGCTTGTAGATGCGACTGTGGTAAAACGAGGAGCAAGTGGCAGGAGTAACTATGACTCTCTTAAGGTAGCCAAATGCCTCGTCAACAGGCGAATTCCAACGGCAAACTCGAGGAGCTCCCGGAAGGAGTACTGTGAAAGCCTTAAGGTCAACAAATAATGGCGTATCGCTCCTGGTGAACTAGCCAGAGTAAGCTTGTAGATGCGACTGTGGTAAAACGAGGAGCAAGTGGCAGGAGTAACTATGACTCTCTAAAGGTAGCCAAATGCCTCGTCAACAGGCGAATTCCAACGGCAAACTCGAGGAGCTCCCGGAAGGAGTACTGTGAAAGCCTTAAGGTCAACAAATAATGGCGTATCGCTCCTGGTGAACTAGCCAGAGTATGCTTGTAGATGCGACTGTGGTAAAACGAGGAGCAAGTGGCAGGAGTAACTATGACTCTCTTAAGGTAGCCAAATGCCTCGTCAACAGGCGAATTCCAACGGCAAACTCGAGCAGCTCCCGGCAGGAGTACTGTGAAAGTCTTAAGGTCAACAAATAATGGCGTATCGCTTCTGGTGAACTAGCCAGAGTAAGCTTGTAGATGCGACTGTGGTAAAACGAGGAGCAAGTGGCAGGAGTAACTATGACTCTCTTAAGGTAGCCAAATGCCTCGTCAACAGGCGAATTCCAACGGCAAACTCGAGCAGCTCCCGGCAGGAGTACTGTGAAAGTCTTAAGGTCAACAAATAATGGCGTATCGCTTCTGGTGAACTAGCCAGAGTAAGCTTGTAGATGTGACTGTGGTAAAATGGGGAGCAAGTGGCAGGAGTAACTATGACTCTCTTAGGGTTGCCAAATGACTCGTCAAAAGGCGAATTACATCGGTAAACCCGAGGAGCTCCCGGAAGGAGTACTGTGAAAGTCTTAAGGTCAACAAATAATGGCGTATCGCATCTGGTGAACTAGCCAGAGTAAGCTTGTAGATGCGACTGTGGTAAAACGAGGAGCAAGTGGCAGGAGTAACTATGACTCTCTAAAGGTAGCCAAATGCCTCGTCAACAGGCGAATTCCAACGGCAAACTCGAGGAGCTCCCGGAAGGAGTACTGTGAAAGCCTTAAGGTCAACAAATAATGGCGTATCGCTCCTGGTGAACTAGCCAGAGTATGCTTGTAGATGCGACTGTGGTAAAACGAGGAGCAAGTGGCAGGAGTAACTATGACTCTCTTAAGGTAGCCAAATGCCTCGTCAACAGGCGAATTCCAACGGCAAACTCGAGCAGCTCCCGGCAGGAGTACTGTGAAAGTCTTAAGGTCAACAAATAATGGCGTATCGCTTCTGGTGAACTAGCCAGAGTAAGCTTGTAGATGCGACTGTGGTAAAACGAGGAGCAAGTGGCAGGAGTAACTATGACTCTCTTAAGGTAGCCAAATGCCTCGTCAACAGGCGAATTCCAACGGCAAACTCGAGGAGCTCCCGGCAGGAGTACTGTGAAAGTCTTAAGGTCAACAAATAATGGCGTATCGCTTCTGGTGAACTAGCCAGAGTAAGCTTGTAGATGTGACTGTGGTAAAATGGGGAGCAAGTGGCAGGAGTAACTATGACTCTCTTAGGTTTGCCAAATGACTCGTCAAAAGGCGAATTACATCGGCAAACTCGAGGAGCTCCCGGAAGGAGTACTGTGAAAGCCTTAAGGTCAACAAATAATGGCGTATCGCTCCTGGTGAACTAGCCAGAGTAAGCTTGTAGATGTGACTGTGGTAAAATGGGGAGCAAGTGGAGGAGTAACTATGACTCTCTTAGGGTTGCCAAATGACTCGTCAAAAGGCGAATTACATCGGCAAACCCGAGGAGCTCCCGGAAGGAGTACTGTGAAAGTCTTAAGGTCAACAAATAATGGCGTATCGCATCTGGTGAACTAGCCAGAGTAAGCTTGTAGATGCGACTGTGGTAAAACGAGGAGCAAGTGGCAGGAGTAACTATGACTCTCTTAAGGTAGCCAAATGCCTCGTCAACAGGTGAATTCCAACGGCAAACTCGAGGAGCTCCCGGAAGGAGTAATGTGAAAGCCTTAAGGTCAACAAATAATGGCGTATCGCTCCTGGTGAACTAGCCAGAGTATGCTTGTAGATGCGACTGTGGTAAAACGAGGACCAAGTGGCAGGAGTAACTATGACTCTCTTAAGGTAGCCAAATGCCTCGTCAACAGGCGAATTCCAACGGCAAACTCGAGCAGCTCCCGGCAGGAGTACTGTGAAAGTCTTAAGGTCAACAAATAATGGCGTATCGCTTCTGGTGAACTAGCCAGAGTATGCTTGTAGATGCGACTGTGGTATAACGAGGAGCAAGTGGCAGGAGTAACTATGACTCTCTTAAGGTAGCCAAATGCCTCGTCAACAGGCGAATTCCAACGGCAAACTCGAGCAGCTCCCGGCAGGAGTACTGTGAAAGTCTTAAGGTCAACAAATAATGGCGTATCGCTTCTGGTGAACTAGCCAGAGTAAGCTTGTAGATGTGACTGTGGTAAAATGGGGAGCAAGTGGCAGGAGTAACTATGACTCTCTTAGGGTTGCCAAATGACTCGTCAAAAGGCGAATTACATCGGTAAACCCGAGGAGCTCCCGGAAGGAGTACTGTGAAAGTCTTAAGGTCAACAAATAATGGCGTATCGCATCTGGTGAACTAGCCAGAGTAAGCTTGTAGATGCGACTGTGGTAAAACGAGGAGCAAGTGGCAGGAGTAACTATGACTCTCTAAAGGTAGCCAAATGCCTCGTCAACAGGCGAATTCCAACGGCAAACTCGAGGAGCTCCCGGAAGGAGTACTGTGAAAGCCTTAAGGTCAACAAATAATGGCGTATCGCTCCTGGTGAACTAGCCAGAGTATGCTTGTAGATGCGACTGTGGTAAAACGAGGAGCAAGTGGCAGGAGTAACTATGACTCTCTTAAGGTAGCCAAATGCCTCGTCAACAGGCGAATTCCAACGGCAAACTCGAGCAGCTCCCGGCAGGAGTACTGTGAAAGTCTTAAGGTCAACAAATAATGGCGTATCGCTTCTAGTGAACTAGCCAGAGTAAGCTTGTAGATGCGACTGTGGTAAAACGAGGAGCAAGTGGCAGGAGTAACTATGACTCTCTTAAGGTAGCCAAATGCCTCGTCAACAGGCGAATTCCAACGGCAAACTCGAGGAGCTCCCGGCAGGAGTACTGTGAAAGTCTTAAGGTCAACAAATAATGGCGTATCGCTTCTGGTGAACTAGCCAGAGTAAGCTTGTAGATGTGACTGTGGTAAAATGGGGAGCAAGTGGCAGGAGTAACTATGACTCTCTTAGGGTTGCCAAATGACTCGTCAAAAGGCGACTTACATCGGCAAACTCGAGGAGCTCCCGGAAGGAGTACTGTGAAAGCCTTAAGGTCAACAAATAATGGCGTATCGCTCCTGGTGAACTAGCCAGAGTAAGCTTGTAGATGCGACTGTGGTAAAACGAGGAGCAAGTGGCAGGAGTAACTATGACTCTCTTAAGGTAGCCAAATGCCTCGTCAACAGGCGAATTCCAACGGCAAACTCGAGCAGCTCCCGGAAGGAGTACTGTGAAAGCCTTAAGGTCAACAAATAATGGCGTATCGCTCCTGGTGAACTAGCCAGAGTAAGCTTGTAGATGTGACTGTGGTAAAATGGGGAGCAAGTGGCAGGAGTAACTATGACTCTCTTAGGGTTGCCAAATGACTCGTCAAAAGGCGAATTACATCGGCAAACTCGAGGAGCTCCCGGAAGGGGTACTGTGAAAGCCTTAAGGTCAACAAATAATGGCGTATCGCTCCTGGTGAACTAGCCAGAGTAAGCTTGTAGATGCGACTGTGGTAAAACGAGGAGCAAGTGGCAGGAGTAACTATGACTCTCTTAAGGTAGCCAAATGCCTCGTCAACAGGCGAATTCCAACGGCAAACTCGAGCAGCTCCCGGAAGGAGTACTGTGAAAGCCTTAAGGTCAACAAATAATGGCGTATCGCTCCTGGTGAACTAGCCAGAGTAAGCTTGTAGATGCGACTGTGGTAAAACGAGGAGCAAGTGGCAGGAGTAACTATGACTCTCTAAAGGTAGCCAAATGCCTCGTCAACAGGCGAATTCCAACGGCAAACTCGAGGAGCTCCCGGAAGGAGTACTGTGAAAGCCTTAAGGTCAACAAATAATGGCGTATCGCTCCTGGTGAACTAGCCAGAGTATGCTTGTAGATGCGACTGTGGTAAAACGAGGAGCAAGTGGCAGGAGTAACTATGACTCTCTTAAGGTAGCCAAATGCCTCGTCAACAGGCGAATTCCAACGGCAAACTCGAGCAGCTCCCGGCAGGAGTACTGTGAAAGTCTTAAGGTCAACAAATAATGGCGTATCGCTTCTGGTGAACTAGCCAGAGTAAGCTTGTAGATGCGACTGTGGTAAAACGAGGAGCAAGTGGCAGGAGTAACTATGACTCTCTTAAGGTAGCCAAATGCCTCGTCAACAGGCGAATTCCAACGGCAAACTCGAGCAGCTCCCGGCAGGAGTACTGTGAAAGTCTTAAGGTCAACAAATAATGGCGTATCGCTTCTGGTGAACTAGCCAGAGTAAGCTTGTAGATGTGACTGTGGTAAAATGGGGAGCAAGTGGCAGGAGTAACTATGACTCTCTTAGGGTTGCCAAATGACTCGTCAAAAGGCGAATTACATCGGTAAACCCGAGGAGCTCCCGGAAGGAGTACTGTGAAAGTCTTAAGGTCAACAAATAATGGCGTATCGCATCTGGTGAACTAGCCAGAGTAAGCTTGTAGATGCGACTGTGGTAAAACGAGGAGCAAGTGGCAGGAGTAACTATGACTCTCTAAAGGTAGCCAAATGCCTCGTCAACAGGCGAATTCCAACGGCAAACTCGAGGAGCTCCCGGAAGGAGTACTGTGAAAGCCTTAAGGTCAACAAATAATGGCGTATCGCTCCTGGTGAACTAGCCAGAGTATGCTTGTAGATGCGACTGTGGTAAAACGAGGAGCAAGTGGCAGGAGTAACTATGACTCTCTTAAGGTAGCCAAATGCCTCGTCAACAGGCGAATTCCAACGGCAAACTCGAGCAGCTCCCGGCAGGAGTACTGTGAAAGTCTTAAGGTCAACAAATAATGGCGTATCGCTTCTGGTGAACTAGCCAGAGTAAGCTTGTAGATGCGACTGTGGTAAAACGAGGAGCAAGTGGCAGGAGTAACTATGACTCTCTTAAGGTAGCCAAATGCCTCGTCAACAGGCGAATTCCAACGGCAAACTCGAGGAGCTCCCGGCAGGAGTACTGTGAAAGTCTTAAGGTCAACAAATAATGGCGTATCGCTTCTGGTGAACTAGCCAGAGTAAGCTTGTAGATGTGACTGTGGTAAAATGGGGAGCAAGTGGCAGGAGTAACTATGACTCTCTTAGGGTTGCCAAATGACTCGTCAAAAGGCGACTTACATCGGCAAACTCGAGGAGCTCCCGGAAGGAGTACTGTGAAAGCCTTAAGGTCAACAAATAATGGCGTATCGCTCCTGGTGAACTAGCCAGAGTAAGCTTGTAGATGTGACTGTGGTAAAATGGGGAGCAAGTGGCAGGAGTAACTATGACTCTCTTAGGTTTGCCAAATGACTCGTCAAAAGGCGAATTACATCGGCAAACTCGAGGAGCTCCCGGAAGGAGTACTGTGAAAGCCTTAAGGTCAACAAATAATGGCGTATCGCTCCTGGTGAACTAGCCAGAGTAAGCTTGTAGATGTGACTGTGGTAAAATGGGGAGCAAGTGGAGGAGTAACTATGACTCTCTTAGGGTTGCCAAATGACTCGTCAAAAGGCGAATTACATCGGCAAACCCGAGGAGCTCCCGGAAGGAGTACTGTGAAAGTCTTAAGGTCAACAAATAATGGCGTATCGCATCTGGTGAACTAGCCAGAGTAAGCTTGTAGATGCGACTGTGGTAAAACGAGGAGCAAGTGGCAGGAGTAACTATGACTCTCTTAAGGTAGCCAAATGCCTCGTCAACAGGTGAATTCCAACGGCAAACTCGAGGAGCTCCCGGAAGGAGTAATGTGAAAGCCTTAAGGTCAACAAATAATGGCGTATCGCTCCTGGTGAACTAGCCAGAGTATGCTTGTAGATGCGACTGTGGTAAAACGAGGACCAAGTGGCAGGAGTAACTATGACTCTCTTAAGGTAGCCAAATGCCTCGTCAACAGGCGAATTCCAACGGCAAACTCGAGCAGCTCCCGGCAGGAGTACTGTGAAAGTCTTAAGGTCAACAAATAATGGCGTATCGCTTCTGGTGAACTAGCCAGAGTATGCTTGTAGATGCGACTGTGGTATAACGAGGAGCAAGTGGCAGGAGTAACTATGACTCTCTTAAGGTAGCCAAATGCCTCGTCAACAGGCGAATTCCAACGGCAAACTCGAGCAGCTCCCGGCAGGAGTACTGTGAAAGTCTTAAGGTCAACAAATAATGGCGTATCGCTTCTGGTGAACTAGCCAGAGTAAGCTTGTAGATGTGACTGTGGTAAAATGGGGAGCAAGTGGCAGGAGTAACTATGACTCTCTTAGGGTTGCCAAATGACTCGTCAAAAGGCGAATTACATCGGTAAACCCGAGGAGCTCCCGGAAGGAGTACTGTGAAAGTCTTAAGGTCAACAAATAATGGCGTATCGCATCTGGTGAACTAGCCAGAGTAAGCTTGTAGATGCGACTGTGGTAAAACGAGGAGCAAGTGGCAGGAGTAACTATGACTCTCTAAAGGTAGCCAAATGCCTCGTCAACAGGCGAATTCCAACGGCAAACTCGAGGAGCTCCCGGAAGGAGTACTGTGAAAGCCTTAAGGTCAACAAATAATGGCGTATCGCTCCTGGTGAACTAGCCAGAGTATGCTTGTAGATGCGACTGTGGTAAAACGAGGAGCAAGTGGCAGGAGTAACTATGACTCTCTTAAGGTAGCCAAATGCCTCGTCAACAGGCGAATTCCAACGGCAAACTCGAGCAGCTCCCGGAAGGAGTACTGTGAAAGCCTTAACTCTTTGATGCACAGATTTTATGTTTAATTAATTTTTTAATAAAACATGCATTTTCTATGTCTGGTGGGGTTGCTAATAAAGGAAAACATGAATTAAAATTTTTTATTGTATTGATTTTGGTTTTAGATGGTGGTATATATAATATACCACCATGCCACTTAGGGCCGTACCTAAAGTTTTTGAGATATCTTGGTTTGTGCTTGTAACTCACCTTTAAATTCTACTCTAAGCAGTAATAATTAGTATAATTAATGTAAAATAATTTTATTTCTGGCAATTGGTCATTTACAATACAAAATCAAATTACAAACCTTACAAATAAAATATGTTTCTTATTCCTTTTTGTGAAAATCTTGAAAGCACCTTTTTGTTTTGCTAAGGCACAAAGGCACTTTGCATTCAGCGCACATCCAGAAAGTGCGCACTTGCTTCTTTTTTGTACTGCATTTCGCACAACGTCTGGCGGTAGTACGCTCTGGCTGGTGGGATGAATTGTCGAGACGCTGGCGTGAGGAAACATATGGCTTGTTTTTCTTTACGTGGACTTGACTCTCATGAAGTCTAGATGGCCTCAATGGTGTTTTCTGGGTTACTAAGCTTTGCAGGATACTCATCCTGAAGACTTTGGCAGTCATTTTTTCTCTATCGCCTAGTTCCTTCCAAATTATATAGCTGTTGACGATACTGACATCAAGCAGGTGAAAGAATATTCGGTGCCACCACTTTTTACTTCTCCGGCTTATTTCATATGATTTTTTCAGTTGGTCGAACTTGTCGACATTGTTCATGTGTGCATTGTAATCCATCACTGCTTGAGGACAAGGTAGCTCTATGCGTGAACCATCTCTTTCACGGCGAGTCACTGTAGTAACTTCAGGACTGTGAAAATTTGAAAGGAGATGAACAGCTCTCTTATCTTTCCACTTCAAGTAGAGGATGCCACAGTTGCTGACCCTCCAGTCAAATTCACCTCTGCTTAATTCTTTGTCTGTTTTTAATTTGGGTAAATGTTTCCTTGTTGGTTGAACTGTCCCACAGGCATATATGTTTCTCTGCTGTAAACCAGCCAACAAGTTATAGCTATTGAAATAGTTGTCGAAATAAAGATAATGGCCTTTATTTACGAGTTCAGAGGACAAACTCAGCACTACATGCTCCCCAAGGCCTGTTTGCACTGTGTCACCTACTTTTCCGGTGTAAATATCAAATTTCAAGTTGTAAGAGGTCTTGTCACACAGCATCCACACTTTGTAACCACGCTTTATGGGTTTATCTCTCATGTATTGTTTCATACTGTTGCGGCCTTTGAATTTGATCATTGACTCATCAATTGCTAGGTGTTTGCTGGGTTGGTAACACTTGGAAAAAGATTCAGATAGTATCTTGATCACTGGTCGCAGCTTGTACAGTTTGTCATAACCTGGGTGTCCTTTTTCTGGATGCAATGTGTTATCATTCAGATGAATGTTCCTCAGTAACCATCCAAACCGATTTACTGCCATCAGAGATGCAATATAACGATCATGAAGTTCTGGGGCACTAGACCAGTAGTCTCTGTATGCTGGCATACGCTTTATACCCATCAAAATGTTGATTCCCAGGAAAGTTCGTATTTCATTGTCAGTTGTTGGAGTGAAAGACTTGCCAGATTGCGTCGCATATAAATTTGTTTGGAAAACGATTAGCTCAACTAGCTCTTTTGGAAATATTTTTTCGAATATATCGATAGGTTCTGGATCATCAATGTCCCTAATAAAAGCACTTGGTCCTGATTCACTGTCGAACTGCATTCCTGAGGTAGCATTGAATTGTTGTCCCCAAGTTGGCGCTGTGTCAGCAGCGCGTTTTGGCGGAGTGGACTCACTTTCTTCCTCGCTCTCTGAAACTTCGCCTTCAGACGACACAATAGCCTCCGCAACAATGCTTGCTTCATAATCAGATTCGTCATCTGTGGTGTCAACAGTGGAATCCTCGTCTGATGGAATTTCACACAATAATCGTTCGATTTCTTCATCTCGTAAGCCTCTTCTTGACATTTTCATTTTCAAACAACAGCCTGAATCCAAGTAAAGAATACGTAAGCAAAACAAAATGGAGAAAGAGCTAAAATAAGTCACAACACAATTAAAAACTAAACTTTGTAGCGGAGGATTTCGAATTTTATACTAGGAAACGAAATGCAATAGAATACTGCTACATGCACGGTGGTACAAATAATATACCACCAAAATAAATTGTATATAAATAACGGAAGATTGTGCATATGAATGTATACATGGGTTCATACCGTAGCTGTGACGTCCAAGATATGGAAAAAACACAGGCGCAACAAGAAATTCGTTATAAACCACTATTCACACGCAAAAACCATGCACAACTCAGCACGCAGCTTTCACAGTTGTAATCTATGCAATTCTTGGCGGGAACTGATTCCTTATAGGCAGTGAGTGCCATCTGTCTGATAAGTAGAGAACTAGGTGAGCATATTAGAGTGGTGGTCGTGCAGTTAAACCACTGTGCAAAGAGCCAAGAAAATTTTCAAAAGGTGGTATACTATGTATACCACCGTGCTCCAAAGAGTTAAGGTCAACAAATAATGGCGTATCGCTCCTGGTGAACTAGCCAGAGTAAGCTTGTAGATGTGACTGTGGTAAAATGGGGAGCAAGTGGCAGGAGTAACTATGACTCTCTTAGGGTTGCCAAATGACTCGTCAAAAGGCGAATTACATCGGCAAACTCGAGGAGCTCCCGGAAGGGGTACTGTGAAAGCCTTAAGGTCAACAAATAATGGCGTATCGCTCCTGGTGAACTAGCCAGAGTAAGCTTGTAGATGTGACTGTGTGAAACGGGGTGCAACTGGCAGGAGTAACTATGACTCTCTTAAGGTAGCCAAATGCCTCGTCAACAGGCGAAAAACATCGGCATTCTCGAGGAGCTCCCGGCAGGAGTACTGTGAAAGTCTTAAGGTCAACAAATAATGGTGTATCGCTTCTGGTGAACTAGCCAGAGTAAGCTTGTAGATGTGACTGTGGTAAAATGGGGAGCAAGTGGCAGGAGTAACTATGACTCTCTTAGGGTTGCCAAATGACTCGTCAAAAGGCGAATTACATCGGCAAACCCGAGGAGCTCCCGGAAGGAGTACTGTGAAAGTCTTAAGGTCAACAAATAATGGCGTATCGCATCTGGTGAACTAGCCAGAGTAAGCTTGTAGATGCGACTGTGGTAAAACGAGGAGCAAGTGGCAGGAGTAACTATGACTCTCTTAAGGTAGCCAAATGCCTCGTCAACAGGCGAATTCCAACGGCAAACTCGAGGAGCTCCCGGAAGGAGTACTGTGAAAGCCTTAAGGTCAACAAATAATGGCGTATCGCTCCTGGTGAACTAGCCAGAGTATGCTTGTAGATGCGACTGTGGTAAAACGAGGAGCAAGTGGCAGGAGTAACTATGACTCTCTTAAGGTAGCCAAATGCCTCGTCAACAGGCGAATTCCAACGGCAAACTCGAGCAGCTCCCGGCAGGAGTACTGTGAAAGTCTTAAGGTCAACAAATAATGGCGTATCGCTTCTGGTGAACTAGCCAGAGTAAGCTTGTAGATGTGACTGTGGTAAAATGGGGAGCAAGTGGCAGGAGTAACTATGACTCTCTTAGGGTTGCCAAATGACTCGTCAAAAGGCGAATTACATCGGTAAACCCGAGGAGCTCCCGGAAGGAGTACTGTGAAAGTCTTAAGGTCAACAAATAATGGCGTATCGCATCTGGTGAACTAGCCAGAGTAAGCTTGTAGATGCGACTGTGGTAAAACGAGGAGCAAGTGGCAGGAGTAACTATGACTCTCTAAAGGTAGCCAAATGCCTCGTCAACAGGCGAATTCCAACGGCAAACTCGAGGAGCTCCCGGAAGGAGTACTGTGAAAGCCTTAAGGTCAACAAATAATGGCGTATCGCTCCTGGTGAACTAGCCAGAGTATGCTTGTAGATGCGACTGTGGTAAAACGAGGAGCAAGTGGCAGGAGTAACTATGACTCTCTTAAGGTAGCCAAATGCCTCGTCAACAGGCGAATTCCAACGGCAAACTCGAGCAGCTCCCGGCAGGAGTACTGTGAAAGTCTTAAGGTCAACAAATAATGGCGTATCGCTTCTGGTGAACTAGCCAGAGTAAGCTTGTAGATGTGACTGTGGTAAAATGGGGAGCAAGTGGCAGGAGTAACTATGACTCTCTTAGGGTTGCCAAATGACTCGTCAAAAGGCGACTTACATCGGCAAACTCGAGGAGCTCCCGGAAGGAGTACTGTGAAAGCCTTAAGGTCAACAAATAATGGCGTATCGCTCCTGGTGAACTAGCCAGAGTAAGCTTGTAGATGCGACTGTGGTAAAACGAGGAGCAAGTGGCAGGAGTAACTATGACTCTCTAAAGGTAGCCAAATGCCTCGTCAACAGGCGAATTCCAACGGCAAACTCGAGGAGCTCCCGGAAGGAGTACTGTGAAAGCCTTAAGGTCAACAAATAATGGCGTATCGCTCCTGGTGAACTAGCCAGAGTATGGTTGTAGATGCGACTGTGGTAAAACGAGGAGCAAGTGGCAGGAGTAACTATGACTCTCTTAAGGTAGCCAAATGCCTCGTCAACAGGCGAATTCCAACGGCAAACTCGAGCAGCTCCCGGCAGGAGTACTGTGAAAGTCTTAAGGTCAACAAATAATGGCGTATCGCTTCTGGTGAACTAGCCAGAGTAAGCTTGTAGATGCGACTGTGGTAAAACGAGGAGCAAGTGGCAGGAGTAACTATGACTCTCTTAAGGTAGCCAAATGCCTCGTCAACAGGCGAATTCCAACGGCAAACTCGAGGAGCTCCCGGCAGGAGTACTGTGAAAGTCTTAAGGTCAACAAATAATGGCGTATCGCTTCTGGTGAACTAGCCAGAGTAAGCTTGTAGATGTGACTGTGGTAAAATGGGGAGCAAGTGGCAGGAGTAACTATGACTCTCTTAGGGTTGCCAAATGACTCGTCAAAAGGCGACTTACATCGGCAAACTCGAGGAGCTCCCGGAAGGAGTACTGTGAAAGCCTTAAGGTCAACAAATAATGGCGTATCGCTCCTGGTGAACTAGCCAGAGTAAGCTTGTAGATGTGACTGTGGTAAAATGGGGAGCAAGTGGCAGGAGTAACTATGACTCTCTTAGGTTTGCCAAATGACTCGTCAAAAGGCGAATTACATCGGCAAACTCGAGGAGCTCCCGGAAGGAGTACTGTGAAAGCCTTAAGGTCAACAAATAATGGCGTATCGCTCCTGGTGAACTAGCCAGAATAAACTTGTAGATGTGACTGTGGTAAAATGGGGAGCAAGTGGAGGAGTAACTATGACTCTCTTAGGGTTGCCAAATGACTCGTCAAAAGGCGAATTACATCGGCAAACCCGAGGAGCTCCCGGAAGGAGTACTGTGAAAGTCTTAAGGTCAACAAATAATGGCGTATCGCATCTGGTGAACTAGCCAGAGTAAGCTTGTAGATGCGACTGTGGTAAAACGAGGAGCAAGTGGCAGGAGTAACTATGACTCTCTTAAGGTAGCCAAATGCCTCGTCAACAGGTGAATTCCAACGGCAAACTCGAGGAGCTCCGGGAAGGAGTAATGTGAAAGCCTTAAGGTCAACAAATAATGGCGTATCGCTCCTGGTGAACTAGCCAGAGTATGCTTGTAGATGCGACTGTGGTAAAACGAGGACCAAGTGGCAGGAGTAACTATGACTCTCTTAAGGTAGCCAAATGCCTCGTCAACAGGCGAATTCCAACGGCAAACTCGAGCAGCTCCCGGCAGGAGTACTGTGAAAGTCTTAAGGTCAACAAATAATGGCGTATCGCTTCTGGTGAACTAGCCAGAGTATGCTTGTAGATGCGACTGTGGTAAAACGAGGAGCAAGTGGCAGGAGTAACTATGACTCTCTTAAGGTAGCCAAATGCCTCGTCAACAGGCGAATTCCAACGGCAAACTCGAGCAGCTCCCGGCAGGAGTACTGTGAAAGTCTTAAGGTCAACAAATAATGGCGTATCGCTTCTGGTGAACTAGCCAGAGTAAGCTTGTAGATGTGACTGTGGTAAAATGGGGAGCAAGTGGCAGGAGTAACTATGACTCTCTTAGGGTTGCCAAATGACTCGTCAAAAGGCGAATTACATCGGTAAACCCGAGGAGCTCCCGGAAGGAGTACTGTGAAAGTCTTAAGGACAACAAATAATGGCGTATCGCATCTGGTGAACTAGCCAGAGTAAGCTTGTAGATGCGACTGTGGTAAAACGAGGAGCAAGTGGCAGGAGTAACTATGACTCTCTAAAGGTAGCCAAATGCCTCGTCAACAGGCGAATTCCAACGGCAAACTCGAGGAGCTCCCGGAAGGAGTACTGTGAAAGCCTTAAGGTCAACAAATAATGGCGTATCGCTCCTGGTGAACTACCCAGAGTATGCTTGTAGATGCGACTGTGGTAAAACGAGGAGCAAGTGGCAGGAGTAACTATGACTCTCTTAAGGTAGCCAAATGCCTCGTCAACAGGCGAATTCCAACGGCAAACTCGAGCAGCTCCCGGCAGGAGTACTGTGAAAGTCTTAAGGTCAACAAATAATGGCGTATCGCTTCTGGTGAACTAGCCAGAGTAAGATGTAGATGCGACTGTGGTAAAACGAGGAGCAAGTGGCAGGAGTAACTATGACTCTCTTAAGGTAGCCAAATGCCTCGTCAACAGGCGAATTCCAACGGCAAACTCGAGGAGCTCCCGGCAGGAGTACTGTGAAAGTCTTAAGGTCAACAAATAATGGCGTATCGCTTCTGGTGAACTAGCCAGAGTAAGCTTGTAGATGTGACTGTGGTAAAATGGGGAGCAAGTGGCAGGAGTAACTATGACTCTCTTAGGGTTGCCAAATGACTCGTCAAAAGGCGACTTACATCGGCAAACTCGAGGAGCTCCCGCAAGGAGTACTGTGAAAGCCTTAAGGTCAACAAATAATGGCGTATCGCTCCTGGTGAACTAGCCAGAGTAAGCTTGTAGATGCGACTGTGGTAAAACGAGGAGCAAGTGGCAGGAGTAACTATGACTCTCTTAAGGTAGCCAAATGCCTCGTCAACAGGCGAATTCCAACGGCAAACTCGAGCAGCTCCCGGAAGGAGTACTGTGAAAGCCTTAAGGTCAACAAATAATGGCGTATCGCTCCTGGTGAACTAGCCAGAGTAAGCTTGTAGATGTGACTGTGGTAAAATGGGGAGCAAGTGGCAGGAGTAACTATGACTCTCTTAGGGTTGCCAAATGACTCGTCAAAAGGCGAATTACATCGGCAAACTCGAGGAGCTCCCGGAAGGAGTACTGTGAAAGCCTTACGGTCAACAAATAATGGCGTATCGCTCCTGGTGAACTAGCCAGAGTAAGCTTGTAGATGCGACTGTGGTAAAACGAGGAGCAAGTGGCAGGAGTAACTATGACTCTCTTAAGGTAGCCAAATGCCTCGTCAACAGGCGAATTCCAACGGCAAACTCGAGCAGCTCCCGGAAGGAGTACTGTGAAAGCCTTAAGGTCAACAAATAATGGCGTATCGCTCCTGGTGAACTGGCCAGAGTAAGCTTGTAGATGTGACTGTGTGAAACGGGGTGCAACTGGCAGGAGTAACTATGACTCTCTTAAGGTAGCCAAATGCCTCGTCAACAGGCGAGAAACATCGGCATTCTCGAGGAGCTCCCGGCAGGAGTACTGTGAAAGTCTTAAGGTCAACAAATAATGGTGTATCGCTTCTGGTGAACTAGCCAGAGTAAGCTTGTAGATGTGACTGTGGTAAAATGGGGAGCAAGTGGCAGGAGTAACTATGACTCTCTTAGGGTTGCCAAATGACTCGTCAAAAGGCGAATTACATCGGCAAACCCGAGGAGCTCCCGGAAGGAGTACTGTGAAAGTCTTAAGGTCAACAAATAATGGCGTATCGCATCTGGTGAACTAGCCAGAGTAAGCTTGTAGATGCGACTGTGGTAAAACGAGGAGCAAGTGGCAGGAGTAACTATGACTCTCTTAAGGTAGCCAAATGCCTCGTCAACAGGCGAATTCCAACGGCAAACTCGTGTAGCTCCCGGAAGGAGTACTGTGAAAGCCTTAAGGTCAACAAATAATGGCGTATCGCTCCTGGTGAACTAGCCAGAGTATGCTTGTAGATGCGACTGTGGTAAAACGAGGAGCAAGTGGCAGGAGTAACTATGACTCTCTTAAGGTAGCCAAATGCCTTGTCAACAGGCGAATTCCAACGGCAAACTCGAGCAGCTCCCGGCAGGAGTACTGTGAAAGTCTTAAGGTCAACAAATAATGGCGTATCGCTTCTGGTGAACTAGCCAGAGTAAGCTTGTAGATGTGACTGTGGTAAAATGGGGAGCAAGTGGCAGGAGTAACTATGACTCTCTTAGGGTTGCCAAATGACTCGTCAAAAGGCGAATTACATCGGTAAACCCGAGGAGCTCCCGGAAGGAGTACTGTGAAAGTCTTAAGGTCAACAAATGATGGCGTATCGCATCTGGTGAACTAGCCAGAGTAAGCTTGTAGATGCGACTGTGGTAAAACGAGGAGCAAGTGGCAGGAGTAACTATGACTCTCTAAAGGTAGCCAAATGCCTCGTCAACAGGCGAATTCCAACGGCAAACTCGAGGAGCTCCCGGAAGGAGTACTGTGAAAGCCTTAAGGTCAACAAATAATGGCGTATCGCTCCTGGTGAACTAGCCAGAGTATGCTTGTAGATGCGACTGTGGTAAAACGAGGAGCAAGTGGCAGGAGTAACTATGACTCTCTTAAGGTAGCCAAATGCCTCGTCAACAGGCGAATTCCAACGGCAAACTCGAGCAGCTCCCGGCAGGAGTACTGTGAAAGTCTTAAGGTCAACAAATAATGGCGTATCGCTTCTGGTGAACTAGCCAGAGTAAGCTTGTAGATGTGACTGTGGTAAAATGGGGAGCAAGTGGCAGGAGTAACTATGACTCTCTTAGGGTTGCCAAATGACTCGTCAAAAGGCGACTTACATCGGCAAACTCGAGGAGCTCCCGGAAGGAGTACTGTGAAAGCCTTAAGGTCAACAAATAATGGCGTATCGCTCCTGGTGAACTAGCCAGAGTAAGCTTGTAGATGCGACTGTGGTAAAACGAGGAGCAAGTGGCAGGAGTAACTATGACTCTCTTAAGGTAGCCAAATGCCTCGTCAACAGGCGAATTCCAACGGCAAACTCGAGCAGCTCCCGGAAGGAGTACTGTGAAAGCCTTAAGGTCAACAAATAATGGCGTATCGCTCCTGGTGAACTAGCCAGAGTATGCTTGTAGATGCGACTGTGGTAAAGCGAGGAGCAAGTGGCAGGAGTAACTATGACTCTCTTAAGGTAGCCAAATGCCTCGTCAACAGGCGAATTCCAACGGCAAACTCGAGCAGCTCCCGGCAGGAGTACTGTGAAAGTCTTAAGGTCAACAAATAATGGCGTATCGCTTCTGGTGAACTAGCCAGAGTAAGCTTGTAGATGTGACTGTGGTAAAATGGGGAGCAAGTGGCAGGAGTAACTATGACTCTCTTAGGGTTGCCAAATGACTCGTCAAAAGGCGAATTACATCGGCAAACTCGAGGAGCTCCCGGAAGGAGTACTGTGAAAGTCTTAAGGTCAACAAATAATGGCGTATCGCTCCTGGTGAACTAGCCAGAGTAAGCTTGTAGATGCGACTGTGGTAAAACGAGGAGCAAGTGGCAGGAGTAACTATGACTCTCTTAAGGTAGCCAAATTCCTCGTCAACAGGCGAATTCCAACGGCAAACTCGAGGAGCTCCCGGAAGGAGTACTGTGAAAGCCTTAAGGTCAACAAATAATGGCGTATCGCTCCTGGTGAACTGGCCAGAGTAAGCTTGTAGATGTGACTGTGTGAAACGGGGTGCAACTGGCAGGAGTAACTATGACTCTCTTAAGGTAGCCAAATGCCTCGTCAACAGGCGAAAAACATCGGCATTCTCGAGGAGCTTCCGGCAGGAGTACTGTGAAAGTCTTAAGGTCAACAAATAATGGTGTATCGCTTCTGGTGAACTAGCCAGAGTAAGCTTGTAGATGTGACTGTGGTAAAATGGGGAGCAAGTGGCAGGAGTAACTATGACTCTCTTAGGGTTGCCAAATGACTCGTCAAAAGGCGAATTACATCGGCAAACTCGAGGAGCTCCCGGAAGGAGTACTGTGAAAGTCTTAAGGTCAACAAATAATGGCGTATCGCTCCTGGTGAACTAGCCAGAGTAAGCTTGTAGATGCGACTGTGGTAAAACGAGGAGCAAGTGGCAGGAGTAACTATGACTCTCTTAAGATAGCCAAATGCCTCGTCAACAGGCGAATTCCAACGGCAAACTCGAGGAGCTCCCGGAAGGAGTACTGTGAAAGCCTTAAGGTCAACAAATAATGGCGTATCGCTCCTGGTGAACTAGCCAGAGTAAGCTTGTAGATGCGACTGTGGTAAAACGAGGAGCAAGTGGCAGGAGTAACTATGACTCTCTTAAGGTAGCCAAATGCCTCGTCAACAGGCGAATTCCAACGGCAAACTCGAGGAGCTCCCGGCAGGAGTACTGTGAAAGTCTTAAGGTCAACAAATAGTGGCGTATCGCTTCTGGTGAACTAGCCAGAGTAAGCTTGTAGATGTGACTGTGGTAAAATGGGGAGCAAGTGGCAGGAGTAACTATGACTCTCTTAGGGTTGCCAAATGACTCGTCAAAAGGCGACTTACATCGGCAAACTCGAGGAGCTCCCGGAAGGAGTACTGTGAAAGCCTTAAGGTCAACAAATAATGGCGTATCGCTCCTGGTGAACTAGCCAGAGTAAGCTTGTAGATGCGACTGTGGTAAAATGGGGAGCAAGTGGCAGGAGTAACTATGACTCTCTTAGGGTTGCCAAATGACTCGTCAAAAGGCGAATTACATCGGCAAACTCGAGGAGCTCCCGGAAGGAGTACTGTGAAAGCCTTAAGGTCAACAAATAATGGCGTATCGCTCCTGGTGAACTAGCCAGAGTAAGCTTGTAGATGCGACTGTGGTAAAACGAGGAGCAAGTGGCAGGAGTAACTATGACTCTCTTAAGGTAGCCAAATGCCTCGTCAACAGGCGAATTCCAACGGCAAACTCGAGCAGCTCCCGGAAGGAGTACTGTGAAAGCCTTAAGGTCAACAAATAATGGCGTATCGCTCCTGGTGAACTGGCCAGAGTAAGCTTGTAGATGTGACTGTGTGAAACGGGGTGCAACTGGCAGGAGTAACTATGACTCTCTTAAGGTAGCCAAATGCCTCGTCAAAAGGCGAAAAACATCGGCATTCTCGAGGAACTCCCGGCAGGAGTACTGTGAAAGTCTTAAGGTCAACAAATAATGGTGTATCGCTTCTGGTGAACTAGCCAGAGTAAGCTTGTAGATGTGACTGTGGTAAAATGGGGAGCAAGTGGCAGGAGTAACTATGACTCTCTTAGGGTTGCCAAATGACTCGTCAAAAGGCGAAATACATCGGCAAACCCGAGGAGCTCCCGGAAGGAGTACTGTGAAAGTCTTAAGGTCAACAAATAATGGCGTATCGCATCTGGTGAACTAGCCAGAGTAAGCTTGTAGATGCGACTGTGGTAAAACGAGGAGCAAGTGGCAGGAGTAACTATGACTCTCATAAGGTAGCCAAATGCCTCGTCAACAGGCGAATTCCAACGGCAAACTCGAGGAGCTCCCGGAAGGAGTACTGTGAAAGCCTTAAGGTCAACAAATAATGGCGTATCGCTCCTGGTGAACTAGCCAGAGTATGCTT
The DNA here is from genome assembly GCF_023898315.1 of Schistocerca nitens. Lineage (NCBI taxonomy): Eukaryota > Metazoa > Arthropoda > Insecta > Orthoptera > Acrididae > Schistocerca > Schistocerca nitens. The sequence continues at coordinate 676,830,372 of NC_064619.1, read as the reverse complement.
GTAGATGCGACTGTGGTAAAACGAGGAGCAAGTGGCAGGAGTAACTATGACTCTCTTAAGGTAGCCAAATGCCTCGTCAACAGGCGAATTCCAACGGCAAACTCGAGCAGCTCCCGGCAGGAGTACTGTGAAAGTCTTAAGGTCAACAAATAATGGCGTATCGCTTCTGGTGAACTAGCCAGAGTAAGCTTGTAGATGTGACTGTGGTAAAATGGGGAGCAAGTGGCAGGAGTAACTATGACTCTCTTAGGGTTGCCAAATGACTCGTCAAAAGGCGAATTACATCGGTAAACCCGAGGAGCTCCCGGAAGGAGTACTGTGAAAGTCTTAAGGTCAACAAATAATGGCGTATCGCATCTGGTGAACTAGCCAGAGTAAGCTTGTAGATGCGACTGTGGTAAAACGAGGAGCAAGTGGCAGGAGTAACTATGACTCTCTAAAGGTAGCCAAATGCCTCGTCAACAGGCGAATTCCAACGGCAAACTCGAGGAGCTCCCGGAAGGAGTACTGTGAAAGCCTTAAGGTCAACAAATAATGGCGTATCGCTCCTGGTGAACTAGCCAGAGTATGCTTGTAGATGCGACTGTGGTAAAACGAGGAGCAAGTGGCAGGAGTAACTATGACTCTCTTAAGGTAGCCAAATGCCTCGTCAACAGGCGAATTCCAACGGCAAACTCGAGCAGCTCCCGGCAGGAGTACTGTGAAAGTCTTAAGGTCAACAAATAATGGCGTATCGCTTCTGGTGAACTAGCCAGAGTAAGCTTGTAGATGTGACTGTGGTAAAATGGGGAGCAAGTGGCAGGAGTAACTATGACTCTCTTAGGGTTGCCAAATGACTCGTCAAAAGGCGGAATACATCGGCAAACCCGAGGAGCTCCCGGAAGGAGTACTGTGAAAGTCTTAAGGTCAACAAATAATGGCGTATCGCATCTGGTGAACTAGCCAGAGTAAGCTTGTAGATGCGACTGTGGTAAAACGAGGAGCAAGTGGCAGGAGTAACTATGACTCTCATAAGGTAGCCAAATGCCTCGTCAACAGGCGAATTCCAACGGCAAACTCGAGGAGCTCCCGGAAGGAGTACTGTGAAAGCCTTAAGGTCAACAAATAATGGCGTATCGCTCCTGGTGAACTAGCCAGAGTATGCTTGTAGATGCGACTGTGGTAAAACGAGGAGCAAGTGGCAGGAGTAACTATGACTCTCTTAAGGTAGCCAAATGCCTCGTCAACAGGCGAATTCCAACGGCAAACTCGAGCAGCTCCCGGCAGGAGTACTGTGAAAGTCTTAAGGTCAACAAATAATGGCGTATCGCTTCTGGTGAACTAGCCAGAGTAAGCTTGTAGATGTGACTGTGGTAAAATGGGGAGCAAGTGGCAGGAGTAACTATGACTCTCTTAGGGTTGCCAAATGACTCGTCAAAAGGCGAATTACATCGGTAAACCCGAGGAGCTCCCGGAAGGAGTACTGTGAAAGTCTTAAGGTCAACAAATAATGGCGTATCGCATCTGGTGAACTAGCCAGAGTAAGCTTGTAGATGCGACTGTGGTAAAACGAGGAGCAAGTGGCAGGAGTAACTATGACTCTCTAAAGGTAGCCAAATGCCTCGTCAACAGGCGAATTCCAACGGCAAACTCGAGGAGCTCCCGGAAGGAGTACTGTGAAAGCCTTAAGGTCAACAAATAATGGCGTATCGCTCCTGGTGAACTAGCCTGAGTATGCTTGTAGATGCGACTGTGGTAAAACGAGGAGCAAGTGGCAGGAGTAACTATGACTCTCTTAAGGTAGCCAAATGCCTCGTCAACAGGCGAATTCCAACGGCAAACTCGAGCAGCTCCCGGCTGGAGTACTGTGAAAGTCTTAAGGTCAACAAATAATGGCGTATCGCTTCTGGTGAACTAGCCAGAGTAAGCTTGTAGATGTGACTGTGGTAAAATGGGGAGCAAGTGGCAGGAGTAACTATGACTCTCTTAGGGTTGCCAAATGACTCGTCAAAAGGCGAATTACATCGGCAAACTCAAGGAGCTCCCGGAAGGAGTACTGTGAAAGTCTTAAGGTCAACAAATAATGGCGTATCGCTCCTGGTGAACTAGCCAGAGTAAGCTTGTAGATGCGACTGTGGTAAAACGAGGAGCAAGTGGCAGGAGTAACTATGACTCTCTTAAGGTAGCCAAATTCCTCGTCAACAGGCGAATTCCAACGGCAAACTCGAGGAGCTCCCGGAAGGAGTACTGTGAAAGCCTTAAGGTCAACAAATAATGGCGTATCGCTCCTGGTGAACTGGCCAGAGTAAGCTTGTAGATGTGACTGTGTGAAACGGGGTGCAACTGGCAGGAGTAACTATGACTCTCTTAAGGTAGCCAAATGCCTCGTCAACAGGCGAAAAACATCGGCATTCTCGAGGAGCTCCCGGCAGGAGTACTGTGAAAGTCTTAAGGTCAACAAATAATGGTGTATCGCTTCTGGTGAACTAGCCAGAGTAAGCTTGTAGATGTGACTGTGGTAAAATGGGGAGCAAGTGGCAGGAGTAACTATGACTCTCTTAGGGTTGCCAAATGACTCGTCAAAAGGCGAAATACATCGGCAAACCCGAGGAGCTCCCGGAAGGAGTACTGTGAAAGTCTTAAGGTCAACAAATAATGGCGTATCGCATCTGGTGAACTAGCCAGAGTAAGCTTGTAGATGCGACTGTGGTAAAACGAGGAGCAAGTGGCAGGAGTAACTATGACTCTCTTAAGGTAGCCAAATGCCTCGTCAACAGGCGAATTCCAACGGCAAACTCGAGGAGCTCCCGGAAGGAGTACTGTGAAAGCCTTAAGGTCAACAAATAATGGCGTATCGCTCCTGGTGAACTAGCCAGAGTATGCTTGTAGATGCGACTGTGGTAAAACGAGGAGCAAGTGGCAGGAGTAACTATGACTCTCTTAAGGTAGCCAAATGCCTCGTCAACAGGCGAATTCCAACGGCAAACTCGAGCAGCTCCCGGCAGGAGTACTGTGAAAGTCTTAAGGTCAACAAATAATGGCGTATCGCTTCTGGTGAACTAGCCAGAGTAAGCTTGTAGATGTGACTGTGGTAAAATGGGGAGCAAGTGGCAGGAGTAACTATGACTCTCTTAGGGTTGCCAAATGACTCGACAAAAGGCGAATTACATCGGTAAACCCGAGGAGCTCCCGGAAGGAGTACTGTGAAAGTCTTAAGGTCAACAAATAATGGCGTATCGCATCTGGTGAACTAGCGAGAGTAAGCTTGTAGATGCGACTGTGGTAAAACGAGGAGCAAGTGGCAGGAGTAACTATGACTCTCTTAAGGTAGCCAAATGCCTCGTCAACAGGCGAATTCCAACGGCAAACTCGAGCAGCTCCCGGCAGGAGTACTGTGAAAGTCTTAAGGTCAACAAATAATGGCGTATCGCTTCTGGTGAACTAGCCAGAGTAAGCTTGTAGATGTGACTGTGGTAAAATGGGGAGCAAGTGGCAGGAGTAACTATGACTCTCTTAGGGTTGCCAAATGACTCGTCAAAAGGCGACTTACATCGGCAAACTCGAGGATCTCCCGGAAGGAGTACTGTGAAAGCCTTAAGGTCAACAAATAATGGCGTATCGCTCCTGGTGAACTAGCCAGAGTAAGCTTGTAGATGCGACTGTGGTAAAACGAGGAGCAAGTGGCAGGAGTAACTATGACTCTCTTAAGGTAGCCAAATGCCTCGTCAACAGGCGAATTCCAACGGCAAACTCGAGCAGCTCCCGGAAGGAGTACTGTGAAAGCCTTAAGGTCAACAAATAATGGCGTATCGCTCCTGGTGAACTAGCCAGAGTATGCTTGTAGATGCGACTGTGGTAAAACGAGGAGCAAGTGGCAGGAGTAACTATGACTCTCTTAAGGTAGCCAAATGCCTCGTCAACAGGCGAATTCCAACGGCAAACTCGAGCAGCTCCCGGCAGGAGTACTGTGAAAGTCTTAAGGTCAACAAATAATGGCGTATAGCTTCTGGTGAACTAGCCAGAGTAAGCTTGTAGATGTGACTGTGGTAAAATGGGGAGCAAGTGGCTGGAGTAACTATGACTCTCTTAGGGTTGCCAAATGACTCGTCAAAAGGCGAATTACATCGGCAAACTCGAGGAGCTCCCGGAAGGAGTACTGTGAAAGCCTTAAGGTCAACAAATAATGGCGTATCGCTCCTGGTGAACTAGCCAGAGTAAGCTTGTAGATGCGACTGTGGTAAAACGAGGAGCAAGTGGCAGGAGTAACTATGACTCTCTTAAGGTAGCCAAATGCCTCGTCAACAGGCGAATTCCAACGGCAAACTCGAGCAGCTCCCGGAAGGAGTACTGTGAAAGCCTTAAGGTCAACAAATAATGGCGTATCGCTCCTGGTGAACTGGCCAGAGTAAGCTTGTAGATGTGACTGTGTGAAACGGGGTGCAACTGGCAGGAGTAACTATGACTCTCTTAAGGTAGCCAAATGCCTCGTCAACAGGCGAAAAACATCGGCATTCTCGAGGAACTCCCGGCAGGAGTACTGTGAAAGTCTTAAGGTCAACAAATAATGGTGTATCGCTTCTGGTGAACTAGCCAGAGTAAGCTTGTAGATGTGACTGTGGTAAAATGGGGAGCAAGTGGCAGGAGTAACTATGACTCTCTTAGGGTTGCCAAATGACTCGTCAAAAGGCGAATTACATCGGCAAACTCGAGGAGCTCCCGGAAGGAGTACTGTGAAAGCCTTAAGGTCAACAAATAATGGCGTATCGCTCCTGGTGAACTAGCCAGAGTAAGCTTGTAGATGCGACTGTGGTAAAACGAGGAGCAGGTGGCAGGAGTAACTATGACTCTCTTAAGGTAGCCAAATGCCTCGTCAACAGGCGAATTCCAACGGCAAACTCGAGCAGCTCCCGGAAGGAGTACTGTGAAAGCCTTAAGGTCAACAAATAATGGCGTATCGCTCCTGGTGAACTGGCCAGAGTAAGCTTGTAGATGTGACTGTGTGAAACGGGGTGCAACTGGCAGGAGTAACTATGACTCTCTTAAGGTAGCCAAATGCCTCGTCAACAGGCGAAAAACATCGGCATTCTCGAGGAACTCCCGGCAGGAGTACTGTGAAAGTCTTAAGGTCAACAAATAATGGTGTATCGCTTCTGGTGAACTAGCCAGAGTAAGCTTGTAGATGTGACTGTGGTAAAATGGGGAGCAAGTGGCAGGAGTAACTATGACTCTCTTAGGGTTGCCAAATGACTCGTCAAAAGGCGAATTACATCGGCAAACTCGAGGAGCTCCCGGAAGGAGTACTGTGAAAGCCTTAAGGTCAACAAATAATGGCGTATCGCTCCTGGTGAACTAGCCAGAGTAAGCTTGTAGATGCGACTGTGGTAAAACGAGGAGCAAGTGGCAGGAGTAACTATGACTCTCTTAAGGTAGCCAAATGCCTCGTCAACAGGCGAATTCCAACGGCAAACTCGAGCAGCTCCCGGAAGGAGTACTGTGAAAGCCTTAAGGTCAACAAATAATGGCGTATCGCTCCTGGTGAACTGGCCAGAGTAAGCTTGTAGATGTGACTGTGTGAAACGGGGTGCAACTGGCAGGAGTAACTATGACTCTCTTAAGGTAGCCAAATGCCTCGTCAACAGGCGAAAAACATCGGCATTCTCGAGGAACTCCCGGCAGGAGTACTGTGAAAGTCTTAAGGTCAACAAATAATGGTGTATCGCTTCTGGTGAACTAGCCAGAGTAAGCTTGTAGATGTGACTGTGGTAAAATGGGGAGCAAGTGGCAGGAGTAACTATGACTCTCTTAGGGTTGCCAAATGACTCGTCAAAAGGCGAAATACATCGGCAAACCCGAGGAGCTCCCGGAAGGAGTACTGTGAAAGTCTTAAGGTCAACAAATAATGGCGTATCGCATCTGGTGAACTAGCCAGAGTAAGCTTGTAGATGCGACTGTGGTAAAACGAGGAGCAAGTGGCAGGAGTAACTATGACTCTCTTAAGGTAGCCAAATGCCTCGTCAACAGGCGAATTCCAACGGCAAACTCGAGGAGCTCCCGGAAGGAGTACTGTGAAAGCCTTAAGGTCAACAAATAATGGCGTATCGCTCCTGGTGAACTAGCCAGAGTATGCTTGTAGATGCGACTGTGGTAAAACGAGGAGCAAGTGGCAGGAGTAACTATGACTCTCTTAAGGTAGCCAAATGCCTCGTCAACAGGCGAATTCCAAAGGCAAACTCGAGCAGCTCCCGGCAGGAGTACTGTGAAAGTCTTAAGGTCAACAAATAATGGCGTATCGCTTCTGGTGAACTAGCCAGAGTAAGCTTGTAGATGTGACTGTGGTAAAATGGGGAGCAAGTGGCAGGAGTAACTATGACTCTCTTAGGGTTGCCAAATGACTCGTCAAAAGGCGAATTACATCGGTAAACCCGAGGAGCTCCCGGAAGGAGTACTGTGAAAGTCTTAAGGTCAACAAATAATGGCGTATCGCATCTGGTGAACTAGCCAGAGTAAGCTTGTAAATGCGACTGTGGTAAAACGAGGAGCAAGTGGCAGGAGTAACTATGACTCTCTAAAGGTAGCCAAATGCCTCGTCAACAGGCGAATTCCAACGGCAAACTCGAGGAGCTCCCGGAAGGAGTACTGTGAAAGCCTTAAGGTCAACAAATAATGGCGTATCGCTCCTGGTGAACTAGCCAGAGTATGCTTGTAGATGCGACTGTGGTAAAACGAGGAGCAAGTGGCAGGAGTAACTATGACTCTCTTAAGGTAGCCAAATGCCTCGTCAACAGGCGAATTCCAACGGCAAACTCGAGGAGCTCCCGGCAGGAGTACTGTGAAAGTCTTAAGGTCAACAAATAATGGCGTATCGCTTCTGGTGAACTAGCCAGAGTAAGCTTGTAGATGTGACTGTGGTAAAATGGGGAGCAAGTGGCAGGAGTAACTATGACTCTCTTAGGGTTGCCAAATGACTCGTCAAAAGGCGAATTACATCGGCAAACTCGAGGAGCTCCCGGAAGGAGTACTGTGAAAGTCTTAAGGTCAACAAATAATGGCGTATCGCTCCTGGTGAACTAGCCAGAGTAAGCTTGTAGATGCGACTGTGGTAAAACGAGGAGCAAGTGGCAGGAGTAACTATGACTCTCTTAAGGTAGCCAAATTCCTCGTCAACAGGCGAATTCCAACGGCAAACTCGAGGAGCTCCCGGAAGGAGTACTGTGAAAGCCTTAAGGTCAACAAATAATGGCGTATCGCTCCTGGTGAACTGGCCAGAGTAAGCTTGTAGATGTGACTGTGTGAAACGGGGTGCAACTGGCAGGAGTAACTATGACTCTCTTAAGGTAGCCAAATGCCTCGTCAACAGGCGAAAAACATCGGCATTCTCGAGGAGCTCCCGGCAGGAGTACTGTGAAAGTCTTAAGGTCAACAAATAATGGTGTATCGCTTCTGGTGAACTAGCCAGAGTAAGCTTGTAGATGTGACTGTGGTAAAATGGGGAGCAAGTGGCAGGAGTAACTATGACTCTCTTAGGGTTGCCAAATGACTCGTCAAAAGGCGAAATACATCGGCAAACCCGAGGAGCTCCCGGAAGGAGTACTGTGAAAGTCTTAAGGTCAACAAATAATGGCGTATCGCATCTGGTGAACTAGCCAGAGTAAGCTTGTAGATGCGACTGTGGTAAAACGAGGAGCAAGTGGCAGGAGTAACTATGACTCTCTTAAGGTAGCCAAATGCCTCGTCAACAGGCGAATTCCAACGGCAAACTCGAGGAGCTCCCGGAAGGAGTACTGTGAAAGCCTTAAGGTCAACAAATAATGGCGTATCGCTCCTGGTGAACTAGCCAGAGTATGCTTGTAGATGCGACTGTGGTAAAACGAGGAGCAAGTGGCAGGAGTAACTATGACTCTCTTAAGGTAGCCAAATGCCTCGTCAACAGGCGAATTCCAACGGCAAACTCGAGCAGCTCCCGGCAGGAGTACTGTGAAAGTCTTAAGGTCAACAAATAATGGCGTATCGCTTCTGGTGAACTAGCCAGAGTAAGCTTGTAGATGTGACTGTGGTAAAATGGGGAGCAAGTGGCAGGAGTAACTATGACTCTCTTAGGGTTGCCAAATGACTCGTCAAAAGGCGAATTACATCGGTAAACCCGAGGAGCTCCCGGAAGGAGTACTGTGAAAGTCTTAAGGTCAACAAATAATGGCGTATCGCATCTGGTGAACTAGCGAGAGTAAGCTTGTAGATGCGACTGTGGTAAAACGAGGAGCAAGTGGCAGGAGTAACTATGACTCTCTAAAGGTAGCCAAATGCCTCGTCAACAGGCGAATTCCAACGGCAAACTCGAGGAGCTCCCGGAAGGAGTACTGTGAAAGCCTTAAGGTCAACAAATAATGGCGTATCGCTCCTGGTGAACTAGCCAGAGTATGCTTGTAGATGCGACTGTGGTAAAACGAGGAGCAAGTGGCAGGAGTAACTATGACTCTCTTAAGGTAGCCAAATGCCTCGTCAACAGGCGAATTCCAACGGCAAACTCGAGCAGCTCCCGGCAGGAGTACTGTGAAAGTCTTAAGGTCAACAAATAATGGCGTATCGCTTCTGGTGAACTAGCCAGAGTAAGCTTGTAGATGTGACTGTGGTAAAATGGGGAGCAAGTGGCAGGAGTAACTATGACTCTCTTAGGGTTGCCAAATGACTCGTCAAAAGGCGACTTACATCGGCAAACTCGAGGAGCTCCCGGAAGGAGTACTGTGAAAGCCTTAAGGTCAACAAATAATGGCGTATCGCTCCTGGTGAACTAGCCAGAGTAAGCTTGTAGATGCGACTGTGGTAAAACGAGGAGCAAGTGGCAGGAGTAACTATGACTCTCTTAAGGTAGCCAAATGCCTCGTCAACAGGCGAATTCCAACGGCAAACTCGAGCAGCTCCCGGAAGGAGTACTGTGAAAGCCTTAAGGTCAACAAATAATGGCGTATCGCTCCTGGTGAACTAGCCAGAGTATGCTTGTAGATGCGACTGTGGTAAAACGAGGAGCAAGTGGCAGGAGTAACTATGACTCTCTTAAGGTAGCCAAATGCCTCGTCAACAGGCGAATTCCAACGGCAAACTCGAGCAGCTCCCGGCAGGAGTACTGTGAAAGTCTTAAGGTCAACAAATAATGGCGTATCGCTTCTCGTGAACTAGCCAGAGTAAGCTTGTAGATGTGACTGTGGTAAAATGGGGAGCAAGTGGCAGGAGTAACTATGACTCTCTTAGGGTTGCCAAATGACTCGTCAAAAGGCGAATTACATCGGCAAACTCGAGGAGCTCCCGGAAGGAGTACTGTGAAAGTCTTAAGGTCAACAAATAATGGCGTATCGCTCCTGGTGAACTAGCCAGAGTAAGCTTGTAGATGCGACTGTGGTAAAACGAGGAGCAAGTGGCAGGAGTAACTATGACTCTCTTAAGGTAGCCAAATTCCTCGTCAACAGGCGAATTCCAACGGCAAACTCGAGGAGCTCCCGGAAGGAGTACTGTGAAAGCCTTAAGGTCAACAAATAATGGTGTATCGCTTCTGGTGAACTAGCCAGAGTAAGCTTGCAGATGTGACTGTGGTAAAATGGGGAGCAAGTGGCAGGAGTAACTATGACTCTCTTAGGGTTGCCAAATGACTCGTCAAAAGGCGACTTACATCGGCAAACTCGAGGAGCTCCCGGAAGGAGTACTGTGAAAGCCTTAAGGTCAACAAATAATGGCGTATCGCTCCTGGTGAACTAGCCAGAGTAAGCTTGTAGATGCGACTGTGGTAAAACGAGGAGCAAGTGGCAGGAGTAACTATGACTCTCTTAAGGTAGCCAAATTCCTCGTCAACAGGCGAATTCCAACGGCAAACTCGAGGAGCTCCCGGAAGGAGTACTGTGAAAGCCTTAAGGTCAACAAATAATGGCGTATCGCTCCTGGTGAACTAGCCAGAGTAAGCTTGTAGATGCGACTGTGGTAAAACGAGGAGCAAGTGGCAGGAGTAACTATGACTCTCTTAAGGTAGCCAAATGCCTCGTCAACAGGCGAATTCCAACGGCAAACTCGAGGAGCTCCCGGAAGGAGTACTGTGAAAGCCTTAAGGTCAACAAATAATGGCGTATCGCTCCTGGTGAACTAGCCAGAGTAAGCTTGTAGATGCGACTATGGTAAAACGAGGAGCAAGTGGCAGGAGTAACTATGACTCTCTTAAGGTCGCCAAATGCCTCGTCAACAGGCGAATTCCAACGGCAAACTCGAGCAGCTCCCGGCAGGAGTACTGTGAAAGTCTTAAGGTCAACAAATAATGGCGTATCGCTTCTGGTGAACTAGCCAGAGTAAGCTTGTAGATGTGACTGTGGTAAAATGGGGAGCAAGTGGCAGGAGTAACTATGACTCTCTTAGGGTTGCCAAATGACTCGTCAAAAGGCGAATTACATCGGCAAACCCGAGGCGCTCCCGGAAGGAGTACTGTGAAAGTCTTAAGGTCAACAAATAATGGCGTATCGCTCCTGGTGAACTAGCCAGAGTATGCTTGTAGATGCGACTGTGGTAAAACGAGGAGCAAGTGGCAGGAGTAACTATGACTCTCTTAAGGTAGCCAAATTCCTCGTCAACAGGCGAATTCCAACGGCAAACTCGAGCAGCTCCCGGAAGGAGTACTGTGAAAGCCTTAAGGTCAACAAATAATGGCGTATCGCTCCTGGTGAACTAGCCAGAGTATGCTTGTAGATGCGACTGTGGTAAAACGAGGAGCAAGTGGCAGGAGTAACTATGACTCTCTTAAGGTAGCCAAATGCCTCGTCAACAGGCGAATTCCAACGGCAAACTCGAGCAGCTCCCGGCAGGAGTACTGTGAAAGTCTTAAGGTCAACAAATAATGGCGTATCGCTTCTGGTGAACTAGCCAGAGTAAGCTTGTAGATGTGACTGTGGTAAAATGGGGAGCAAGTGGCAGGAGTAACTATGACTCTCTTAGGGTTGCCAAATGACTCGTCAAAAGGCGAATTACATCGGCAAACTCGAGGAGCTCCCGGAAGGAGTACTGTGAAAGTCTTAAGGTCAACAAATAATGGCGTATCGCTCCTGGTGAACTAGCCAGAGTAAGCTTGTAGATGCGACTGTGGTAAAACGAGGAGCAAGTGGCAGGAGTAACTATGACTCTCTTAAGGTAGCCAAATTCCTCGTCAACAGGCGAATTCCAACGGCAAACTCGAGGAGCTCCCGGAAGGAGTACTGTGAAAGCCTTAAGGTCAACAAATAATGGCGTATCGCTCCTGGTGAACTGGCCAGAGTAAGCTTGTAGATGTGACTGTGTGAAACGGGGTGCAACTGGCAGGAGTAACTATGACTCTCTTAAGGTAGCCAAATGCCTCGTCAACAGGCGAAAAACATCGGCATTCTCGAGGAGCTCCCGGCAATAGTACTGTGAAAGTCTTAAGGTCAACAAATAATGGTGTATCGCTTCTGGTGAACTAGCCAGAGTAAGCTTGTAGATGTAACTGTGGTAAAATGGGGAGCAAGTGGCAGGAGTAACTATGACTCTCTTAGGGTTGCCAAATGACTCGTCAAAAGGCGAATTACATCGGCAAACCCGAGGAGCTCCCGGAAGGAGTACTGTGAAAGTCTTAAGGTCAACAAATAATGGCGTATCGTATCTGGTGAACTAGCCAGAGTAAGCTTGTAGATGCGACTGTGGTAAAACGAGGAGCAAGTGGCAGGAGTATCTATGACTCTCTTAAGGTAGCCAAATGCCTCGTCAACAGGCGAATTCCAACGGCAAACTCGAGGAGCTCCCGGAAGGAGTACTGTGAAAGCCTTAAGGTCAACAAATAATGGCGTATCGCTCCTGGTGAACTAGCCAGAGTAAGCTTGTAGATGCGACTGTGGTAAAACGATGAGCAAGTGGCAGGAGTAACTATGACTCTCTTAAGGTAGCCAAATGCCTCGTCAACAGGCGAATTCCAACGGCAAACTCGAGCAGCTCCCGGCAGGAGTACTGTGAAAGTCTTAAGGTCAACAAATAATGGCGTATCGCTTCTGGTGAACTAGCCAGAGTAAGCTTGTAGATGTGACTGTGGTAAAATGGGGAGCAAGTGGCAGGAGTAACTATGACTCTCTTAGGGTTGCCAAATGACTCGTCAAAAGGCGAATTACATCGGCAAACCCGAGGAGCTCCCGGAAGGAGTACTGTGAAAGTCTTAAGGTCAACAAATAATGGCGTATCGCATGTGGTGAACTAGCCAGAGTAAGCTTGTAGATGCGACTGTGGTAAAACGAGGAGCAAGTGGCAGGAGTAACTATGACTCTCTTAAGGTAGCCAAATGCCTCGTCAACAGGCGAATTCCAACGGCAAACTCGAGGAGCTCCCGGAAGGAGTACTGTGAAAGCCTTAAGGTCAACAAATAATGGCGTATCGCTCCTGGTGAACTAGCCAGAGTAAGCTTGTAGATGCGACTGTGGTAAAACGAGGAGCAAGTGGCAGGAGTAACTATGACTCTCTTAAGGAAGCCAAATTCCTCGTCAACAGGCGAATTCCAACGGCAAACTCGAGCAGCTCCCGGAAGGAGTACTGTGAAAGCCTTAAGGTCAACAAATAATGGCGTATCGCTCCTGGTGAACTAGCCAGAGTATGCTTGTAGATGCGACTGTGGTAAAACGAGGAGCAAGTGGCAGGAGTAACTATGACTCTCTTAAGGTAGCCAAATGCCTCGTCAACAGGCGAATTCCAACGGCAAACTCGAGCAGCTCCCGGCAGGAGTACTGTGAAAGTCTTAAGGTCAACAAATAATGGCGTATCGCTTCTGGTGAAATAGCCAGAGTAAGCTTGTAGATGTGACTGTGGTAAAATGGGGAGCAAGTGGCAGGAGTAACTATGACTCTCTTAGGGTTGCCAAATGACTCGTCAAAAGGCGAAAAACATCGGCAAACTCGAGGAGCTCCCGGAAGGAGTACTGTGAAAGTCTTAAGGTCAACAAATAATGGCGTATCGCTCCTGGTGAACTAGCCAGAGTAAGCTTGTAGATGCGACGGTGGTAAAACGAGGAGCAAGTGGCAGGAGTAACTATGACTCTCTTAAGGTAGCCAAATTCCTCGTCAACAGGCGAATTCCAACGGCAAACTCGAGGAGCTCCCGGAAGGAGTACTGTGAAAGCCTTAAGGTCAACAAATAATGGCGTATCGCTCCTGGTGAACTGGCCAGAGTAAGCTTGTAGATGTGACTGTGTGAAACGGGGTGCAACTGGCAGGAGTAACTATGACTCTCTTAAGGTAGCCAAATGCCTCGTCAACAGGCGAAAAACATCGGCATTCTCGAGGAGCTCCCGGCAATAGTACTGTGAAAGTCTTAAGGTCAACAAATAATGGTGTATCGCTTCTGGTGAACTAGCCAGAGTAAGCTTGTAGATGTGACTGTGGTAAAATGGGGAGCAAGTGGCAGGAGTAACTATGACTCTCTTAGGGTTGCCAAATGACTCGTCAAAAGGCGAATTACATCGGCAAACCCGAGGAGCTCCCGGAAGGAGTACTGTGAAAGTCTTAAGGTCAACAAATAATGGCGTATCGCATCTGGTGAACTAGCCAGAGTAAGCTTGTAGATGCGACTGTGGTAAAACGAGGAGCAAGTGGCAGGAGTATCTATGACTCTCTTAAGGTAGCCAAATGCCTCGTCAACAGGCGAATTCCAACGGCAAACTCGAGGAGCTCCCGGAAGGAGTACTGTGAAAGCCTTAAGGTCAACAAATAATGGCGTATCGCTCCTGGTGAACTAGCCAGAGTAAGCTTGTAGATGCGACTGTGGTAAAACGAGGAGCAAGTGGCAGGAGTAACTATGACTCTCTTAAGGTAGCCAAATGCCTCGTCAACAGGCGAATTCCAACGGCACACTCGAGGAGCTCCCGGCAGGAGTACTGTGAAAGTCTTAAGGTCAACAAATAGTGGCGTATCGCTTCTGGTGAACTAGCCAGAGTAAGCTTGTAGATGTGACTGTGGTAAAATGGGGAGCAAGTGGCAGGAGTAACTATGACTCTCTTAGGGTTGCCAAATGACTCGTCAAAGGGCGACTTACATCGGCAAACTCGAGGAGCTCCCGGAAGGAGTACTGTGAAAGCCTTAAGGTCAACAAATAATGGCGTATCGCTCCTGGTGAACTAGCCAGAGTAAGCTTGTAGATGCGACTGTGGTAAAATGGGGAGCAAGTGGCAGGAGTACCTATGACTCTCTTAGGGTTGCCAAATGACTCGTCAAAAGGCGAATTACATCGGCAAACTCGAGGAGCTCCCGGAAGGAGTACTGTGAAAGCCTTAAGGTCAACAAATAATGGCGTATCGCTCCTGGTGAACTAGCCAGAGTAAGCTTGTAGATGCGACTGTGGTAAAACGAGGAGCAAGTGGCAGGAGTAACTATGACTCTCTTAAGGTAGCCAAATGCCTCGTCAACAGGCGAATTCCAACGGCAAACTCGAGGAACTCCCGGAAGGTGTACTGTGAAAGCCTTAAGGTCAACAAATAATGGCGTATCGCTCCTGGTGAACTAGCCAGAGTAAGCTTGTAGATGCGACTATGGTAAAACGAGGAGCAAGTGGCAGGAGTAACTATGACTCTCTTAAGGTAGCCAAATGCCTCGTCAACAGGCGAATTCCAACGGCAAACTCGAGGAGCTCCCGGAAGGAGTACTGTGAAAGTCTTAAGGTCAACAAATAATGGCGTATCGCTTCTGGTGAACTAGCCACAGTAAGCTTGTAGATGTGACTGTGTGAAACGGGGTGCAACTGGCTGGTGTAACTATGACTCTCTTAAAGTAGCAAAATGCCTCGTCAACAGGCGAAAAACATCGGCATTCTCGAGGAGCTCCGGGCAGGAGTACTGTGAAAGTCTTAAGGTCAACAAATAATGGTGTATCGCTCCTGGTTAACTGGCCAGAGCAAGCTTGTACATGTGACTATTGTGAAACGGGGAGAAACTGGCAGGACTAACTATAACTCTCTTAAGGTAGCCAAATGCCTCGTCAACAGGCGAATTCCAACGGCAAACTCGAGGAGCTCCCGGCAGGAGTACTGTGAAAGTCTTAAGGTCAACAATTAATGGCGTATCGCTTCTGGTGAACTAGCCAGAGTAAGCTTGTAGATGTGACTGTGGTAAAATGGGGAGCAAGTGGCAGGAGTAACTATGACTCCCTTAGGGTTGCCAAATGACTCGTCAAAAGGCGACTTACATCGGCAAACTCGAGGAGCTCCCGGAAGGAGTACTGTGAAAGCCTTAAGGTCAACAAATAATGGCGTATCGCTCCTGGTGAACTAGCCAGAGTAAGCTTGTAGATGCGACTGTGGTAAAACGAGGAGCAAGTGGCAGGAGTAACTATGACTCTCTTAAGGTAGCCAAATGCCTCGTCAACAGGCGAATTCCAACGGCAAACTCGAGCAGCTCCCGGAAGGAGTACTGTGAAAGCCTTAAGGTCAACAAATAATGGCGTATCGCTCCTGGTGAACTAGCCAGAGTATGCTTGTAGATGCGACTGTGGTAAAACGAGGAGCAAGTGGCAGGAGTAACTATGACTCTCTTAAGGTAGCCAAATGCCTCGTCAACAGGTGAATTCCAACGGCAAGCTCGAGGAGCTCCCGGAAGGAGTACTGTGAAAGCCTTAAGGTCAACAAATAATGGCGTATCGCTCCTGGTGAACTAGCCAGAGTAAGCTTGTAGATGCGACTGTGGTAAAACGAGGAGCAAGTGGCAGGAGTAACTATGACTCTCTTAAGGTAGCCAAATGCCTCGTCAACAGGCGAATTCCAACGGCAAACTCGAGGAGCTCCCGGAAGGAGTACTGTGAAAGTCTTAAGGTCAACAAATAATGGCGTATCGCTTCTGGTGAACTAGCCACAGTAAGCTTGTAGATGTGACTGTGTGAAACGGGGTGCAACTGGCTGGTGTAACTATGACTCTCTTAAAGTAGCAAAATGCCTCGTCAACAGGCGAAAAACATCGGCATTCTCGAGGAGCTCCGGGCAGGAGTACTGTGAAAGTCTTAAGGTCAACAAATAATGGTGTATCGCTCCTGGTTAACTGGCCAGAGCAAGCTTGTACATGTGACTATTGTGAAACGGGGAGAAACTGGCAGGACTAACTATAACTCTCTTAAGGTAGCCAAATGCCTCGTCAACAGGCGAATTCCAACGGCAAACTCGAGGAGCTCCCGGCAGGAGTACTGTGAAAGTCTTAAGGTCAACAATTAATGGCGTATCGCTTCTGGTGAACTAGCCAGAGTAAGCTTGTAGATGTGACTGTGGTAAAATGGGGAGCAAGTGGCAGGAGTAACTATGACTCCCTTAGGGTTGCCAAATGACTCGTCAAAAGGCGACTTACATCGGCAAACTCGAGGAGCTCCCGGAAGGAGTACTGTGAAAGCCTTAAGGTCAACAAATAATGGCGTATCGCTCCTGGTGAACTAGCCAGAGTAAGCTTGTAGATGCGACTGTGGTAAAACGAGGAGCAAGTGGCAGGAGTAACTATGACTCTCTTAAGGTAGCCAAATGCCTCGTCAACAGGCGAATTCCAACGGCAAACTCGAGCAGCTCCCGTAAGGAGTACTGTGAAAGCCTTAAGGTCAACAAATAATGGCGTATCGCTCCTGGTGAACTAGCCAGAGTATGCTTGTAGATGCGACTGTGGTAAAACGAGGAGCAAGTGGCAGGAGTAACTATGACTCTCTTAAGGTAGCCAAATGCCTCGTCAACAGGTGAATTCCAACGGCAAACTCGAGGAGCTCCCGGAAGGAGTACTGTGAAAGCCTTAAGGTCAACAAATAATGGCGTATCGCTCCTGGTGAACTAGCCAGAGTAAGCTTGTAGATGCGACTGTGGTAAAACGAGGAGCAAGTGGCAGGAGTAACTATGACTCTCTTAAGGTAGCCAAATGCCTCGTCAACAGGCGAATTCCAACGGCAAACTCGAGGAGCTCCCGGCAGGAGTACTGTGAAAGTCTTAAGGTCAACAAATAGTGGCGTATCGCTTCTGGTGAACTAGCCAGAGTAAGCTTGTAGATGCGACTGTGGTAAAATGGGGAGCAAGTGGCAGGAGTAACTATGACTCTCTTAGGGTTGCCAAATGACTCGTCAAAAGGCGAATTACATCGGCAAACTCGAGGAGCTCCCGGAAGGAGTACTGTGAAAGCCTTAAGGTCAACAAATAATGGCGTATCGCTCCTGGTGAACTAGCCAGAGTAAGCTTGTAGATGCGACTGTGGTAAAACGAGGAGCAAGTGGCAGGAGTAACTATGACTCTCTTAAGGTAGCCAAATGCCTCGTCAACAGGCGAATTCCAACGGCAAACTCGAGGAGCTCCCGGAAGGTGTACTGTGAAAGCCTTAAGGTCAACAAATAATGGCGTATCGCTCCTGGTGAACTAGCCAGAGTAAGCTTGTAGATGCGACTATGGTAAAACGAGGAGCAAGTGGCAGGAGTAACTATGACTCTCTTAAGGTAGCCAAATGCCTCGTCAACAGGCGAATTCCAACGGCAAACTCGAGGAGCTCCCGGAAGGAGTACTGTGAAAGTCTTAAGGTCAACAAATAATGGCGTATCGCTTCTGGTGAACTAGCCACAGTAAGCTTGTAGATGTGACTGTGTGAAACGGGGTGCAACTGGCTGGTGTAACTATGACTCTCTTAAAGTAGCAAAATGCCTCGTCAACAGGCGAAAAACATCGGCATTCTCGAGGAGCTCCGGGCAGGAGCACTGTGAAAGTCTTAAGGTCAACAAATAATGGTGTATCGCTCCTGGTTAACTGGCCAGAGCAAGCTTGTACATGTGACTATTGTGAAACGGGGAGAAACTGGCAGGACTAACTATAACTCTCTTAAGGTAGCCAAATGCCTCGTCAACAGGCGAATTCCAACGGCAAACTCGAGGAGCTCCCGGCAGGAGTACTGTGAAAGTCTTAAGGTCAACAAATAATGGCGTATCGCTTCTGGTGAACTAGCCAGAGTAAGCTTGTAGATGTGACTGTGGTAAAATGGGGAGCAAGTGGCAGGAGTAACTATGACTCTCTTAGGGTTGCCAAATGACTCGTCAAAAGGCGACTTACATCGGCAAACTCGAGGAGCTCCCGGAAGGAGTACTGTGAAAGCCTTAAGGTCAACAAATAATGGCGTATCGCTCCTGGTGAACTAGCCAGAGTAAGCTTGTAGATGCGACTGTGGTAAAACGAGGAGCAAGTGGCAGGAGTAACTATGACTCTCTTAAGGTAGCCAAATGCCTCGTCAACAGGCGAATTCCAACGGCAAACTCGAGCAGCTCCCGGAAGGAGTACTGTGAAAGCCTTAAGGTCAACAAATAATGGCGTATCGCTCCTGGTGAACTAGCCAGAGTATGCTTGTAGATGCGACTGTGGTAAAACGAGGAGCAAGTGGCAGGAGTAACTATGACTCTCTTAAGGTAGCCAAATGCCTCGTCAACAGGCGAATTCCAACGGCAAACTCGAGCAGCTCCCGGCAGGAGTACTGTGAAAGTCTTAAGGTCAACAAATAATGGCGTATCGCTTCTGGTGAACTAGCCAGAGTAAGCTTGTAGATGTGACTGTGGTAAAATGGGGAGCAAGTGGCAGGAGTAACTATGACTCTTTTAGGGTTGCCAAATGACTCGTCAAAAGGCGAATTACATCGGCAAACTCGAGGAGCTCCCGGAAGGAGTACTGTGAAAGCCTTAAGGTCAACAAATAATGGCGTATCGCTCCTGGTGAACTAGCCAGAGTAAGCTTGTAGATGCGACTGTGGTAAAACGAGGAGCAAGTGGCAGGAGTAACTATGACTCTCTTAAGGTAGCCAAATTCCTCGTCAACAGGCGAATTCCAACGGCAAACTCGAGGAGCTCCCGGAAGGAGTACTGTGAAAGCCTTAAGGTCAACAAATAGTGGCGTATCGCTCCTGGTGAACTGTCCAGAGTAAGCTTGTAGATGTGACTGTGTGAAACGGGGTGCAACTGGCAGGAGTAACTATGACTCTCTTAAGGTAGCCAAATGCCTCGTCAACAGGCGAAAAACATCGGCATTCTCGAGGAGCTCCCGGCAGGAGTACTGTGAAAGTCTTAAGGTCAACAAATAATGGTGTATCGCTTCTGGTGAACTAGCCAGAGTAAGCTTGTAGATGTGACTGTGGTAAAATGGGGAGCAAGTGGCAGGAGTAACTATGACTCTCTTAGGGTTGCCAAATGACTCGTCAAAAGGCGAATTACATCGGCAAACCCGAGGAGCTCCCGGAAGGAGTACTGTGAAAGTCTTAAGGTCAACAAATATTGGCGTATCGCTCCTGGTGAACTAGCCAGAGTAAGCTTGTAGATGCGACTGTGGTAAAACGAGGAGCAAGTGGCAGGAGTAACTATGACTCTCTTAAGGTAGCCAAATGCCTCGTCAACAGGCGAATTCCAACGGCAAACTCGAGCAGCTCCCGGAAGGAGTACTGTGAAAGCCTTAAGGTCAACAAATAATGGCGTATCGCTCCTGGTGAACTAGCCAGAGTATGCTTGTAGATGCGACTGTGGTAAAACGAGGAGCAAGTGGCAGGAGTAACTATGACTCTCTTAAGGTAGCCAAATGCCTCGTCAACAGGCGAATTCCAACGGCAAACTCGAGCAGCTCCCGGCAGGAGTACTGTGAAAGTCTTAAGGTCAACAAATAATGGCGTATCGCTTCTGGTGAACTAGCCAGAGTAAGCTTGTAGATGTGACTGTGGTAAAATGGGGAGCAAGTGGCAGGAGTAACTATGACTCTCTTAGGGTTGCCAAATGACTCGTCAAAAGGCGAATTACATCGGCAAACTCGAGGAGCTCCCGGAAGGAGTACTGTGAAAGCCTTAAGGTCAACAAATAATGGCGTATCGCTCGTGGTGAACTAGCCAGAGTAAGCTTGTAGATGCGACTGTGGTAAAACGAGGAGCAAGTGGCAGGAGTAACTATGACTCTCTTAAGGTAGCCAAATTCCTCGTCAACAGGCGAATTCCAACGGCAAACTCGAGGAGCTCCCGGAAGGAGTACTGTGAAAGCCTTAAGGTCAACAAATAATGGCGTATCGCTCCTGGTGAACTGGCCAGAGTAAGCTTGTAGATGCGACTGTGGTAAAACGAGGAGCAAGTGGCAGGAGTAACTATGACTCTCTTAAGGTAGCCAAATGCCTCGTCAACAGGCGAATTCCAACGGCAAACTCGAGCAGCTCCCGGAAGGAGTACTGTGAAAGCCTTAAGGTCAACAAATAATGGCGTATCGCTCCTGGTGAACTAGCCAGAGTATGCTTGTAGATGCGACTGTGGTAAAACGAGGAGCAAGTGGCAGGAGTAACTATGACTCTCTTAAGGTAGCCAAATGCCTCGTCAACAGGCGAATTCCAACGGCAAACTCGAGCTGCTCCCGGAAGGAGTACTGTGAAAGCCTTAAGGTCAACAAATAATGGCGTATCGTTTCTGGTGAACTAGCCAGAGTATGCTTGTAGATGCGACTGTGGTAAAACGAGGAGCAAGTGGCAGGAGTAACTATGACTCTCTTAAGGTAGCCAAATGCCTCGTCAACAGGCGAATTCCAACGGCAAACTCGAGCAGCTCCCGGCAGGAGTACTGTGAAAGTCTTAAGGTCAACAAATAATGGCGTATCGCTTCTGGTGAACTAGCCAGAGTAAGCTTGTAGATGTGACTGTGGTAAAATGGGGAGCAAGTGGCAGGAGTAACTATGACTCTCTTAGGGTTGCCAAATGACTCGTCAAAAGGCGACTTACATCGGCAAACTCGAGGAGCTCCCGGAAGGAGTACTGTGAAAGCCTTAAGGTCAACAAATAATGGCGTATCGCTCCTGGTGAACTAGCCAGAGTAAGCTTGTAGATGCGACTGTGGTAAAACGAGGAGCAAGTGGCAGGAGTAACTATGACTCTCTTAAGGTAGCCAAATGCCTCGTCAACAGGCGAATTCCAACGGCAAACTCGAGCAGCTCCCGGAAGGAGTACTGTGAAAGTCTTAAGGTCAACAAATAATGGCGTATCGCTCCTGGTGAACTAGCCAGAGTATGCTTGTAGATGCGACTGTGGTAAAACGAGGAGCAAGTGGCAGGAGTAACTATGACTCTCTTAAGGTAGCCAAATGCCTCGTCAACAGGCGAATTCCAACGGCAAACTCGAGCAGCTCCCGGCAGGAGTACTGTGAAAGTCTTAAGGTCAACAAATAATGGCGTATCGCTTCTGGTGAACTAGCCAGAGTAAGCTTGTAGATGTGACTGTGGTAAAATGGGGAGCAAGTGGCAGGAGTAACTATGACTCTTTTAGGGTTGCCAAATGACTCGTCAAAAGGCGAATTACATCGGCAAACTCGAGGAGCTCCCGGAAGGAGTACTGTGAAAGCCTTAAGGTCAACAAATAATGGCGTATCGCTCCTGGTGAACTAGCCAGAGTAAGCTTGTAGATGCGACTGTGGTAAAACGAGGAGCAAGTGGCAGGAGTAACTATGACTCTCTTAAGGTAGCCAAATTCCTCGTCAACAGGCGAATTCCAACGGCAAACTCGAGGAGCTCCCGGAAGGAGTACTGTGAAAGCCTTAAGGTCAACAAATTGTGGCGTATCGCTCCTGGTGAACTGTCCAGAGTAAGCTTGTAGATGTGACTGTGTGAAACGGGGTGCAACTGGCAGGAGTAACTATGACTCTCTTAATGTAGCCAAATGCCTCGTCAACAGGCGAAAAACATCGGCATTCTCGAGGAGCTCCCGGCAGGAGTACTGTGAAAGTCTTAAGGTCAACAAATAATGGTGTATCGCTTCTGGTGAACTAGCCAGGGTAAGCTTGTAGATGTGACTGTGGTAAAATGGGGAGCAAGTGGCAGGAGTAACTATGACTCTCTTAGGGTTGCCAAATGACTCGTCAAAAGGCGAATTACATCGGCAAACCCGAGGAGCTCCCGGAAGGAGTACTGTGAAAGTCTTAAGGTCAACAAATAATGGCGTATCGCTCCTGGTGAACTAGCCAGAGTAAGCTTGTAGATGCGACTGTGGTAAAACGAGGAGCAAGTGGCAGGAGTAACTATGACTCTCTTAAGGTAGCCAAATGCCTCGTCAACAGGGGAATTCCAACGGCAAACTCGAGCAGCTCCCGGAAGGAGTACTGTGAAAGCCTTAAGGTCAACAAATAATGGCGTATCGCTCCTGGTGAACTAGCCAGAGTATGCTTGTAGATGCGACTGTGGTAAAACGAGGAGCAAGTGGCAGGAGTAACTATGACTCTCTTAAGGTAGCCAAATGCCTCGTCAACAGGCGAATTCCAACGGCAAACTCGAGCAGCTCCCGGCAGGAGTACTGTGAAAGTCTTAAGGTCAACAAATAATGGCGTATCGCTTCTGGTGAACTAGCCAGAGTAAGCTTGTAGATGTGACTGTGGTAAAATGGGGGGCAAGTGGCAGGAGTATCTATGACTCTCTTAGGGTTGCCAAATGACTCGTCAAAAGGCGAATTACATCGGCAAACTCGAGGAGCTCCCGGAAGGAGTACTGTGAAAGCCTTAAGGTCAACAAATAATGGCGTATCGCTCGTGGTGAACTAGCCAGAGTAAGCTTGTAGATGCGACTGTGGTAAAACGAGGAGCAAGTGGCAGGAGTAACTGTGACTCTCTTAAGGTAGCCAAATTCCTCGTCAACAGGCGAATTCCAACGGCAAACTCGAGGAGCTCCCGGAAGGAGTACTGTGAAAGCCTTAAGGTCAACAAATAATGGCGTATCGCTCCTGGTGAACTGGCCAGAGTAAGCTTGTAGATGTGACTGTGTGAAACGGGGTGCAACTGGCAGGAGTAACTATGACTCTCTTAAGGTAGCTAAATGCCTCGTCAACAGGCGAAAAACATCGGCATTCTCGAGGAGCTCCGGGCAGGAGTACTGTGAAAGTCTTAAGGTCAACAAATAATGGTGTATCGCTCCTGGTTAACTGGCCAGAGCAAGCTTGTACATGTGACTATTGTGAAACGGGGAGAAACTGGCAGGACTAACTATAACTCTCTTAAGGTAGCCAAATGCCTCGTCAACAGGCGAATTCCAACGGCAAACTCGAGGAGCTCCCGGCAGGAGTACTGTGAAAGTCTTAAGGTCAACAAATAATGGCGTATCGCTTCTGGTGAACTAGCCAGAGTAAGCTTGTAGATGTGACTGTGGTAAAATGGGGAGCAAGTGGCAGGAGTAACTATGACTCTCTTAGGGTTGCCAAATGACTCGTCAAAAGGCGACTTACATCGGCAAACTCGAGGAGCTCCCGGAAGGAGTACTGTGAAAGCCTTAAGGTCAACAAATAATGGCGTATCGCTCCTGGTGAACTAGCCAGAGTAAGCTTGTAGATGCGACTGTGGTAAAACGAGGAGCAAGTGGCAGGAGTAACTATGACTCTCTTAAGGTAGCCAAATGCCTCGTCAACAGGCGAATTCCAACGGCAAACTCGAGCAGCTCCCGGAAGGAGTACTGTGAAAGCCTTAAGGTCAACAAATAATGGCGTATCGCTCCTGGTGAACTAGCCAGAGTATGCTTGTAGATGCGACTGTGGTAAAACGAGGAGCAAGTGGCAGGAGTAACTATGACTCTCTTAAGGTAGCCAAATGCCTCGTCAACAGGTGAATTCCAACGGCAAACTCGAGGAGCTCCCGGAAGGAGTACTGTGATAGCCTTAAGGTCAACAAATAATGGCGTATCGCTCCTGGTGAACTAGCCAGAGTAAGCTTGTAGATGCGACTGTGGTAAAACGAGGAGCAAGTGGCAGGAGTAACTATGACTCTCTTAAGGTAGCCAAATGCCTCGTCAACAGGTGAATTCCAACGGCAAACTCGAGGAGCTCCCGGCAGGAGTACTGTGAAAGTCTTAAGGTCAACAAATAGTGGCGTATCGCTTCTGGTGAACTAGCCAGAGTAAGCTTGTAGATGTGACTGTGGTAAAATGGGGAGCAAGTGGCAGGAGTAACTATGACTCTCTTAGGGTTGCCAAATGACTCGTCAAAAGGCGACTTACATCGGCAAACTCGAGGAGCTCCCGGAAGGAGTACTGTGAAAGCCTTAAGGTCAACAAATAATGGCGTATCGCTCCTGGTGAACTAGCCAGAGTAAGCTTGTAGATGCGACTGTGGTAAAACGAGGAGCAAGTGGCAGGAGTAACTATGACTCTCTTAAGGTAGCCAAATGCCTCGTCAACAGGCGAATTCCAACGGCAAACTCGAGCAGCTCCCGGAAGGAGTACTGTGAAAGCCTTAAGGTCAACAAATAATGGCGTATCGCTCCTGGTGAACTAGCCAGAGTATGCTTGTAGATGCGACTGTGGTAAAACGAGGAGCAAGTGGCAGGAGTAACTATGACTCTCTTAAGGTAGCCAAATGCCTCGTCAACAGGCGAATTCCAACGGCAAACAAGAGCAGCTCCCGGCAGGAGTACTGTGAAAGTCTTAAGGTCAACAAATAATGGCGTATCGCTTCTGGTGAACTAGCCAGAGTAAGCTTGTAGATGTGACTGTGGTAAAATGGGGAGCAAGTGGCAGGAGTAACTATGACTCTTTTAGGGTTGCCAAATGACTCGTCAAAAGGCGAATTACATCGGCAAACTCGAGGAGCTCCCGGAAGGAGTACTGTGAAAGCCTTAAGGTCAACAAATAATGGCGTATCGCTCCTGGTGAACTAGCCAGAGTAAGCTTGTAGATGCGACTGTGGTAAAACGAGGAGCAAGTGGCAGGAGTAACTATGACTCTCTTAAGGTAGCCAAATTCCTCGTCAACAGGCGAATTCCAACGGCAAACTCGAGGAGCTCCCGGAAGGAGTACTGTGAAAGCCTTAAGGTCAACAAATAGTGGCGTATCGCTCCTGGTGAACTGTCCAGAGTAAGCTTGTAGATGTGACTGTGTGAAACGGGGTGCAACTGGCAGGAGTAACTATGACTCTCTTAAGGTAGCCAAATGCCTCGTCAACAGGCGAAAAACATCGGCATTCTCGAGGAGCTCCCGGCAGGAGTACTGTGAAAGTCTTAAGGTCAACAAATAATGGTGTATCGCTTCTGGTGAACTAGCCAGAGTAAGCTTGTAGATGTGACTGTGGTAAAATGGGGAGCAAGTGGCAGGAGTAACTATGACTCTCTTAGGGTTGCCAAATGACTCGTCAAAAGGCGAATTACATCGGCAAACCCGAGGAGCTCCCGGAAGGAGTACTGTGAAAGTCTTAAGGTCAACAAATAATGGCGTATCGCTCCTGGTGAACTAGCCAGAGTAAGCTTGTAGATGCGACTGTGGTAAAACGAGGAGCAAGTGGCAGGAGTAACTATGACTCTCTTAAGGTAGCCAAATGCCTCGTCAACTGGCGAATTCCAACGGCAAACTCGAGCAGCTCCCGGAAGGAGTACTGTGAAAGCCTTAAGGTCAACAAATAATGGCGTATCGCTCCTGGTGAACTAGCCAGAGTATGCTTGTAGATGCGACTGTGGTAAAACGAGGAGCAAGTGGCAGGAGTAACTATGACTCTCTTAAGGTAGCCAAATGCCTCGTCAACAGGCGAATTCCAACGGCAAACTCGAGCAGCTCCCGGCAGGAGTACTGTGAAAGTCTTAAGGTCAACAAATAATGGCGTATCGCTTCTGGTGAACTAGCCAGAGTAAGCTTGTAGATGTGACTGTGGTAAAATGGGGAGCAAGTGGCAGGAGTAACTATGACTCTCTTAGGGTTGCCAAATGACTCGTCAAAAGGCGAATTACATCGGCAAACTCGAGGAGCTCCCGGAAGGAGTACTGTGAAAGCCTTAAGGTCAACAAATAATGGCGTATCGCTCGTGGTGAACTAGCCAGAGTAAGCTTGTAGATGCGACTGTGGTAAAACGAGGAGCAAGTGGCAGGAGTAACTATGACTCTCTTAAGGTAGCCAAATTCCTCGTCAACAGGCGAATTCCAACGGCAAACTCGAGGAGCTCCCGGAAGGAGTACTGTGAAAGCCTTAAGGTCAACAAATAATGGCGTATCGCTCCTGGTGAACTGGCCAGAGTAAGCTTGTAGATGTGACTGTGTGAAACGGGGTGCAACTGGCAGGAGTAACTATGACTCTCTTAAGGTAGCTAAATGCCTCGTCAACAGGCGAAAAACATCGGCATTCTCGAGGAGCTCCGGGCAGGAGTACTGTGAAAGTCTTAAGGTCAACAAATAATGGTGTATCGCTCCTGGTTAACTGGCCAGAGCAAGCTTGTACATGTGACTATTGTGAAACGGGGAGAAACTGGCAGGACTAACTATAACTCTCTTAAGGTAGCCAAATGCCTCGTCAACAGGCGAATTCCAACGGCAAACTCGAGGAGCTCCCGGCAGGAGTACTGTGAAAGTCTTAAGGTCAACAAATAATGGCGTATCGCTTCTGGTGAACTAGCCAGAGTAAGCTTGTAGATGTGACTGTGGTAAAATGGGGAGCAAGTGGCAGGAGTAACTATGACTCTCTTAGGGTTGCCAAATGACTCGTCAAAAGGCGACTTACATCGGCAAACTCGAGGAGCTCCCGGAAGGAGTACTGTGAAAGCCTTAAGGTCAACAAATAATGGCGTATCGCTCCTGGTGAACTAGCCAGAGTAAGCTTGTAGATGCGACTGTGGTAAAACGAGGAGCAAGTGGCAGGAGTAACTATGACTCTCTTAAGGTAGCCAAATGCCTCGTCAACAGGCGAATTCCAACGGCAAACTCGAGCAGCTCCCGGAAGGAGTACTGTGAAAGCCTTAAGGTCAACAAATAATGGCGTATCGCTCCTGGTGAACTAGCCAGAGTATGCTTGTAGATGCGACTGTGGTAAAACGAGGAGCAAGTGGCAGGAGTAACTATGACTCTCTTAAGGTAGCCAAATGCCTCGTCAACAGGTGAATTCCAACGGCAAACTCGAGGAGCTCCCGGAAGGAGTACTGTGAAAGCCTTAAGGTCAACAAATAATGGCGTATCGCTCCTGGTGAACTAGCCAGAGTAAGCTTGTAGATGCGACTGTGGTAAAACGAGGAGCAAGTGGCAGGAGTAACTATGACTCTCTTAAGGTAGCCAAATGCCTCGTCAACAGGTGAATTCCAACGGCAAACTCGAGGAGCTCCCGGCAGGAGTACTGTGAAAGTCTTAAGGTCAACAAATAGTGGCGTATCGCTTCTGGTGAACTAGCCAGAGTAAGCTTGTAGATGTGACTGTGGTAAAATGGGGAGCAAGTGGCAGGAGTAACTATGACTCTCTTAGGGTTGCCAAATGACTCGTCAAAAGGCGACTTACATCGGCAAACTCGAGGAGCTCCCGGAAGGAGTACTGTGAAAGCCTTAAGGTCAACAAATAATGGCGTATCGCTCGTGGTGAACTAGCCAGAGTAAGCTTGTAGATGCGACTGTGGTAAAACGAGGAGCAAGTGGCAGGAGTAACTATGACTCTCTTAAGGTAGCCAAATTCCTCGTCAACAGGCGAATTCCAACGGCAAACTCGAGGAGCTCCCGGAAGGAGTACTGTGAAAGCCTTAAGGTCAACAAATAATGGCGTATCGCTCCTGGTGAACTGGCCAGAGTAAGCTTGTAGATGTGACTGTGTGAAACGGGGTGCAACTGGCAGGAGTAACTATGACTCTCTTAAGGTAGCTAAATGCCTCGTCAACAGGCGAAAAACATCGGCATTCTCGAGGAGCTCCGGGCAGGAGTACTGTGAAAGTCTTAAGGTCAACAAATAATGGTGTATCGCTCCTGGTTAACTGGCCAGAGCAACCTTGTACATGTGACTATTGTGAAACGGGGAGAAACTGGCAGGACTAACTATAACTCTCTTAAGGTAGCCAAATGCCTCGTCAACAGGCGAATTCCAACGGCAAACTCGAGGAGCTCCCGGCAGGAGTACTGTGAAAGTCTTAAGGTCAACAAATAATGGCGTATCGCTTCTGGTGAACTAGCCAGAGTAAGCTTGTAGATGTGACTGTGGTAAAATGGGGAGCAAGTGGCAGGAGTAACTATGACTCTCTTAGGGTTGCCAAATGACTCGTCAAAAGGCGACTTACATCGGCAAACTCGAGGAGCTCCCGGAAGGAGTACTGTGAAAGCCTTAAGGTCAACAAATAATGGCGTATCGCTCCTGGTGAACTAGCCAGAGTAAGCTTGTAGATGCGACTGTGGTAAAACGAGGAGCAAGTGGCAGGAGTAACTATGACTCTCTTAAGGTAGCCAAATGCCTCGTCAACAGGCGAATTCCAACGGCAAACTCGAGCAGCTCCCGGAAGGAGTACTGTGAAAGCCTTAAGGTCAACAAATAATGGCGTATCGCTCCTGGTGAACTAGCCAGAGTATGCTTGTAGATGCGACTGTGGTAAAACGAGGAGCAAGTGGCAGGAGTAACTATGACTCTCTTAAGGTAGCCAAATGCCTCGTCAACAGGTGAATTCCAACGGCAAACTCGAGGAGCTCCCCGAAGGAGTACTGTGAAAGCCTTAAGGTCAACAAATAATGGCGTATCGCTCCTGGTGAACTAGCCAGAGTAAGCTTGTAGATGCGACTGTGGTAAAACGAGGAGGAAGTGGCAGGAGTAACTATGACTCTCTTAGGGTTGCCAAATGACTCGTCAAAAGGCGACTTACATCGGCAAACTCGAGGAGCTCCCGGAAGGAGTACTGTGAAAGCCTTAAGGTCAACAAATAATGGCGTATCGCTCCTGGTGAACTAGCCAGAGTAAGCTTGTAGATGCGACTGTGGTAAAACGAGGAGCAAGTGGCAGGAGTAACTATGACTCTCTTAAGGTAGCCAAATGCCTCGTCAACAGGCGAATTCCAACGGCAAACTCGAGCAGCTCCCGGAAGGAGTACTGTGAAAGCCTTAAGGTCAACAAATAATGGCGTATCGCTCCTGGTGAACTAGCCAGAGTATGCTTGTAGATGCGACTGTGGTAAAACGAGGAGCAAGTGGCAGGAGTAACTATGACTCTCTTAAGGTAGCCAAATGCCTCGTCAACAGGTGAATTCCAACGGCAAACTCGAGGAGCTCCCGGAAGGAGTACTGTGAAAGCCTTAAGGTCAACAAATAATGGCGTATCGCTCCTGGTGAACTAGCCAGAGTAAGCTTGTAGATGCGACTGTGGTAAAACGAGGAGGAAGTGGCAGGAGTAACTATGACTCTCTTAAGGTAGCCAAATGCCTCGTCAACAGGTGAATTCCAACGGCAAACTCGAGGAGCTCCCGGCAGGAGTACTGTGAAAGTCTTAAGGTCAACAAATAGTGGCGTATCGCTTCTGGTGAACTAGCCAGAGTAAGCTTGTAGATGTGACTGTGGTAAAATGGAGAGCAAGTGGCAGGAGTAACTATGACTCTCTTAGGGTTGCCAAATGACTCGTCAAAAGGCGACTTACATCGGCAAACTCGAGGAGCTCCCGGAAGGAGTACTGTGAAAGCCTTAAGGTCAACAAATAATGGCGTATCGCTCGTGGTGAACTAGCCAGAGTAAGCTTGTAGATGCGACTGTGGTAAAACGAGGAGCAAGTGGCAGGAGTAACTATGACTCTCTTAAGGTAGCCAAATTCCTCGTCAACAGGCGAATTCCAACGGCAAACTCGAGGAGCTCCCGGAAGGAGTACTGTGAAAGCCTTAAGGTCAACAAATAATGGCGTATCGCTCCTGGTGAACTGGCCAGAGTAAGCTTGTAGATGTGACTGTGTGAAACGGGGTGCAACTGGCAGGAGTAACTATGACTCTCTTAAGGTAGCTAAATGCCTCGTCAACAGGCGAAAAACATCGGCATTCTCGAGGAGCTCCGGGCAGGAGTACTGTGAAAGTCTTAAGGTCAACAAATAATGGTGTATCGCTCCTGGTTAACTGGCCAGAGCAACCTTGTACATGTGACTATTGTGAAACGGGGAGAAACTGGCAGGACTAACTATAACTCTCTTAAGGTAGCCAAATGCCTCGTCAACAGGCGAATTCCAACGGCAAACTCGAGGAGCTCCCGGCAGGAGTACTGTGAAAGTCTTAAGGTCAACAAATAATGGCGTATCGCTTCTGGTGAACTAGCCAGAGTAAGCTTGTAGATGTGACTGTGGTAAAATGGGGAGCAAGTGGCAGGAGTAACTATGACTCTCTTAGGGTTGCCAAATGACTCGTCAAAAGGCGACTTACATCGGCAAACTCGAGGAGCTCCCGGAAGGAGTACTGTGAAAGCCTTAAGGTCAACAAATAATGGCGTATCGCTCCTGGTGAACTAGCCAGAGTAAGCTTGTAGATGCGACTGTGGTAAAACGAGGAGCAAGTGGCAGGAGTAACTATGACTCTCTTAAGGTAGCCAAATGCCTCGTCAACAGGCGAATTCCAACGGCAAACTCGAGCAGCTCCCGGAAGGAGTACTGTGAAAGCCTTAAGGTCAACAAATAATGGCGTATCGCTCCTGGTGAACTAGCCAGAGTATGCTTGTAGATGCGACTGTGGTAAAACGAGGAGCAAGTGGCAGGAGTAACTATGACTCTCTTAAGGTAGCCAAATGCCTCGTCAACAGGTGAATTCCAACGGCAAACTCGAGGAGCTCCCCGAAGGAGTACTGTGAAAGCCTTAAGGTCAACAAATAATGGCGTATCGCTCCTGGTGAACTAGCCAGAGTAAGCTTGTAGATGCGACTGTGGTAAAACGAGGAGGAAGTGGCAGGAGTAACTATGACTCTCTTAAGGTAGCCAAATGCCTCGTCAACAGGTGAATTCCAACGGCAAACTCGAGGAGCTCCCGGCAGGAGTACTGTGAAAGTCTTAAGGTCAACAAATAGTGGCGTATCGCTTCTGGTGAACTAGCCAGAGTAAGCTTGTAGATGCGACTGTGGTAAAATGGGGAGCAAGTGGCAGGAGTATCTATGACTCTCTTAGGGTTGCCAAATGACTCGTCAAAAGGCGAATTACATCGGCAAACTCGAGGAGCTCCCGGAAGGAGTACTGTGAAAGCCTTAAGGTCAACAAATAACGGCGTATCGCTCCTGGTGAACTAGCCAGAGTAAGCTTGTAGATGCGACTGTGGTAAAACGAGGAGCAAGTGGCAGGAGTAACTATGACTCTCTTAAGGTAGCCAAATGCCTCGTCAACAGGCGAATTCCAACGGCAAACTCGAGGAGCTCCCGGAAGGTGTACTGTGAAAGCCTTAAGGTCAACAAATAATGGCGTATCGCTCCTGGTGAACTAGCCAGAGTAAGCTTGTAGATGCGACTATGGTAAAACGAGGAGCAAGTGGCAGGAGTAACTATGACTCTCTTAAGGTAGCCAAATGCCTCGTCAACAGGCGAATTCCAACGGCAAACTCGAGGAGCTCCCGGAAGGAGTACTGTGAAAGTCTTAAGGTCAACAAATAATGGCGTATCGCTTCTGGTGAACTAGCCACAGTAAGCTTGTAGATGTGACTGTGTGAAACGGGGTGCAACTGGCTGGTGTAACTATGACTCTCTTAAAGTAGCAAAATGCCTCGTCAACAGGCGAAAAACATCGGCATTCTCGAGGAGCTCCGGGCAGGAGTACTGTGAAAGTCTTAAGGTCAACAAATAATGGTGTATCGCTCCTGGTTAACTGGCCAGAGCAAGCTTGTACATGTGACTATTGTGAAACGGGGAGAAACTGGCAGGACTAACTATAACTCTCTTAAGGTAGCCAAATGCCTCGTCAACAGGCGAATTCCAACGGCAAACTCGAGGAGCTCCCGGCAGGAGTACTGTGAAAGTCTTAAGGTCAACAAATAATGGCGTATCGCTTCTGGTGAACTAGCCAGAGTAAGCTTGTAGATGTGACTGTGGTAAAATGGGGAGCAAGTGGCAGGAGTAACTATGACTCTCTTAGGGTTGCCAAATGACTCGTCAAAAGGCGACTTACATCGGCAAACTCGAGGAGCTCCCGGAAGGAGTACTGTGAAAGCCTTAAGGTCAACAAATAATGGCGTATCGCTCCTGGTGAACTAGCCAGAGTAAGCTTGTAGATGCGACTGTGGTAAAACGAGGAGCAAGTGGCAGGAGTAACTATGACTCTCTTAAGGTAGCCAAATTCCTCGTCAACAGGCGAATTCCAACGGCAAACTCGAGGAGCTCCCGGAAGGAGTACTGTGAAAGCCTTAAGGTCAACAAATAATGGCGTATCGCTCCTGGTGAACTGGCCAGAGTAAGCTTGTAGATGTGACTGTGTGAAACGGGGTGCAACTGGCAGGAGTAACTATGACTCTCTTAAGGTAGCTAAATGCCTCGTCAACAGGCGAAAAACATCGGCATTCTCGAGGAGCTCCGGGCAGGAGTACTGTGAAAGTCTTAAGGTCAACAAATAATGGTGTATCGCTCCTGGTTAACTGGCCAGAGCAA
Organism: Schistocerca nitens; assembly: GCF_023898315.1. NCBI lineage: Eukaryota > Metazoa > Arthropoda > Insecta > Orthoptera > Acrididae > Schistocerca > Schistocerca nitens. The sequence continues at coordinate 676,798,116 of NC_064619.1, read as the reverse complement.
GCTTGTACATGTGACTATTGTGAAACGGGGAGAAACTGGCAGGACTAACTATAACTCTCTTAAGGTAGCCAAATGCCTCGTCAACAGGCGAATTCCAACGGCAAACTCGAGGAGCTCCCGGCAGGAGTACTGTGAAAGTCTTAAGGTCAACAAATAATGGCGTATCGCTTCTGGTGAACTAGCCAGAGTAAGCTTGTAGATGTGACTGTGGTAAAATGGGGAGCAAGTGGCAGGAGTAACTATGACTCTCTTAGGGTTGCCAAATGACTCGTCAAAAGGCGACTTACATCGGCAAACTCGAGGAGCTCCCGGAAGGAGTACTGTGAAAGCCTTAAGGTCAACAAATAATGGCGTATCGCTCCTGGTGAACTAGCCAGAGTAAGCTTGTAGATGCGACTGTGGTAAAACGAGGAGCAAGTGGCAGGAGTAACTATGACTCTCTTAAGGTAGCCAAATGCCTCGTCAACAGGCGAATTCCAACGGCAAACTCGAGCAGCTCCCGGAAGGAGTACTGTGAAAGCCTTAAGGTCAACAAATAATGGCGTATCGCTCCTGGTGAACTAGCCAGAGTATGCTTGTAGATGCGACTGTGGTAAAACGAGGAGCAAGTGGCAGGAGTAACTATGACTCTCTTAAGGTAGCCAAATGCCTCGTCAACAGGTGAATTCCAACGGCAAACTCGAGGAGCTCCCGGAAGGAGTACTGTGAAAGCCTTAAGGTCAACAAATAATGGCGTATCGCTCCTGGTGAACTAGCCAGAGTAAGCTTGTAGATGCGACTGTGGTAAAACGAGGAGGAAGTGGCAGGAGTAACTATGACTCTCTTAAGGTAGCCAAATGCCTGGTCAACAGGTGAATTCCAACGGCAAACTCGAGGAGCTCCCGGCAGGAGTACTGTGAAAGTCTTAAGGTCAACAAATAGTGGCGTATCGCTTCTGGTGAACTAGCCAGAGTAAGCTTGTAGATGTGACTGTGGTAAAATGGGGAGCAAGTGGCAGGAGTAACTATGACTCTCTTAGGGTTGCCAAATGACTCGTCAAAAGGCGACTTACATCGGCAAACTCGAGGAGCTCCCGGAAGGAGTACTGTGAAAGCCTTAAGGTCAACAAATAATGGCGTATCGCTCCTGGTGAACTAGCCAGAGTAAGCTTGTAGATGCGACTGTGGTAAAACGAGGAGCAAGTGGCAGGAGTAACTATGACTCTCTTAAGGTAGCCAAATGCCTCGTCAACAGGCGAATTCCAACGGCAAACTCGAGCAGCTCCCGGAAGGAGTACTGTGAAAGCCTTAAGGTCAACAAATAATGGCGTATCGCTCCTGGTGAACTAGCCAGAGTATGCTTGTAGATGCGACTGTGGTAAAACGAGGAGCAAGTGGCAGGAGTAACTATGACTCTCTTAAGGTAGCCAAATGCCTCGTCAACAGGTGAATTCCAACGGCAAACTCGAGGAGCTCCCGGAAGGAGTACTGTGAAAGCCTTAAGGTCAACAAATAATGGCGTATCGCTCCTGGTGAACTAGCCAGAGTAAGCTTGTAGATGCGACTGTGGTAAAACGAGGAGGAAGTGGCAGGAGTAACTATGACTCTCTTAAGGTAGCCAAATGCCTCGTCAACAGGTGAATTCCAACGGCAAACTCGAGGAGCTCCCGGCAGGAGTACTGTGAAAGTCTCAAGGTCAACAAATAGTGGCGTATCGCTTCTGGTGAACTAGCCAGAGTAAGCTTGTAGATGTGACTGTGGTAAAATGGAGAGCAAGTGGCAGGAGTAACTATGACTCTCTTAGGGTTGCCAAATGACTCGTCAAAAGGCGACTTACATCGGCAAACTCGAGGAGCTCCCGGAAGGAGTACTGTGAAAGCCTTAAGGTCAACAAATAATGGCGTATCGCTCCTGGTGAACTAGCCAGAGTAAGCTTGTAGATGCGACTGTGGTAAAATGGGGAGCAAGTGGCAGGAGTAACTATGACTCTCTTAGGGTTGCCAAATGACTCGTCAAAAGGCGAATTACATCGGCAAACTCGAGGAGCTCCCGGAAGGAGTACTGTGAAAGCCTTAAGGTCAACAAATAATGGCGTATCGCTCCTGGTGAACTAGCCAGAGTAAGCTTGTAGATGCGACTGTGGTAAAACGAGGAGCAAGTGGCAGGAGTAACTATGACTCTCTTAAGGTAGCCAAATGCCTCGTCAACAGGCGAATTCCAACGGCAAACTCGAGGAGCTCCCGGAAGGTGTACTGTGAAAGCCTTAAGGTCAACAAATAATGGCGTATCGCTCCTGGTGAACTAGCCAGAGTAAGCTTGTAGATGCGACTATGGTAAAACGAGGAGCAAGTGGCAGGAGTAACTATGACTCTCTTAAGGTAGCCAAATGCCTCGTCAACAGGCGAATTCCAACGGCAAACTCGAGGAGCTCCCGGAAGGAGTACTGTGAAAGTCTTAAGGTCAACAAATAATGGCGTATCGCTTCTGGTGAACTAGCCACAGTAAGCTTGTAGATGTGACTGTGTGAAACGGGGTGCAACTGGCTGGTGTAACTATGACTCTCTTAAAGTAGCAAAATGCCTCGTCAACAGGCGAAAAACATCGGCATTCTCGAGGAGCTCCGGGCAGGAGTACTGTGAAAGTCTTAAGGTCAACAAATAATGGTGTATCGCTCCTGGTTAACTGGCCAGAGCAAGCTTGTACATGTGACTATTGTGAAACGGGGAGAAACTGGCAGGACTAACTATAACTCTCTTAAGGTAGCCAAATGCCTCGTCAACAGGCGAATTCCAACGGCAAACTCGAGGAGCTCCCGGCAGGAGTACTGTGAAAGTCTTAAGGTCAACAAATAATGGCGTATCGCTTCTGGTGAACTAGCCAGAGTAAGCTTGTAGATGTGACTGTGGTAAAATGGGGAGCAAGTGGCAGGAGTAACTATGACTCTCTTAGGGTTGCCAAATGACTCGTCAAAAGGCGACTTACATCGGCAAACTCGAGGAGCTCCCGGAAGGAGTACTGTGAAAGCCTTAAGGTCAACAAATAATGGCGTATCGCTCCTGGTGAACTAGCCAGAGTAAGCTTGTAGATGCGACTGTGGTAAAACGAGGAGCAAGTGGCAGGAGTAACTATGACTCTCTTAAGGTAGCCAAATTCCTCGTCAACAGGCGAATTCCAACGGCAAACTCGAGGAGCTCCCGGAAGGAGTACTGTGAAAGCCTTAAGGTCAACAAATAATGGCGTATCGCTCCTGGTGAACTGGCCAGAGTAAGCTTGTAGATGTGACTGTGTGAAACGGGGTGCAACTGGCAGGAGTAACTATGACTCTCTTAAGGTAGCTAAATGCCTCGTCAACAGGCGAAAAACATCGGCATTCTCGAGGAGCTCCGGGCAGGAGTACTGTGAAAGTCTTAAGGTCAACAAATAATGGTGTATCGCTCCTGGTTAACTGGCCAGAGCAAGCTTGTACATGTGACTATTGTGAAACGGGGAGAAACTGGCAGGACTAACTATAACTCTCTTAAGGTAGCCAAATGCCTCGTCAACAGGCGAATTCCAACGGCAAACTCGAGGAGCTCCCGGCAGGAGTACTGTGAAAGTCTTAAGGTCAACAAATAATGGCGTATCGCTCCTGGTGAACTAGCCAGAGTAAGCTTGTAGATGCGACTGTGGTAAAACGAGGAGCAAGTGGCAGGAGTAACTATGACTCTCTTAAGGTAGCCAAATGCCTCGTCAACAGGCGAATTCCAACGGCAAACTCGAGCAGCTCCCGGAAGGAGTACTGTGAAAGCCTTAAGGTCAACAAATAATGGCGTATCGCTCCTGGTGAACTAGCCAGAGTATGCTTGTAGATGCGACTGTGGTAAAACGAGGAGCAAGTGGCAGGAGTAACTATGACTCTCTTAAGGTAGCCAAATGCCTCGTCAACAGGTGAATTCCAACGGCAAACTCGAGGAGCTCCCGGAAGGAGTACTGTGAAAGCCTTAAGGTCAACAAATAATGGCGTATCGCTCCTGGTGAACTAGCCAGAGTAAGCTTGTAGATGCGACTGTGGTAAAACGAGGAGGAAGTGGCAGGAGTAACTATGACTCTCTTAAGGTAGCCAAATGCCTGGTCAACAGGTGAATTCCAACGGCAAACTCGAGGAGCTCCCGGCAGGAGTACTGTGAAAGTCTTAAGGTCAACAAATAGTGGCGTATCGCTTCTGGTGAACTAGCCAGAGTAAGCTTGTAGATGTGACTGTGGTAAAATGGGGAGCAAGTGGCAGGAGTAACTATGACTCTCTTAGGGTTGCCAAATGACTCGTCAAAAGGCGACTTACATCGGCAAACTCGAGGAGCTCCCGGAAGGAGTACTGTGAAAGCCTTAAGGTCAACAAATAATGGCGTATCGCTCCTGGTGAACTAGCCAGAGTAAGCTTGTAGATGCGACTGTGGTAAAATGGGGAGCAAGTGGCAGGAGTAACTATGACTCTCTTAGGGTTCCCAAATGACTCGTCAAAAGGCGAATTACATCGGCAAACTCGAGGAGCTCCCGGAAGGAGTACTGTGAAAGCCTTAAGGTCAACAAATAATGGCGTATCGCTCCTGGTGAACTAGCCAGAGTAAGCTTGTAGATGCGACTGTGGTAAAACGAGGAGCAAGTGGCAGGAGTAACTATGACTCTCTTAAGGTAGCCAAATGCCTCGTCAACAGGCGAATTCCAACGGCAAACTCGAGGAGCTCCCGGAAGGTGTACTGTGAAAGCCTTAAGGTCAACAAATAATGGCGTATCGCTCCTGGTGAACTAGCCAGAGTAAGCTTGTAGATGCGACTATGGTAAAACGAGGAGCAAGTGGCAGGAGTAACTATGACTCTCTTAAGGTAGCCAAATGCCTCGTCAACAGGCGAATTCCAACGGCAAACTCGAGGAGCTCCCGGAAGGAGTACTGTGAAAGTCTTAAGGTCAACAAATAATGGCGTATCGCTTCTGGTGAACTAGCCACAGTAAGCTTGTAGATGTGACTGTGTGAAACGGGGTGCAACTGGCTGGTGTAACTATGACTCTCTTAAAGTAGCAAAATGCCTCGTCAACAGGCGAAAAACATCGGCATTCTCGAGGAGCTCCGGGCAGGAGTACTGTGAAAGTCTTAAGGTCAACAAATAATGGTGTATCGCTCCTGGTTAACTGGCCAGAGCAAGCTTGTACATGTGACTATTGTGAAACGGGGAGAAACTGGCAGGACTAACTATAACTCTCTTAAGGTAGCCAAATGCCTCGTCAACAGGCGAATTCCAACGGCAAACTCGAGGAGCTCCCGGCAGGAGTACTGTGAAAGTCTTAAGGTCAACAAATAATGGCGTATCGCTTCTGGTGAACTAGCCAGAGTAAGCTTGTAGATGTGACTGTGGTAAAATGGGGAGCAAGTGGCAGGAGTAACTATGACTCTCTTAGGGTTGCCAAATGACTCGTCAAAAGGCGACTTACATCGGCAAACTCGAGGAGCTCCCGGAAGGAGTACTGTGAAAGCCTTAAGGTCAACAAATAATGGCGTATCGCTCCTGGTGAACTAGCCAGAGTAAGCTTGTAGATGCGACTGTGGTAAAACGAGGAGCAAGTGGCAGGAGTAACTATGACTCTCTTAAGGTAGCCAAATGCCTCGTCAACAGGCGAATTCCAACGGCAAACTCGAGCAGCTCCCGGAAGGAGTACTGTGAAAGCCTTAAGGTCAACAAATAATGGCGTATCGCTCCTGGTGAACTAGCCAGAGTATGCTTGTAGATGCGACTGTGGTAAAACGAGGAGCAAGTGGCAGGAGTAACTATGACTCTCTTAAGGTAGCCAAATGCCTCGTCAACAGGCGAATTCCAACGGCAAACTCGAGCAGCTCCCGGCAGGAGTACTGTGAAAGTCTTAAGGTCAACAAATAATGGCGTATCGCTTCTGGTGAACTAGCCAGAGTAAGCTTGTAGATGTGACTGTGGTAAAATGGGGAGCAAGTGGCAGGAGTAACTATGACTCTTTTAGGGTTGCCAAATGACTCGTCAAAAGGCGAATTACATCGGCAAACTCGAGGAGCTCCCGGAAGGAGTACTGTGAAAGCCTTAAGGTCAACAAATAATGGCGTATCGCTCCTGGTGAACTAGCCAGAGTAAGCTTGTAGATGCGACTGTGGTAAAACGAGGAGCAAGTGGCAGGAGTAACTATGACTCTCTTAAGGTAGCCAAATGCCTCGTCAACAGGCGAATTCCAACGGCAAACTCGAGCAGCTCCCGGCAGGAGTACTGTGAAAGTCTTAAGGTCAACAAATAATGGCGTATCGCTTCTGGTGAACTAGCCAGAGTAAGCTTGTAGATGTGACTGTGGTAAAATGGGGAGCAAGTGGCAGGAGTAACTATGACTCTCTTAGGGTTGCCAAATGACTCGTCAAAAGGCGAATTACATCGGCAAACTCGAGGAGCTCCCGGAAGGAGTACTGTGAAAGCCTTAAGGTCAACAAATAATGGCGTATCGCTCGTGGTGAACTAGCCAGAGTAAGCTTGTAGATGCGACTGTGGTAAAACGAGGAGCAAGTGGCAGGAGTAACTATGACTCTCTTAAGGTAGCCAAATTCCTCGTCAACAGGCGAATTCCAACGGCAAACTCGAGGAGCTCCCGGAAGGAGTACTGTGAAAGCCTTAAGGTCAACAAATAATGGCGTATCGCTCCTGGTGAACTGGCCAGAGTAAGCTTGTAGATGTGACTGTGTGAAACGGGGTGCAACTGGCAGGAGTAACTATGACTCTCTTAAGGTAGCTAAATGCCTCGTCAACAGGCGAAAAACATCGGCATTCTCGAGGAGCTCCGGGCAGGAGTACTGTGAAAGTCTTAAGGTCAACAAATAATGGTGTATCGCTCCTGGTTAACTGGCCAGAGCAAGCTTGTACATGTGACTATTGTGAAACGGGGAGAAACTGGCAGGACTAACTATAACTCTCTTAAGGTAGCCAAATGCCTCGTCAACAGGCGAATTCCAACGGCAAACTCGAGGAGCTCCCGGCAGGAGTACTGTGAAAGTCGTAAGGTCAACAAATAATGGCGTATCGCTTCTGGTGAACTAGCCAGAGTAAGCTTGTAGATGTGACTGTGGTAAAATGGGGAGCAAGTGGCAGGAGTAACTATGACTCTCTTAGGGTTGCCAAATGACTCGTCAAAAGGCGACTTACATCGGCAAACTCGAGGAGCTCCCGGAAGGAGTACTGTGAAAGCCTTAAGGTCAACAAATAATGGCGTATCGCTCCTGGTGAACTAGCCAGAATAAGCTTGTAGATGCGACTGTGGTAAAACGAGGAGCAAGTGGCAGGAGTAACTATGACTCTCTTAAGGTAGCCAAATGCCTCGTCAACAGGCGAATTCCAACGGCAAACTCGAGCAGCTCCCGGAAGGAGTACTGTGAAAGCCTTAAGGTCAACAAATAATGGCGTATCGCTCCTGGTGAACTGGCCAGAGTAAGCTTGTAGATGTGACTGTGTGAAACGGGGTGCAACTGGCAGGAGTAACTATGACTCTCTTAAGGTAGCTAAATGCCTCGTCAACAGGCGAAAAACATCGGCATTCTCGAGGAGCTCCGGGCAGGAGTACTGTGAAAGTCTTAAGGTCAACAAATAATGGTGTATCGCTCCTGGTTAACTGGCCAGAGCAAGCTTGTACATGTGACTATTGTGAAACGGGGAGAAACTGGCAGGACTAACTATAACTCTCTTAAGGTAGCCAAATGCCTCGTCAACAGGCGAATTCCAACGGCAAACTCGAGGAGCTCCCGGCAGGAGTACTGTGAAAGTCTTAAGGTCAACAAATAATGGCGTATCGCTCCTGGTGAACTAGCCAGAGTAAGCTTGTAGATGCGACTGTGGTAAAACGAGGAGCAAGTGGCAGGAGTAACTATGACTCTCTTAAGGTAGCCAAATGCCTCGTCAACAGGCGAATTCCAACGGCAAACTCGAGCAGCTCCCGGAAGGAGTACTGTGAAAGCCTTAAGGTCAACAAATAATGGCGTATCGCTCCTGGTGAACTAGCCAGAGTATGCTTGTAGATGCGACTGTGGTAAAACGAGGAGCAAGTGGCAGGAGTAACTATGACTCTCTTAAGGTAGCCAAATGCCTCGTCAACAGGTGAATTCCAACGGCAAACTCGAGGAGCTCCCGGAAGGAGTACTGTGAAAGCCTTAAGGTCAACAAATAATGGCGTATCGCTCCTGGTGAACTAGCCAGAGTAAGCTTGTAGATGCGACTGTGGTAAAACGAGGAGGAAGTGGCAGGAGTAACTATGACTCTCTTAAGGTAGCCAAATGCCTGGTCAACAGGTGAATTCCAACGGCAAACTCGAGGAGCTCCCGGCAGGAGTACTGTGAAAGTCTTAAGGTCAACAAATAGTGGCGTATCGCTTCTGGTGAACTAGCCAGAGTAAGCTTGTAGATGTGACTGTGGTAAAATGGGGAGCAAGTGGCAGGAGTAACTATGACTCTCTTAGGGTTGCCAAATGACTCGTCAAAAGGCGACTTACATCGGCAAACTCGAGGAGCTCCCGGAAGGAGTACTGTGAAAGCCTTAAGGTCAACAAATAATGGCGTATCGCTCCTGGTGAACTAGCCAGAGTAAGCTTGTAGATGCGACTGTGGTAAAATGGGGAGCAAGTGGCAGGAGTAACTATGACTCTCTTAGGGTTCCCAAATGACTCGTCAAAAGGCGAATTACATCGGCAAACTCGAGGAGCTCCCGGAAGGAGTACTGTGAAAGCCTTAAGGTCAACAAATAATGGCGTATCGCTCCTGGTGAACTAGCCAGAGTAAGCTTGTAGATGCGACTGTGGTAAAACGAGGAGCAAGTGGCAGGAGTAACTATGACTCTCTTAAGGTAGCCAAATGCCTCGTCAACAGGCGAATTCCAACGGCAAACTCGAGGAGCTCCCGGAAGGTGTACTGTGAAAGCCTTAAGGTCAACAAATAATGGCGTATCGCTCCTGGTGAACTAGCCAGAGTAAGCTTGTAGATGCGACTATGGTAAAACGAGGAGCAAGTGGCAGGAGTAACTATGACTCTCTTAAGGTAGCCAAATGCCTCGTCAACAGGCGAATTCCAACGGCAAACTCGAGGAGCTCCCGGAAGGAGTACTGTGAAAGTCTTAAGGTCAACAAATAATGGCGTATCGCTTCTGGTGAACTAGCCACAGTAAGCTTGTAGATGTGACTGTGTGAAACGGGGTGCAACTGGCTGGTGTAACTATGACTCTCTTAAAGTAGCAAAATGCCTCGTCAACAGGCGAAAAACATCGGCATTCTCGAGGAGCTCCGGGCAGGAGTACTGTGAAAGTCTTAAGGTCAACAAATAATGGTGTATCGCTCCTGGTTAACTGGCCAGAGCAAGCTTGTACATGTGACTATTGTGAAACGGGGAGAAACTGGCAGGACTAACTATAACTCTCTTAAGGTAGCCAAATGCCTCGTCAACAGGCGAATTCCAACGGCAAACTCGAGGAGCTCCCGGCAGGAGTACTGTGAAAGTCTTAAGGTCAACAAATAATGGCGTATCGCTTCTGGTGAACTAGCCAGAGTAAGCTTGTAGATGTGACTGTGGTAAAATGGGGAGCAAGTGGCAGGAGTAACTATGACTCTCTTAGGGTTGCCAAATGACTCGTCAAAAGGCGACTTACATCGGCAAACTCGAGGAGCTCCCGGAAGGAGTACTGTGAAAGCCTTAAGGTCAACAAATAATGGCGTATCGCTCCTGGTGAACTAGCCAGAGTAAGCTTGTAGATGCGACTGTGGTAAAACGAGGAGCAAGTGGCAGGAGTAACTATGACTCTCTTAAGGTAGCCAAATGCCTCGTCAACAGGCGAATTCCAACGGCAAACTCGAGCAGCTCCCGGAAGGAGTACTGTGAAAGCCTTAAGGTCAACAAATAATGGCGTATCGCTCCTGGTGAACTAGCCAGAGTATGCTTGTAGATGCGACTGTGGTAAAACGAGGAGCAAGTGGCAGGAGTAACTATGACTCTCTTAAGGTAGCCAAATGCCTCGTCAACAGGCGAATTCCAACGGCAAACTCGAGCAGCTCCCGGCAGGAGTACTGTGAAAGTCTTAAGGTCAACAAATAATGGCGTATCGCTTCTGGTGAACTAGCCAGAGTAAGCTTGTAGATGTGACTGTGGTAAAATGGGGAGCAAGTGGCAGGAGTAACTATGACTCTTTTAGGGTTGCCAAATGACTCGTCAAAAGGCGAATTACATCGGCAAACTCGAGGAGCTCCCGGAAGGAGTACTGTGAAAGCCTTAAGGTCAACAAATAATGGCGTATCGCTCCTGGTGAACTAGCCAGAGTAAGCTTGTAGATGCGACTGTGGTAAAACGAGGAGCAAGTGGCAGGAGTAACTATGACTCTCTTAAGGTAGCCAAATGCCTCGTCAACAGGCGAATTCCAACGGCAAACTCGAGCAGCTCCCGGCAGGAGTACTGTGAAAGTCTTAAGGTCAACAAATAATGGCGTATCGCTTCTGGTGAACTAGCCAGAGTAAGCTTGTAGATGTGACTGTGGTAAAATGGGGAGCAAGTGGCAGGAGTAACTATGACTCTCTTAGGGTTGCCAAATGACTCGTCAAAAGGCGAATTACATCGGCAAACTCGAGGAGCTCCCGGAAGGAGTACTGTGAAAGCCTTAAGGTCAACAAATAATGGCGTATCGCTCGTGGTGAACTAGCCAGAGTAAGCTTGTAGATGCGACTGTGGTAAAACGAGGAGCAAGTGGCAGGAGTAACTATGACTCTCTTAAGGTAGCCAAATTCCTCGTCAACAGGCGAATTCCAACGGCAAACTCGAGGAGCTCCCGGAAGGAGTACTGTGAAAGCCTTAAGGTCAACAAATAATGGCGTATCGCTCCTGGTGAACTGGCCAGAGTAAGCTTGTAGATGTGACTGTGTGAAACGGGGTGCAACTGGCAGGAGTAACTATGACTCTCTTAAGGTAGCTAAATGCCTCGTCAACAGGCGAAAAACATCGGCATTCTCGAGGAGCTCCGGGCAGGAGTACTGTGAAAGTCTTAAGGTCAACAAATAATGGTGTATCGCTCCTGGTTAACTGGCCAGAGCAAGCTTGTACATGTGACTATTGTGAAACGGGGAGAAACTGGCAGGACTAACTATAACTCTCTTAAGGTAGCCAAATGCCTCGTCAACAGGCGAATTCCAACGGCAAACTCGAGGAGCTCCCGGCAGGAGTACTGTGAAAGTCGTAAGGTCAACAAATAATGGCGTATCGCTTCTGGTGAACTAGCCAGAGTAAGCTTGTAGATGTGACTGTGGTAAAATGGGGAGCAAGTGGCAGGAGTAACTATGACTCTCTTAGGGTTGCCAAATGACTCGTCAAAAGGCGACTTACATCGGCAAACTCGAGGAGCTCCCGGAAGGAGTACTGTGAAAGCCTTAAGGTCAACAAATAATGGCGTATCGCTCCTGGTGAACTAGCCAGAATAAGCTTGTAGATGCGACTGTGGTAAAACGAGGAGCAAGTGGCAGGAGTAACTATGACTCTCTTAAGGTAGCCAAATGCCTCGTCAACAGGCGAATTCCAACGGCAAACTCGAGCAGCTCCCGGAAGGAGTACTGTGAAAGCCTTAAGGTCAACAAATAATGGCGTATCGCTCCTGGTGAACTAGCCAGAGTATGCTTGTAGATGCGACTGTGGTAAAACGAGGAGCAAGTGGCAGGAGTAACTATGACTCTCTTAAGGTAGCCAAATGCCTCGTCAACAGGTGAATTCCAACGGCAAACTCGAGGAGCTCCCGGAAGGAGTACTGTGAAAGCCTTAAGGTCAACAAATAATGGCGTATCGCTCCTGGTGAACTAGCCAGAGTAAGCTTGTAGATGCGACTGTGGTAAAACGAGGAGCAAGTGGCAGGAGTAACTATGACTCTCTTAAGGTAGCCAAATGCCTCGTCAACAGGTGAATTCCAACGGCAAACTCGAGGAGCTCCCGGCAGGAGTACTGTGAAAGTCTTAAGGTCAACAAATAGTGGCGTATCGCTTCTGGTGAACTAGCCAGAGTAAGCTTGTAGATGTGACTGTGGTAAAATGGGGAGCAAGTGGCAGGAGTAACTATGACTCTCTTAGGGTTGCCAAATGACTCGTCAAAAGGCGACTTACATCGGCAAACTCGAGGAGCTCCCGGAAGGAGTACTGTGAAAGCCTTAATGTCAACAAATAATGGCGTATCGCTCCTGGTGAACTAGCCAGAGTAAGCTTGTAGATGCGACTGTGGTAAAATGGGGAGCAAGTGGCAGGAGTAACTATGACTCTCTTAGGGTTGCCAAATGACTCGTCAAAAGGCGAATTACATCGGCAAACTCGAGGAGCTCCCGGAAGGAGTACTGTGAAAGCCTTAAGGTCAACAAATAATGGCGTATCGCTCCTGGTGAACTAGCCAGAGTAAGCTTGTAGATGCGACTGTGGTAAAACGAGGAGCAAGTGGCAGGAGTAACTATGACTCTCTTAAGGTAGCCAAATGCCTCGTCAACAGGCGAATTCCAACGGCAAACTCGAGGAGCTCCCGGAAGGTGTACTGTGAAAGCCTTAAGGTCAACAAATAATGGCGTATCGCTCCTGGTGAACTAGCCAGAGTAAGCTTGTAGATGCGACTATGGTAAAACGAGGAGCAAGTGGCAGGAGTAACTATGACTCTCTTAAGGTAGCCAAATGCCTCGTCAACAGGCGAATTCCAACGGCAAACTCGAGGAGCTCCCGGAAGGAGTACTGTGAAAGTCTTAAGGTCAACAAATAATGGCGTATCGCTTCTGGTGAACTAGCCACAGTAAGCTTGTAGATGTGACTGTGTGAAACGGGGTGCAACTGGCTGGTGTAACTATGACTCTCTTAAAGTAGCAAAATGCCTCGTCAACAGGCGAAAAACATCGGCATTCTCGAGGAGCTCCGGGCAGGAGTACTGTGAAAGTCTTAAGGTCAACAAATAATGGTGTATCGCTCCTGGTTAACTGGCCAGAGCAAGCTTGTACATGTGACTATTGTGAAACGGGGAGAAACTGGCAGGACTAACTATAACTCTCTTAAGGTAGCCAAATGCCTCGTCAACAGGCGAATTCCAACGGCAAACTCGAGGAGCTCCCGGCAGGAGTACTGTGAAAGTCTTAAGGTCAACAAATAATGGCGTATCGCTTCTGGTGAACTAGCCAGAGTAAGCTTGTAGATGCGACTGTGGTAAAATGGGGAGCAAGTGGCAGGAGTAACTATGACTCTCTTAGGGTTGCCAAATGACTCGTCAAAAGGCGAATTACATCGGCAAACCCGAGGAGCTCCCGGAAGGAGTACTGTGAAAGTCTTAAGGTCAACAAATAATGGCGTATCGCTCGTGGTGAACTAGCCAGAGTAAGCTTGTAGATGCGACTGTGGTAAAACGAGGAGCAAGTGGCAGGAGTAACTATGACTCTCTTAAGGTAGCCAAATGCCTCGTCAACAGGCGAATTCCAACGGCAAACTGGAGCAGCTCCCGGAAGGAGTACTGTGAAAGCCTTAAGGTCAACAAATAATGGCGTATCGCTCCTGGTGAACTAGCCAGAGTATGCTTGTAGATGCGACTGTGGTAAAACGAGGAGCAAGTGGCAGGAGTAACTATGACTCTCTTAAGATAGCCAAATGCCTCGTCAACAGGCGAATTCCAACGGCAAACTCGAGCAGCTCCCGGCAGGAGTACTGTGAAAGTCTTAAGGTCAACAAATAATGGCGTATCGCTTCTGGTGAACTAGCCAGAGTAAGCTTGTAGATGTGACTGTGGTAAAATGGGGAGCAAGTGGCAGGAGTAACTATGACTCTCTTAGGGTTGCCAAATGACTCGTCAAAAGGCGAATTACATCGGCAAACTCGAGGAGCTCCCGGAAGGAGTACTGTGAAAGCCTTAAGGTCAACAAATAATGGCGTATCGCTCGTGGTGAACTAGCCAGAGTAAGCTTGTAGATGCGACTGTGGTAAAACGAGGAGCAAGTGGCAGGAGTAACTATGACTCTCTTAAGGTAGCCAAATTCCTCGTCAACAGGCGAATTCCAACGGCAAACTCGAGGAGCTCCCGGAAGGAGTACTGTGAAAGCCTTAAGGTCGACAAATAATGGCGTATCGCTCCTGGTGAACTGGCCAGAGTAAGCTTGTAGATGTGACTGTGTGAAACGGGGTGCAACTGGCAGGAGTAACTATGACTCTCTTAAGGTAGCTAAATGCCTCGTCAACAGGCGAAAAACATCGGCATTCTCGAGGAGCTCCCGGCAGGAGTACTGTGAAAGTCTTAAGGTCAACAAATAATGGCGTATCGCTCCTGGTGAACTAGCCAGAGTAAGCTTGTAGATGCGACTGTGGTAAAACGAGGAGCAAGTGGCAGAAGTAACTATGACTCTCTTAAGGTATCCAAATGCCTCGTCAACAGGCGAATTCCAACGGCAAACTCGAGCAGCTCCCGGAAGGAGTACTGTGAAAGCCTTAAGGTCAACAAATAATGGCGTATCGCTCCTGGTGAACTAGCCAGAGTATGCTTGTAGATGCGACTGTGGTAAAACGAGGAGCAAGTGGCAGGAGTAACTATGACTCTCTTAAGGTAGCCAAATGCCTCGTCAACAAGCGAATTCCAACGGCAAACTCGAGCAGCTCCCGGCAGGAGTACTGTGAAAGTCTTAAGGTCAACAAATAATGGCGTATCGCTTCTGGTAAACTAGCCAGAGTATGCTTGTAGATGCGACTGTGGTAAAACGAGGAGCAAGTGGCAGGAGTAACTATGACTCTCTTAAGGTAGCCAAATGCCTCGTCAACAGGCGAATTCCAACGGCAAACTCGAGCAGCTCCCGGCAGGAGTACTGTGAAAGTCTTAAGGTCAACAAATAATGGCGTATCGCTTCTGGTGAACTAGCCAGAGTAAGCTTGTAGATGTGACTGTGGTAAAATGGGGAGCAAGTGGCAGGAGTAACTATGACTCTTTTAGGGTTGCCAAATGACTCGTCAAAAGGCGAATTACATCGGCAAACTCGAGGAGCTCCCGGAAGGAGTACTGTGAAAGCCTTAAGGTCAACAAATAATGGCGTATCGCTCCTGGTGAACTAGCCAGAGTAAGCTTGTAGATGCGACTGTGGTAAAACGAGGAGCAAGTGGCAGGAGTAACTATGACTCTCTTAAGGTAGCCAAATGCCTCGTCAACAGGCGAATTCCAACGGCAAACTCGAGGAGCTCCCGGAAGGAGTACTGTGAAAGCCTTAAGGTCAACAAATAATGGCGTATCGCTCCTGGTGAACTAGCCAGAGTATGCTTGTAGATGCGACTGTGGTAAAACGAGGAGCAAGTGGCAGGAGTAACTATGACTCTCTTAAGGTAGCCAAATGCCTTGTCAACAGGCGAATTCCAACGGCAAACTCGAGCAGCTCCCGGCAGGAGTACTGTGAAAGTCTTAAGGTCAACAAATAATGGCGTATCGCTTCTGGTGAACTAGCCAGAGTAAGCTTGTAGATGTGACTGTGGTAAAATGGGGAGCAAGTGGCAGGAGTAACTATGACTCTCTTAGGGTTGCCAAATGACTCGTCAAAAGGCGAATTACATCGGCAAACTCGAGGAGCTCCCGGAAGGAGTACTGTGAAAGCCTTAAGGTCAACAAATAATGGCGTATCGCTCGTGGTGAACTAGCCAGAGTAAGCTTGTAGATGCGACTGTGGTAAAACGAGGAGCAAGTGGCAGGAGTAACTATGACTCTCTTAAGGTAGCCAAATGTCTCGTCAACAGGCGAATTCCAACGGCAAACTCGAGGAGCTCCCGGAAGGAGTACTGTGAAAGCCTTAAGGTCAACAAATAATGGCGTATCGCTCCTGGTGAACTGGCCAGAGTAAGCTTGTAGATGTGACTGTGTGAAACGGGGTGCAACTGGCAGGAGTAACTATGACTCTCTTAAGGTAGCTAAATGCCTCGTCAACAGGCGAAAAACATCGGCATTCTCGAGGAGCTCCCGGCAGGAGTACTGTGAAAGTCTTAAGGTCAACAAATAATGGCGTATCGCTCCTGGTGAACTAGCCAGAGTAAGCTTGTAGATGCGACTGTGGTAAAACGAGGAGCAAGTGGCAGGAGTAACTATGACTCTCTTAAGGTAGCCAAATGCCTCGTCAACAGGCGAATTCCAACGGCAAACTCGAGCAGCTCCCGGAAGGAGTACTGTGAAAGCCTTAAGGTCAACAAATAATGGCGTATCGCTCCTGGTGAACTAGCCAGAGTATGCTTGTAGATGCGACTGTGGTAAAACGAAGAGCAAGTGGCAGGAGTAACTATGACTCTCTTAAGGTAGCCAAATGCCTCGTCAACAGGCGAATTCCAACGGCAAACTCGAGCAGCTCCCGGCAGGAGTACTGTGAAAGTCTTAAGGTCAACAAATAATGGCGTATCGCTTCTGGTAAACTAGCCACAGTAAGCTTGTAGATGTGACTGTGTGAAACGGGGTGCAACTGGCTGGTGTAACTATGACTCTCTTAAAGTAGCAAAATGCCTCGTCAACAGGCGAAAAACATCGGCATTCTCGAGGAGCTCCGGGCAGGAGTACTGTGAAAGTCTTAAGGTCAACAAATAATGGTGTATCGCTCCTGGTTAACTGGCCAGAGCAAGCTTGTACATGTGACTATTGTGAAACGGGGAGAAACTGGCAGGACTAACTATAACTCTCTTAAGGTAGCCAAATGCCTCGTCAACAGGCGAATTCCAACGGCAAACTCGAGGAGCTCCCGGCAGGAGTACTGTGAAAGTCTTAAGGTCAACAAATAATGGCGTATCGCTTCTGGTGAACTAGCCAGAGTAAGCTTGTAGATGTGACTGTGGTAAAATGGGGAGCAAGTGGCAGGAGTAACTATGACTCTCTTAGGGTTGCCAAATGACTCGTCAAAAGGCGACTTACATCGGCAAACTCGAGGAGCTCCCGGAAGGAGTACTGTGAAAGCCTTAAGGTCAACAAATAATGGCGTATCGCTCCTGGTGAACTAGCCAGAGTAAGCTTGTAGATGCGACTGTGGTAAAACGAGGAGCAAGTGGCAGGAGTAACTATGACTCTCTTAAGGTAGCCAAATGCCTCGTCAACAGGCGAATTCCAACGGCAAACTCGAGCAGCTCCCGGAAGGAGTACTGTGAAAGCCTTAAGGTCAACAAATAATGGCGTATCGCTCCTGGTGAACTAGCCAGAGTATGCTTGTAGATGCGACTGTGGTAAAACGAGGAGCAAGTGGCAGGAGTAACTATGACTCTCTTAAGGTAGCCAAATGCCTCGTCAACAGGCGAATTCCATCGGCAAACTCGAGCAGCTCCCGGCAGGAGTACTGTGAAAGTCTTAAGGTCAACAAATAATGGCGTATCGCTTCTGGTGAACTAGCCAGAGTAAGCTTGTAGATGTGACTGTGGTAAAATGGGGAGCAAGTGGCAGGAGTAACTATGACTCTCTTAGGGTTGCCAAATGCCTCGTCAACAGGCGAATTCCAACGGCAAACTCGAGCAGCTCCCGGAAGGAGTACTGTGAAAGCCTTAAGGTCAACAAATAATGGCGTATCGCTCCTGGTGAACTAGCCAGAGTATGCTTGTAGATGCGACTGTGGTAAAACGAGGAGCAAGTGGCAGGAGTAACTATGACTCTCTTAAGATAGCCAAATGCCTCGTCAACAGGCGAATTCCAACGGCAAACTCGAGCAGCTCCCGGCAGGAGTACTGTGAAAGTCTTAAGGTCAACAAATAATGGCGTATCGCTTCTGGTGAACTAGCCAGAGTAAGCTTGTAGATGTGACCGTGGTAAAATGGGGAGCAAGTGGCAGGAGTAACTATGACTCTCTTAGGGTTGCCAAATGACTCGTCAAAAGGCGAATTACATCGGCAAACTCGAGGAGCTCCCGGAAGGAGTACTGTGAAAGCCTTAAGGTCAACAAATAATGGCGTATCGCTCGTGGTGAACTAGCCAGAGTAAGCTTGTAGATGCGACTGTGGTAAAACGAGGAGCAAGTGGCAGGAGTAACTATGACTCTCTTAAGGTAGCCAAATTCCTCGTCAACAGGCGAATTCCAACGGCAAACTCGAGGAGCTCCCGGAAGGAGTACTGTGAAAGCCTTAAGGTCAACAAATAATGGCGTATCGCTCCTGGTGAACTGGCCAGAGTAAGCTTGTAGATGTGACTGTGTGAAACGGGGTGCAACTGGCAGGAGTAACTATGACTCTCTTAAGGTAGCTAAATGCCTCGTCAACAGGCGAAAAACATCGGCATTCTCGAGGAGCTCCCGGCAGGAGTACTGTGAAAGTCTTAAGGTCAACAAATAATGGCGTATCGCTCCTGGTGAACTAGCCAGAGTAAGCTTGTAGATGCGACTGTGGTAAAACGAGGAGCAAGTGGCAGGAGTAACTATGACTCTCTTAAGGTAGCCAAATGCCTCGTCAACAGGCGAATTCCAACGGCAAACTCGAGCAGCTCCCGGAAGGAGTACTGTGAAAGCCTTAAGGTCAACAAATAATGGCGTATCGCTCCTGGTGAACTAGCCAGAGTAAGCTTGTAGATGCGACTGTGGTAAAACGAGGAGCAAGTGGCAGGAGTAACTATGACTCTCTTAAGGTAGCCAAATGCCTCGTCAACAGGCGAATTCCAACGGCAAACTCGAGCAGCTCCCGGCAGGAGTACTGTGAAAGTCTTAAGGTCAACAAATAATGGCGTATCGCTTCTGGTAAACTAGCCAGAGTATGCTTGTAGATGCGACTGTGGTAAAACGAGGAGCAAGTGGCAGGAGTAACTATGACTCTCTTAAGGTAGCCAAATTCCTCGTCAACAGGCGAATTCCAACGGCAAACTCGAGCAGCTCCCGGCAGGAGTACTGTGAAAGTCTTAAGGTCAACAAATAATGGCGTATCGCTTCTGGTGAACTAGCCAGAGTAAGCTTGTAGATGTGACTGTGGTAAAATGGGGAGCAAGTGGCAGGAGTAACTATGACTCTTTTAGGGTTGCCAAATGACTCGTCAAAAGGCGAATTACATCGGCAAACTCGAGGAGCTCCCGGAAGGAGTACTGTGAAAGCCTTAAGGTCAACAAATAATGGCGTATCGCTCGTGGTGAACTAGCCAGAGTAAGCTTGTAGATGCGACTGTGGTAAAACGAGGAGCAAGTGGCAGGAGTAACTATGACTCTCTTAAGGTAGCCAAATGCCTCGTCAACAGGCGAATTCCAACGGCAAACTCGAGTAGCTCCCGGAAGGAGTACTGTGAAAGCCTTAAGGTCAACAAATAATGGCGTATCGCTCCTGGTGAACTAGCCAGAGTATGCTTGTAGATGCGACTGTGGTAAAACGAGGAGCAAGTGGCAGGAGTAACTATGACTCTCTTAAGGTAGCCAAATGCCTCGTCAACAGGCGAATTCCAACGGCAAACTCGAGCAGCTCCCGGCAGGAGTACTGTGAAAGCCTTAAGGTCAACAAATAATGGCGTATCGCTCCTGGTGAACTGGCCAGAGTAAGCTTGTAGATGTGACTGTGTGAAACGGGGTGCAACTGGCAGGAGTAACTATGACTCTCTTAAGGTAGCTAAATGCCTCGTCAACAGGCGAAAAACATCGGCATTCTCGAGGAGCTCCCGGCAGGAGTACTGTGAAAGTCTTAAGGTCAACAAATAATGGCGTATCGCTCCTGGTGAACTAGCCAGAGTAAGCTTGTAGATGCGACTGTGGTAAAACGAGGAGCAAGTGGCAGGAGTAACTATGACTCTCTTAAGGTAGCCAAATGCCTCGTCAACAGGCGAATTCCAACGGCAAACTCGAGCAGCTCCCGGAAGGAGTACTGTGAAAGCCTTAAGGTCAACAAATAATGGCGTATCGCTCCTGGTGAACTAGCCAGAGTAAGCTTGTAGATGCGACTGTGGTAAAACGAGGAGCAAGTGGCAGGAGTAACTATGACTCTCTTAAGGTAGCCAAATGCCTCGTCAACAGGCGAATTCCAACGGCAAACTCGAGCAGCTCCCGGCAGGAGTACTGTGAAAGTCTTAAGGTCAACAAATAATGGCGTATCGCTTCTGGTAAACTAGCCAGAGTATGCTTGTAGATGCGACTGTGGTAAAACGAGGAGCAAGTGGCAGGAGTAACTATGACTCTCTTAAGGTAGCCAAATTCCTCGTCAACAGGCGAATTCCAACGGCAAACTCGAGCAGCTCCCGGCAGGAGTACTGTGAAAGTCTTAAGGTCAACAAATAATGGCGTATCGCTTCTGGTGAACTAGCCAGAGTAAGCTTGTAGATGTGACTGTGGTAAAATGGGGAGCAAGTGGCAGGAGTAACTATGACTCTTTTAGGGTTGCCAAATGACTCGTCAAAAGGCGAATTACATCGGCAAACTCGAGGAGCTCCCGGAAGGAGTACTGTGAAAGCCTTAAGGTCAACAAATAATGGCGTATCGCTCGTGGTGAACTAGCCAGAGTAAGCTTGTAGATGCGACTGTGGTAAAACGAGGAGCAAGTGGCAGGAGTAACTATGACTCTCTTAAGGTAGCCAAATGCCTCGTCAACAGGCGAATTCCAACGGCAAACTCGAGTAGCTCCCGGAAGGAGTACTGTGAAAGCCTTAAGGTCAACAAATAATGGCGTATCGCTCCTGGTGAACTAGCCAGAGTATGCTTGTAGATGCGACTGTGGTAAAACGAGGAGCAAGTGGCAGGAGTAACTATGACTCTCTTAAGGTAGCCAAATGCCTCGTCAACAGGCGAATTCCAACGGCAAACTCGAGCAGCTCCCGGCAGGAGTACTGTGAAAGTCTTAAGGTCAACAAATAATGGCGTATCGCTTCTGGTGAACTAGCCAGAGTATGCTTGTAGATGCGACTGTGGTAAAACGAGGAGCAAGTGGCAGGAGTAACTATGACTCTCTTAAGGTAGCCAAATTCCTCGTCAACAGGCGAATTCCAACGGCAAACTCGAGGAGCTCCCGGAAGGAGTACTGTGAAAGCCTTAAGGTCAACAAATAGTGGCGTATCGCTTCTGGTGAACTGGCCAGAGTAAGCTTGTAGATGTGACTGTGTGAAACGGGGTGCAACTGGCAGGGGTAACTATGACTCTCTTAAGGTAGCCAAATGCCTCGTCAACAGGCGAAAAACATCGGCATTCTCGAGGAGCTCCCGGCAGGAGTACTGTGAAAGTCTTAAGGTGAACAAATAATGGCGTATCGCTTCTGGTGAACTAGCCAGAGTAAGCTTGTAGATGTGACTGTGGTAAAATGGGGAGCAAGTGGCAGGAGTAACTATGACTCTCTTAGGGTTGCCAAATGACTCGTCAAAAGGCGAATTACATCGGCAAACCCGAGGAGCTCCCGGAATGAGTACTGTGAAAGTCTTAAGGTCAACAAATAATGGCGTATCGCTCCTGGTGAACTAGCCAGAGTAAGCTTGTAGATGCGACTGTGGTAAAACGAGGAGCAAGTGGCAGGAGTAACTATGACTCTCTTAAGGTAGCCAAATGCCTCGTCAACAGGCGAATTCCAACGGCAAACTCGAGCAGCTCCCGGAAGGAGTACTGTGAAAGCCTTAAGGTCAACAAATAATGGCGTATCGCTCCTGGTGAACTAGCCAGAGTATGCTTGTAGATGCGACTGTGGTAAAACGAGGAGCAAGTGGCAGGAGTAACTATGACTCTCTTAAGATAGCCAAATGCCTCGTCAACAGGCGAATTCCAACGGCAAACTCGAGCAGCTCCCGGCAGGAGTACTGTGAAAGTCTTAAGGTCAACAAATAATGGCGTATCGCTTCTGGTGAACTAGCCAGAGTAAGCTTGTAGATGTGACTGTGGTAAAATGGGGAGCAAGTGGCAGGAGTAACTATGACTCTCTTAGGGTTGCCAAATGACTCGTCAAAAGGCGAATTACATCGGCAAACTCGAGGAGCTCCCGGAAGGAGTACTGTGAAAGCCTTAAGGTCAACAAATAATGGCGTATCGCTCGTGGTGAACTAGCCAGAGTAAGCTTGTAGATGCGACTGTGGTAAAACGAGGAGCAAGTGGCAGGAGTAACTATGACTCTCTTAAGGTAGCCAAATTCCTCGTCAACAGGCGAATTCCAACGGCAAACTCGAGGAGCTCCCGGAAGGAGTACTGTGAAAGCCTTAAGGTCAACAAATAATGGCGTATCGCTCCTGGTGAACTGGCCAGAGTAAGCTTGTAGATGTGACTGTGTGAAACGGGGTGCAACTGGCAGGAGTAACTATGACTCTCTTAAGGTAGCTAAATGCCTCGTCAACAGGCGAAAAACATCGGCATTCTCGAGGAGCTCCCGGCAGGAGTACTGTGAAAGTCTTAAAGTCAACAAATAATGGCGTATCGCTCCTGGTGAACTAGCCAGAGTAAGCTTGTAGATGCGACTGTGGTAAAACGAGGAGCAAGTGGCAGGAGTAACTATGACTCTCTTAAGGTAGCCAAATGCCTCGTCAACAGGCGAATTCCAACGGCAAACTCGAGCAGCTCCCGGAACGAGTACTGTGAAAGCCTTAAGGTCAACAAATAATGGCGTATCGCTCCTGGTGAACTAGCCAGAGTATGCTTGTAGATGCGACTGTGGTAAAACGAGGAGCAAGTGGCAGGAGTAACTATGACTCTCTTAAGGTAGCCAAATGCCTCGTCAACAGGCGAATTCCAACGGCAAACTCGAGCAGCTCCCGGCAGGAGTACTGTGAAAGTCTTAAGGTCAACAAATAATGGCGTATCGCTTCTGGTAAACTAGCCAGAGTATGCTTGTAGATGCGACTGTGGTAAAACGAGGAGCAAGTGGCAGGAGTAACTATGACTCTCTTAAGGTAGCCAAATGCCTCGTCAACAGGCGAATTCCAACGGCAAACTCGAGCAGCTCCCGGCAGGAGTACTGTGAAAGTCTTAAGGTCAACAAATAATGGCGTATCGCTTCTGGTGAACTAGCCAGAGTAAGCTTGTAGATGTGACTGTGGTAAAATGGGGAGCAAGTGGCAGGAGTAACTATGACTCTTTTAGGGTTGCCAAATGACTCGTCAAAAGGCGAATTACATCGGCAAACTCGAGGAGCTCCCGGAAGGAGTACTGTGAAAGCCTTAAGGTCAACAAATAATGGCGTATCGCTCCTGGTGAACTAGCCAGAGTAAGCTTGTAGATGCGACTGTGGTAAAACGAGGAGCAAGTGGCAGGAGTAACTATGACTCTCTTAAGGTAGCCAAATGCCTCGTCAACAGGCGAATTCCAACGGCAAACTCGAGCAGCTCCCGGAAGGAGTACTGTGAAAGCCTTAAGGTCAACAAATAATGGCGTATCGCTCCTGGTGAACTAGCCAGAGTATGCTTGTAGATGCGACTGTGGTAAAACGAGGAGCAAGTGGCAGGAGTAACTATGACTCTCTTAAGATAGCCAAATGCCTCGTCAACAGGCGAATTCCAACGGCAAACTCGAGCAGCTCCCGGCAGGAGTACTGTGAAAGTCTTAAGGTCAACAAATAATGGCGTATCGCTTCTGGTGAACTAGCCAGAGTAAGCTTGTAGATGTGACTGTGGTAAAATGGGGAGCAAGTGGCAGGAGTAACTATGACTCTCTTAGGGTTGCCAAATGACTCGTCAAAAGGCGAATTACATCGGCAAACTCGAGGAGCTCCCGGAAGGAGTACTGTGAAAGCCTTAAGGTCAACAAATAATGGCGTATCGCTCGTGGTGAACTAGCCAGAGTAAGCTTGTAGATGCGACTGTGGTAAAACGAGGAGCAAGTGGCAGGAGTAACTATGACTCTCTTAAGGTAGCCAAATTCCTCGTCAACAGGCGAATTCCAACGGCAAACTCGAGGAGCTCCCGGAAGGAGTACTGTGAAAGCCTTAAGGTCAACAAATAATGGCGTATCGCTCCTGGTGAACTGGCCAGAGTAAGCTTGTAGATGTGACTGTGTGAAACGGGGTGCAACTGGCAGGAGTAACTATGACTCTCTTAAGGTAGCTAAATGCCTCGTCAACAGGCGAAAAACATCGGCATTCTCGAGGAGCTCCCGGCAGGAGTACTGTGAAAGTCTTAAGGTCAACAAATAATGGCGTATCGCTCCTGGTGAACTAGCCAGAGTAAGCTTGTAGATGCGACTGTGGTAAAACGAGGAGCAAGTGGCAGGAGTAACTATGACTCTCTTAAGGTAGCCAAATGCCTCGTCAACAGGCGAATTCCAACGGCAAACTCGAGCAGCTCCCGGAAGGAGTACTGTGAAAGCCTTAAGGTCAACAAATAATGGCGTATCGCTCCTGGTGAACTAGCCAGAGTATGCTTGTAGATGCGACTGTGGTAAAACGAGGAGCAAGTGGCAGGAGTAACTATGACTCTCTTAAGGTAGCCAAATGCCTCGTCAACAGGCGAATTCCAACGGCAAACTCGAGCAGCTCCCGGCAGGAGTACTGTGAAAGTCTTAAGGTCAACAAATAATGGCGTATCGCTTCTGGTAAACTAGCCAGAGTATGCTTGTAGATGCGACTGTGGTAAAACGAGGAGCAAGTGGCAGGAGTAACTATGACTCTCTTAAGGTAGCCAAATGCCTCGTCAACAGGCGAATTCCAACGGCAAACTCGAGCAGCTCCCGGCAGGAGTACTGTGAAAGTCTTAAGGTCAACAAATAATGGCGTATCGCTTCTGGTGAACTAGCCAGAGTAAGCTTGTAGATGTGACTGTGGTAAAATGGGGAGCAAGTGGCAGGAGTAACTATGACTCTTTTAGGGTTGCCAAATGACTCGTCAAAAGGCGAATTACATCGGCAAACTCGAGGAGCTCCCGGAAGGAGTACTGTGAAAGCCTTAAGGTCAACAAATAATGGCGTATCGCTCCTGGTGAACTAGCCAGAGTAAGCTTGTAGATGCGACTGTGGTAAAACGAGGAGCAAGTGGCAGGAGTAACTATGACTCTCTTAAGGTAGCCAAATGCCTCGTCAACAGGCGAATTCCAACGGCAAACTCGAGCAGCTCCCGGAAGGAGTACTGTGAAAGCCTTAAGGTCAACAAATAATGGCGTATCGCTCCTGGTGAACTAGCCAGAGTATGCTTGTAGATGCGACTGTGGTAAAACGAGGAGCAAGTGGCAGGAGTAACTATGACTCTCTTAAGGTAGCCAAATGCCTCGTCAACAGGCGAATTCCAACGGCAAACTCGAGCAGCTCCCGGCAGGAGTACTGTGAAAGTCTTAAGGTCAACAAATAATGGCGTATCGCTTCTGGTGAACTAGCCAGAGTATGCTTGTAGATGCGACTGTGGTAAAACGAGGAGCAAGTGGCAGGAGTAACTATGACTCTCTTAAGGTAGCCAAATTCCTCGTCAACAGGCGAATTCCAACGGCAAACTCGAGGAGCTCCCGGAAGGAGTACTGTGAAAGCCTTAAGGTCAACAAATAGTGGCGTATCGCTCCTGGTGAACTGGCCAGAGGAAGCTTGTAGATGTGACTGTGTGAAACGGGGTGCAACTGGCAGGAGTAACTATGACTCTCTTAAGGTAGCCAAATGCCTCGTCAACAGGCGAAAAACATCGGCATTCTCGAGGAGCTCCCTGCAGGAGTACTGTGAAAGTCTTAAGGTCAACAAATAATGGTGTATCGCTTCTGGTGAACTAGCCAGAGTAAGCTTGTAGATGTGACTGTGGTAAAATGGGGAGCAAGTGGCAGGAGTAACTATGACTCTCTTAGGGTTGCCAAATGACTCGTCAAAAGGCGAATTACATCGGCAAACCCGAGGAGCTCCCGGAAGGAGTACTGTGAAAGTCTTAAGGTCAACAAATAATGGCGTATCGCTCCTGGTGAACTAGCCAGAGTAAGCTTGTAGATGCGACTGTGGTAAAACGAGGAGCAAGTGGCAGGAGTAACTATGACTCTCTTAAGGTAGCCAAATGCCTCGTCAACAGGCGAATTCCAACGGCAAACTCGAGCAGCTCCCGGAAGGAGTACTGTGAAAGCCTTAAGGTCAACAAATAATGGCGTATCGCTCCTGGTGAACTAGCCAGAGTATGCTTGTAGATGCGACTGTGGTAAAACGAGGAGCAAGTGGCAGGAGTAACTATGACTCTCTTAAGATAGCCAAATGCCTCGTCAACAGGCGAATTCCAACGGCAAACTCGAGCAGCTCCCGGCAGGAGTACTGTGAAAGTCTTAAGGTCAACAAATAATGGCGTATCGCTTCTGGTGAACTAGCCAGAGTAAGCTTGTAGATGTGACTGTGGTAAAATGGGGAGCAAGTGGCAGGAGTAACTATGACTCTCTTAGGGTTGCCAAATGACTCGTCAAAAGGCGAATTACATCGGCAAACTCGAGGAGCTCCCGGAAGGAGTACTGTGAAAGCCTTAAGGTCAACAAATAATGGCGTATCGCTCGTGGTGAACTAGCCAGAGTAAGCTTGTAGATGCGACTGTGGTAAAACGAGGAGCAAGTGGCAGGAGTAACTATGACTCTCTTAAGGTAGCCAAATTCCTCGTCAACAGGCGAATTCCAACGGCAAACTCGAGGAGCTCCCGGAAGGAGTACTGTGAAAGCCTTAAGGTCAACAAATAATGGCGTATCGCTCCTGGTGAACTGGCCAGAGTAAGCTTGTAGATGTGACTGTGTGAAACGGGGTGCAACTGGCAGGAGTAACTATGACTCTCTTAAGGTAGCTAAATGCCTCGTCAACAGGCGAAAAACATCGGCATTCTCGAGGAGCTCCCGGCAGGAGTACTGTGAAAGTCTTAAGGTCAACAAATAATGGCGTATCGCTCCTGGTGAACTAGCCAGAGTAAGCTTGTAGATGCGACTGTGGTAAAACGAGGAGCAAGTGGCAGGAGTAACTATGACTCTCTTAAGGTAGCCAAATGCCTCGTCAACAGGCGAATTCCAACGGCAAACTCGAGCAGCTCCCGGAAGGAGTACTGTGAAAGCCTTAAGGTCAACAAATAATGGCGTATCGCTCCTGGTGAACTAGCCAGAGTATGCTTGTAGATGCGACTGTGGTAAAACGAGGAGCAAGTGGCAGGAGTAACTATGACTCTCTTAAGGTAGCCAAATGCCTCGTCAACAGGCGAATTCCAACGGCAAACTCGAGCAGCTCCCGGCAGGAGTACTGTGAAAGTCTTAAGGTCAACAAATAATGGCGTATCGCTTCTGGTAAACTAGCCAGAGTATGCTTGTAGATGCGACTGTGGTAAAACGAGGAGCAAGTGGCAGGAGTAACTATGACTCTCTTAAGGTAGCCAAATGCCTCGTCAACAGGCGAATTCCAACGGCAAACTCGAGCAGCTCCCGGCAGGAGTACTGTGAAAGTCTTAAGGTCAACAAATAATGGCGTATCGCTTCTGGTGAACTAGCCAGAGTAAGCTTGTAGATGTGACTGTGGTAAAATGGGGAGCAAGTGGCAGGAGTAACTATGACTCTTTTAGGGTTGCCAAATGACTCGTCAAAAGGCGAATTACATCGGCAAACTCGAGGAGCTCCCGGAAGGAGTACTGTGAAAGCCTTAAGGTCAACAAATAATGGCGTATCGCTCCTGGTGAACTGGCCAGAGTAAGCTTGTAGATGTGACTGTGTGAAACGGGGTGCAACTGGCAGGAGTAACTATGACTCTCTTAAGGTAGCTAAATGCCTCGTCAACAGGCGAAAAACATCGGCATTCTCGAGGAGCTCCCGGCAGGAGTACTGTGAAAGTCTTAAGGTCAACAAATAATGGCGTATCGCTCCTGGTGAACTAGCCAGAGTAAGCTTGTAGATGCGACTGTGGTAAAACGAGGAGCAAGTGGCAGGAGTAACTATGACTCTCTTAAGGTAGCCAAATGCCTCGTCAACAGGCGAATTCCAACGGCAAACTCGAGCAGCTCCCGGAAGGAGTACTGTGAAAGCCTTAAGGTCAACAAATAATGGCGTATCGCTCCTGGTGAACTAGCCAGAGTATGCTTGTAGATGCGACTGTGGTAAAACGAGGAGCAAGTGGCAGGAGTAACTATGACTCTCTTAAGGTAGCCAAATGCCTCGTCAACAGGCCAATTCCAACGGCAAACTCGAGCAGCTCCCGGCAGGAGTACTGTGAAAGTCTTAAGGTCAACAAATAATGGCGTATCGCTTCTGGTAAACTAGCCAGAGTATGCTTGTAGATGCGACTGTGGTAAAACGAGGAGCAAGTGGCAGGAGTAACTATGACTCTCTTAAGGTAGCCAAATGCCTCGTCAACAGGCGAATTCCAACGGCAAACTCGAGCAGCTCCCGGCAGGAGTACTGTGAAAGTCTTAAGGTCAACAAATAATGGCGTATCGCTTCTGGTGAACTAGCCAGAGTAAGCTTGTAGATGTGACTGTGGTAAAATGGGGAGCAAGTGGCAGGAGTAACTATGACTCTTTTAGGGTTGCCAAATGACTCGTCAAAAGGCGAATTACATCGGCAAACTCGAGGAGCTCCCGGAAGGAGTACTGTGAAAGCCTTAAGGTCAACAAATAATGGCGTATCGCTCCTGGTGAACTAGCCAGAGTAAGCTTGTAGATGCGACTGTGGTAAAACGAGGAGCAAGTGGCAGGAGTAACTATGACTCTCTTAAGGTAGCCAAATGCCTCGTCAACAGGCGAATTCCAACGGCAAACTCGAGCAGCTCCCGGAAGGAGTACTGTGAAAGCCTTAAGGTCAACAAATAATGGCGTATCGCTCCTGGTGAACTAGCCAGAGTATGCTTGTAGATGCCACTGTGGTAAAACGAGGAGCAAGTGGCAGGAGTAACTATGACTCTCTTAAGGTAGCCAAATGCCTCGTCAACAGGCGAATTCCAACGGCAAACTCGAGCAGCTCCCGGCAGGAGTACTGTGAAAGTCTTAAGGTCAACAAATAATGGCGTATCGCTTCTGGTGAACTAGCCAGAGTATGCTTGTAGATGCGACTGTGGTAAAACGAGGAGCAAGTGGCAGGAGTAACTATGACTCTCTTAAGGTAGCCAAATTCCTCGTCAACAGGCGAATTCCAACGGCAAACTCGAGGAGCTCCCGGAAGGAGTACTGTGAAAGCCTTAAGGTCAACAAATAGTGGCGTATCGCTCCTGGTGAACTGGCCAGAGGAAGCTTGTAGATGTGACTGTGTGAAACGGGGTGCAACTGGCAGGAGTAACTATGACTCTCTTAAGGTAGCCAAATGCCTCGTCAACAGGCGAAAAACATCGGCATTCTCGAGGAGCTCCCGGCAGGAGTACTGTGAAAGTCTTAAGGTCAACAAATAATGGTGTATCGCTTCTGGTGAACTAGCCAGAGTAAGCTTGTAGATGTGACTGTGGTAAAATGGGGAGCAAGTGGCAGGAGTAACTATGACTCTCTTAGGGTTGCCAAATGACTCGTCAAAAGGCGAATTACATCGGCAAACCCGAGGAGCTCCCGGAAGGAGTACTGTGAAAGTCTTAAGGTCAACAAATAATGGCGTATCGCTCCTGGTGAACTAGCCAGAGTAAGCTTGTAGATGCGACTGTGGTAAAACGAGGAGCAAGTGGCAGGAGTAACTATGACTCTCTTAAGGTAGCCAAATGCCTCGTCAACAGGCGAATTCCAACGGCAAACTCGAGCAGCTCCCGGAAGGAGTACTGTGAAAGCCTTAAGGTCAACAAATAATGGCGTATCGCTCCTGGTGAACTAGCCAGAGTATGCTTGTAGATGCGACTGTGGTAAAACGAGGAGCAAGTGGCAGGAGTAACTATGACTCTCTTAAGATAGCCAAATGCCTCGTCAACAGGCGAATTCCAACGGCAAACTCGAGCAGCTCCCGGCAGGAGTACTGTGAAAGTCTTAAGGTCAACAAATAATGGCGTATCGCTTCTGGTGAACTAGCCAGAGTAAGCTTGTAGATGTGACTGTGGTAAAATGGGGAGCAAGTGGCAGGAGTAACTATGACTCTCTTAGGGTTGCCAAATGACTCGTCAAAAGGCGAATTACATCGGCAAACTCGAGGAGCTCCCGGAAGGAGTACTGTGAAAGCCTTAAGGTCAACAAATAATGGCGTATCGCTCGTGGTGAACTAGCCAGAGTAAGCTTGTAGATTCGACTGTGGTAAAACGAGGAGCAAGTGGCAGGAGTAACTATGACTCTCTTAAGGTAGCCAAATTCCTCGTCAACAGGCGAATTCCAACGGCAAACTCGAGGAGCTCCCGGAAGGAGTACTGTGAAAGCCTTAAGGTCAACAAATAATGGCGTATCGCTCCTGGTGAACTGGCCAGAGTAAGCTTGTAGATGTGACTGTGTGAAACGGGGTGCAACTGGCAGGAGTAACTATGACTCTCTTAAGGTAGCTAAATGCCTCGTCAACAGGCGAAAAACATCGGCATTCTCGAGGAGCTCCCGGCAGGAGTACTGTGAAAGTCTTAAGGTCAACAAATAATGGCGTATCGCTCCTGGTGAACTAGCCAGAGTAAGCTTGTAGATGCGACTGTGGTAAAACGAGGAGCAAGTGGCAGGAGTAACTATGACTCTCTTAAGGTAGCCAAATGCCTCGTCAACAGGCGAATTCCAACGGCAAACTCGAGCAGCTCCCGGAAGGAGTACTGTGAAAGCCTTAAGGTCAACAAATAATGGCGTATCGCTCCTGGTGAACTAGCCAGAGTATGCTTGTAGATGCGACTGTGGTAAAACGAGGAGCAAGTGGCAGGAGTAACTATGACTCTCTTAAGGTAGCCAAATGCCTCGTCAACAGGCGAATTCCAACGGCAAACTCGAGCAGCTCCCGGCAGGAGTACTGTGAAAGTCTTAAGGTCAACAAATAATGGCGTATCGCTTCTGGTAAACTAGCCAGAGTATGCTTGTAGATGCGACTGTGGTAAAACGAGGAGCAAGTGGCAGGAGTAACTATGACTCTCTTAAGGTAGCCAAATGCCTCGTCAACAGGCGAATTCCAACGGCAAACTCGAGCAGCTCCCGGCAGGAGTACTGTGAAAGTCTTAAGGTCAACAAATAATGGCGTATCGCTTCTGGTGAACTAGCCAGAGTAAGCTTGTAGATGTGACTGTGGTAAAATGGGGAGCAAGTGGCAGGAGTAACTATGACTCTTTTAGGGTTGCCAAATGACTCGTCAAAAGGCGAATTACATCGGCAAACTCGAGGAGCTCCCGGAAGGAGTACTGTGAAAGCCTTAAGGTCAACAAATAATGGCGTATCGCTCCTGGTGAACTAGCCAGAGTAAGCTTGTAGATGCGACTGTGGTAAAACGAGGAGCAAGTGGCAGGAGTAACTATGACTCTCTTAAGGTAGCCAAATGCCTCGTCAACAGGCGAATTCCAACGGCAAACTCGAGCAGCTCCCGGAAGGAGTACTGTGAAAGCCTTAAGGTCAACAAATAATGGCGTATCGCTCCTGGTGAACTAGCCAGAGTATGCTTGTAGATGGGACTGTGGTAAAACGAGGAGCAAGTGGCAGGAGTAACTATGACTCTCTTAAGGTAGCCAAATGCCTCGTCAACAGGCGAATTCCAACGGCAAACTCGAGCAGCTCCCGGCAGGAGTACTGTGAAAGTCTTAAGGTCAACAAATAATGGCGTATCGCTTCTGGTGAACTAGCCAGAGTAAGCTTGTAGATGTGACTGTGGTAAAATGGGGAGCAAGTGGCAGGAGTAACTATGGCTCTTTTAGGGTTGCCAAATGACTCGTCAAAAGGCGAATTACATCGGCAAACTCGAGGAGCTCCCGGAAGGAGTACTGTGAAAGCCTTAAGGTCAACAAATAATGGCGTATCGCTCCTGGTGAACTAGCCAGAGTAAGCTTGTAGATGCGACTGTGGTAAAACGAGGAGCAAGTGGCAGGAGTAACTATGACTCTCTTAAGGTAGCCAAATTCCTCGTCAACAGGCGAATTCCAACGGCAAACTCGAGGAGCTCCCGGAAGGAGTACTGTGAAAGCCTTAAGGTCAACAAATAGTGGCGTATCGCTCCTGGTGAACTGGCCAGAGTAAGCTTGTAGATGTGACTGTGTGAAACGGGGTGCAACTGGCAGGAGTAACTATGACTCTCTTAAGGTAGCTAAATGCCTCGTCAACAGGCGAAAAACATCGGCATTCTCGAGGAGCTCCCGGCAGGAGTACTGTGAAAGTCTTAAGGTCAACAAATAATGGCGTATCGCTCCTGGTGAACTAGCCAGAGTAAGCTTGTAGATGCGACTGTGGTAAAACGAGGAGCAAGTGGCAGGAGTAACTATGACTCTCTTAAGGTAGCCAAATGCCTCGTCAAAAGGCGAATTCCAACGGCAAACTCGAGCAGCTCCCGGAAGGAGTACTGTGAAAGCCTTAAGGTCAACAAATAATGGCGTATCGCTCCTGGTGAACTAGCCAGAGTATGCTTGTAGATGCGACTGTGGTAAAACGAGGAGCAAGTGGCAGGAGTAACTATGACTCTCTTAAGGTAGCCAAATGCCTCGTCAACAGGCGAATTCCAACGGCAAACTCGAGCAGCTCCCGGCAGGAGTACTGTGAAAGTCTTAAGGTCAATAAATAATGGCGTATCGCTTCTGGTAAACTAGCCACAGTAAGCTTGTAGATGTGACTGTGTGAAACGGGGTGCAACTGGCTGGTGTAACTATGACTCTCTTAAAGTAGCAAAATGCCTCGTCAACAGGCGAAAAACATCGGCATTCTCGAGGAGCTCCGGGCAGGAGTACTGTGAAAGTCTTAAGGTCAACAAATAATGGTGTATCGCTCCTGGTTAACTGGCCAGAGCAAGCTTGTACATGTGACTATTGTGAAACGGGGAGAAACTGGCAGGACTAACTATAACTCTCTTAAGGTAGCCAAATGCCTCGTCAACAGGCGAATTCCAACGGCAAACTCGAGGAGCTCCCGGCAGGAGTACTGTGAAAGTCTTAAGGTCAACAAATAATGGCGTATCGCTTCTGGTGAACTAGCCAGAGTAAGCTTGTAGATGTGACTGTGGTAAAATGGGGAGCAAGTGGCAGGAGTAACTATGACTCTCTTAGGGTTGCCAAATGACTCGTCAAAAGGCGACTTACATCGGCAAACTCGAGGAGCTCCCGGAAGGAGTACTGTGAAAGCCTTAAGGTCAACAAATAATGGCGTATCGCTCCTGGTGAACTAGCCAGAGTAAGCTTGTAGATGCGACTGTGGTAAAACGAGGAGCAAGTGGCAGGAGTAACTATGACTCTCTTAAGGTAGCCAAATGCCTCGTCAACAGGCGAATTCCAACGGCAAACTCGAGCAGCTCCCGGAAGGAGTACTGTGAAAGCCTTAAGGTCAACAAATAATGGCGTATCGCTTCTGGTGAACTAGCCAGAGTAAGCTTGTAGATGTGACTGTGGTAAAATGGGGAGCAAGTGGCAGGAGTAACTATGACTCTTTTAGGGTTGACAAATGACTCGTCAAAAGGCGAATTACATCGGCAAACTCGAGGAGCTCCCGGAAGGAGTACTGTGAAAGCCTTAAGGTCAACAAATAATGGCGTATCGCTCCTGGTGAACTAGCCAGAGTAAGCTTGTAGATGCGACTGTGGTAAAACGAGGAGCAAGTGGCAGGAGTAACTATGACTCTCTTAAGGTAGCCAAATTCCTCGTCAACAGGCGAATTCCAACGGCAAACTCGAGGAGCTCCCGGAAGGAGTACTGTGAAAGCCTTAAGGTCAACAAATAGTGGCGTATCGCTCCTGGTGAACTGGCCAGAGTAAGCTTGTAGATGTGACTGTGTGAAACGGGGTGCAACTGGCAGGAGTAACTATGACTCTCTTAAGGTAGCTAAATGCCTCGTCAACAGGCGAAAAACATCGGCATTCTCGAGGAGCTCCCGGAAGGAGTACTGTGATAGTCTTAAGGTCAACAAATAATGGTGTATCGCTTCTGGTGAACTAGCCAGAGTAAGCTTGTAGATGTGACTGTGGTAAAATGGGGAGCAAGTGGCAGGAGTAACTATGACTCTCTTAGGGTTGCCAAATGACTCGTCAAAAGGCGAATTACATCGGCAAACCCGAGGAGCTCCCGGAAGGAGTACTGTGAAAGTCTTAAGGTCAACAAATAATGGCGTATCGCTCCTGGTGAACTAGCCAGAGTAAGCTTGTAGATGCGACTGTGGTAAAACGAGGAGCAAGTGGCAGGAGTAACTATGACTCTCTTAAGGTAGCCAAATGCCTCGTCAACAGGCGAATTCCAACGGCAAACTCGAGCAGCTCCCGGAAGGAGTACTGTGAAAGCCTTAAGGTCAACAAATAATGGCGTATCGCTCCTGGTGAACTAGCCAGAGTATGCTTGTAGATGCGACTGTGGTAAAACGAGGAGCAAGTGGCAGGAGTAACTATGACTCTCTTAAGATAGCCAAATGCCTCGTCAACAGGCGAATTCCAACGGCAAACTCGAGCAGCTCCCGGCAGGAGTACTGTGAAAGTCTTAAGGTCAACAAATAATGGCGTATCGCTTCTGGTGAACTAGCCAGAGTAAGCTTGTAGATGTGACTGTGGTAAAATGGGGAGCAAGTGGCAGGAGTAACTATGACTCTCTTAGGGTTCCCAAATGACTCGTCAAAAGGCGAATTACATCGGCAAACTCGAGGAGCTCCCGGAAGGAGTACTGTGAAAGCCTTAAGGTCAACAAATAATGGCGTATCGCTCGTGGTGAACTAGCCAGAGTAAGCTTGTAGATGCGACTGTGGTAAAACGAGGAGCAAGTGGCAGGAGTAACTATGACTCTCTTAAGGTAGCCAAATTCCTCGTCAACAGGCGAATTCCAACGGCAAACTCGAGGAGCTTCCGGAAGGAGTACTGTGAAAGCCTTAAGGTCAACAAATAATGGCGTATCGCTCCTGGTGAACTGGCCAGAGTAAGCTTGTAGATGTGACTGTGTGAAACGGGGTGCAACTGGCAGGAGTAACTATGACTCTCTTAAGGTAGCTAAATGCCTCGTCAACAGGCGAAAAACATCGGCATTCTCGAGGAGCTCCCGGCAGGAGTACTGTGAAAGTCTTAAGGTCAACAAATAATGGCGTATCGCTCCTGGTGAACTAGCCAGAGTAAGCTTGTAGATGCGACTGTGGTAAAACGAGGAGCAAGTGGCAGGAGTAACTATGACTCTCTTAAGGTAGCCAAATGCCTCGTCAACAGGCGAATTCCAACGGCAAACTCGAGCAGCTCCCGGAAGGAGTACTGTGAAAGCCTTAAGGTCAACAAATAATGGCGTATCGCTCCTGGTGAACTAGCCAGAGTATGCTTGTAGATGCGACTGTGGTAAAACGAGGAGCAAGTGGCAAGAGTAACTATGACTCTCTTAAGGTAGCCAAATGCCTCGTCAACAGGCGAATTCCAACGGCAAACTCGAGCAGCTCCCGGCAGGAGTACTGTGAAAGTCTTAAGGTCAACAAATAATGGCGTATCGCTTCTGGTAAACTAGCCAGAGTATGCTTGTAGATGCGACTGTGGTAAAACGAGGAGCAAGTGGCAGGAGTAACTATGACTCTCTTAAGGTAGCCAAATGCCTCGTCAACAGGCGAATTCCAACGGCAAACTCGAGCAGCTCCCGGCAGGAGTACTGTGAAAGTCTTAAGGTCAACAAATAATGGCGTATCGCTTCTGGTGAACTAGCCAGAGTAAGCTTGTAGATGTGACTGTGGTAAAATGGGGAGCAAGTGGCAGGAGTAACTATGACTCTTTTAGGGTTGCCAAATGACTCGTCAAAAGGCGAATTACATCGGCAAACTCGAGGAGCTCCCGGAAGGAGTACTGTGAAAGCCTTAAGGTCAACAAATAATGGCGTATCGCTCCTGGTGAACTAGCCAGAGTAAGCTTGTAGATGCGACTGTGGTAAAACGAGGAGCAAGTGGCAGGAGTAACTATGACTCTCTTAAGGTAGCCAAATGCCTCGTCAACAGGCGAATTCCAACGGCAAACTCGAGCAGCTCCCGGAAGGAGTACTGTGAAAGCCTTAAGGTCAACAAATAATGGCGTATCGCTCCTGGTGAACTAGCCAGAGTAAGCTTGTAGATGCGACTGTGGTAAAACGAGGAGCAAGTGGCAGGAGTAACTATGACTCTCTTAAGGTAGCCAAATGCCTCGTCAACAGGCGAATTCCAACGGCAAACTCGAGCAGCTCCCGGAAGGAGTACTGTGAAAGCCTTAAGGTCAACAAATAATGGCGTATCGCTCCTGGTGAACTAGCCAGAGTATGCTTGTAGATGCGACTGTGGTAAAACGAGGAGCAAGTGGCAGGAGTAACTATGACTCTCTTAAGGTAGCCAAATGCCTCGTCAACAGGCGAATTCCAACGGCAAACTCGAGCAGCTCCCGGCAGGAGTACTGTGAAAGTCTTAAGGTCAACAAATAATGGCGTATCGCTTCTGGTGAACTAGCCAGAGTAAGCTTGTAGATGTGACTGTGGTAAAATGGGGAGCAAGTGGCAGGAGTAACTATGACTCTTTTAGGGTTGCGAAATGACTCGTCAAAAGGCGAATTACATCGGCAAACTCGAGGAGCTCCCGGAAGGAGTACTGTGAAAGCCTTAAGGTCAACAAATAATGGCGTATCGCTCCTGGTGAACTAGCCAGAGTAAGCTTGTAGATGCGACTGTGGTAAAACGAGGAGCAAGTGGCAGGAGTAACTATGACTCTCTTAAGGTAGCCAAATTCCTCGTCAACAGGCGAATTCCAACGGCAAACTCGAGGAGCTCCCGGAAGGAGTACTGTGAAAGCCTTAAGGTCAACAAATAGTGGCGTATCGCTCCTGGTGAACTGGCCAGAGTAAGCTTGTAGATGTGACTGTGTGAAACGGGGTGCAACTGGCAGGAGTAACTATGACTCTCTTAAGGTAGCCAAATGCCTCGTCAACAGGCGAAAAACATCGGCATTCTCGAGGAGCTCCCGGCAGGAGTACTGTGAAAGTCTTAAGGTCAACAAATAATGGTGTATCGCTTCTGGTGAACTAGCCAGAGTAAGCTTGTAGATGTGACTGTGGTAAAATGGGGAGCAAGTGGCAGGAGTAACTATGACTCTCTTAGGGTTGCCAAATGACTCGTCAAAAGGCGAATTACATCGGCAAACCCGAGGAGCTCCCGGAAGGAGTACTGTGAAAGTCTTAAGGTCAACAAATAATGGCGTATCGCTCCTGGTGAACTAGCCAGAGTAAGCTTGTAGATGCGACTGTGGTAAAACGAGGAGCAAGTGGCAGGAGTAACTATGACTCTCTTAAGGTAGCCAAATGCCTCGTCAACAGGCGAATTCCAACGGCAAACTCGAGCAGCTCCCGGAAGGAGTACTGTGAAAGCCTTAAGGTCAACAAATAATGGCGTATCGCTCCTGGTGAACTAGCCAGAGTATGCTTGTAGATGCGACTGTGGTAAAACGAGGAGCAAGTGGCAGGAGTAACTATGACTCTCTTAAGATAGCCAAATGCCTCGTCAACAGGCGAATTCCAACGGCAAACTCGAGCAGCTCCCGGCAGGAGTACTGTGAAAGTCTTAAGGTCAACAAATAATGGCGTATCGCTTCTGGTGAACTAGCCAGAGTAAGCTTGTAGATGTGACTGTGGTAAAATGGGGAGCAAGTGGCAGGAGTAACTATGACTCTCTTAGGGTTGCCAAATGACTCGTCAAAAGGCGAATTACATCGGCAAACTCGAGGAGCTCCCGGAAGGAGTACTGTGAAAGCCTTAAGGTCAACAAATAATGGCGTATCGCTCGTGGTGAACTAGCCAGAGTAAGCTTGTAGATGCGACTGTGGTAAAACGAGGAGCAAGTGGCAGGAGTAACTATGACTCTCTTAAGGTAGCCAAATTCCTCGTCAACAGGCGAATTCCAACGGCAAACTCGAGGAGCTCCCGGAAGGAGTACTGTGAAAGCCTTAAGGTCAACAAATAATGGCGTATCGCTCCTGGTGAACTGGCCACAGTAAGCTTGTAGATGTGACTGTGTGAAACGGGGTGCAACTGGCAGGAGTAACTATGACTCTCTTAAGGTAGCTAAATGCCTCGTCAACAGGCGAAAAACATCGGCATTCTCGAGGAGCTCCCGGCAGGAGTACTGTGAAAGTCTTAAGGTCAACAAATAATGGCGTATCGCTCCTGGTGAACTAGCCAGAGTAAGCTTGTAGATGCGACTGTGGTAAAACGAGGAGCAAGTGGCAGGAGTAACTATGACTCTCTTAAGGTAGCCAAATGCCTCGTCAACAGGCGAATTCCAACGGCAAACTCGAGCAGCTCCCGGAAGGAGTACTGTGAAAGCCTTAAGGTCAACAAATAATGGCGTATCGCTCCTGGTGAACTAGCCAGAGTATGCTTGTAGATGCGACTGTGGTAAAACGAGGAGCAAGTGGCAGGAGTAACTATGACTCTCTTAAGGTAGCCAAATGCCTCGTCAACAGGCGAATTCCAACGGCAAACTCGAGCAGCTCCCGGCAGGAGTACTGTGAAAGTCTTAAGGTCAACAAATAATGGCGTATCGCTTCTGGTAAACTAGCCAGAGTATGCTTGTAGATGCGACTGTGGTAAAACGAGGAGCAAGTGGCAGGAGTAACTATGACTCTCTTAAGGTAGCCAAATGCCTCGTCAACAGGCGAATTCCAACGG
This sequence comes from Schistocerca nitens, assembly GCF_023898315.1. NCBI lineage: Eukaryota > Metazoa > Arthropoda > Insecta > Orthoptera > Acrididae > Schistocerca > Schistocerca nitens. The sequence goes on along the minus strand of NC_064619.1, from coordinate 676,759,651 downwards.
CAAACTCGAGCAGCTCCCGGCAGGAGTACTGTGAAAGTCTTAAGGTCAACAAATAATGGCGTATCGCTTCTGGTGAACTAGCCAGAGTAAGCTTGTAGATGTGACTGTGGTAAAATGGGGAGCAAGTGGCAGGAGTAACTATGACTCTTTTAGGGTTGCCAAATGACTCGTCAAAAGGCGAATTACATCGGCAAACTCGAGGAGCTCCCGGAAGGAGTACTGTGAAAGCCTTAAGGTCAACAAATAATGGCGTATCGCTCCTGGTGAACTAGCCAGAGTAAGCTTGTAGATGCGACTGTGGTAAAACGAGGAGCAAGTGGCAGGAGTAACTATGACTCTCTTAAGGTAGCCAAATTCCTCGTCAACAGGCGAATTCCAACGGCAAACTCGAGGAGCTCCCGGAAGGAGTACTGTGAAAGCCTTAAGGTCAACAAATAGTGGCGTATCGCTCCTGGTGAACTAGCCAGAGTATGCTTGTAGATGCGACTGTGGTAAAACGAGGAGCAAGTGGCAGGAGTAACTATGACTCTCTTAAGGTAGCCAAATGCCTCGTCAACAGGCGAATTCCAACGGCAAACTCGAGCAGCTCCCGGCAGGAGTACTGTGAAAGTCTTAAGGTCAACAAATAATGGCGTATCGCTTCTGGTGAACTAGCCAGAGTAAGCTAGTAGATGTGACTGTGGTAAAATGGGGAGCAAGTGGCAGGAGTAACTATGACTCTCTTAGGGTTGCCAAATGACTCGTCAAAAGGCGAATTACATCGGCAAACTCGAGGAGCTCCCGGAAGGAGTACTGTGAAAGCCTTAAGGTCAACAAATAATGGCGTATCGCTCCTGGTGAACTAGCCAGAGTAAGCTTGTAGATGCGACTGTGGTAAAACGAGGAGCAAGTGGCAGGAGTAACTATGACTCTCTTAAGGTAGCCAAATGCCTCGTCAACAGGCGAATTCCAACGGCAAACTCGAGCAGCTCCCGGCAGGAGTACTGTGAAAGTCTTAAGGTCAACAAATAATGGCGTATCGCTTCTGGTGAACTAGCCAGAGTAAGCTTGTAGATGTGACTGTGGTAAAATGGGGAGCAAGTGGCAGGAGTAACTATGACTCTCTTAGGGTTGCCAAATGACTCGTCAAAAGGCGAATTACAGCGGCAAACTCGAGGAGCTCCCGGAAGGAGTACTGTGAAAGCCTTAAGGTCAACAAATAATGGCGTATCGCTCGTGGTGAACTAGCCAGAGTAAGCTTGTAGATGCGACTGTGGTAAAACGAGGAGCAAGTGGCAGGAGTAACTATGACTCTCTTAAGGTAGCCAAATTCCTCGTCAACAGGCGAATTCCAACGGCAAACTCGAGGAGCTCCCGGAAGGAGTACTGTGAAAGCCTTAAGGTCAACAAATAATGGCGTATCGCTCCTGGTGAACTGGCCAGAGTAAGCTTGTAGATGTGACTGTGTGAAACGGGGTGCAACTGGCAGGAGTAACTATGACTCTCTTAAGGTAGCTAAATGCCTCGTCAACAGGCGAAAAACATCGGCATTCTCGAGGAGCTCCCGGCAGGAGTACTGTGAAAGTCTTAAGGTCAACAAATAATGGCGTATCGCTCCTGGTGAACTAGCCAGAGTAAGCTTGTAGATGCGACTGTGGTAAAACGAGGAGCAAGTGGCAGGAGTAACTATGACTCTCTTAAGGTAGCCAAATGCCTCGTCAACAGGCGAATTCCAACGGCAAACTCGAGCAGCTCCCGGAAGGAGTACTGTGAAAGCCTTAAGGTCAACAAATAATGGCGTATCGCTCCTGGTGAACTAGCCAGAGTATGCTTGTAGATGCGACTGTGGTAAAACGAGGAGCAAGTGGCAGGAGTAACTATGACTCTCTTAAGGTAGCCAAATGCCTCGTCAACAGGCGAATTCAAACGGCAAACTCGAGCAGCTCCCGGAAGGAGTACTGTGAAAGCCTTAAGGTCAACAAATAATGGCGTATCGCTCCTGGTGAACTAGCCAGAGTATGCTTGTAGATGCGACTGTGGTAAAACGAGGAGCAAGTGGCAGGAGTAACTATGACTCTCTTAAGGTAGCCAAATGCCTCGTCAACAGGCGAATTCCAACGGCAAACTCGACCAGCTCCCGGCAGGAGTACTGTGAAAGTCTTAAGGTCAACAAATAATGGCGTATCGCTTCTGGTGAACTAGCCAGAGTAAGCTTGTAGATGTGACTGTGGTAAAATGGGGAGCAAGTGGCAGGAGTAACTATGACTCTCTTAGGGTTGCCAAATGACTCGTCAAAAGGCGAATTACATCGGCAAACTCGAGGAGCTCCCGGAAGGAGTACTGTGAAAGCCTTAAGGTCAACAAATAATGGCGTATCGCTCCTGGTGAACTAGCCAGAGTAAGCTTGTAGATGCGACTGTGGTAAAACGAGGAGCAAGTGGCAGGAGTAACTATGACTCTCTTAAGGTAGCCAAATGCCTCGTCAACAGGCGAATTCCAACGGCAAACTCGAGCAGCTCCCGGAAGGAGTACTGTGAAAGCCTTAAGGTCAACAAATAATGGCGTATCGCTCCTGGTGAACTAGCCAGAGTATGCTTGTAGATGCGACTGTGGTAAAACGAGGAGCAAGTGGCAGGAGTAACTATGACTCTCTTAAGGTAGCCAAATGCCTCGTCAACAGGCGAATTCCAACGGCAAACTCGAGCAGCTCCCGGCAGGAGTACTGTGAAAGTCTTAAGGTCAAAAAATAATGGCGTATCGCTTCTGGTGAACTAGCCAGAGTAAGCTTGTAGATGTGACTGTGGTAAAATGGGGAGCAAGTGGCAGGAGTAACTATGACTCTCTTAGGGTTGCCAAATGACTCGTCAAAAGGCGAATTACATCGGCAAACTCGAGGAGCTCCCGGAAGGAGTACTGTGAAAGCCTTAAGGTCAACAAATAATGGCGTATCGCTCGTGGTGAAGTAGCCAGAGTAAGCTTGTAGATGCGACTGTGGTAAAACGAGGAGCAAGTGGCAGGAGTAACTATGACTCTCTTAAGGTAGCCAAATGCCTCGTCAACAGGCGAATTCCAACGGCAAACTCGAGCAGCTCCCGGAAGGAGTACTGTGAAAGCCTTAAGGTCAACAAATAATGGCGTATCGCTCCTGGTGAACTAGCCAGAGTATGCTTGTAGATGCGACTGAGGTAAAACGAGGAGCAAGTGGCAGGAGTAACTATGACTCTCTTAAGATAGCCAAATGCCTCGTCAACAGGCGAATTCCAACGGCAAACTCGAGCAGCTCCCGGCAGGAGTACTGTGAAAGTCTTAAGGTCAACAAATAATGGCGTATCGCTTCTGGTGAACTAGCCAGAGTAAGCTTGTAGATGTGACTGTGGTAAAATGGGGAGCAAGTGGCAGGAGTAACTATGACTCTCTTAGGGTTGCCAAATGACTCGTCAAAAGGCGAATTACATCGGCAAACTCGAGGAGCTCCCGGAAGGAGTACTGTGAAAGCCTTAAGGTCAACAAATAATGGCGTATCGCTCGTGGTGAACTAGCCAGAGTAAGCTTGTAGATGCGACTGTGGTAAAACGAGGAGCAAGTGGCAGGAGTAACTATGACTCTCTTAAGGTAGCCAAATTCCTCGTCAACAGGCGAATTCCAACGGCAAACTCGAGGAGCTCCCGGAAGGAGTACTGTGAAAGCCTTAAGGTCAACAAATAATGGCGTATCGCTCCTGGTGAACTGGCCAGAGTAAGCTTGTAGATGTGACTGTGTGAAACGGGGTGCAACGCGCAGGAGTAACTATGACTCTCTTAAGGTAGCTAAATGCCTCGTCAACAGGCGAAAAACATCGGCATTCTCGAGGAGCTCCCGGCAGGAGTACTGTGAAAGTCTTAAGGTCAACAAATAATGGCGTATCGCTTCTGGTAAACTAGCCAGAGTATGCTTGTAGATGCGACTGTGGTAAAACGAGGAGCAAGTGGCAGGAGTAACTATGACTCTCTTAAGGTAGCCAAATGCCTCGTCAACAGGCGAATTCCAACGGCAAACTCGAGCAGCTCCCGGCAGGTGTACTGTGAAAGTCTTAAGGTCAACAAATAATGGCGTATCGCTTCTGGTGAACTAGCCAGAGTAAGCTTGTAGATGTGACTGTGGTAAAATGGGGAGCAAGTGGCAGGAGTAACTATGACTCTTTTAGGGTTGCCAAATGACTCGTCAAAAGGCGAATTACATTGGCAAACTCGAGGAGCTCCCGGAAGGAGTACTGTGAAAGCCTTAAGGTCAACAAATAATGGCGTATCGCTCCTGGTGAACTAGCCAGAGTAAGCTTGTAGATGCGACTGTGGTAAAACGAGGAGCAAGTGGCAGGAGTAACTATGACTCTCTTAAGGTAGCCAAATGCCTCGTCAACAGGCGAATTCCAACGGCAATCTCGAGCAGCTCCCGGAAGGAGTACTGTGAAAGCCTTAAGGTCAACAAATAATGGCGTATCGCTCCTGGTGAACTAGCCAGAGTATGCTTGTAGATGCGACTGTGGTAAAACGAGGAGCAAGTGGCAGGAGTAACTATGACTCTCTTAAGGTAGCCAAATGCCTCGTCAACAGGCGAATTCCAACGGCAAACTCGAGCAGCTCCAGGCAGGAGTACTGTGAAAGTCTTAAGGTCAACAAATAATGGCGTATCGCTTCTGGTGAACTAGCCAGAGTAAGCTTGTAGATGTGACTGTGGTAAAATGGGGAGCAAGTGGCAGGAGTAACTATGATTCTTTTAGGGTTGCCAAATGACTCGTCAAAAGGCGAATTACATCGGCAAACTCGAGGAGCTCCCGGAAGGAGTACTGTGAAAGCCTTAAGGTCTACAAATAATGGCGTATCGCTCCTGGTGAACTAGCCAGAGTAAGCTTGTAGATGCGACTGTGGTAAAACGAGGAGCAAGTGGCAGGAGTAACTATGACTCTCTTAAGGTAGCCAAATTCCTCGTCAACAGGCGAATTCCAACGGCAAACTCGAGGAGCTCCCGGAAGGAGTACTGTGAAAGCCTTAAGGTCAACAAATAATGGCGTATCGCTCCTGGTGAACTGGCCAGAGTAAGCTTGTAGATGTGACTGTGTGAAACGGGGTGCAACTGGCAGGAGTAACTATGTCTCTCTTAAGGTAGCTAAATGCCTCGTCAACAGGCGAAAAACATCGGCATTCTCGAGGAGCTCCCGGCAGGAGTACTGTGAAAGTCTTAAGGTCAACAAATAATGGCGTATCGCTTCTGGTAAACTAGCCAGAGTATGCTTGTAGATGCGACTGTGGTAAAACGAGGAGCAAGTGGCAGGAGTAACTATGACTCTCTTAAGGTAGCCAAATGCCTCGTCAACAGGCGAATTCCAACGGCAAACTCGACCAGCTCCCGGCAGGAGTACTGTGAAAGTCTTAAGGTCAACAAATAATGGCGTATCGCTTCTGGTGAACTAGCCAGAGTAAGCTTGTAGATGTGACTGTGGTAAAATGGGGAGCAAGTGGCAGGAGTAACTATGACTCTTTTAGGGTTGCCAAATGACTCGTCAAAAGGCGAATTACATCGGCAAACTCGAGGAGCTCCCGGAAGGAGTACTGTGAAAGCCTTAAGGTCAACAAATAATGGCGTATCGCTCCTGGTGAACTAGCCAGAGTAAGCTTGTAGATGCGACTGTGGTAAAACGAGGAGCAAGTGGCAGGAGTAACTATGACTCTCTTAAGGTAGCCAAATTCCTCGTCAACAGGCGAATTCCAACGGCAAACTCGAGGAGCTCCCGGAAGGAGTACTGTGAAAGCCTTAAGGTCAACAAATAGTGGCGTATCGCTCCTGGTGAACTGGCCAGAGTAAGCTTGTAGATGTGACTGTGTGAAACGGGGTGCAACTGGCAGGAGTAACTATGACTCTCTTAAGGTAGCCAAATGCCTCGTCAACAGGCGAAAAACATCGGCATTCTCGAGGAGCTCCCGGCAGGAGTACTGTGAAAGTCTTAAGGTCAACAAATAATGGTGTATCGCTTCTGGTGAACTAGCCAGAGTAAGCTTGTAGATGTGACTGTGGTAAAATGGGGAGCAAGTGGCAGGAGTAACTATGACTCTCTTAGGGTTGCCAAATGACTCGTCAAAAGGCGAATTACATCGGCAAACCCGAGGAGCTCCCGGAAGGAGTACTGTGAAAGTCTTAAGGTCAACAAATAATGGCGTATCGCTCCTGGTGAACTAGCCAGAGTAAGCTTGTAGATGCGACTGTGGTAAAACGAGGAGCAAGTGGCAGGAGTAACTATGACTCTCTTAAGGTAGCCAAATGCCTCGTCAACAGGCGAATTCCAACGGCAATCTCGAGCAGCTCCCGGAAGGAGTACTGTGAAAGCCTTAAGGTCAACAAATAATGGCGTATCGCTCCTGGTGAACTAGCCAGAGTATGCTTGTAGATGCGACTGTGGTAAAACGAGGAGCAAGTGGCAGGAGTAACTATGACTCTCTTAAGGTAGCCAAATGCCTCGTCAACAGGCGAATTCCAACGGCAAACTCGAGCAGCTCCCGGCAGGTGTACTGTGAAAGTCTTAAGGTCAACAAATAATGGCGTATCGCTTCTGGTGAACTAGCCAGAGTAAGCTTGTAGATGTGACTGTGGTAAAATGGGGAGCAAGTGGCAGGAGTAACTATGACTCTTTTAGGGTTGCCAAATGACTCGTCAAAAGGCGAATTACATTGGCAAACTCGAGGAGCTCCCGGAAGGAGTACTGTGAAAGCCTTAAGGTCAACAAATAATGGCGTATCGCTCCTGGTGAACTAGCCAGAGTAAGCTTGTAGATGCGACTGTGGTAAAACGAGGAGCAAGTGGCAGGAGTAACTATGACTCTCTTAAGGTAGCCAAATGCCTCGTCAACAGGCGAATTCCAACGGCAATCTCGAGCAGCTCCCGGAAGGAGTACTGTGAAAGCCTTAAGGTCAACAAATAATGGCGTATCGCTCCTGGTGAACTAGCCAGAGTATGCTTGTAGATGCGACTGTGGTAAAACGAGGAGCAAGTGGCAGGAGTAACTATGACTCTCTTAAGGTAGCCAAATGCCTCGTCAACAGGCGAATTCCAACGGCAAACTCGAGCAGCTCCAGGCAGGAGTACTGTGAAAGTCTTAAGGTCAACAAATAATGGCGTATCGCTTCTGGTGAACTAGCCAGAGTAAGCTTGTAGATGTGACTGTGGTAAAATGGGGAGCAAGTGGCAGGAGTAACTATGATTCTTTTAGGGTTGCCAAATGACTCGTCAAAAGGCGAATTACATCGGCAAACTCGAGGAGCTCCCGGAAGGAGTACTGTGAAAGCCTTAAGGTCTACAAATAATGGCGTATCGCTCCTGGTGAACTAGCCAGAGTAAGCTTGTAGATGCGACTGTGGTAAAACGAGGAGCAAGTGGCAGGAGTAACTATGACTCTCTTAAGGTAGCCAAATTCCTCGTCAACAGGCGAATTCCAACGGCAAACTCGAGGAGCTCCCGGAAGGAGTACTGTGAAAGCCTTAAGGTCAACAAATAATGGCGTATCGCTCCTGGTGAACTGGCCAGAGTAAGCTTGTAGATGTGACTGTGTGAAACGGGGTGCAACTGGCAGGAGTAACTATGTCTCTCTTAAGGTAGCTAAATGCCTCGTCAACAGGCGAAAAACATCGGCATTCTCGAGGAGCTCCCGGCAGGAGTACTGTGAAAGTCTTAAGGTCAACAAATAATGGCGTATCGCTTCTGGTAAACTAGCCAGAGTATGCTTGTAGATGCGACTGTGGTAAAACGAGGAGCAAGTGGCAGGAGTAACTATGACTCTCTTAAGGTAGCCAAATGCCTCGTCAACAGGCGAATTCCAACGGCAAACTCGAGCAGCTCCCGGAAGGAGTACTGTGAAAGCCTTAAGGTCAACAAATAATGGCGTATCGCTCCTGGTGAACTAGCCAGAGTATGCTTGTAGATGCGACTGAGGTAAAACGAGGAGCAAGTGGCAGGAGTAACTATGACTCTCTTAAGATAGCCAAATGCCTCGTCAACAGGCGAATTCCAACGGCAAACTCGAGCAGCTCCCGGCAGGAGTACTGTGAAAGTCTTAAGGTCAACAAATAATGGCGTATCGCTTCTGGTGAACTAGCCAGAGTAAGCTTGTAGATGTGACTGTGGTAAAATGGGGAGCAAGTGGCAGGAGTAACTATGACTCTCTTAGGGTTGCCAAATGACTCGTCAAAAGGCGAATTACATCGGCAAACTCGAGGAGCTCCCGGAAGGAGTACTGTGAAAGCCTTAAGGTCAACAAATAATGGCGTATCGCTCGTGGTGAACTAGCCAGAGTAAGCTTGTAGATGCGACTGTGGTAAAACGAGGAGCAAGTGGCAGGAGTAACTATGACTCTCTTAAGGTAGCCAAATTCCTCGTCAACAGGCGAATTCCAACGGCAAACTCGAGGAGCTCCCGGAAGGAGTACTGTGAAAGCCTTAAGGTCAACAAATAATGGCGTATCGCTCCTGGTGAACTGGCCAGAGTAAGCTTGTAGATGTGACTGTGTGAAACGGGGTGCAACGCGCAGGAGTAACTATGACTCTCTTAAGGTAGCTAAATGCCTCGTCAACAGGCGAAAAACATCGGCATTCTCGAGGAGCTCCCGGCAGGAGTACTGTGAAAGTCTTAAGGTCAACAAATAATGGCGTATCGCTTCTGGTAAACTAGCCAGAGTATGCTTGTAGATGCGACTGTGGTAAAACGAGGAGCAAGTGGCAGGAGTAACTATGACTCTCTTAAGGTAGCCAAATGCCTCGTCAACAGGCGAATTCCAACGGCAAACTCGAGCAGCTCCCGGCAGGTGTACTGTGAAAGTCTTAAGGTCAACAAATAATGGCGTATCGCTTCTGGTGAACTAGCCAGAGTAAGCTTGTAGATGTGACTGTGGTAAAATGGGGAGCAAGTGGCAGGAGTAACTATGACTCTTTTAGGGTTGCCAAATGACTCGTCAAAAGGCGAATTACATTGGCAAACTCGAGGAGCTCCCGGAAGGAGTACTGTGAAAGCCTTAAGGTCAACAAATAATGGCGTATCGCTCCTGGTGAACTAGCCAGAGTAAGCTTGTAGATGCGACTGTGGTAAAACGAGGAGCAAGTGGCAGGAGTAACTATGACTCTCTTAAGGTAGCCAAATGCCTCGTCAACAGGCGAATTCCAACGGCAATCTCGAGCAGCTCCCGGAAGGAGTACTGTGAAAGCCTTAAGGTCAACAAATAATGGCGTATCGCTCCTGGTGAACTAGCCAGAGTATGCTTGTAGATGCGACTGTGGTAAAACGAGGAGCAAGTGGCAGGAGTAACTATGACTCTCTTAAGGTAGCCAAATGCCTCGTCAACAGGCGAATTCCAACGGCAAACTCGAGCAGCTCCAGGCAGGAGTACTGTGAAAGTCTTAAGGTCAACAAATAATGGCGTATCGCTTCTGGTGAACTAGCCAGAGTAAGCTTGTAGATGTGACTGTGGTAAAATGGGGAGCAAGTGGCAGGAGTAACTATGATTCTTTTAGGGTTGCCAAATGACTCGTCAAAAGGCGAATTACATCGGCAAACTCGAGGAGCTCCCGGAAGGAGTACTGTGAAAGCCTTAAGGTCTACAAATAATGGCGTATCGCTCCTGGTGAACTAGCCAGAGTAAGCTTGTAGATGCGACTGTGGTAAAACGAGGAGCAAGTGGCAGGAGTAACTATGACTCTCTTAAGGTAGCCAAATTCCTCGTCAACAGGCGAATTCCAACGGCAAACTCGAGGAGCTCCCGGAAGGAGTACTGTGAAAGCCTTAAGGTCAACAAATAATGGCGTATCGCTCCTGGTGAACTGGCCAGAGTAAGCTTGTAGATGTGACTGTGTGAAACGGGGTGCAACTGGCAGGAGTAACTATGTCTCTCTTAAGGTAGCTAAATGCCTCGTCAACAGGCGAAAAACATCGGCATTCTCGAGGAGCTCCCGGCAGGAGTACTGTGAAAGTCTTAAGGTCAACAAATAATGGCGTATCGCTTCTGGTAAACTAGCCAGAGTATGCTTGTAGATGCGACTGTGGTAAAACGAGGAGCAAGTGGCAGGAGTAACTATGACTCTCTTAAGGTAGCCAAATGCCTCGTCAACAGGCGAATTCCAACGGCAAACTCGACCAGCTCCCGGCAGGAGTACTGTGAAAGTCTTAAGGTCAACAAATAATGGCGTATCGCTTCTGGTGAACTAGCCAGAGTAAGCTTGTAGATGTGACTGTGGTAAAATGGGGAGCAAGTGGCAGGAGTAACTATGACTCTTTTAGGGTTGCCAAATGACTCGTCAAAAGGCGAATTACATCGGCAAACTCGAGGAGCTCCCGGAAGGAGTACTGTGAAAGCCTTAAGGTCAACAAATAATGGCGTATCGCTCCTGGTGAACTAGCCAGAGTAAGCTTGTAGATGCGACTGTGGTAAAACGAGGAGCAAGTGGCAGGAGTAACTATGACTCTCTTAAGGTAGCCAAATTCCTCGTCAACAGGCGAATTCCAACGGCAAACTCGAGGAGCTCCCGGAAGGAGTACTGTGAAAGCCTTAAGGTCAACAAATAGTGGCGTATCGCTCCTGGTGAACTGGCCAGAGTAAGCTTGTAGATGTGACTGTGTGAAACGGGGTGCAACTGGCAGGAGTAACTATGACTCTCTTAAGGTAGCCAAATGCCTCGTCAACAGGCGAAAAACATCGGCATTCTCGAGGAGCTCCCGGCAGGAGTACTGTGAAAGTCTTAAGGTCAACAAATAATGGTGTATCGCTTCTGGTGAACTAGCCAGAGTAAGCTTGTAGATGTGACTGTGGTAAAATGGGGAGCAAGTGGCAGGAGTAACTATGACTCTCTTAGGGTTGCCAAATGACTCGTCAAAAGGCGAATTACATCGGCAAACCCGAGGAGCTCCCGGAAGGAGTACTGTGAAAGTCTTAAGGTCAACAAATAATGGCGTATCGCTCCTGGTGAACTAGCCAGAGTAAGCTTGTAGATGCGACTGTGGTAAAACGAGGAGCAAGTGGCAGGAGTAACTATGACTCTCTTAAGGTAGCCAAATGCCTCGTCAACAGGAGAATTCCAACGGCAAACTCGAGCAGCTCCCGGAAGGAGTACTGTGAAAGCCTTAAGGTCAACAAATAATGGCGTATCGCTCCTGGTGAACTAGCCAGAGTATGCTTGTAGATGCGACTGTGGTAAAACGAGGAGCAAGTGGCAGGAGTAACTATGACTCTCTTAAGGTAGCCAAATGCCTCGTCAACAGGCGAATTCCAACGGCAAACTCGACCAGCTCCCGGCAGGAGTACTGTGAAAGTCTTAAGGTCAACAAATAATGGCGTATCGCTTCTGGTGAACTAGCCAGAGTAAGCTTGTAGATGTGACTGTGGTAAAATGGGGAGCAAGTGGCAGGAGTAACTATGACTCTCTTAGGGTTGCCAAATGACTCGTCAAAAGGCGAATTACATCGGCAAACTCGAGGAGCTCCCGGAAGGAGTACTGTGAAAGCCTTAAGGTCAACAAATAATGGCGTATCGCTCCTGGTGAACTAGCCAGAGTAAGCTTGTAGATGCGACTGTGGTAAAACGAGGAGCAAGTGGCAGGAGTAACTATGACTCTCTTAAGGTAGCCAAATGCCTCGTCAACAGGCGAATTCCAACGGCAAACTCGAGCAGCTCCCGGAAGGAGTACTGTGAAAGCCTTAAGGTCAACAAATAATGGCGTATCGCTCCTGGTGAACTAGCCAGAGTATGCTTGTAGATGCGACTGTGGTAAAACGAGGAGCAAGTGGCAGGAGTAACTATGACTCTCTTAAGGTAGCCAAATGCCTCGTCAACAGGCGAATTCCAACGGCAAACTCGAGCAGCTCCCGGCAGGAGTACTGTGAAAGTCTTAAGGTCAACAAATAATGGCGTATCGCTTCTGGTGAACTAGCCAGAGTAAGCTTGTAGATGTGACTGTGGTAAAATGGGGAGCAAGTGGCAGGAGTAACTATGACTCTCTTAGGGTTGCCAAATGACTCGTCAAAAGGCGAATTACATCGGCAAACTCGAGGAGCTCCCGGAAGGAGTACTGTGAAAGCCTTAAGGTCAACAAATAATGGCGTATCGCTCGTGGTGAAGTAGCCAGAGTAAGCTTGTAGATGCGACTGTGGTAAAACGAGGAGCAAGTGGCAGGAGTAACTATGACTCTCTTAAGGTAGCCAAATGCCTCGTCAACAGGCGAATTCCAACGGCAAACTCGAGCAGCTCCCGGAAGGAGTACTGTGAAAGCCTTAAGGTCAACAAATAATGGCGTATCGCTCCTGGTGAACTAGCCAGAGTATGCTTGTAGATGCGACTGTGGTAAAACGAGGAGCAAGTGGCAGGAGTAACTATGACTCTCTTAAGATAGCCAAATGCCTCGTCAACAGGCGAATTCCAACGGAAACTCGAGCAGCTCCCGGCAGGAGTACTGTGAAAGTCTTAAGGTCAACAAATAATGGCGTATCGCTTCTGGTGAACTAGCCAGAGTAAGCTTGTAGATGTGACTGTGGTAAAATGGGGAGCAAGTGGCAGGAGTAACTATGACTCTCTTAGGGTTGCCAAATGACTCGTCAAAAGGCGAATTACATCGGCAAACTCGAGGAGCTCCCGGAAGGAGTACTGTGAAAGCCTTAAGGTCAACAAATAATGGCGTATCGCTCGTGGTGAACTAGCCAGAGTAAGCTTGTAGATGCGACTGTGGTAAAACGAGGAGCAAGTGGCAGGAGTAACTATGACTCTCTTAAGGTAGCCAAATTCCTCGTCAACAGGCGAATTCCAACGGCAAACTCGAGGAGCTCCCGGAAGGAGTACTGTGAAAGCCTTAAGGTCAACAAATAATGGCGTATCGCTCCTGGTGAACTGGCCAGAGTAAGCTTGTAGATGTGACTGTGTGAAACGGGGTGCAACGCGCAGGAGTAACTATGACTCTCTTAAGGTAGCTAAATGCCTCGTCAACAGGCGAAAAACATCGGCATTCTCGAGGAGCTCCCGGCAGGAGTACTGTGAATGTCTTAAGGTCAACAAATAATGGCGTATCGCTTCTGGTAAACTAGCCAGAGTATGCTTGTAGATGCGACTGTGGTAAAACGAGGAGCAAGTGGCAGGAGTAACTATGACTCTCTTAAGGTAGCCAAATGCCTCGTCAACAGGCGAATTCCAACGGCAAACTCGAGCAGCTCCCGGCAGGAGTACTGTGAAAGTCTTAAGGTCAACAAATAATGGCGTATCGCTTCTGGTGAACTAGCCAGAGTAAGCTTGTAGATGTGACTGTGGTAAAATGGGGAGCAAGTGGCAGGAGTAACTATGACTCTTTTAGGGTTGCCAAATGACTCGTCAAAAGGCGAATTACATCGGCAAACTCGAGGAGCTCCCGGAAGGAGTACTGTGAAAGCCTTAAGGTCAACAAATAATGGCGTATCGCTCCTGGTGAACTAGCCAGAGTAAGCTTGTAGATGCGACTGTGGTAAAACGAGGAGCAAGTGGCAGGAGTAACTATGACTCTCTTAAGGTAGCCAAATTCCTCGTCAACAGGCGAATTCCAACGGCAAACTCGAGGAGCTCCCGGAAGGAGTACTGTGAAAGCCTTAAGGTCAACAAATAGTGGCGTATCGCTCCTGGTGAACTGGCCAGAGTAAGCTTGTAGATGTGACTGTGTGAAACGGGGTGCAACTGGCAGGAGTAACTATGACTCTCTTAAGGTAGCCAAATGCCTCGTCAACAGGCGAAAAACATCGGCATTCTCGAGGAGCTCCCGGCAGGAGTACTGTGAAAGTCTTAAGGTCAACAAATAATGGTGTATCGCTTCTGGTGAACTAGCCAGAGTAAGCTTGTAGATGTGACTGTGGTAAAATGGGGAGCAAGTGGCAGGAGTAACTATGACTCTCTTAGGGTTGCCAAATGACTCGTCAAAAGGCGAATTACATCGGCAAACCCGAGGAGCTCCCGGAAGGAGTACTGTGAAAGTCTTAAGGTCAACAAATAATGGCGTATCGCTCCTGGTGAACTAGCCAGAGTAAGCTTGTAGATGCGACTGTGGTAAAACGAGGAGCAAGTGGCAGGAGTAACTATGACTCTCTTAAGGTAGCCAAATGCCTCGTCAACAGGCGAATTCCAACGGCAAACTCGAGCAGCTCCCGGAAGGAGTACTGTGAAAGCCTTAAGGTCAACAAATAATGGCGTATCGCTTCTGTTAAACTAGCCAGAGTATGCTTGTAGATGCGACTGTGGTAAAACGAGGAGCAAGTGGCAGGAGTAACTATGACTCTCTTAAGGTAGCCAAATGCCTCGTCAACAGGCGAATTCCAACGGCAAACTCGACCAGCTCCCGGCAGGAGTACTGTGAAAGTCTTAAGGTCAACAAATAATGGCGTATCGCTTCTGGTGAACTAGCCAGAGTAAGCTTGTAGATGTGACTGTGGTAAAATGGGGAGCAAGTGGCAGGAGTAACTATGACTCTCTTAGGGTTGCCAAATGACTCGTCAAAAGGCGAATTACATCGGCAAACTCGAGGAGCTCCCGGAAGGAGTACTGTGAAAGCCTTAAGGTCAACAAATAATGGCGTATCGCTCCTGGTGAACTAGCCAGAGTAAGCTTGTAGATGCGACTGTGGTAAAACGAGGAGCAAGTGGCAGGAGTAACTATGACTCTCTTAAGGTAGCCAAATGCCTCGTCAACAGGCGAATTCCAACGGCAAACTCGAGCAGCTCCCGGAAGGAGTACTGTGAAAGCCTTAAGGTCAACAAATAATGGCGTATCGCTCCTGGTGAACTAGCCAGAGTATGCTTGTAGATGCGACTGTGGTAAAACGAGGAGCAAGTGGCAGGAGTAACTATGACTCTCTTAAGGTAGCCAAATGCCTCGTCAACAGGCGAATTCCAACGGCAAACTCGAGCAGCTCCCGGCAGGAGTACTGTGAAAGTCTTAAGGTCAACAAATAATGGCGTATCGCTTCTGGTCAACTAGCCAGAGTAAGCTTGTAGATGTGACTGTGGTAAAATGGGGAGCAAGTGGCAGGAGTAACTATGACTCTCTCAGGGTTGCCAAATGACTCGTCAAAAGGCGAATTACATCGGCAAACTCGAGGAGCTCCCGGAAGGAGTACTGTGAAAGCCTTAAGGTCAACAAATAATGGCGTATCGCTCGTGGTGAACTAGCCAGAGTAAGCTTGTAGATGCGACTGTGGTAAAACGAGGAGCAAGTGGCAGGAGTAACTATGACTCTCTTAAGGTAGCCAAATGCCTCGTCAACAGGCGAATTCCAACGGCAAACTCGAGCAGCTCCCGGAAGGAGTACTGTGAAAGCCTTAAGGTCAACAAATAATGGCGTATCGCTCCTGGTGAACTAGCCAGAGTATGCTTGTAGATGCGACTGTGGTAAAACGAGGAGCAAGTGGCAGGAGTAACTATGACTCTCTTAAGATAGCCAAATGCCTCGTCAACAGGCGAATTCCAACGGCAAACTCGAGCAGCTCCCGGCAGGAGTACTGTGAAAGTCTTAAGGTCAACAAATAATGGCGTATCGCTTCTGGTGAACTAGCCAGAGTAAGCTTGTAGATGTGACTGTGGTAAAATGGGGAGCAAGTGGCAGGAGTAACTATGACTCTCTTAGGGTTGCCAAATGACTCGTCAAAAGGCGAATTACATCGGCAAACTCGAGGAGCTCCCGGAAGGAGTACTGTGAAAGCCTTAAGGTCAACAAATAATGGCGTATCGCTCGTGGTGAACTAGCCAGAGTAAGCTTGTAGATGCGACTGTGGTAAAACGAGGAGCAAGTGGCAGGAGTAACTATGACTCTCTTAAGGTAGCCAAATTCCTCGTCAACAGGCGAATTCCAACGGCAAACTCGAGGAGCTCCCGGAAGGAGTACTGTGAAAGCCTTAAGGTCAACAAATAATGGCGTATCGCTCCTGGTGAACTGGCCGGAGTAAGCTTGTAGATGTGACTGTGTGAAACGGGGTGCAACGCGCAGGAGTAACTATGACTCTCTTAAGGTAGCTAAATGCCTCGTCAACAGGCGAAAAACATCGGCATTCTCGAGGAGCTCCCGGCAGGAGTACTGTGAAAGTCTTAAGGTCAACAAATAATGGCGTATCGCTTCTGGTAAACTAGCCAGAGTATGCTTGTAGATGCGACTGTGGTAAAACGAGGAGCAAGTGGCAGGAGTAACTATGACTCTCTTAAGGTAGCCAAATGCCTCGTCAACAGGCGAATTCCAACGGCAAACTCGAGCAGCTCCCGGCAGGTGTACTGTGAAAGTCTTAAGGTCAACAAATAATGGCGTATCGCTTCTGGTGAACTAGCCAGAGTAAGCTTGTAGATGTGACTGTGGTAAAATGGGGAGCAAGTGGCAGGAGTAACTATGACTCTTTTAGGGTTGCCAAATGACTCGTCAAAAGGCGAATTACATCGGCAAACTCGAGGAGCTCCCGGAAGGAGTACTGTGAAAGCCTTAAGGTCAACAAATAATGGCGTATCGCTCCTGGTGAACTAGCCAGAGTAAGCTTGTAGATGCGACTGTGGTAAAACGAGGAGCAAGTGGCAGGAGTAACTATGACTCTCTTAAGGTAGCCAAATGCCTCGTCAACAGGCGAATTCCAACGGCAAACTCGAGCAGCTCCCGGAAGGAGTACTGTGAAAGCCTTAAAGTCAACAAATAATGGCGTATCGCTCCTGGTGAACTAGCCAGAGTATGCTTGTAGATGCGACTGTGGTAAAACGAGGAGCAAGTGGCAGGAGTAACTATGACTCTCTTAAGGTAGCCAAATGCCTCGTCAACAGGCGAATTCCAACGGCAAACTCGAGCAGCTCCAGGCAGGAGTACTGTGAAAGTCTTAAGGTCAACAAATAATGGCGTATCGCTTCTGGTGAACTAGCCAGAGTAAGCTTGTAGATGTGACTGTGGTAAAATGGGGAGCAAGTGGCAGGAGTAACTATGACTCTTTTAGGGTTGCCAAATGACTCGTCAAAAGGCGAATTACATCGGCAAACTCGAGGAGCTCCCGGAAGGAGTACTGTGAAAGCCTTAAGGTCTACAAATAATGGCGTATCGCTCCTGGTGAACTAGCCAGAGTAAGCTTGTAGATGCGACTGTGGTAAAACGAGGAGCAAGTGGCAGGAGTAACTATGACTCTCTTAAGGTAGCCAAATTCCTCGTCAACAGGCGAATTCCAACGGCAAACTCGAGGAGCTCCCGGAAGGAGTACTGTGAAAGCCTTAAGGTCAACAAATAATGGCGTATCGCTCCTGGTGAACTGGCCAGAGTAAGCTTGTAGATGTGACTGTGTGAAACGGGGTGCAACTGGCAGGAGTAACTATGTCTCTCTTAAGGTAGCTAAATGCCTCGTCAACAGGCGAAAAACATCGGCATTCTCGAGGAGCTCCCGGCAGGAGTACTGTGAAAGTCTTAAGGTCAACAAATAATGGCGTATCGCTTCTGGTAAACTAGCCAGAGTATGCTTGTAGATGCGACTGTGGTAAAACGAGGAGCAAGTGGCAGGAGTAACTATGACTCTCTTAAGGTAGCCAAATGCCTCGTCAACAGGCGAATTCCAACGGCAAACTCGAGCAGCTCCTGGCAGGAGTACTGTGAAAGTCTTAAGGTCAACAAATAATGGCGTATCGCTTCTGGTGAACTAGCCAGAGTAAGCTTGTAGATGTGACTGTGGTAAAATGGGGAGCAAGTGGCAGGAGTAACTATGACTCTTTTAGGGTTGCCAAATGACTCGTCAAAAGGCGAATTACATCGGCAAACTCGAGGAGCTCCCGGAAGGAGTACTGTGAAAGCCTTAAGGTCAACAAATAATGGCGTATCGCTCCTGGTGAACTAGCCAGAGTAAGCTTGTAGATGCGACTGTGGTAAAACGAGGAGCAAGTGGCAGGAGTAACTATGACTCTCTTAAGGTAGCCAAATTCCTCGTCAACAGGCGAATTCCAACGGCAAACTCGAGGAGCTCCCGGAAGGAGTACTGTGAAAGCCTTAAGGTCAACAAATAGTGGCGTATCGCTCCTGGTGAACTGGCCAGAGTAAGCTTGTAGATGTGACTGTGTGAAACGGGGTGCAACTGGCAGGAGTAACTATGACTCTCTTAAGGTAGCCAAATGCCTCGTCAACAGGCGAAAAACATCGGCATTCTCGAGGAGCTCCCGGCAGGAGTACTGTGAAAGTCTTAAGGTCAACAAATAATGGTGTATCGCTTCTGGTGAACTAGCCAGAGTAAGCTTGTAGATGTGACTGTGGTAAAATGGGGAGCAAGTGGCAGGAGTAACTATGACTCTCTTAGGGTTGCCAAATGACTCGTCAAAAGGCGAATTACATCGGCAAACCCGAGGAGCTCCCGGAAGGAGTACTGTGAAAGTCTTAAGGTCAACAAATAATGGCGTATCGCTCCTGGTGAACTAGCCAGAGTAAGCTTGTAGATGCGACTGTGGTAAAACGAGGAGCAAGTGGCAGGAGTAACTATGACTCTCTTAAGGTAGCCAAATGCCTCGTCAACAGGCGAATTCCAACGGCAAACTCGAGCAGCTCCCGGAAGGAGTACTGTGAAAGCCTTAAGGTCAACAAATAATGGCGTATCGCTCCTGGTGAACTAGCCAGAGTATGCTTGTAGATGCGACTGTGGTAAAACGAGGAGCAAGTGGCAGGAGTAACTATGACTCTCTTAAGGTAGCCAAATGCCTCGTCAACAGGCGAATTCCAACGGCAAACTCGACCAGCTCCCGGCAGGAGTACTGTGAAAGTCTTAAGGTCAACAAATAATGGCGTATCGCTTCTGGTGAACTAGCCAGAGTAAGCTTGTAGATGTGACTGTGGTAAAATGGGGAGCAAGTGGCAGGAGTAACTATGACTCTCTTAGGGTTGCCAAATGACTCGTCAAAAGGCGAATTACATCGGCAAACTCGAGGAGCTCCCGGAAGGAGTACTGTGAAAGCCTTAAGGTCAACAAATAATGGCGTATCGCTCCTGGTGAACTAGCCAGAGTAAGCTTGTAGATGCGACTGTGGTAAAACGAGGAGCAAGTGGCAGGAGTAACTATGACTCTCTTAAGGTAGCCAAATGCCTCGTCAACAGGCGAATTCCAACGGCAAACTCGAGCAGCTCCCGGAAGGAGTACTGTGAAAGCCTTAAGGTCAACAAATAATGGCGTATCGCTCCTGGTGAACTAGCCAGAGTATGCTTGTAGATGCGACTGTGGTAAAACGAGGAGCAAGTGGCAGGAGTAACTATGACTCTCTTAAGGTAGCCAAATGCCTCGTCAACAGGCGAATTCCAACGGCAAACTCGAGCAGCTCCCGGCAGGAGTACTGTGAAAGTCTTAAGGTCAACAAATAATGGCGTATCGCTTCTGGTGAACTAGCCAGAGTAAGCTTGTAGATGTGACTGTGGTAAAATGGGGAGCAAGTGGCAGGAGTAACTATGACTCTCTTAGGGTTGCCAAATGACTCGTCAAAAGGCGAATTACATCGGCAAACTCGAGGAGCTCCCGGAAGGAGTACTG
This sequence comes from Schistocerca nitens, assembly GCF_023898315.1. Lineage (NCBI taxonomy): Eukaryota > Metazoa > Arthropoda > Insecta > Orthoptera > Acrididae > Schistocerca > Schistocerca nitens. The sequence goes on along the minus strand of NC_064619.1, from coordinate 676,740,152 downwards.
TGAAAGCCTTAAGGTCAACAAATAATGGCGTATCGCTCGTGGTGAAGTAGCCAGAGTAAGCTTGTAGATGCGACTGTGGTAAAACGAGGAGCAAGTGGCAGGAGTAACTATGACTCTCTTAAGGTAGCCAAATGCCTCGTCAACAGGCGAATTCCAACGGCAAACTCGAGCAGCTCCCGGAAGGAGTACTGTGAAAGCCTTAAGGTCAACAAATAATGGCGTATCGCTCCTGGTGAACTAGCCAGAGTATGCTTGTAGATGCGACTGTGGTAAAACGAGGAGCAAGTGGCAGGAGTAACTATGACTCTCTTAAGATAGCCAAATGCCTCGTCAACAGGCGAATTCCAACGGCAAACTCGAGCAGCTCCCGGCAGGAGTACTGTGAAAGTCTTAAGGTCAACAAATAATGGCGTATCGCTTCTGGTGAACTAGCCAGAGTAAGCTTGTAGATGTGACTGTGGTAAAATGGGGAGCAAGTGGCAGGAGTAACTATGACTCTCTTAGGGTTGCCAAATGACTCGTCAAAAGGCGAATTACATCGGCAAACTCGAGGAGCTCCCGGAAGGAGTACTGTGAAAGCCTTAAGGTCAACAAATAATGGCGTATCGCTCGTGGTGAACTAGCCAGAGTAAGCTTGTAGATGCGACTGTGGTAAAACGAGGAGCAAGTGGCAGGAGTAACTATGACTCTCTTAAGGTAGCCAAATTCCTCGTCAACAGGCGAATTCCAACGGCAAACTCGAGGAGCTCCCGGAAGGAGTACTGTGAAAGCCTTAAGGTCAACAAATAATGGCGTATCGCTCCTGGTGAACTGGCCAGAGTAAGCTTGTAGATGTGACTGTGTGAAACGGGGTGCAACGCGCAGGAGTAACTATGACTCTCTTAAGGTAGCTAAATGCCTCGTCAACAGGCGAAAAACATCGGCATTCTCGAGGAGCTCCCGGCAGGAGTACTGTGAAAGTCTTAAGGTCAACAAATAATGGCGTATCGCTTCTGGTAAACTAGCCAGAGTATGCTTGTAGATGCGACTGTGGTAAAACGAGGAGCAAGTGGCAGGAGTAACTATGACTCTCTTAAGGTAGCCAAATGCCTCGTCAACAGGCGAATTCCAACGGCAAACTCGAGCAGCTCCCGGCAGGAGTACTGTGAAAGTCTTAAGGTCAACAAATAATGGCGTATCGCTTCTGGTGAACTAGCCAGAGTAAGCTTGTAGATGTGACTGTGGTAAAATGGGGAGCAAGTGGCAGGAGTAACTATGACTCTTTTAGGGTTGCCAAATGACTCGTCAAAAGGCGAATTACATCGGCAAACTCGAGGAGCTCCCGGAAGGAGTACTGTGAAAGCCTTAAGGTCAACAAATAATGGCGTATCGCTCGTGGTGAAGTAGCCAGAGTAAGCTTGTAGATGCGACTGTGGTAAAACGAGGAGCAAGTGGCAGGAGTAACTATGACTCTCTTAAGGTAGCCAAATGCCTCGTCAACAGGCGAATTCCAACGGCAAACTCGAGCAGCTCCCGGAAGGAGTACTGTGAAAGCCTTAAGGTCAACAAATAATGGCGTATCGCTCCTGGTGAACTAGCCAGAGTATGCTTGTAGATGCGACTGTGGTAAAACGAGGAGCAAGTGGCAGGAATAACTATGACTCTCTTAAGATAGCCAAATGCCTCGTCAACAGGCGAATTCCAACGGCAAACTCGAGCAGCTCCCGGCAGGAGTACTGTGAAAGTCTTAAGGTCAACAAATAATGGCGTATCGCTTCTGGTGAACTAGCCAGAGTAAGCTTGTAGATGTGACTGTGGTAAAATGGGGAGCAAGTGGCAGGAGTAACTATGACTCTCTTAGGGTTGCCAAATGACTCGTCAAAAGGCGAATTACATCGGCAAACTCGAGGAGCTCCCGGAAGGAGTACTGTGAAAGCCTTAAGGTCAACAAATAATGGCGTATCGCTCGTGGTGAACTAGCCAGAGTAAGCTTGTAGATGCGACTGTGGTAAAACGAGGAGCAAGTGGCAGGAGTAACTATGACTCTCTTAAGGTAGCCAAATTCCTCGTCAACAGGCGAATTCCAACGGCAAACTCGAGGAGCTCCCGGAAGGAGTACTGTGAAAGCCTTAAGGTCAACAAATAATGGCGTATCGCTCCTGGTGAACTGGCCAGAGTAAGCTTGTAGATGTGACTGTGTGAAACGGGGTGCAACGCGCAGGAGTAACTATGACTCTCTTAAGGTAGCTAAATGCCTCGTCAACAGGCGAAAAACATCGGCATTCTCGAGGAGCTCCCGGCAGGAGTACTGTGAAAGTCTTAAGGTCAACAAATAATGGCGTATCGCTTCTGGTAAACTAGCCAGAGTATGCTTGTAGATGCGACTGTGGTAAAACGAGGAGCAAGTGGCAGGAGTAACTATGACTCTCTTAAGGTAGCCAAATGCCTCGTCAACAGGCGAATTCCAACGGCAAACTCGAGCAGCTCCCGGCAGGAGTACTGTGAAAGTCTTAAGGTCAACAAATAATGGCGTATCGCTTCTGGTGAACTAGCCAGAGTAAGCTTGTAGATGTGACTGTGGTAAAATGGGGAGCAAGTGGCAGGATCAACTATGACTCTTTTAGGGTTGCCAAATGACTCGTCAAAAGGCGAATTACATCGGCAAACTCGAGGAGCTCCCGGAAGGAGTACTGTGAAAGCCTTAAGGTCAACAAATAATGGCGTATCGCTCCTGGTGAACTAGCCAGAGTAAGCTTGTAGATGCGACTGTGGTAAAACGAGGAGCAAGTGGCAGGAGTAACTATGACTCTCTTAAGGTAGCCAAATGCCTCGTCAACAGGCGAATTCCAACGGCAAACTCGAGCAGCTCCCGGAAGGAGTACTGTGAAAGCCTTAAGGTCAACAAATAATGGCGTATCGCTCCTGGTGAACTAGCCAGAGTATGCTTGTAGATGCGACTGTGGTAAAACGAGGAGCAAGTGGCAGGAGTAACTATGACTCTCTTAAGGTAGCCAAATGCCTCGTCAACAGGCGAATTCCAACGGCAAACTCGAGCAGCTCCAGGCAGGAGTACTGTGAAAGTCTTAAGGTCAACAAATAATGGCGTATCGCTTCTGGTGAACTAGCCAGAGTAAGCTTGTAGATGTGACTGTGGTAAAATGGGGAGCAAGTGGCAGGAGTAACTATGACTCTTTTAGGGTTGCCAAATGACTCGTCAAAAGGCGAATTACATCGGCAAACTCGAGGAGCTCCCGGAAGGAGTACTGTGAAAGCGTTAAGGTCTACAAATAATGGCGTATCGCTCCTGGTGAACTAGCCAGAGTAAGCTTGTAGATGCGACTGTGGTAAAACGAGGAGCAAGTGGCAGGAGTAACTATGACTCTCTTAAGGTAGCCAAATTCCTCGTCAACAGGCGAATTCCAACGGCAAACTCGAGGAGCTCCCGGAAGGAGTACTGTGAAAGCCTTAAGGTCAACAAATAATGGCGTATTGCTCCTGGTGAACTGGCCAGAGTAAGCTTGTAGATGTGACTGTGTGAAACGGGGTGCAACTGGCAGGAGTAACTATGTCTCTCTTAAGGTAGCTAAATGCCTCGTCAACAGGCGAAAAACATCGGCATTCTCGAGGAGCTCCCGGCAGGAGTACTGTGAAAGTCTTAAGGTCAACAAATAATGGCGTATCGCTCCTGGTGAACTAGCCAGAGTAAGCTTGTAGATGCGACTGTGGTAAAACGAGGAGCAAGTGGCAGGAGTAACTATGACTCTCTTAAGGTAGCCAAATGCCTCGTCAACAGGCGAATTCCAACGGCAAACTCGAGCAGCTCCCGGCAGGAGTACTGTGAAAGTCTTAAGGTCAACAAATAATGGCGTATCGCTTCTGGTGAACTAGCCAGAGTAAGCTTGTAGATGTGACTGTGGTAAAATGGGGAGCAAGTGGCAGGAGTAACTATGACTCTTTTAGGGTTGCCAAATGACTCGTCAAAAGGCGAATTACATCGGCAAACTCGAGGAGCTCCCGGAAGGAGTACTGTGAAAGCCTTAAGGTCAACAAATAATGGCGTATCGCTCGTGGTGAAGTAGCCAGAGTAAGCTTGTAGATGCGACTGTGGTAAAACGAGGAGCAAGTGGCAGGAGTAACTATGACTCTCTTAAGGTAGCCAAATGCCTCGTCAACAGGCGAATTCCAACGGCAAACTCGAGCAGCTCCCGGAAGGAGTACTGTGAAAGCCTTAAGGTCAACAAATAATGGCGTATCGCTCCTGGTGAACTAGCCAGAGTAAGCTTGTAGATGCGACTGTGGTAAAACGAGGAGCAAGTGGCAGGAGTAACTATGACTCTCTTAAGGTAGCCAAATTCCTCGTCAACAGGCGAATTCCAACGGCAAACTCGAGGAGCTCCCGGAAGGAGTACTGTGAAAGCCTTAAGGTCAACAAATAGTGGCGTATCGCTCCTGGTGAACTGGCCAGAGTAAGCTTGTAGATGTGACTGTGTGAAACGGGGTGCAACTGGCAGGAGTAACTATGACTCTCTTAAGGTAGCCAAATGCCTCGTCAACAGGCGAAAAACATCGGCATTCTCGAGGAGCTCCCGGCAGGAGTACTGTGAAAGTCTTAAGGTCAACAAATAATGGTGTATCGCTTCTGGTGAACTAGCCAGAGTAAGCTTGTAGATGTGACTGTGGTAAAATGGGGAGCAAGTGGCAGGAGTAACTATGACTCTCTTAGGGTTGCCAAATGACTCGTCAAAAGGCGAATTACATCGGCAAACCCGAGGAGCTCCCGGAAGGAGTACTGTGAAAGTCTTAAGGTCAACAAATAATGGCGTATCGCTCCTGGTGAACTAGCCAGAGTAAGCTTGTAGATGCGACTGTGGTAAAACGAGGAGCAAGTGGCAGGAGTAACTATGACTCTCTTAAGGTAGCCAAATGCCTCGTCAACAGGCGAATTCCAACGGCAAACTCGAGCAGCTCCCGGAAGGAGTACTGTGAAAGCCTTAAGGTCAACAAATAATGGCGTATCGCTCCTGGTGAACTAGCCAGAGTATGCTTGTAGATGCGACTGTGGTAAAACGAGGAGCAAGTGGCAGGAGTAACTATGACTCTCTTAAGGTAGCCAAATGCCTCGTCAACAGGCGAATTCCAACGGCAAACTCGACCAGCTCCCGGCAGGAGTACTGTGAAAGTCTTAAGGTCAACAAATAATGGCGTATCGCTTCTGGTGAACTAGCCAGAGTAAGCTTGTAGATGTGACTGTGGTAAAATGGGGAGCAAGTGGCAGGAGTAACTATGACTCTCTTAGGGTTGCCAAATGACTCGTCAAAAGGCGAATTACATCGGCAAACTCGAGGAGCTCCCGGAAGGAGTACTGTGAAAGCCTTAAGGTCAACAAATAATGGCGTATCGCTCCTGGTGAACTAGCCAGAGTAAGCTTGTAGATGCGACTGTGGTAAAACGAGGAGCAAGTGGCAGGAGTAACTATGACTCTCTTAAGGTAGCCAAATGCCTCGTCAACAGGCGAATTCCAACGGCAAACTCGAGCAGCTCCCGGAAGGAGTACTGTGAAAGCCTTAAGGTCAACAAATAATGGCGTATCGCTCCTGGTGAACTAGCCAGAGTATGCTTGTAGATGCGACTGTGGTAAAACGAGGAGCAAGTGGCAGGAGTAACTATGACTCTCTTAAGGTAGCCAAATGCCTCGTCAACAGGCGAATTCCAACGGCAAACTCGAGCAGCTCCCGGCAGGAGTACTGTGAAAGTCTTAAGGTCAACAAATAATGGCGTATCGCTTCTGGTGAACTAGCCAGAGTAAGCTTGTAGATGTGACTGTGGTAAAATGGGGAGCAAGTGGCAGGAGTAACTATGACTCTCTTAGGGTTGCCAAATGACTCGTCAAAAGGCGAATTACATCGGCAAACTCGAGGAGCTCCCGGAAGGAGTACTGTGAAAGCCTTAAGGTCAACAAATAATGGCGTATCGCTCGTGGTGAAGTAGCCAGAGTAAGCTTGTAGATGCGACTGTGGTAAAACGAGGAGCAAGTGGCAGGAGTAACTATGACTCTCTTAAGGTAGCCAAATGCCTCGTCAACAGGCGAATTCCAACGGCAAACTCGAGCAGCTCCCGGAAGGAGTACTGTGAAAGCCTTAAGGTCAACAAATAATGGCGTATCGCTCCTGGTGAACTAGCCAGAGTATGCTTGTAGATGCGACTGTGGTAAAACGAGGAGCAAGTGGCAGGAGTAACTATGACTCTCTTAAGATAGCCAAATGCCTCGTCAACAGGCGAATTCCAACGGCAAACTCGAGCAGCTCCCGGCAGGAGTACTGTGAAAGTCTTAAGGTCAACAAATAATGGCGTATCGCTTCTGGTGAACTAGCCAGAGTAAGCTTGTAGATGTGACTGTGGTAAAATGGGGAGCAAGTGGCAGGAGTAACTATGACTCTCTTAGGGTTGCCAAATGACTCGTCAAAAGGCGAATTACATCGGCAAACTCGAGGAGCTCCCGGAAGGAGTACTGTGAAAGCCTTAAGGTCAACAAATAATGGCGTATCGCTCGTGGTGAACTAGCCAGAGTAAGCTTGTAGATGCGACTGTGGTAAAACGAGGAGCAAGTGGCAGGAGTAACTATGACTCTCTTAAGGTAGCCAAATTCCTCGTCAACAGGCGAATTCCAACGGCAAACTCGAGGAGCTCCCGGAAGGAGTACTGTGAAAGCCTTAAGGTCAACAAATAATGGCGTATCGCTCCTGGTGAACTGGCCAGAGTAAGCTTGTAGATGTGACTGTGTGAAACGGGGTGCAACGCGCAGGAGTAACTATGACTCTCTTAAGGTAGCTAAATGCCTCGTCAACAGGCGAAAAACATCGGCATTCTCGAGGAGCTCCCGGCAGGAGTACTGTGAAAGTCTTAAGGTCAACAAATAATGGCGTATCGCTTCTGGTAAACTAGCCAGAGTATGCTTGTAGATGCGACTGTGGTAAAACGAGGAGCAAGTGGCAGGAGTAACTATGACTCTCTTAAGGTAGCCAAATGCCTCGTCAACAGGCGAATTCCAACGGCAAACTCGAGCAGCTCCCGGCAGGAGTACTGTGAAAGTCTTAAGGTCAACAAATAATGGCGTATCGCTTCTGGTGAACTAGCCAGAGTAAGCTTGTAGATGTGACTGTGGTAAAATGGGGAGCAAGTGGCAGGAGTAACTATGACTCTTTTAGGGTTGCCAAATGACTCGTCAAAAGGCGAATTACATCGGCAAACTCGAGGAGCTCCCGGAAGGAGTACTGTGAAAGCCTTAAGGTCAACAAATAATGGCGTATCGCTCGTGGTGAAGTAGCCAGAGTAAGCTTGTAGATGCGACTGTGGTAAAACGAGGAGCAAGTGGCAGGAGTAACTATGACTCTCTTAAGGTAGCCAAATGCCTCGTCAACAGGCGAATTCCAACGGCAAACTCGAGCAGCTCCCGGAAGGAGTACTGTGAAAGCCTTAAGGTCAACAAATAATGGCGTATCGCTCCTGGTGAACTAGCCAGAGTATGCTTGTAGATGCGACTGTGGTAAAACGAGGAGCAAGTGGCAGGAATAACTATGACTCTCTTAAGATAGCCAAATGCCTCGTCAACAGGCGAATTCCAACGGCAAACTCGAGCAGCTCCCGGCAGGAGTACTGTGAAAGTCTTAAGGTCAACAAATAATGGCGTATCGCTTCTGGTGAACTAGCCAGAGTAAGCTTGTAGATGTGACTGTGGTAAAATGGGGAGCAAGTGGCAGGAGTAACTATGACTCTCTTAGGGTTGCCAAATGACTCGTCAAAAGGCGAATTACATCGGCAAACTCGAGGAGCTCCCGGAAGGAGTACTGTGAAAGCCTTAAGGTCAACAAATAATGGCGTATCGCTCGTGGTGAACTAGCCAGAGTAAGCTTGTAGATGCGACTGTGGTAAAACGAGGAGCAAGTGGCAGGAGTAACTATGACTCTCTTAAGGTAGCCAAATTCCTCGTCAACAGGCGAATTCCAACGGCAAACTCGAGGAGCTCCCGGAAGGAGTACTGTGAAAGCCTTAAGGTCAACAAATAATGGCGTATCGCTCCTGGTGAACTGGCCAGAGTAAGCTTGTAGATGTGACTGTGTGAAACGGGGTGCAACGCGCAGGAGTAACTATGACTCTCTTAAGGTAGCTAAATGCCTCGTCAACAGGCGAAAAACATCGGCATTCTCGAGGAGCTCCCGGCAGGAGTACTGTGAAAGTCTTAAGGTCAACAAATAATGGCGTATCGCTTCTGGTAAACTAGCCAGAGTATGCTTGTAGATGCGACTGTGGTAAAACGAGGAGCAAGTGGCAGGAGTAACTATGACTCTCTTAAGGTAGCCAAATGCCTCGTCAACAGGCGAATTCCAACGGCAAACTCGAGCAGCTCCCGGCAGGAGTACTGTGAAAGTCTTAAGGTCAACAAATAATGGCGTATCGCTTCTGGTGAACTAGCCAGAGTAAGCTTGTAGATGTGACTGTGGTAAAATGGGGAGCAAGTGGCAGGATCAACTATGACTCTTTTAGGGTTGCCAAATGACTCGTCAAAAGGCGAATTACATCGGCAAACTCGAGGAGCTCCCGGAAGGAGTACTGTGAAAGCCTTAAGGTCAACAAATAATGGCGTATCGCTCCTGGTGAACTAGCCAGAGTAAGCTTGTAGATGCGACTGTGGTAAAACGAGGAGCAAGTGGCAGGAGTAACTATGACTCTCTTAAGGTAGCCAAATGCCTCGTCAACAGGCGAATTCCAACGGCAAACTCGAGCAGCTCCCGGAAGGAGTACTGTGAAAGCCTTAAGGTCAACAAATAATGGCGTATCGCTCCTGGTGAACTAGCCAGAGTATGCTTGTAGATGCGACTGTGGTAAAACGAGGAGCAAGTGGCAGGAGTAACTATGACTCTCTTAAGGTAGCCAAATGCCTCGTCAACAGGCGAATTCCAACGGCAAACTCGAGCAGCTCCAGGCAGGAGTACTGTGAAAGTCTTAAGGTCAACAAATAATGGCGTATCGCTTCTGGTGAACTAGCCAGAGTAAGCTTGTAGATGTGACTGTGGTAAAATGGGGAGCAAGTGGCAGGAGTAACTATGACTCTTTTAGGGTTGCCAAATGACTCGTCAAAAGGCGAATTACATCGGCAAACTCGAGGAGCTCCCGGAAGGAGTACTGTGAAAGCCTTAAGGTCTACAAATAATGGCGTATCGCTCCTGGTGAACTAGCCAGAGTAAGCTTGTAGATGCGACTGTGGTAAAACGAGGAGCAAGTGGCAGGAGTAACTATGACTCTCTTAAGGTAGCCAAATTCCTCGTCAACAGGCGAATTCCAACGGCAAACTCGAGGAGCTCCCGGAAGGAGTACTGTGAAAGCCTTAACGTCAACAAATAATGGCGTATTGCTCCTGGTGAACTGGCCAGAGTAAGCTTGTAGATGTGACTGTGTGAAACGGGGTGCAACTGGCAGGAGTAACTATGTCTCTCTTAAGGTAGCTAAATGCCTCGTCAACAGGCGAAAAACATCGGCATTCTCGAGGAGCTCCCGGCAGGAGTACTGTGAAAGTCTTAAGGTCAACAAATAATGGCGTATCGCTCCTGGTGAACTAGCCAGAGTAAGCTTGTAGATGCGACTGTGGTAAAACGAGGAGCAAGTGGCAGGAGTAACTATGACTCTCTTAAGGTAGCCAAATGCCTCGTCAACAGGCGAATTCCAACGGCAAACTCGAGCAGCTCCCGGAAGGAGTACTGTGAAAGCCTTAAGGTCAACAAATAATGGCGTATCGCTCCTGGTGAACTAGCCAGAGTATGCTTGTAGATGCGACTGTGGTAAAACGAGGAGCAAGTGGCAGGAGTAACTATGACTCTCTTAAGGTAGCCAAATGCCTCGTCAACAGGCGAATTCCAACGGCAAACTCGAGCAGCTCCCGGCAGGAGTACTGTGAAAGTCTTAAGGTCAACAAATAATGGCGTATCGCTTCTGGTGAACTAGCCAGAGTAAGCTTGTAGATGTGACTGTGGTAAAATGGGGAGCAAGTGGCAGGAGTAACTATGACTCTTTTAGGGTTGCCAAATGACTCGTCAAAAGGCGAATTACATCGGCAAACTCGAGGAGCTCCCGGAAGGAGTACTGTGAAAGCCTTAAGGTCAACAAATAATGGCGTATCGCTCCTGGTGAACTAGCCAGAGTAAGCTTGTAGATGCGACTGTGGTAAAACGAGGAGCAAGTGGCAGGAGTAACTATGACTCTCTTAAGGTAGCCAAATGCCTCGTCAACAGGCGAATTCCAACGGCAAACTCGAGCAGCTCCCGGAAGGAGTACTGTGAAAGCCTTAAGGTCAACAAATAATGGCGTATCGCTCCTGGTGAACTAGCCAGAGTATGCTTGTAGATGCGACTGTGGTAAAACGAGGATCAAGTGGCAGGAGTAACTATGACTCTCTTAAGGTAGCCAAATGCCTCGTCAACAGGCGAATTCCAACGGCAAACTCGAGCAGCTCCAGGCAGGAGTACTGTGAAAGTCTTAAGGTCAACAAATAATGGCGTATCGCTTCTGGTGAACTAGCCAGAGTAAGCTTGTAGATGTGACTGTGGTAAAATGGGGAGCAAGTGGCAGGAGTAACTATGACTCTTTTAGGGTTGCCAAATGACTCGTCAAAAGGCGAATTACATCGGCAAACTCGAGGAGCTCCCGGCAGGAGTACTGTGAAAGCCTTAAGGTCAACAAATAATGGCGTATCGCTCCTGGTGAACTAGCCAGAGTAAGCTTGTAGATGCGACTGTGGTAAAACGAGGAGCAAGTGGCAGGAGTAACTATGACTCTCTTAAGGTAGCCAAATTCCTCGTCAACAGGCGAATTCCAACGGCAAACTCGAGGAGCTCCCGGAAGGAGTACTGTGAAAGCCTTAAGGTCAACAAATAATGGCGTATCGCTCCTGGTGAACTGGCCAGAGTAAGCTTGTAGATGTGACTGTGTGAAACGGGGTGCAACTGGCAGGAGTAACTATGTCTCTCTTAAGGTAGCTAAATGCCTCGTCAACAGGCGAAAAACATCGGCATTCTCGAGGAGCTCCCGGCAGGAGTACTGTGAAAGTCTTAAGGTCAACAAATAATGGCGTATCGCTCCTGGTGAACTAGCCAGAGTAAGCTTGTAGATGCGACTGTGGTAAAACGAGGAGCAAGTGGCAGGAGTAACTATGACTCTCTTAAGGTAGCCAAATGCCTCGTCAACAGGCGAATTCCAACGGCAAACTCGAGCAGCTCCCGGAAGGAGTACTGTGAAAGCCTTAAGGTCAACAAATAATGGCGTATCGCTCCTGGTGAACTAGCCAGAGTATGCTTCTAGATGCGACTGTGGTAAAACGAGGAGCAAGTGGCAGGAGTAACTATGACTCTCTTAAGGTAGCCAAATGCCTCGTCAACAGGCGAATTCCAACGGCAAACTCGAGCAGCTCCCGGCAGGAGTACTGTGAAAGTCTTAAGGTCAACAAATAATGGCGTATCGCTTCTGGTAAACTAGCCAGAGTATGCTTGTAGATGCGACTGTGGTAAAACGAGGAGCAAGTGGCAGGAGTAACTATGACTCTCTTAAGGTAGCCAAATGCCTCGTCAACAGGCGAATTCCAACGGCAAACTCGAGCAGCTCCCGGCAGGAGTACTGTGAAAGTCTTAAGGTCAACAAATAATGGCGTATCGCTTCTGGTGAACTAGCCAGAGTAAGCTTGTAGATGTGACTGTGGTAAAATGGGGAGCAAGTGGCAGGAGTAACTATGACTCTTTTAGGGTTGCCAAATGACTCGTCAAAAGGCGAATAACATCGGCAAACTCGAGGAGCTCCCGGAAGGAGTACTGTGAAAGCCTTAAGGTCAACAAATAATGGCGTATCGCTCCTGGTGAACTAGCCAGAGTAAGCTTGTAGATGCGACTGTGGTAAAACGAGGAGCAAGTGGCAGGAGTAACTGTGACTCTCTTAAGGTAGCCAAATTCCTCGTCAACAGGCGAATTCCAACGGCAAACTCGAGGAGCTCCCGGAAGGAGTACTGTGAAAGCCTTAAGGTCAACAAATAGTGGCGTATCGCTCCTGGTGAACTAGCCAGAGTAAGCTTGTAGATGTGACTGTGTGAAACGGGGTGCAACTGGCAGGAGTAACTATGACTCTCTTAAGGTAGCCAAATGCCTCGTCAACAGGCGAAAAACATCGGCATTCTCGAGGAGCTCCCGGCAGGAGTACTGTGAAAGTCTTAAGGTCAACAAATAATGGTGTATCGCTTCTGGTGAACTAGCCAGAGTAAGCTTGTAGATGTGACTGTGGTAAAATGGGGAGCAAGTGGCAGGAGTAACTATGACTCTCTTAGGGTTGCCAAATGACTCGTCAAAAGGCGAATTACATCGGCAAACCCGAGGAGCTCCCGGAAGGAGTACTGTGAAAGTCTTAAGGTCAACAAATAATGGCGTATCGCTCCTGGTGAACTAGCCAGAGTAAGCTTGTAGATGCGACTGTGGTAAAACGAGGAGCAAGTGGCAGGAGTAACTATGACTCTCTTAAGGTAGCCAAATGCCTCGTCAACAGGCGAATTCCAACGGCAAACTCGAGCAGCTCCCGGAAGGAGTACTGTGAAAGCCTTAAGGTCAACAAATAATGGCGTATCGCTCCTGGTGAACTAGCCAGAGTATGCTTGTAGATGCGACTGTGGTAAAACGAGGAGCAAGTGGCAGGAGTAACTATGACTCTCTTAAGGTAGCCAAATGCCTCGTCAACAGGAGAATTCCAACGGCAAACTCGAGCAGCTCCCGGCAGGAGTACTGTGAAAGTCTTAAGGTCAACAAATAATGGCGTATCGCTTCTGGTGAACTAGCCAGAGTAAGCTTGTAGATGTGACTGTGGTAAAATGGGGAGCAAGTGGCAGGAGTAACTATGACTCTCTTAGGGTTGCCAAATGACTCGTCAAAAGGCGAATTACATCGGCAAACTCGAGGAGCTCCCGGAAGGAGTACTGTGAAAGCCTTAAGGTCAACAAATAATGGCGTATCGCTCCTGGTGAACTAGCCAGAGTAAGCTTGTAGATGCGACTGTGGTAAAACGAGGAGCAAGTGGCAGGAGTAACTATGACTCTCTTAAGGTAGCCAAATGCCTCGTCAACAGGCGAATTCCAACGGCAAACTCGAGCAGCTCCCGGAAGGAGTACTGTGAAAGCCTTAAGGTCAACAAATAATGGCGTATCGCTCCTGGTGAACTAGCCAGAGTATGCTTGTAGATGCGACTGTGGTAAAACGAGGAGCAAGTGGCAGGAGTAACTATGACTCTCTTAAGGTAGCCAAATGCCTCGTCAACAGGCGAATTCCAACGGCAAACTCGAGCAGCTCCCGGCAGGAGTACTGTGAAAGTCTTAAGGTCAACAAATAATGGCGTATCGCTTCTGGTGAACTAGCCAGAGTAAGCTTGTAGATGTGACTGTGGTAAAATGGGGAGCAAGTGGCAGGAGTAACTATGACTCTCTTAGGGTTGCCAAATGACTCGTCAAAAGGCGAATTACATCGGCAAACTCGAGGAGCTCCCGGAAGGAGTACTGTGAAAGCCTTAAGGTCAACAAATAATGGCGTATCGCTCCTGGTGAACTAGCCAGAGTAAGCTTGTAGATGCGACTGTGGTAAAACGAGGAGCAAGTGGCAGGAGTAACTATGACTCTCTTAAGGTAGCCAAATGCCTCGTCAACAGGCGAATTCCATCGGCAAACTCGAGCAGCTCCCGGAAGGAGTACTGTGAAAGCCTTAAGGTCAACAAATAATGGCGTATCGCTCCTGGTGAACTAGCCAGAGTATGCTTGTAGATGCGACTGTGGTAAAACGAGGAGCAAGTGGCAGGAGTAACTATGACTCTCTTAAGATAGCCAAATGCCTCGTCAACAGGCGAATTCCAACGGCAAACTCGAGCAGCTCCCGGCAGGAGTACTGTGAAAGTCTTAAGGTCAACAAATAATGGCGTATCGCTTCTGGTGAACTAGCCAGAGTAAGCTTGTAGATGTGACTGTGGTAAAATGGGGAGCAAGTGGCAGGAGTAACTATGACTCTCTTAGGGTTGCCAAATGACTCGTCAAAAGGCGAATTACATCGGCAAACTCGAGGAGCTCCCGGAAGGAGTACTGTGAAAGCCTTAAGGTCAACAAATAATGGCGTATCGCTCCTGGTGAACTAGCCAGAGTAAGCTTGTAGATGCGACTGTGGTAAAACGAGGAGCAAGTGGCAGGAGTAACTATGACTCTCTTAAGGTAGCCAAATGCCTCGTCAACAGGCGAATTCCATCGGCAAACTCGAGCAGCTCCCGGAAGGAGTACTGTGAAAGCCTTAAGGTCAACAAATAATGGCGTATCGCTCCTGGTGAACTAGCCAGAGTATGCTTGTAGATGCGACTGTGGTAAAACGAGGAGCAAGTGGCAGGAGTAACTATGACTCTCTTAAGATAGCCAAATGCCTCGTCAACAGGCGAATTCCAACGGCAAACTCGAGCAGCTCCCGGCAGGAGTACTGTGAAAGTCTTAAGGTCAACAAATAATGGCGTATCGCTTCTGGTGAACTAGCCAGAGTAAGCTTGTAGATGTGACTGTGGTAAAATGGGGAGCAAGTGGCAGGAGTAACTATGACTCTCTTAGGGTTGCCAAATGACTCGTCAAAAGGCGAATTACATCGGCAAACTCGAGGAGCTCCCGGAAGGAGTACTGTGAAAGCCTTAAGGTCAACAAATAATGGCGTATCGCTCGTGGTGAACTAGCCAGAGTAAGCTTGTAGATGCGACTGTGGTAAAACGAGGAGCAAGTGGCAGGAGTAACTATGACTCTCTTAAGGTAGCCAAATTCCTCGTCAACAGGCGAATTCCAACGGCAAACTCGAGGAGCTCCCGGAAGGAGTACTGTGAAAGCCTTAAGGTCAACAAATAATGGCGTATCGCTCCTGGTGAACTGGCCAGAGTAAGCTTGTAGATGTGACTGTGTGAAACGGGGTGCCACTGGCAGGAGTAACTATGACTCTCTTAAGGTAGCTAAATGCCTCGTCAACAGGCGAAAAACATCGGCATTCTCGAGGAGCTCCCGGCAGGAGTACTGTGAAAGTCTTAAGGTCAACAAATAATGGCGTATCGCTCCTTGTGAACTAGCCAGAGTAAGCTTGTAGATGCGACTGTGGTAAAACGAGGAGCAAGTGGCAGGAGTAACTATGACTCTCTTAAGGTAGCCAAATGCCTCGTCAACAGGCGAATTCCAACGGCAAACTCGAGCAGCTCCCGGAAGGAGTACTGTGAAAGCCTTAAGGTCAACAAATAATGGCGTATCGCTCCTGGTGAACTAGCCAGAGTATGCTTGTAGATGCGACTGTGGTAAAACGAGGAGCAAGTGGCAGGAGTAACTATGACTCTCTTAAGGTAGCCAAATGCCTCGTCAACAGGCGAATTCCAACGGCAAACTCGAGCAGCTCCCGGAAGGAGTACTGTGAAAGTCTTAAGGTCAACAAATAATGGCGTATCGCTTCTGGTAAACTAGCCAGAGTATGCTTGTAGATGCGACTGTGGTAAAACGAGGAGCAAGTGGCAGGAGTAACTATGACTCTCTTAAGGTAGCCAAATGCCTCGTCAACAGGCGAATTCCAACGGCAAACTCGAGCAGCTCCCGGCAGGAGTACTGTGAAAGTCTTAACGTCAACAAATAATGGCGTATCGCTTCTGGTGAACTAGCCAGAGTAAGCTTGTAGATGTGACTGTGGTAAAATGGGGAGCAAGTGGCAGGAGTAACTATGACTCTTTTAGGGTTGCCAAATGACTCGTCAAAAGGCGAATTACATCGGCAAACTCGAGGAGCTCCCGGAAGGAGTACTGTGAAAGCCTTAAGGTCAACAAATAATGGCGTATCGCTCCTGGTGAACTAGCCAGAGTAAGCTTGTAGATGCGACTGTGGTAAAACGAGGAGCAAGTGGCAGGAGTAACTGT
This sequence comes from Schistocerca nitens, assembly GCF_023898315.1. NCBI lineage: Eukaryota > Metazoa > Arthropoda > Insecta > Orthoptera > Acrididae > Schistocerca > Schistocerca nitens. The sequence continues at coordinate 676,724,198 of NC_064619.1, read as the reverse complement.
GACTCTCTTAAGGTAGCCAAATTCCTCGTCAACAGGCGAATTCCAACGGCAAACTCGAGGAGCTCCCGGAAGGAGTACTGTGAAAGCCTTAAGGTCAACAAATAGTGGCGTATCGCTCCTGGTGAACTAGCCAGAGTAAGCTTGTAGATGTGACTGTGTGAAACGGGGTGCAACTGGCAGGAGTAACTATGACTCTCTTAAGGTAGCCAAATGCCTCGTCAACAGGCGAAAAACATCGGCATTCTCGAGGAGCTCCCGGCAGGAGTACTGTGAAAGTCTTAAGGTCAACAAATAATGGTGTATCGCTTCTGGTGAACTAGCCAGAGTAAGCTTGTAGATGTGACTGTGGTAAAATGGGGAGCAAGTGGCAGGAGTAACTATGACTCTCTTAGGGTTGCCAAATGACTCGTCAAAAGGCGAATTACATCGGCAAACCCGAGGAGCTCCCGGAAGGAGTACTGTGAAAGTCTTAAGGTCAACAAATAATGGCGTATCGCTCCTGGTGAACTAGCCAGAGTAAGCTTGTAGATGCGACTGTGGTAAAACGAGGAGCAAGTGGCAGGAGTAACTATGACTCTCTTAAGGTAGCCAAATGCCTCGTCAACAGGCGAATTCCAACGGCAAACTCGAGCAGCTCCCGGAAGGAGTACTGTGAAAGCCTTAAGGTCAACAAATAATGGCGTATCGCTCCTGGTGAACTAGCCAGAGTATGCTTGTAGATGCGACTGTGGTAAAACGAGGAGCAAGTGGCAGGAGTAACTATGACTCTCTTAAGGTAGCCAAATGCCTCGTCAACAGGAGAATTCCAACGGCAAACTCGAGCAGCTCCCGGCAGGAGTACTGTGAAAGTCTTAAGGTCAACAAATAATGGCGTATCGCTTCTGGTGAACTAGCCAGAGTAAGCTTGTAGATGTGACTGTGGTAAAATGGGGAGCAAGTGGCAGGAGTAACTATGACTCTCTTAGGGTTGCCAAATGACTCGTCAAAAGGCGAATTACATCGGCAAACTCGAGGAGCTCCCGGAAGGAGTACTGTGAAAGCCTTAAGGTCAACAAATAATGGCGTATCGCTCCTGGTGAACTAGCCAGAGTAAGCTTGTAGATGCGACTGTGGTAAAACGAGGAGCAAGTGGCAGGAGTAACTATGACTCTCTTAAGGTAGCCAAATGCCTCGTCAACAGGCGAATTCCAACGGCAAACTCGAGCAGCTCCCGGAAGGAGTACTGTGAAAGCCTTAAGGTCAACAAATAATGGCGTATCGCTCCTGGTGAACTAGCCAGAGTATGCTTGTAGATGCGACTGTGGTAAAACGAGGAGCAAGTGGCAGGAGTAACTATGACTCTCTTAAGGTAGCCAAATGCCTCGTCAACAGGCGAATTCCAACGGCAAACTCGAGCAGCTCCCGGCAGGAGTACTGTGAAAGTCTTAAGGTCAACAAATAATGGCGTATCGCTTCTGGTGAACTAGCCAGAGTAAGCTTGTAGATGTGACTGTGGTAAAATGGGGAGCAAGTGGCAGGAGTAACTATGACTCTCTTAGGGTTGCCAAATGACTCGTCAAAAGGCGAATTACATCGGCAAACTCGAGGAGCTCCCGGAAGGAGTACTGTGAAAGCCTTAAGGTCAACAAATAATGGCGTATCGCTCCTGGTGAACTAGCCAGAGTAAGCTTGTAGATGCGACTGTGGTAAAACGAGGAGCAAGTGGCAGGAGTAACTATGACTCTCTTAAGGTAGCCAAATGCCTCGTCAACAGGCGAATTCCATCGGCAAACTCGAGCAGCTCCCGGAAGGAGTACTGTGAAAGCCTTAAGGTCAACAAATAATGGCGTATCGCTCCTGGTGAACTAGCCAGAGTATGCTTGTAGATGCGACTGTGGTAAAACGAGGAGCAAGTGGCAGGAGTAACTATGACTCTCTTAAGATAGCCAAATGCCTCGTCAACAGGCGAATTCCAACGGCAAACTCGAGCAGCTCCCGGCAGGAGTACTGTGAAAGTCTTAAGGTCAACAAATAATGGCGTATCGCTTCTGGTGAACTAGCCAGAGTAAGCTTGTAGATGTGACTGTGGTAAAATGGGGAGCAAGTGGCAGGAGTAACTATGACTCTCTTAGGGTTGCCAAATGACTCGTCAAAAGGCGAATTACATCGGCAAACTCGAGGAGCTCCCGGAAGGAGTACTGTGAAAGCCTTAAGGTCAACAAATAATGGCGTATCGCTCGTGGTGAACTAGCCAGAGTAAGCTTGTAGATGCGACTGTGGTAAAACGAGGAGCAAGTGGCAGGAGTAACTATGACTCTCTTAAGGTAGCCAAATTCCTCGTCAACAGGCGAATTCCAACGGCAAACTCGAGGAGCTCCCGGAAGGAGTACTGTGAAAGCCTTAAGGTCAACAAATAATGGCGTATCGCTCCTGGTGAACTGGCCAGAGTAAGCTTGTAGATGTGACTGTGTGAAACGGGGTGCCACTGGCAGGAGTAACTATGACTCTCTTAAGGTAGCTAAATGCCTCGTCAACAGGCGAAAAACATCGGCATTCTCGAGGAGCTCCCGGCAGGAGTACTGTGAAAGTCTTAAGGTCAACAAATAATGGCGTATCGCTCCTTGTGAACTAGCCAGAGTAAGCTTGTAGATGCGACTGTGGTAAAACGAGGAGCAAGTGGCAGGAGTAACTATGACTCTCTTAAGGTAGCCAAATGCCTCGTCAACAGGCGAATTCCAACGGCAAACTCGAGCAGCTCCCGGAAGGAGTACTGTGAAAGCCTTAAGGTCAACAAATAATGGCGTATCGCTCCTGGTGAACTAGCCAGAGTATGCTTGTAGATGCGACTGTGGTAAAACGAGGAGCAAGTGGCAGGAGTAACTATGACTCTCTTAAGGTAGCCAAATGCCTCGTCAACAGGCGAATTCCAACGGCAAACTCGAGCAGCTCCCGGAAGGAGTACTGTGAAAGTCTTAAGGTCAACAAATAATGGCGTATCGCTTCTGGTAAACTAGCCAGAGTATGCTTGTAGATGCGACTGTGGTAAAACGAGGAGCAAGTGGCAGGAGTAACTATGACTCTCTTAAGGTAGCCAAATGCCTCGTCAACAGGCGAATTCCAACGGCAAACTCGAGCAGCTCCCGGCAGGAGTACTGTGAAAGTCTTAACGTCAACAAATAATGGCGTATCGCTTCTGGTGAACTAGCCAGAGTAAGCTTGTAGATGTGACTGTGGTAAAATGGGGAGCAAGTGGCAGGAGTAACTATGACTCTTTTAGGGTTGCCAAATGACTCGTCAAAAGGCGAATTACATCGGCAAACTCGAGGAGCTCCCGGAAGGAGTACTGTGAAAGCCTTAAGGTCAACAAATAATGGCGTATCGCTCCTGGTGAACTAGCCAGAGTAAGCTTGTAGATGCGACTGTGGTAAAACGAGGAGCAAGTGGCAGGAGTAACTATGACTCTCTTAAGGTAGCCAAATTCCTCGTCAACAGGCGAATTCCAACAGCAAACTCGAGGAGCTCCCGGAAGGAGTACTGTGAAAGCCTTAAGGTCAACAAATAGTGGCGTATCGCTCCTGGTGAACTGGCCAGAGTAAGCTTGTAGATGTGACTGTGTGAAACGGGGTGCAACTGGCAGGAGTAACTATGACTCTCTTAAGGTAGCCAAATGCCTCGTCAACAGGCGAAAAACATCGGCATTCTCGAGGAGCTCCCGGCAGGAGTACTGTGAAAGTCTTAAGGTCAACAAATAATGGTGTATCGCTTCTGGTGAACTAGCCAGAGTAAGCTTGTAGATGTGACTGTGGTAAAATGGGGAGCAAGTGGCAGGAGTAACTATGACTCTCTTAGGGTTGCCAAATGACTCGTCAAAAGGCGAATTACATCGGCAAACCCGAGGAGCTCCCGGAAGGAGTACTGTGAAAGTCTTAAGGTCAACAAATAATGGCGTATCGCTCCTGGTGAACTAGCCAGAGTAAGCTTGTAGATGCGACTGTGGTAAAACGAGGAGCAAGTGGCAGGAGTAACTATGACTCTCTTAAGGTAGCCAAATGCCTCGTCAACAGGCGAATTCCAACGGCAAACTCGAGCAGCTCCCGGAAGGAGTACTGTGAAAGCCTTAAGGTCAACAAATAGTGGCGTATCGCTCCTGGTGAACTGGCCAGAGTAAGCTTGTAGATGTGACTGTGTGAAACGGGGTGCAACTGGCAGGAGTAACTATGACTCTCTTAAGGTAGCCAAATGCCTCGTCAACAGGCGAAAAACATCGGCATTCTCGAGGAGCTCCCGGCAGGAGTACTGTGAAAGTCTTAAGGTCAACAAATAATGGTGTATCGCTTCTGGTGAACTAGCCAGAGTAAGCTTGTAGATGTGACTGTGGTAAAATGGGGAGCAAGTGGCAGGAGTAACTATGACTCTCTTAGGGTTGCCAAATGACTCGTCAAAAGGCGAATTACATCGGCAAACCCGAGGAGCTCCCGGAAGGAGTACTGTGAAAGTCTTAAGGTCAACAAATAATGGCGTATCGCTCCTGGTGAACTAGCCAGAGTAAGCTTGTAGATGCGACTGTGGTAAAACGAGGAGCAAGTGGCAGGAGTAACTATGACTCTCTTAAGGTAGCCAAATGCCTCGTCAACAGGCGAATTCCAACGGCAAACTCGAGCAGCTCCCGGAAGGAGTACTGTGAAAGCCTTAAGGTCAACAAATAATGGCGTATCGCTCCTGGTGAACTAGCCAGAGTATGCTTGTAGATGCGACTGTGGTAAAACGAGGAGCAAGTGGCAGGAGTAACTATGACTCTCTTAAGGTAGCCAAATGGCTCGTCAACAGGCGAATTCCAACGGCAAACTCGAGCAGCTCCCGGCAGGAGTACTGTGAAAGTCTTAAGGTCAACACATAATGGCGTATCGCTTCTGGTAAACTAGCCAGAGTATGCTTGTAGATGCGACTGTGGTAATACGAGGAGCAAGTGGCAGGAGTAACTATGACTCTCTTAAGGTAGCCAAATGCCTCGTCAACAGGCGAATTCCAACGGCAAACTCGAGCAGCTCCCGGCAGGAGTACTGTGAAAGTCTTAACGTCAACAAATAATGGCGTATCGCTTCTGGTGAACTAGCCAGAGTAAGCTTGTAGATGTGACTGTGGTAAAATGGGGAGCAAGTGGCAGGAGTAACTATGACTCTTTTAGGGTTGCCAAATGACTCGTCAAAAGGCGAATTACATCGGCAAACTCGAGGAGCTCCCGGAAGGAGTACTGTGAAAGCCTTAAGGTCAACAAATAATGGCGTATCGCTCCTGGTGAACTAGCCAGAGTAAGCTTGTAGATGCGACTGTGGTAAAACGAGGAGCAAGTGGCAGGAGTAACTATGACTCTCTTAAGGTAGCCAAATTCCTCGTCAACAGGCGAATTCCAACGGCAAACTCGAGGAGCTCCCGGAAGGAGTACTGTGAAAGCCTTAAGGTCAACAAATAGTGGCGTATCGCTCCTGGTGAACTGGCCAGAGTAAGCTTGTAGATGTGACTGTGTGAAACGGGGTGCAACTGGCAGGAGTAACTATGACTCTCTTAAGGTAGCCAAATGCCTCGTCAACAGGCGAAAAACATCGGCATTCTCGAGGAGCTCCCGGCAGGAGTACTGTGAAAGTCTTAAGGTCAACAAATAATGGTGTATCGCTTCTGGTGAACTAGCCAGAGTAAGCTTGTAGATGTGACTGTGGTAAAATGGGGAGCAAGTGGCAGGAGTAACTATGACTCTCTTAGGGTTGCCAAATGACTCGTCAAAAGGCGAATTACATCGGCAAACCCGAGGAGCTCCCGGAAGGAGTACTGTGAAAGTCTTAAGGTCAACAAATAATGGCGTATCGCTCCTGGTGAACTAGCCAGAGTAAGCTTGTAGATGCGACTGTGGTAAAACGAGGAGCAAGTGGCAGGAGTAACTATGACTCTCTTAAGGTAGCCAAATGCCTCGTCAACAGGCGAATTCCAACGGCAAACTCGAGCAGCTCCCGGCAGGAGTACTGTGAAAGTCTTAAGGTCAACAAATAATGGCGTATCGCTTCTGGTGAACTAGCCAGAGTAAGCTTGTAGATGTGACTGTGGTAAAATGGGGAGCAAGTGGCAGGAGTAACTATGACTCTCTTAGGGTTGCCAAATGACTCGTCAAAAGGCGAATTACATCGGCAAACTCGAGGAGCTCCCGGAAGGAGTACTGTGAAAGCCTTAAGGTCAACAAATAATGGCGTATCGCTCCTGGTGAACTAGCCAGAGTAAGCTTGTAGATGCGACTGTGGTAAAACGAGGAGCAAGTGGCAGGAGTAACTATGACTCTCTTAAGGTAGCCAAATGCCTCGTCAACAGGCGAATTCCAACGGCAAACTCGAGCAGCTCCCGGAAGGAGTACTGTGAAAGCCTTAAGGTCAACAAATAATGGCGTATCGCTCCTGGTGAACTAGCCAGAGTATGCTTGTAGATGCGACTGTGGTAAAACGAGGAGCAAGTGGCAGGAGTAACTATGACTCTCTTAAGATAGCCAAATGCCTCGTCAACAGGCGAATTCCAACGGCAAACTCGAGCAGCTCCCGGCAGGAGTACTGTGAAAGTCTTAAGGTCAACAAATAATGGCGTATCGCTTCTGGTGAACTAGCCAGAGTAAGCTTGTAGATGTGACTGTGGTAAAATGGGGAGCAAGTGGCAGGAGTAACTATGACTCTCTTAGGGTTGCCAAATGACTCGTCAAAAGGCGAATTACATCGGCAAACTCGAGGAGCTCCCGGAAGGAGTACTGTGAAAGCCTTAAGGTCAACAAATAATGGCGTATCGCTCGTGGTGAACTAGCCAGAGTAAGCTTGTAGATGCGACTGTGGTAAAACGAGGAGCAAGTGGCAGGAGTAACTATGACTCTCTTAAGGTAGCCAAATTCCTCGTCAACAGGCGAATTCCAACGGCAAACTCGAGGAGCTCCCGGAAGGAGTACTGTGAAAGCCTTAAGGTCAACAAATAATGGCGTATCGCTCCTGGTGAACTGGCCAGAGTAAGCTTGTAGATGTGACTGTGTGAAACGGGGTGCCACTGGCAGGAGTAACTATGACTCTCTTAAGGTAGCTAAATGCCTCGTCAACAGGCGAAAAACATCGGCATTCTCGAGGAGCTCCCGGCAGGAGTACTGTGAAAGTCTTAAGGTCAACAAATAATGGCGTATCGCTCCTGGTGAACTAGCCAGAGTAAGCTTGTAGATGCGACTGTGGTAAAACGAGGAGCAAGTGGCAGGAGTAACTATGACTCTCTTAAGGTAGCCAAATGCCTCGTCAACAGGCGAATTCCAACGGCAAACTCGAGCAGCTCCCGGAAGGAGTACTGTGAAAGCCTTAAGGTCAACAAATAATGGCGTATCGCTCCTGGTGAACTAGCCAGAGTATGCTTGTAGATGCGACTGTGGTAAAACGAGGAGCAAGTGGCAGGAGTAACTATGACTCTCTTAAGGTAGCCAAATGCCTCGTCAACAGGCGAATTCCAACGGCAAACTCGAGCAGCTCCCGGCAGGAGTACTGTGAAAGTCTTAAGGTCAACAAATAATGGCGTATCGCTTCTGGTAAACTAGCCAGAGTATGCTTGTAGATGCGACTGTGGTAAAACGAGGAGCAAGTGGCAGGAGTAACTATGACTCTCTTAAGGTAGCCAAATGCCTCGTCAACAGGCGAATTCCAACGGCAAACTCGAGCAGCTCCCGGCAGGAGTACTGTGAAAGTCTTAACGTCAACAAATAATGGCGTATCGCTTCTGGTGAACTAGCCAGAGTAAGCTTGTAGATGTGACTGTGGTAAAATGGGGAGCAAGTGGCAGGAGTAACTATGACTCTTTTAGGGTTGCCAAATGACTCGTCAAAAGGCGAATTACATCGGCAAACTCGAGGAGCTCCCGGAAGGAGTACTGTGAAAGCCTTAAGGTCAACAAATAATGGCGTATCGCTCCTGGTGAACTAGCCAGAGTAAGCTTGTAGATGCGACTGTGGTAAAACGAGGAGCAAGTGGCAGGAGTAACTATGACTCTCTTAAGGTAGCCAAATGCCTCGTCAACAGGCGAATTCCAACGGCAAACTCGAGCAGCTCCCGGAAGGAGTACTGTGAAAGCCTTAAGGTCAACAAATAATGGCGTATCGCTCCTGGTGAACTAGCCAGAGTATGCTTGTAGATGCGACTGTGGTAAAACGAGGAGCAAGTGGCAGGAGTAACTATGACTCTCTTAAGGTAGCCAAATGCCTCGTCAACAGGCGAATTCCAACGGCAAACTCGAGCAGCTCCCGGCAGGAGTACTGTGAAAGTCTTAAGGTCAACAAATAATGGCGTATCGCTTCTGGTGAACTAGCCAGAGTAAGCTTGTAGATGTGACTGTGGTAAAATGGGGAGCAAGTGGCAGGAGTAACTATGACTCTCTTAGGGTTGCCAAATGACTCGTCAAAAGGCGAATTACATCGGCAAACTCGAGGAGCTCCCGGAAGGAGTACTGTGAAAGCCTTAAGGTCAACAAATAATGGCGTATCGCTCGTGGTGAAGTAGCCAGAGTAAGCTTGTAGATGCGACTGTGGTAAAACGAGGAGCAAGTGGCAGGAGTAACTATGACTCTCTTAAGGTAGCCAAATGCCTCGTCAACAGGCGAATTCCAACGGCAAACTCGAGCAGCTCCCGGAAGGAGTACTGTGAAAGCCTTAAGGTCAACAAATAATGGCGTATCGCTCCTGGTGAACTAGCCAGAGTATGCTTGTAGATGCGACTGTGGTAAAACGAGGAGCAAGTGGCAGGAGTAACTATGACTCTCTTAAGATAGCCAAATGCCTCGTCAACAGGCGAATTCCAACGGCAAACTCGAGCAGCTCCCGGCAGGAGTACTGTGAAAGTCTTAAGGTCAACAAATAATGGCGTATCGCTTCTGGTGAACTAGCCAGAGTAAGCTTGTAGATGCGACTGTGGTAAAATGGGGAGCAAGTGGCAGGAGTAACTATGACTCTCTTAGGGTTGCCAAATGACTCGTCAAAAGGCGAATTACATCGGCAAACTCGAGGAGCTCCCGGAAGGAGTACTGTGAAAGCCTTAAGGTCAACAAATAATGGCGTATCGCTCGTGGTGAACTAGCCAGAGTAAGCTTGTAGATGCGACTGTGGTAAAACGAGGAGCAAGTGGCAGGAGTAACTATGACTCTCTTAAGGTAGCCAAATTCCTCGTCAACAGGCGAATTCCAACGGCAAACTCGAGGAGCTCCCGGAAGGAGTACTGTGAAAGCCTTAAGGTCAACAAATAATGGCGTATCGCTCCTGGTGAACTGGCCAGAGTAAGCTTGTAGATGTGACTGTGTGAAACGGGGTGCAACTGGCAGGAGTAACTATGACTCTCTTAAGGTAGCCAAATGCCTCGTCAACAGGCGAAAAACATCGGCATTCTCGAGGAGCTCCCGGCAGGAGTACTGTGAAAGTCTTAAGGTCAACAAATAATGGTGTATCGCTTCTGGTGAACTAGCCAGAGTAAGCTTGTAGATGTGACTGTGGTAAAATGGGGAGCAAGTGGCAGGAGTAACTATGACTCTCTTAGGGTTGCCAAATGACTCGTCAAAAGGCGAATTATATCGGCAAACCCGAGGAGCTCCCGGAAGGAGTACTGTGAAAGTCTTAAGGTCAACAAATAATGGCGTATCGCTCCTGGTGAACTAGCCAGAGTAAGCTTGTAGATGCGACTGTGGTAAAACGAGGAGCAAGTGGCAGGAGTAACTATGACTCTCTTAAGGTAGCCAAATGCCTCGTCAACAGGCGAATTCCAACGGCAAACTCGAGCAGCTCCCGGAAGGAGTACTGTGAAAGCCTTAAGGTCAACAAATAATGGCGTATCGCTCCTGGTGAACTAGCCAGAGTATGCTTGTAGATGCGACTGTGGTAAAACGAGGAGCAAGTGGCAGGAGTAACTATGACTCTCTTAAGGTAGCCAAATGCCTCGTCAACAGGAGAATTCCAACGGCAAATTCGAGCAGCTCCCGGCAGGAGTACTGTGAAAGTCTTAAGGTCAACAAATAATGGCGTATCGCTTCTGGTGAACTAGCCAGAGTAAGCTTGTAGATGTGACTGTGGTAAAATGGGGAGCAAGTGGCAGGAGTAACTATGACTCTCTTAGGGTTGCCAAATGACTCGTCAAAAGGCGAATTACATCGGCAAACTCGAGGAGCTCCCGGAAGGAGTACTGTGAAAGCCTTAAGGTCAACAAATAATGGCGTATCGCTCCTGGTGAACTAGCCAGAGTAAGCTTGTAGATGCGACTGTGGTAAAACGAGGAGCAAGTGGCAGGAGTAACTATGACTCTCTTAAGGTAGCCAAATGCCTCGTCAACAGGCGAATTCCAACGGCAAACTCGAGCAGCTCCCGGAAGGAGTACTGTGAAAGCCTTAAGGTCAACAAATAATGGCGTATCGCTCCTGGTGAACTAGCCAGAGTATGCTTGTAGATGCGACTGTGGTAAAACGAGGAGCAAGTGGCAGGAGTAACTATGACTCTCTTAAGGTAGCCAAATGCCTCGTCAACAGGCGAATTCCAACGGCAAACTCGAGCAGCTCCCGGCAGGAGTACTGTGAAAGTCTTAAGGTCAACAAATAATGGCGTATCGCTTCTGGTGAACTAGCCAGAGTAAGCTTGTAGATGTGACTGTGGTAAAATGGGGAGCAAGTGGCAGGAGTAACTATGACTCTCTTAGGGTTGCCAAATGACTCGTCAAAAGGCGAATTACATCGGCAAACTCGAGGAGCTCCCGGAAGGAGTACTGTGAAAGCCTTAAGGTCAACAAATAATGGCGTATCGCTTCTGGTGAACTAGCCAGAGTAAGCTTGTAGATGCGACTGTGGTAAAACGAGGAGCAAGTGGCAGGAGTAACTATGACTCTCTTAAGGTAGCCAAATGCCTCGTCAACAGGCGAATTCCAACGGCAAACTCGAGCAGCTCCCGGAAGGAGTACTGTGAAAGCCTTAAGGTCAACAAATAATGGCGTATCGCTCCTGGTGAACTAGCCAGAGTATGCTTGTAGATGCGACTGTGGTAAAACGAGGAGCAAGTGGCAGGAGTAACTATGACTCTCTTAAGATAGCCAAATGCCTCGTCAACAGGCGAATTCCAACGGCAAACTCGAGCAGCTCCCGGCAGGAGTACTGTGAAAGTCTTAAGGTCAACAAATAATGGCGTATCGCTTCTGGTGAACTAGCCAGAGTAAGCTTGTAGATGTGACTGTGGTAAAATGGGGAGCAAGTGGCAGGAGTAACTATGACTCTCTTAGGGTTGCCAAATGACTCGTCAAAAGGCGAATTACATCGGCAAACTCGAGGAGCTCCCGGAAGGAGTACTGTGAAAGCCTTAAGGTCAACAAATAATGGCGTATCGCTCGTGGTGAACTAGCCAGAGTAAGCTTGTAGATGCGACTGTGGTAAAACGAGGAGCAAGTGGCAGGAGTAACTATGACTCTCTTAAGGTAGCCAAATTCCTCGTCAACAGGCGAATTCCAACGGCAAACTCGAGGAGCTCCCGGAAGGAGTACTGTGAAAGCCTTAAGGTCAACAAATAATGGCGTATCGCTCCTGGTGAACTGGCCAGAGTAAGCTTGTAGATGTGACTGTGTGAAACGGGGTGCCACTGGCAGGAGTAACTATGACTCTCTTAAGGTAGCTAAATGCCTCGTCAACAGGCGAAAAACATCGGCATTCTCGAGGAGCTCCCGGCAGGAGTACTGTGAAAGTCTTAAGGTCAACAAATAATGGCGTATCGCTCCTGGTGAACTAGCCAGAGTAAGCTTGTAGATGCGACTGTGGTAAAACGAGGAGCAAGTGGCAGGAGTAACTATGACTCTCTTAAGGTAGCCAAATGCCTCGTCAACAGGCGAATTCCAACGGCAAACTCGAGCAGCTCCCGGAAGGAGTACTGTGAAAGCCTTAAGGTCAACAAATAATGGCGTATCGCTCCTGGTGAACTAGCCAGAGTATGCTTGTAGATGCGACTGTGGTAAAACGAGGAGCAAGTGGCAGGAGTAACTATGACTCTCTTAAGGTAGCCAAATGCCTCGTCAACAGGCGAATTCCAACGGCAAACTCGAGCAGCTCCCGGCAGGAGTACTGTGAAAGTCTTAAGGTCAACAAATAATGGCGTATCGCTTCTGGTAAACTAGCCAGAGTATGCTTGTAGATGCGACTGTGGTAAAACGAGGAGCAAGTGGCAGGAGTAACTATGACTCTCTTAAGGTAGCCAAATGCCTCGTCAACAGGCGAATTCCAACGGCAAACTCGAGCAGCTCCCGGCAGGAGTACTGTGAAAGTCTTAACGTCAACAAATAATGGCGTATCGCTTCTGGTGAACTAGCCAGAGTAAGCTTGTAGATGTGACTGTGGTAAAATGGGGAGCAAGTGGCAGGAGTAACTATGACTCTTTTAGGGTTGCCAAATGACTCGTCAAAAGGCGAATTACATCGGCAAACTCGAGGAGCTCCCGGAAGGAGTACTGTGAAAGCCTTAAGGTCAACAAATAATGGCGTATCGCTCCTGGTGAACTAGCCAGAGTAAGCTTGTAGATGCGACTGTGGTAAAACGAGGAGCAAGTGGCAGGAGTAACTATGACTCTCTTAAGGTAGCCAAATTCCTCGTCAACAGGCGAATTCCAACGGCAAACTCGAGGAGCTCCCGGAAGGAGTACTGTGAAAGCCTTAAGGTCAACAAATAGTGGCGTATCGCTCCTGGTGAACTGGCCAGAGTAAGCTTGTAGATGTGACTGTGTGAAACGGGGTGCAACTGGCAGGAGTAACTATGACTCTCTTAAGGTAGCCAAATGCCTCGTCAACAGGCGAAAAACATCGGCATTCTCGAGGAGCTCCCGGCAGGAGTACTGTGAATGTCTTAAGGTCAACAAATAATGGTGTATCGCTTCTGGTGAACTAGCCAGAGTAAGCTTGTAGATGTGACTGTGGTAAAATGGGGAGCAAGTGGCAGGAGTAACTATGACTCTCTTAGGGTTGCCAAATGACTCGTCAAAAGGCGAATTACATCGGCAAACCCGAGGAGCTCCCGGAAGGAGTACTGTGAAAGTCTTAAGGTCAACAAATAATGGCGTATCGCTCCTGGTGAACTAGCCAGAGTAAGCTTGTAGATGCGACTGTGGTAAAACGAGGAGCAAGTGGCAGGAGTAACTATGACTCTCTTAAGGTAGCCAAATGCCTCGTCAACAGGCGAATTCCAACGGCAAACTCGAGCAGCTCCCGGAAGGAGTACTGTGAAAGCCTTAAGGTCAACAAATATTGGCGTATCGCTCCTGGTGAACTGGCCAGAGTAAGCTTGTAGATGTGACTGTGTGAAACGGGGTGCAACTGGCAGGAGTAACTATGACTCTCTTAAGGTAGCCAAATGCCTCGTCAACAGGCGAAAAACATCGGCATTCTCGAGGAGCTCCCGGCAGGAGTACTGTGAAAGTCTTAAGGTCAACAAATAATGGTGTATCGCTTCTGGTGAACTAGCCAGAGTAAGCTTGTAGATGTGACTGTGGTAAAATGGGGAGCAAGTGGCAGGAGTAACTATGACTCTCTTAGGGTTGCCAAATGACTCGTCAAAAGGCGAATTACATCGGCAAACCCGAGGAGCTCCCGGAAGGAGTACTGTGAAAGTCTTAAGGTCAACAAATAATGGCGTATCGCTCCTGGTGAACTAGCCAGAGTAAGCTTGTAGATGCGACTGTGGTAAAACGAGGAGCAAGTGGCAGGAGTAACTATGACTCTCTTAAGGTAGCCAAATGCCTCGTCAACAGGCGAATTCCAACGGCAAACTCGAGCAGCTCCCGGAAGGAGTACTGTGAAAGCCTTAAGGTCAACAAATAATGGCGTATCGCTCCTGGTGAACTAGCCAGAGTATGCTTGTAGATGCGACTGTGGTAAAACGAGGAGCAAGTGGCAGGAGTAACTATGACTCTCTTAAGGTAGCCAAATGCCTCGTCAACAGGCGAATTCCAACGGCAAACTCGAGCAGCTCCCGGCAGGAGTACTGTGAAAGTCTTAAGGTCAACAAATAATGGCGTATCGCTTCTGGTGAACTAGCCAGAGTAAGCTTGTAGATGTGACTGTGGTAAAATGGGGAGCAAGTGGCAGGAGTAACTATGACTCTCTTAGGGTTGCCAAATGACTCGTCAAAAGGCGAATTACATCGGCAAACTCGAGGAGCTCCCGGAAGGAGTACTGTGAAAGCCTTAAGGTCAACAAATAATGGCGTATCGCTCGTGGTGAACTAGCCAGAGTAAGCTTGTAGATGCGACTGTGGTAAAACGAGGAGCAAGTGGCAGGAGTAACTATGACTCTCTTAAGGTAGCCAAATGCCTCGTCAACAGGCGAATTCCAACGGCAAACTCGAGCAGCTCCCGGAAGGAGTACTGTGAAAGCCTTAAGGTCAACAAATAATGGCGTATCGCTCCTGGTGAACTAGCCAGAGTATGCTTGTAGATGCGACTGTGGTAAAACGAGGAGCAAGTGGCAGGAGTAACTATGACTCTCTTAAGGTAGCCAAATGCCTCGTCAACAGGCGAATTCCAACGGCAAACTCGAGCAGCTCCCGGCAGGAGTACTGTGAAAGTCTTAAGGTCAACAAATAATGGCGTATCGCTTCTGGTGAACTAGCCAGAGTAAGCTTGTAGATGTGACTGTGGTAAAATGGGGAGCAAGTGGCAGGAGTAACTATGACTCTCTTAGGGTTGCCAAATGACTCGTCAAAAGGCGAATTACATCGGCAAACTCGAGGAGCTCCCGGAAGGAGTACTGTGAAAGCCTTAAGGTCAACAAATAATGGCGTATCGCTCGTGGTGAACTAGCCAGAGTAAGCTTGTAGATGCGACTGTGGTAAAACGAGGAGCAAGTGGCAGGAGTAACTATGACTCTCTTAAGGTAGCCAAATTCCTCGTCAACAGGCGAATTCCAACGGCAAACTCGAGGAGCTCCCGGAAGGAGTACTGTGAAAGCCTTAAGGTCAACAAATAATGGCGTATCGCTCCTGGTGAACTGGCCAGAGTAAGCTTGTAGATGTGACTGTGTGAAACGGGGTGCAACGCGCAGGAGTAACTATGACTCTCTTAAGGTAGCTAAATGCCTCGTCAACAGGCGAAAAACATCGGCATTCTCGAGGAGCTCCCGGCAGGAGTACTGTGAAAGTCTTAAGGTCAACAAATAATGGCGTATCGCTCCTGGTGAACTAGCCAGAGTAAGCTTGTAGATGCGACTGTGGTAAAACGAGGAGCAAGTGGCAGGAGTAACTATGACTCTCTTAAGGTAGCCAAATGCCTCGTCAACAGGCGAATTCCAACGGCAAACTCGAGCAGCTCCCGGAAGGAGTACTGTGAAAGCCTTAAGGTCAACAAATAATGGCGTATCGCTCCTGGTGAACTAGCCAGAGTATGCTTGTAGATGCGACTGTGGTAAAACGAGGAGCAAGTGGCAGGAGTAACTATGACTCTCTTAAGGTAGCCAAATGCCTCGTCAACAGGCGAATTCCAACGGCAAACTCGAGCAGCTCCCGGCAGGAGTACTGTGAAAGTCTTAAGGTCAACAAATAATGGCGTATCGCTTCTGGTAAACTAGCCAGAGTATGCTTGTAGATGCGACTGTGGTAAAACGAGGAGCAAGTGGCAGGAGTAACTATGACTCTCTTAAGGTAGCCAAATGCCTCGTCAACAGGCGAATTCCAACGGCAAACTCGAGCAGCTCCCGGCAGGAGTACTGTGAAAGTCTTAACGTCAACAAATAATGGCGTATCGCTTCTGGTGAACTAGCCAGAGTAAGCTTGTAGATGTGACTGTGGTAAAATGGGGAGCAAGTGGCAGGAGTAACTATGACTCTTTTAGGGTTGCCAAATGACTCGTCAAAAGGCGAATTACATCGGCAAACTCGAGGAGCTCCCGGAAGGAGTACTGTGAAAGCCTTAAGGTCAACAAATAATGGCGTATCGCTCCTGGTGAACTAGCCAGAGTAAGCTTGTAGATGCGACTGTGGTAAAACGAGGAGCAAGTGGCAGGAGTAACTATGACTCTCTTAAGGTAGCCAAATTCCTCGTCAACAGGCGAATTCCAACGGCAAACTCGAGGAGCTCCCGGAAGGAGTACTGTGAAAGCCTTAAGGTCAACAAATAGTGGCGTATCGCTCCTGGTGAACTGGCCAGAGTAAGCTTGTAGATGTGACTGTGTGAAACGGGGTGCAACTGGCAGGAGTAACTATGACTCTCTTAAGGTAGCCAAATGCCTCGTCAACAGGCGAAAAACATCGGCATTCTCGAGGAGCTCCCGGCAGGAGTACTGTGAAAGTCTTAAGGTCAACAAATAATGGTGTATCGCTTCTGGTGAACTAGCCAGAGTAAGCTTGTAGATGTGACTGTGGTAAAATGGGGAGCAAGTGGCAGGAGTAACTATGACTCTCTTAGGGTTGCCAAATGACTCGTCAAAAGGCGAATTACATCGGCAAACCCGAGGAGCTCCCGGAAGGAGTACTGTGAAAGTCTTAAGGTCAACAAATAATGGCGTATCGCTCCTGGTGAACTAGCCAGAGTAAGCTTGTAGATGCGACTGTGGTAAAACGAGGAGCAAGTGGCAGGAGTAACTATGACTCTCTTAAGGTAGCCAAATGCCTCGTCAACAGGCGAATTCCAACGGCAAACTCGAGCAGCTCCCGGAAGGAGTACTGTGAAAGCCTTAAGGTCAACAAATAGTGGCGTATCGCTCCTGGTGAACTGGCCAGAGTAAGCTTGTAGATGTGACTGTGTGAAACGGGGTGCAACTGGCAGGAGTAACTATGACTCTCTTAAGGTAGCCAAATGCCTCGTCAACAGGCGAAAAACATCGGCATTCTCGAGGAGCTCCCGGCAGGAGTACTGTGAAAGTCTTAAGGTCAACAAATAATGGTGTATCGCTTCTGGTGAACTAGCCAGAGTAAGCTTGTAGATGTGACTGTGGTAAAATGGGGAGCAAGTGGCAGGAGTAACTATGACTCTCTTAGGGTTGCCAAATGACTCGTCAAAAGGCGAATTACATCGGCAAACCCGAGGAGCTCCCGGAAGGAGTACTGTGAAAGTCTTAAGGTCAACAAATAATGGCGTATCGCTCCTGGTGAACTAGCCAGAGTAAGCTTGTAGATGCGACTGTGGTAAAACGAGGAGCAAGTGGCAGGAGTAACTATGACTCTCTTAAGGTAGCCAAATGCCTCGTCAACAGGCGAATTCCAACGGCAAACTCGAGCAGCTCCCGGAAGGAGTACTGTGAAAGCCTTAAGGTCAACAAATAATGGCGTATCGCTCCTGGTGAACTAGCCAGAGTATGCTTGTAGATGCGACTGTGGTAAAACGAGGAGCAAGTGGCAGGAGTAACTATGACTCTCTTAAGGTAGCCAAATGCCTCGTCAACAGGCGAATTCCAACGGCAAACTCGAGCAGCTCCCGGCAGGAGTACTGTGAAAGTCTTAAGGTCAACAAATAATGGCGTATCGCTTCTGGTGAACTAGCCAGAGTAAGCTTGTAGATGTGACTGTGGTAAAATGGGGAGCAAGTGGCAGGAGTAACTATGACTCTCTTAGGGTTGCCAAATGACTCGTCAAAAGGCGAATTACATCGGCAAACTCGAGGAGCTCCCGGAAGGAGTACTGTGAAAGCCTTAAGGTCAACAAATAATGGCGTATCGCTCGTGGTGAACTAGCCAGAGTAAGCTTGTAGATGCGACTGTGGTAAAACGAGGAGCAAGTGGCAGGAGTAACTATGACTCTCTTAAGGTAGCCAAATGCCTCGTCAACAGGCGAATTCCAACGGCAAACTCGAGCAGCTCCCGGAAGGAGTACTGTGAAAGCCTTAAGGTCAACAAATAATGGCGTATCGCTCCTGGTGAACTAGCCAGAGTATGCTTGTAGATGCGACTGTGGTAAAACGAGGAGCAAGTGGCAGGAGTAACTATGACTCTCTTAAGGTAGCCAAATGCCTCGTCAACAGGCGAATTCCAACGGCAAACTCGAGCAGCTCCCGGCAGGAGTACTGTGAAAGTCTTAAGGTCAACAAATAATGGCGTATCGCTTCTGGTGAACTAGCCAGAGTAAGCTTGTAGATGTGACTGTGGTAAAATGGGGAGCAAGTGGCAGGAGTAACTATGACTCTCTTAGGGTTGCCAAATTACTCGTCAAAAGGCGAATTACATCGGCAAACTCGAGGAGCTCCCGGAAGGAGTACTGTGAAAGCCTTAAGGTCAACAAATAATGGCGTATCGCTCGTGGTGAAGTAGCCAGAGTAAGCTTGTAGATGCGACTGTGGTAAAACGAGGAGCAAGTGGCAGGAGTAACTATGACTCTCTTAAGGTAGCCAAATGCCTCGTCAACAGGCGAATTCCAACGGCAAACTCGAGCAGCTCCCGGAAGGAGTACTGTGAAAGCCTTAAGGTCAACAAATAATGGCGTATCGCTCCTGGTGAACTAGCCAGAGTATGCTTGTAGATGCGACTGTGGTAAAACGAGGAGCAAGTGGCAGGAGTAACTATGACTCTCTTAAGATAGCCAAATGCCTCGTCAACAGGCGAATTCCAACGGCAAACTCGAGCAGCTCCCGGCAGGAGTACTGTGAAAGTCTTAAGGTCAACAAATAATGGCGTATCGCTTCTGGTGAACTAGCCAGAGTAAGCTTGTAGATGTGACTGTGGTAAAATGGGGAGCAAGTGGCAGGAGTAACTATGACTCTCTTAGGGTTGCCAAATGACTCGTCAAAAGGCGAATTACATCGGCAAACTCGAGGAGCTCCCGGAAGGAGTACTGTGAAAGCCTTAAGGTCAACAAATAATGGCGTATCGCTCGTGGTGAACTAGCCAGAGTAAGCTTGTAGATGCGACTGTGGTAAAACGAGGAGCAAGTGGCAGGAGTAACTATGACTCTCTTAAGGTAGCCAAATTCCTCGTCAACAGGCGAATTCCAACGGCAAACTCGAGGAGCTCCCGGAAGGAGTACTGTGAAAGCCTTAAGGTCAACAAATAATGGCGTATCGCTCCTGGTGAACTGGCCAGAGTAAGCTTGTAGATGTGACTGTGTGAAACGGGGTGCAACGCGCAGGAGTAACTATGACTCTCTTAAGGTAGCTAAATGCCTCGTCAACAGGCGAAAAACATCGGCATTCTCGAGGAGCTCCCGGCAGGAGTACTGTGAAAGTCTTAAGGTCAACAAATAATGGCGTATCGCTTCTGGTAAACTAGCCAGAGTATGCTTGTAGATGCGACTGTGGTAAAACGAGGAGCAAGTGGCAGGAGTAACTATGACTCTCTTAAGGTAGCCAAATGCCTCGTCAACAGGCGAATTCCAACGGCAAACTCGAGCAGCTCCCGGCAGGAGTACTGTGAAAGTCTTAAGGTCAACAAATAATGGCGTATCGCTTCTGGTGAACTAGCCAGAGTAAGCTTGTAGATGTGACTGTGGTAAAATGGGGAGCAAGTGGCAGGAGTAACTATGACTCTTTTAGGGTTGCCAAATGACTCGTCAAAAGGCGAATTACATCGGCAAACTCGAGGAGCTCCCGGAAGGAGTACTGTGAAAGCCTTAAGGTCAACAAATAATGGCGTATCGCTCCTGGTGAACTAGCCAGAGTAAGCTTGTAGATGCGACTGTGGTAAAACGAGGAGCAAGTGGCAGGAGTAACTATGACTCTCTTAAGGTAGCCAAATGCCTCGTCAACAGGCGAATTCCAACGGCAAACTCGAGCAGCTCCCGGAAGGAGTTCTGTGAAAGCCTTAAGGTCAACAAATAATGGCGTATCGCTCCTGGTGAACTAGCCAGAGTATGCTTGTAGATGCGACTGTGGTAAAACGAGGAGCAAGTGGCAGGAGTAACTATGACTCTCTTAAGATAGCCAAATGCCTCGTCAACAGGCGAATTCCAACGGCAAACTCGAGCAGCTCCCGGCAGGAGTACTGTGAAAGTCTTAAGGTCAACAAATAATGGCGTATCGCTTCTGGTGAACTAGCCAGAGTAAGCTTGTAGATGTGACTGTGGTAAAATGGGGAGCAAGTGGCAGGAGTAACTATGACTCTCTTAGGGTTGCCAAATGACTCGTCAAAAGGCGAATTACATCGGCAAACTCGAGGAGCTCCCGGAAGGAGTACTGTGAAAGCCTTAAGGTCAACAAATAATGGCGTATCGCTCGTGGTGAACTAGCCAGAGTAAGCTTGTAGATGCGACTGTGGTAAAACGAGGAGCAAGTGGCAGGAGTAACTATGACTCTCTTAAGGTAGCCAAATTCCTCGTCAACAGGCGAATTCCAACGGCAAACTCGAGGACCTCCCGGAAGGAGTACTGTGAAAGCCTTAAGGTCAACAAATAATGGCGTATCGCTCCTGGTGAACTGGCCAGAGTAAGCTTGTAGATGTGACTGTGTGAAACGGGGTGCAACGCGCAGGAGTAACTATGACTCTCTTAAGGTAGCTAAATGCCTCGTCAACAGGCGAAAAACATCGGCATTCTCGAGGAGCTCCCGGCAGGAGTACTGTGAAAGTCTTAAGGTCAACAAATAATGGCGTATCGCTTCTGGTAAACTAGCCAGAGTATGCTTGTAGATGCGACTGTGGTAAAACGAGGAGCAAGTGGCAGGAGTAACTATGACTCTCTTAAGGTAGCCAAATGCCTCGTCAACAGGCGAATTCCAACGGCAAACTCGAGCAGCTCCCGGCAGGAGTACTGTGAAAGTCTTAAGGTCAACAAATAATGGCGTATCGCTTCTGGTGAACTAGCCAGAGTAAGCTTGTAGATGTGACTGTGGTAAAATGGGAAGCAAGTGGCAGGAGTAACTATGACTCTTTTAGGGTTGCCAAATGACTCGTCAAAAGGCGAATTACATCGGCAAACTCGAGGAGCTCCCGGAAGGAGTACTGTGAAAGCCTTAAGGTCAACAAATAATGGCGTATCGCTCCTGGTGAACTAGCCAGAGTAAGCTTGTAGATGCGACTGTGGTAAAACGAGGAGCAAGTGGCAGGAGTAACTATGACTCTCTTAAGGTAGCCAAATGCCTCGTCAACAGGCGAATTCCAACGGCAAACTCGAGCAGCTCCCGGAAGGAGTACTGTGAAAGCCTTAAGGTCAACAAATAATGGCGTATCGCTCCTGGTGAACTAGCCAGAGTATGCTTGTAGATGCGACTGTGGTAAAACGAGGAGCAAGTGGCAGGAGTAACTATGACTCTCTTAAGGTAGCCAAATGCCTCGTCAACAGGCGAATTCCAACGGCAAACTCGAGCAGCTCCCGGCAGGAGTACTGTGAAAGTCTTAAGGTCAACAAATAATGGCGTATCGCTTCTGGTGAACTAGCCAGAGTAAGCTTGTAGATGTGACTGTGGTAAAATGGGGAGCAAGTGGCAGGAGTAACTATGACTCTTTTAGGGTTGCCAAATGACTCGTCAAAAGGCGAATTACATCGGCAAACTCGAGGAGCTCCCGGAAGGAGTACTGTGAAAGCCTTAAGGTCAACAAATAATGGCGTATCGCTCCTGGTGAACTAGCCAGAGTAAGCTTGTAGATGCGACTGTGGTAAAACGAGGAGCAAGTGGCAGGAGTAACTATGACTCTCTTAAGGTAGCCAAATTCCTCGTCAACAGGCGAATTCCAACGGCAAACTCGAGGAGCTCCCGGAAGGAGTACTGTGAAAGCCTTAAGGTCAACAAATAGTGGCGTATCGCTCCTGGTGAACTGGCCAGAGTAAGCTTGTAGATGTGACTGTGTGAAACGGGGTGCAACTGGCAGGAGTAACTATGACTCTCTTAAGGTAGCTAAATGCCTCGTCAACAGGCGAAAAACATCGGCATTCTCGAGGAGCTCCCGGCAGGAGTACTGTGAAAGTCTTAAGGTCAACAAATAATGGCGTATCGCTCCTGGTGAACTAGCCAGAGTAAGCTTGTAGATGCGACTGTGGTAAAACGAGGAGCAAGTGGCAGGAGTAACTATGACTCTCTTAAGGTAGCCAAATGCCTCGTCAACAGGCGAATTCCAACGGCAAACTCGAGCAGCTCCCGGAAGGAGTACTGTGAAAGCCTTAAGGTCAACAAATAATGGCGTATCGCTCCTGGTGAACTAGCCAGAGTATGCTTGTAGATGCGACTGTGGTAAAACGAGGAGCAAGTGGCAGGAGTAACTATGACTCTCTTAAGGTAGCCAAATGCCTCGTCAACAGGCGAATTCCAACGGCAAACTCGAGCAGCTCCCGGCAGGAGTACTGTGAAAGTCTTAAGGTCAATAAATAATGGCGTATCGCTTCTGGTAAACTAGCCACAGTAAGCTTGTAGATGTGACTGTGTGAAACGGGGTGCAACTGGCTGGTGTAACTATGACTCTCTTAAAGTAGCAAAATGCCTCGTCAACAGGCGAAAAACATCGGCATTCTCGAGGAGCTCCGGGCAGGAGTACTGTGAAAGTCTTAAGGTCAACAAATAATGGTGTATCGCTCCTGGTTAACTGGCCAGAGCAAGCTTGTACATGTGACTATTGTGAAACGGGGAGAAACTGGCAGGACTAACTATAACTCTCTTAAGGTAGCCAAATTCCTCGTCAACAGGCGAATTCCAACGGCAAACTCGAGGAGCTCCCGGCAGGAGTACTGTGAAAGTCTTAAGGTCAACAAATAATGGCGTATCGCTTCTGGTGAACTAGCCAGAGTAAGCTTGTAGATGTGACTGTGGTAAAATGGGGAGCAAGTGGCAGGAGTAACTATGACTCTCTTAGGGTTGCCAAATGACTCGTCAAAAGGCGACTTACATCGGCAAACTCGAGGAGCTCCCGGAAGGAGTACTGTGAAAGCCTTAAGGTCAACAAATAATGGCGTATCGCTCCTGGTGAACTAGCCAGAGTAAGCTTGTAGATGCGACTGTGGTAAAACGAGGAGCAAGTGGCAGGAGTAACTATGACTCTCTTAAGGTAGCCAAATGCCTCGTCAACAGGCGAATTCCAACGGCAAACTCGAGCAGCTCCCGGAAGGAGTACTGTGAAAGCCTTAAGGTCAACAAATAATGGCGTATCGCTCCTGTTGAACTAGCCAGAGTATGCTTGTAGATGCGACTGTGGTAAAACGAGGAGCAAGTGGCAGGAGTAACTATGACTCTCTTAAGGTAGCCAAATGCCTCGTCAACAGGCGAATTCCAACGGCAAACTCGAGCAGCTCCCGGCAGGAGTACTGTGAAAGTCTTAAGGTCAACAAATAATGGCGTATCGCTTCTGGTGAACTAGCCAGAGTAAGCTTGTAGATGTGACTGTGGTAAAATGGGGAGCAAGTGGCAGGAGTAACTATGACTCTTTTAGGGTTGCCAAATGACTCGTCAAAAGGCGAATTACATCGGCAAACTCGAGGAGCTCCCGGAAGGAGTACTGTGAAAGCCTTAAGGTCAACAAATAATGGCGTATCGCTCCTGGTGAACTAGCCAGAGTAAGCTTGTAGATGCGACTGTGGTAAAACGAGGAGCAAGTGGCAGGAGTAACTATGACTCTCTTAAGGTAGCCAAATTCCTCGTCAACAGGCGAATTCCAACGGCAAACTCGAGGAGCTCCCGGAAGGAGTACTGTGAAAGCCTTAAGGTCAACAAATAGTGGCGTATCGCTCCTGGTGAACTGGCCAGAGTAAGCTTGTAGATGTGACTGTGTGAAACGGGGTGCAACTGGCAGGAGTAACTATGACTCTCTTAAGGTAGCCAAATGCCTCGTCAACAGGCGAAAAACATCGGCATTCTCGAGGAGCTCCCGGCAGGAGTACTGTGAAAGTCTTAAGGTCAAAAAATAATGGTGTATCGCTTCTGGTGAACTAGCCAGAGTAAGCTTGTAGATGTGACTGTGGTAAAATGGGGAGCAAGTGGCAGGAGTAACTATGACTCTCTTAGGGTTGCCAAATGACTCGTCAAAAGGCGAATTACATCGGCAAACCCGAGGAGCTCCCGGAAGGAGTCCTGTGAAAGTCTTAAGGTCAACAAATAATGGCGTATCGCTCCTGGTGAACTAGCCAGAGTAAGCTTGTAGATGCGACTGTGGTAAAACGAGGAGCAAGTGGCAGGAGTAACTATGACTCTCTTAAGGTAGCCAAATGCCTCGTCAACAGGCGAATTCCAACGGCAAACTCGAGCAGCTCCCGGAAGGAGTACTGTGAAAGCCTTAAGGTCAACAAATAATGGCGTATCGCTCCTGGTGAACTAGCCAGAGTATGCTTGTAGATGCGACTGTGGTAAAACGAGGAGCAAGTGGCAGGAGTAACTATGACTCTCTTAAGATAGCCAAATGCCTCGTCAACAGGCGAATTCCAACGGCAAACTCGAGCAGCTCCCGGCAGGAGTACTGTGAAAGTCTTAAGGTCAACAAATAATGGCGTATCGCTTCTGGTGAACTAGCCAGAGTAAGCTTGTAGATGTGACTGTGGTAAAATGGGGAGCAAGTGGCAGGAGTAACTATGACTCTCTTAGGGTTGCCAAATGACTCGTCAAAAGGCGAATTACATCGGCAAACTCGAGGAGCTCCCGGAAGGAGTACTGTGAAA
This sequence comes from Schistocerca nitens, assembly GCF_023898315.1. Taxonomy (NCBI): domain Eukaryota; kingdom Metazoa; phylum Arthropoda; class Insecta; order Orthoptera; family Acrididae; genus Schistocerca; species Schistocerca nitens. Next base: position 676,699,683 of record NC_064619.1, on the reverse strand, counting down.
GCCTTAAGGTCAACAAATAATGGCGTATCGCTCGTGGTGAACTAGCCAGAGTAAGCTTGTAGATGCGACTGTGGTAAAACGAGGAGCAAGTGGCAGGAGTAACTATGACTCTCTTAAGGTAGCCAAATTCCTCGTCAACAGGCGAATTCCAACGGCAAACTCGAGGAGCTCCCGGAAGGAGTACTGTGAAAGCCTTAAGGTCAACAAATAATGGCGTATCGCTCCTGGTGAACTGGCCAGAGTAAGCTTGTAGATGTGACTGTGTGAAACGGGGTGCAACTGGCAGGAGTAACTATGACTCTCTTAAGGTAGCTAAATGCCTCGTCAACAGGCGAAAAACATCGGCATTCTCGAGGAGCTCCCGGCAGGAGTACTGTGAAAGTCTTAAGGTCAACAAATAATGGCGTATCGCTCCTGGTGAACTAGCCAGAGTAAGCTTGTAGATGCGACTGTGGTAAAACGAGGAGCAAGTGGCAGGAGTAACTAAGACTCTCTTAAGGTAGCCAAATGCCTCGTCAACAGGCGAATTCCAACGGCAAACTCGAGCAGCTCCCGGAAGGAGTACTGTGAAAGCCTTAAGGTCAACAAATAATGGCGTATCGCTCCTGGTGAACTAGCCAGAGTATGCTTGTAGATGCGACTGTGGTAAAACGAGGAGCAAGTGGCAGGAGTAACTATGACTCTCTTAAGGTAGCCAAATGCCTCGTCAACAGGCGAATTCCAACGGCAAACTCGAGCAGCTCCCGGCAGGAGTACTGTGAAAGCCTTAAGGTCAACAAATAATGGCGTATCGCTCCTGGTGAACTAGCCAGAGTATGCTTGTAGATGCGACTGTGGTAAAACGAGGAGCAAGTGGCAGGAGTAACTATGACTCTCTTAAGATAGCCAAATGCCTCGTCAACAGGCGAATTCCAACGGCAAACTCGAGCAGCTCCCGGCAGGAGTACTGTGAAAGTCTTAAGGTCAACAAATAATGGCGTATCGCTTCTGGTGAACTAGCCAGAGTAAGCTTGTAGATGTGACTGTGGTAAAATGGGGAGCAAGTGGCAGGAGTAACTATGACTCTCTTAGGGTTGCCAAATGACTCGTCAAAAGGCGAATTACATCGGCAAACTCGAGGAGCTCCCGGAAGGAGTACTGTGAAAGCCTTAAGGTCAACAAATAATGGCGTATCGCTCGTGGTGAACTAGCCAGAGTAAGCTTGTAGATGCGACTGTGGTAAAACGAGGAGCAAGTGGCAGGAGTAACTATGACTCTCTTAAGGTAGCCAAATTCCTCGTCAACAGGCGAATTCCAACGGCAAACTCGAGGAGCTCCCGGAAGGAGTACTGTGAAAGCCTTAAGGTCAACAAATAATGGCGTATCGCTCCTGGTGAACTGGCCAGAGTAAGCTTGTAGATGTGACTGTGTGAAACGGGGTGCAACTGGCAGGAGTAACTATGACTCTCTTAAGGTAGCTAAATGCCTCGTCAACAGGCGAAAAACATCGGCATTCTCGAGGAGCTCCCGGCAGGAGTACTGTGAAAGTCTTAAGGTCAACAAATAATGGCGTATCGCTCCTGGTGAACTAGCCAGAGTAAGCTTGTAGATGCGACTGTGGTAAAACGAGGAGCAAGTGGCAGGAGTAACTATGACTCTCTTAAGGTAGCCAAATGCCTCGTCAACAGGCGAATTCCAACGGCAAACTCGAGCAGCTCCCGGAAGGAGTACTGTGAAAGCCTTAAGGTCAACAAATAATGGCGTATCGCTCCTGGTGAACTAGCCAGAGTATGCTTGTAGATGCGACTGTGGTAAAACGAGGAGCAAGTGGCAGGAGTAACTATGACTCTCTTAAGGTAGCCAAATGCCTCGTCAACAGGCGAATTCCAACGGCAAACTCGAGCAGCTCCCGGCAGGAGTACTGTGAAAGTCTTAAGGTCAACAAATAATGGCGTATCGCTTCTGTTAAACTAGCCAGAGTATGCTTGTAGATGCGACTGTGGTAAAACGAGGAGCAAGTGGCAGGAGTAACTATGACTCTCTTAAGGTAGCCAAATGCCTCGTCAACAGGCGAATTCCAACGGCAAACTCGAGCAGCTCCCGGCAGGAGTACTGTGAAAGTCTTAAGGTCAACAAATAATGGCGTATCGCTTCTGGTGAACTAGCCAGAGTAAGCTTGTAGATGTGACTGTGGTAAAATGGGGAGCAAGTGGCAGGAGTAACTATGACTCTTTTAGGGTTGCCAAATGACTCGTCAAAAGGCGAATTACATCGGCAAACTCGAGGAGCTCCCGGAAGGAGTACTGTGAAAGCCTTAAGGTCAACAAATAATGGCGTATCGCTCCTGGTGAACTAGCCAGAGTAAGCTTGTAGATGCGACTGTGGTAAAACGAGGAGCAAGTGGCAGGAGTAACTATGACTCTCTTAAGGTAGCCAAATTCCTCGTCAACAGGCGAATTCCAACGGCAAACTCGAGGAGCTCCCGGAAGGAGTACTGTGAAAGCCTTAAGGTCAACAAATAGTGGCGTATCGCTCCTGGTGAACTGGCCAGAGTAAGCTTGTAGATGTGACTGTGTGAAACGGGGTGCAACTGGCAGGAGTAACTATGACTCTCTTAAGGTAGCCAAATGCCTCGTCAACAGGCGAAAAACATCGGCATTCTCGAGGAGCTCCCGGCAGGAGTACTGTGAAAGTCTTAAGGTCAACAAATAATGGTGTATCGCTTCTGGTGAACTAGCCAGAGTAAGCTTGTAGATGTGACTGTGGTAAAATGGGGAGCAAGTGGCAGGAGTAACTATGACTCTCTTAGGGTTGCCAAATGACTCGTCAAAAGGCGAATTACATCGGCAAACCCGAGGAGCTCCCGGAAGGAGTACTGTGAAAGTCTTAAGGTCAACAAATAATGGCGTATCGCTCCTGGTGAACTAGCCAGAGTAAGCTTGTAGATGCGACTGTGGTAAAACGAGGAGCAAGTGGCAGGAGTAACTATGACTCTCTTAAGGTAGCCAAATGCCTCGTCAACAGGCGAATTCCAACGGCAAACTCGAGCAGCTCCCGGAAGGAGTACTGTGAAAGCCTTAAGGTCAACAAATAATGGCGTATCGCTCCTGGTGAACTAGCCAGAGTATGCTTGTAGATGCGACTGTGGTAAAACGAGGAGCAAGTGGCAGGAGTAACTATGACTCTCTTAAGATAGCCAAATGCCTCGTCAACAGGCGAATTCCAACGGCAAACTCGAGCAGCTCCCGGCAGGAGTACTGTGAAAGTCTTAAGGTCAACAAATAATGGCGTATCGCTTCTGGTGAACTAGCCAGAGTAAGCTTGTAGATGTGACTGTGGTAAAATGGGGAGCAAGTGGCAGGAGTAACTATGACTCTCTTAGGGTTGCCAAATGACTCGTCAAAAGGCGAATTACATCGGCAAACTCGAGGAGCTCCCGGAAGGAGTACTGTGAAAGCCTTAAGGTCAACAAATAATGGCGTATCGCTCGTGGTGAACTAGCCAGAGTAAGCTTGTAGATGCGACTGTGGTAAAACGAGGAGCAAGTGGCAGGAGTAACTATGACTCTCTTAAGGTAGCCAAATTCCTCGTCAACAGGCGAATTCCAACGGCAAACTCGAGGAGCTCCCGGAAGGAGTACTGTGAAAGCCTTAAGGTCAACAAATAATGGCGTATCGCTCCTGGTGAACTGGCCAGAGTAAGCTTGTAGATGTGACTGTGTGAAACGGGGTGCAACTGGCAGGAGTAACTATGACTCTCTTAAGGTAGCTAAATGCCTCGTCAACAGGCGAAAAACATCGGCATTCTCGAGGAGCTCCCGGCAGGAGTACTGTGAAAGTCTTAAGGTCAACAAATAATGGCGTATCGCTCCTGGTGAACTAGCCAGAGTAAGCTTGTAGATGCGACTGTGGTAAAACGAGGAGCAAGTGGCAGGAGTAACTATGACTCTCTTAAGGTAGCCAAATGCCTCGTCAACAGGCGAATTCCAACGGCAAACTCGAGCAGCTCCCGGAAGGAGTACTGTGAAAGCCTTAAGGTCAACAAATAATGGCGTATCGCTCCTGGTGAACTAGCCAGAGTATGCTTGTAGATGCGACTGTGGTAAAACGAGGAGCAAGTGGCAGGAGTAACTATGACTCTCTTAAGGTAGCCAAATGCCTCGTCAACAGGCGAATTCCAACGGCAAACTCGAGCAGCTCCCGGCAGGAGTACTGTGAAAGTCTTAAGGTCAACAAACAATGGCGTATCGCTTCTGTTAAACTAGCCAGAGTATGCTTGTAGATGCGACTGTGGTAAAACGAGGAGCAAGTGGCAGGAGTAACTATGACTCTCTTAAGGTAGCCAAATGCCTCGTCAACAGGCGAATTCCAACGGCAAACTCGAGCAGCTCCCGGCAGGAGTACTGTGAAAGTCTTAAGGTCAACAAATAATGGCGTATCGCTTCTGGTGAACTAGCCAGAGTAAGCTTGTAGATGTGACTGTTGTAAAATGGGGAGCAAGTGGCAGGAGTAACTATGACTCTTTTAGGGTTGCCAAATGACTCGTCAAAAGGCGAATTACATCGGCAAACTCGAGGAGCTCCCGGAAGGAGTACTGTGAAAGCCTTAAGGTCAACAAATAATGGCGTATCGCTCCTGGTGAACTAGCCAGAGTAAGCTTGTAGATGCGACTGTGGTAAAACGAGGAGCAAGTGGCAGGAGTAACTATGACTCTCTTAAGGTAGCCAAATTCCTCGTCAACAGGCGAATTCCAACGGCAAACTCGAGGAGCTCCCGGAAGGAGTACTGTGAAAGCCTTAAGGTCAACAAATAGTGGCGTATCGCTCCTGGTGAACTGGCCAGAGTAAGCTTGTAGATGTGACTGTGTGAAACGGGGTGCAACTGGCAGGAGTAACTATGACTCTCTTAAGGTAGCCAAATGCCTCGTCAACAGGCGAAAAACATCGGCATTCTCGAGGAGCTCCCGGCAGGAGTACTGTGAAAGTCTTAAGGTCAACAAATAATGGTGTATCGCTTCTGGTGAACTAGCCAGAGTAAGCTTGTAGATGTGACTGTGGTAAAATGGGGAGCAAGTGGCAGGAGTAACTATGACTCTCTTAGGGTTGCCAAATGACTCGTCAAAAGGCGAATTACATCGGCAAACCCGAGGAGCTCCCGGAAGGAGTACTGTGAAAGTCTTAAGGTCAACAAATAATGGCGTATCGCTCCTGGTGAACTAGCCAGAGTAAGCTTGTAGATGCGACTGTGGTAAAACGAGGAGCAAGTGGCAGGAGTAACTATGACTCTCTTAAGGTAGCCAAATGCCTCGTCAACAGGCGAATTCCAACGGCAAACTCGAGCAGCTCCCGGAAGGAGTAGTGTGAAAGCCTTAAGGTCAACAAATAATGGCGTATCGCTCCTGGTGAACTAGCCAGAGTATGCTTGTAGATGCGACTGTGGTAAAACGAGGAGCAAGTGGCAGGAGTAACTATGACTCTCTTAAGGTAGCCAAATGCCTCGTCAACAGGCGAATTCCAACGGCAAACTCGAGCAGCTCCCGGCAGGAGTACTGTGAAAGTCTTAAGGTCAACAAATAATGGCGTATCGCTTCTGGTGAACTAGCCAGAGTAAGCTTGTAGATGTGACTGTGGTAAAATGGGGAGCAAGTGGCAGGAGTAACTATGACTCTCTTAGGGTTGCCAAATGACTCGTCAAAAGGCGAATTACATCGGCAAACTCGAGGAGCTCCCGGAAGGAGTACTGTGAAAGCCTTAAGGTCAACAAATAATGGCGTATCGCTCCTGGTGAACTAGCCAGAGTAAGCTTGTAGATGCGACTGTGGTAAAACGAGGAGCAAGTGGCAGGAGTAACTATGACTCTCTTAAGGTAGCCAAATTCCTCGTCAACAGGCGAATTCCAACGGCAAACTCGAGGAGCTCCCGGAAGGAGTACTGTGAAAGCCTTAAGGTCAACAAATAATGGCGTATCGCTCCTGGTGAACTGGCCAGAGTAAGCTTGTAGATGTGACTGTGTGAAACGGGGTGCAACTGGCAGGAGATACTATGACTCTCTTAAGGTAGCCAAATGCCTCGTCAACAGGCGAAAAACATCGGCATTCTCGAGGAGCTCCCGGCAGGAGTACTGTGAAAGTCTTAAGGTCAACAAATAATGGCGTATCGCTCCTGGTGAACTAGCCAGAGTAAGCTTGTAGATGCGACTGTGGTAAAACGAGGAGCAAGTGGCAGGAGTAACTATGACTCTCTTAAGGTAGCCAAATGCCTCGTCAACAGGCGAATTCCAACGGCAAACTCGAGCAGCTCCCGGAAGGAGTACTGTGAAAGCCTTAAGGTCAACAAATAATGGCGTATCGCTCCTGGTGAACTAGCCAGAGTAAGCTTGTAGATGCGACTGTGGTAAAACGAGGAGCAAGTGGCAGGAGTAACTATAACTCTCTTAAGGTAGCCAAATGCCTCGTCAACAGGCGAATTCCAACGGCAAATTCGAGGAGCTCCCGGAAGGAGTACTGTGAAAGCCTTAAGGTCAACAAATAATGGCGTATCGCTCCTGGTGAACTGGCCAGAGTAAGCTTGTAGATGTGACTGTGTGAAACGGGGTGCAACTGGCAGGAGTAACTATGACTCTCTTAAGGTAGCCAAATGCCTCGTCAACAGGCGAATTCCAACGGCAAACTCGAGCAGCTCCCGGAAGGAGTACTGTGAAAGCCTTAAGGTCAACAAATAATGGCGTATCGCTTCTGGTGAACTAGCCAGAGTAAGCTTGTAGATGTGACTGTGGTAAAATGGGGAGCAAGTGGCAGGAGTAACTATGACTCTCTTAGGGTTGCCAAATGACTCGTCAAAAGGCGACTTACATCGGCAAACTCGAGGAGCTCCCGGAAGGAGTACTGTGAAAGCCTTAAGGTCAACAAATAATGGCGTATCGCTCCTGGTGAACTAGCCAGAGTAAGCTTGTAGATGCGACTGTGGTAAAACGAGGAGCAAGTGGCAGGAGTAACTATGACTCTCTTAAGGTAGCCAAATGCCTCGTCAACAGGCGAATTCCAACGGCAAACTCGAGCAGCTCCCGGAAGGAGTACTGTGAAAGCCTTAAGGTCAACAAATAATGGCGTATCGCTCCTGGTGAACTGGCCAGAGTAAGCTTGTAGATGTGACTGTGTGAAACGGGGTGCAACTGGCAGGAGTAACTATGACTCTCTTAAGGTAGCCAAATGCCTCGTCAACAGGCGAAAAACATCGGCATTCTCGAGGAGCTCCCGGCAGGAGTACTGTGAAAGTCTTAAGGTCAACAAATAATGGTGTATCGCTTCTGGTGAACTAGCCAGAGTAAGCTTGTAGATGTGACTGTGGTAAAATGGGGAGCAAGTGGCAGGAGTAACTATGACTCTCTTAGGGTTGCCAAATGACTCGTCAAAAGGCGAATTACATCGGCAAACCCGAGGAGCTCCCGGAAGGAGTACTGTGAAAGTCTTAAGGTCAACAAATAATGGCGTATCGCTCCTGGTGAACTAGCCAGAGTAAGCTTGTAGATGCGACTGTGGTAAAACGAGGAGCAAGTGGCAGGAGTAACTATGACTCTCTTAAGGTAGCCAAATGCCTCGTCAACAGGCGAATTCCAACGGCAAACTCGAGCAGCTCCCGGAAGGAGTACTGTGAAAGCCTTAAGGTCAACAAATAATGGCGTATCGCTCCTGGTGAACTAGCCAGAGTATGCTTGTAGATGCGACTGTGGTAAAACGAGGAGCAAGTGGCAGGAGTAACTATGACTCTCTTAAGATAGCCAAATGCCTCGTCAACAGGCGAATTCCAACGGCAAACTCGAGCAGCTCCCGGCAGGAGTACTGTGAAAGTCTTAAGGTCAACAAATAATGGCGTATCGCTTCTGGTGAACTAGCCAGAGTAAGCTTGTAGATGTGACTGTGGTAAAATGGGGAGCAAGTGGCAGGAGTAACTATGACTCTCTTAGGGTTGCCAAATGACTCGTCAAAAGGCGAATTACATCGGCAAACTCGAGGAGCTCCCGGAAGGAGTACTGTGAAAGCCTTAAGGTCAACAAATAATGGCGTATCGCTCGTGGTGAACTAGCCAGAGTAAGCTTGTAGATGCGACTGTGGTAAAACGAGGAGCAAGTGGCAGGAGTAACTATGACTCTCTTAAGGTAGCCAAATTCCTCGTCAACAGGCGAATTCCAACGGCAAACTCGAGGAGCTCCCGGAAGGAGTACTGTGAAAGCCTTAAGGTCAACAAATAATGGCGTATCGCTCCTGGTGAACTGGCCAGAGTAAGCTTGTAGATGTGACTGTGTGAAACGGGGTGCAACTGGCAGGAGTAACTATGACTCTCTTAAGGTAGCTAAATGCCTCGTCAACAGGCGAAAAACATCGGCATTCTCGAGGAGCTCCCGGCAGGAGTACTGTGAAAGTCTTAAGGTCAACAAATAATGGCGTATCGCTCCTGGTGAACTAGCCAGAGTAAGCTTGTAGATGCGACTGTGGTAAAACGAGGAGCAAGTGGCAGGAGTAACTATGACTCTCTTAAGGTAGCCAAATGCCTCGTCAACAGGCGAATTCCAACGGCAAACTCGAGCAGCTCCCGGAAGGAGTACTGTGAAAGCCTTAAGGTCAACAAATAATGGCGTATCGCTCCTGGTGAACTAGCCAGAGTATGCTTGTAGATGCGACTGTGGTAAAACGAGGAGCAAGTGGCAGGAGTAACTATGACTCTCTTAAGGTAGCCAAATGCCTCGTCAACAGGCGAATTCCAACGGCAAACTCGAGCAGCTCCCGGCAGGAGTACTGTGAAAGTCTTAAGGTCAACAAATAATGGCGTATCGCTTCTGTTAAACTAGCCAGAGTATGCTTGTAGATGCGACTGTGGTAAAACGAGGAGCAAGTGGCAGGAGTAACTATGACTCTCTTAAGGTAGCCAAATGCCTCGTCAACAGGCGAATTCCAACGGCAAACTCGAGCATCTCCCGGCAGGAGTACTGTGAAAGTCTTAAGGTCAACAAATAATGGCGTATCGCTTCTGGTGAACTAGCCAGAGTAAGCTTGTAGATGTGACTGTGGTAAAATGGGGAGCAAGTGGCAGGAGTAACTATGACTCTTTTAGGGTTGCCAAATGACTCGTCAAAAGGCGAATTACATCGGCAAACTCGAGGAGCTCCCGGAAGGAGTACTGTGAAAGCCTTAAGGTCAACAAATAATGGCGTATCGCTCCTGGTGAACTAGCCAGAGTAAGCTTGTAGATGCGACTGTGGTAAAACGAGGAGCAAGTGGCAGGAGTAACTATGACTCTCTTAAGGTAGCCAAATTCCTCGTCAACAGGCGAATTCCAACGGCAAACTCGAGGAGCTCCCGGAAGGAGTACTGTGAAAGCCTTAAGGTCAACAAATAGTGGCGTATCGCTCCTGGTGAACTGGCCAGAGTAAGCTTGTAGATGTGACTGTGTGAAACGGGGTGCAACTGGCAGGAGTAACTATGACTCTCTTAAGGTAGCCAAATGCCTCGTCAACAGGCGAAAAACATCGGCATTCTCGAGGAGCTCCCGGCAGGAGTACTGTGAAAGTCTTAAGGTCAACAAATAATGGTGTATCGCTTCTGGTGAACTAGCCAGAGTAAGCTTGTAGATGTGACTGTGGTAAAATGGGGAGCAAGTGGCAGGAGTAACTATGACTCTCTTAGGGTTGCCAAATGACTCGTCAAAAGGCGAATTACATCGGCAAACCCGAGGAGCTCCCGGAAGGAGTACTGTGAAAGTCTTAAGGTCAACAAATAATGGCGTATCGCTCCTGGTGAACTAGCCAGAGTAAGCTTGTAGATGCGACTGTGGTAAAACGAGGAGCAAGTGGCAGGAGTAACTATGACTCTCTTAAGGTAGCCAAATGCCTCGTCAACAGGCGAATTCCAACGGCAAACTCGAGCAGCTCCCGGAAGGAGTACTGTGAAAGCCTTAAGGTCAACAAATAATGGCGTATCGCTCCTGGTGAACTAGCCAGAGTATGCTTGTAGATGCGACTGTGGTAAAACGAGGAGCAAGTGGCAGGAGTAACTATGACTCTCTTAAGGTAGCCAAATGCCTCGCCAACAGGCGAATTCCAACGGCAAACTCGAGCAGCTCCCGGCAGGAGTACTGTGAAAGTCTTAAGGTCAACAAATAATGGCGTATCGCTTCTGGTGAACTAGCCAGAGTAAGCTTGTAGATGTGACTGTGGTAAAATGGGGAGCAAGTGGCAGGAGTAACTATGACTCTCTTAGGGTTGCCAAATGACTCGTCAAAAGGCGAATTACATCGGCAAACTCGAGGAGCTCCCGGAAGGAGTACTGTGAAAGCCTTAAGGTCAACAAATAATGGCGTATCGCTCCTGGTGAACTAGCCAGAGTAAGCTTGTAGATGCGACTGTGGTAAAACGAGGAGCAAGTGGCAGGAGTAACTATGACTCTCTTAAGGTAGCCAAATTCCTCGTCAACAGGCGAATTCCAACGGCAAACTCGAGGAGCTCCCGGAAGGAGTACTGTGAAAGCCTTAAGGTCAACAAATAATGGCGTATCGCTCCTGGTGAACTGGCCAGAGTAAGCTTGTAGATGTGACTGTGTGAAACGGGGTGCAACTGGCAGGAGTAACTATGACTCTCTTAAGGTAGCCAAATGCCTCGTCAACAGGCGAAAAACATCGGCATTCTCGAGGAGCTCCCGGCAGGAGTACTGTGAAAGTCTTAAGGTCAACAAATAATGGCGTATCGCTCCTGGTGAACTAGCCAGAGTAAGCTTGTAGATGCGACTGTGGTAAAACGAGGAGCAAGTGGCAGGAGTAACTATGACTCTCTTAAGGTAGCCAAATGCCTCGTCAACAGGCGAATTCCAACGGCAAATTCGAGCAGCTCCCGGAAGGAGTACTGTGAAAGCCTTAAGGTCAACAAATAATGGCGTATCGCTCCTGGTGAACTAGCCAGAGTAAGCTTGTAGATGCGACTGTGGTAAAACGAGGAGCAAGTGGCAGGAGTAACTATAACTCTCTTAAGGTAGCCAAATGCCTCGTCAACAGGCGAATTCCAACGGCAAACTCGAGGAGCTCCCGGAAGGAGTACTGTGAAAGCCTTAAGGTCAACAAATAATGGCGTATCGCTCCTGGTGAACTGGCCAGAGTAAGCTTGTAGATGTGACTGTGTGAAACGGGGTGCAACTGGCAGGAGTAACTATGACTCTCTTAAGGTAGCCAAATGCCTCGTCAACAGGCGAATTCCAACGGCAAACTCGAGCAGCTCCCGGAAGGAGTACTGTGAAAGCCTTAAGGTCAACAAATAATGGCGTATCGCTCCTGGTGAACTAGCCAGAGTATGCTTGTAGATGCGACTGTGGTAAAACGAGGAGCAAGTGGCAGGAGTAACTATGACTCTCTTAAGATAGCCAAATGCCTCGTCAACAGGCGAATTCCAACGGCAAACTCGAGCAGCTCCCGGCAGGAGTACTGTGAAAGTCTTAAGGTCAACAAATAATGGCGTATCGCTTCTGGTGAACTAGCCAGAGTAAGCTTGTAGATGTGACTGTGGTAAAATGGGGAGCAAGTGGCAGGAGTAACTATGACTCTCTTAGGGTTGCCAAATGACTCGTCAAAAGGCGAATTACATCGGCAAACTCGAGGAGCTCCCGGAAGGAGTACTGTGAAAGCCTTAAGGTCAACAAATAATGGCGTATCGCTCGTGGTGAACTAGCCAGAGTAAGCTTGTAGATGCGACTGTGGTAAAACGAGGAGCAAGTGGCAGGAGTAACTATGACTCTCTTAAGGTAGCCAAATTCCTCGTCAACAGGCGAATTCCAACGGCAAACTCGAGCAGCTCCCGGCAGGAGTACTGTGAAAGTCTTAAGGTCAACAAATAATGGCGTATCGCTTCTGGTGAACTAGCCAGAGTAAGCTTGTAGATGTGACTGTGGTAAAATGGGGAGCAAGTGGCAGGAGTAACTATGACTCTTTTAGGGTTGCCAAATGACTCGTCAAAAGGCGAATTACATCGGCAAACTCGAGGAGCTCCCGGAAGGAGTACTGTGAAAGCCTTAAGGTCAACAAATAATGGCGTATCGCTCCTGGTGAACTAGCCAGAGTAAGCTTGTAGATGCGACTGTGGTAAAACGAGGAGCAAGTGGCAGGAGTAACTATGACTCTCTTAAGGTAGCCAAATTCCTCGTCAACAGGCGAATTCCAACGGCAAACTCGAGGAGCTCCCGGAAGGAGTACTGTGAAAGCCTTAAGGTCAACAAATAGTGGCGTATCGCTCCTGGTGAACTGGCCAGAGTAAGCTTGTAGATGTGACTGTGTGAAACGGGGTGCAACTGGCAGGAGTAACTATGACTCTCTTAAGGTAGCCAAATGCCTCGTCAACAGGCGAAAAACATCGGCATTCTCGAGGAGCTCCCGGCAGGAGTACTGTGAAAGTCTTAAGGTCAACAAATAATGGTGTATCGCTTCTGGTGAACTAGCCAGAGTAAGCTTGTAGATGTGACTGTGGTAAAATGGGGAGCAAGTGGCAGGAGTAACTATGACTCTCTTAGGGTTGCCAAATGACTCGTCAAAAGGCGAATTACATCGGCAAACCCGAGGAGCTCCCGGAAGGAGTACTGTGAAAGTCTTAAGGTCAACAAATAATGGCGTATCGCTCCTGGTGAACTAGCCAGAGTAAGCTTGTAGATGCGACTGTGGTAAAACGAGGAGCAAGTGGCAGGAGTAACTATGACTCTCTTAAGGTAGCCAAATGCCTCGTCAACAGGCGAATTCCAACGGCAAACTCGAGCAGCTCCAGGAAGGAGTACTGTGAAAGCCTTAAGGTCAACAAATAATGGCGTATCGCTCCTGGTGAACTAGCCAGAGTATGCTTGTAGATGCGACTGTGGTAAAACGAGGAGCAAGTGGCAGGAGTAACTATGACTCTCTTAAGATAGCCAAATGCCTCGTCAACAGGCGAATTCCAACGGCAAACTCGAGCAGCTCCCGGCAGGAGTACTGTGAAAGTCTTAAGGTCAACAAATAATGGCGTATCGCTTCTGGTGAACTAGCCAGAGTAAGCTTGTAGATGTGACTGTGGTAAAATGGGGAGCAAGTGGCAGGAGTAACTATGACTCTCTTAGGGTTGCCAAATGACTCGTCAAAAGGCGAATTACATCGGCAAACTCGAGGAGCTCCCGGAAGGAGTACTGTGAAAGCCTTAAGGTCAACAAATAATGGCGTATCGCTCGTGGTGAACTAGCCAGAGTAAGCTTGTAGATGCGACTGTGGTAAAACGAGGAGCAAGTGGCAGGAGTAACTATGACTCTCTTAAGGTAGCCAAATTCCTCGTCAACAGGCGAATTCCAACGGCAAACTCGAGGAGCTCCCGGAAGGAGTACTGTGAAAGCCTTAAGGTCAACAAATAATGGCGTATCGCTCCTGGTGAACTGGCCAGAGTAAGCTTGTAGATGTGACTGTGTGAAACGGGGTGCAACTGGCAGGAGTAACTATGACTCTCTTAAGGTAGCTAAATGCCTCGTCAACAGGCGAAAAACATCGGCATTCTCGAGGAGCTCCCGGCAGGAGTACTGTGAAAGTCTTAAGGTCAACAAATAATGGCGTATCGCTCCTGGTGAACTAGCCAGAGTAAGCTTGTAGATGCGACTGTGGTAAAACGAGGAGCAAGTGGCAGGAGTAACTATGACTCTCTTAAGGTAGCCAAATGCCTCGTCAACAGGCGAATTCCAACGGCAAACTCGAGCAGCTCCCGGAAGGAGTACTGTGAAAGCCTTAAGGTCAACAAATAATGGCGTATCGCTCCTGGTGAACTAGCCAGAGTATGCTTGTAGATGCGACTGTGGTAAAACGAGGAGCAAGTGGCAGGAGTAACTATGACTCTCTTAAGGTAGCCAAATGCCTCGTCAACAGGCGAATTCCAACGGCAAACTCGAGCAGCTCCCGGCAGGAGTACTGTGAAAGTCTTAAGGTCAACAAATAATGGCGTATCGCTTCTGTTAAACTAGCCAGAGTATGCTTGTAGATGCGACTGTGGTAAAACGAGGAGCAAGTGGCAGGAGTAACTATGACTCTCTTAAGGTAGCCAAATGCCTCGTCAACAGGCGAATTCCAACGGCAAACTCGAGCAGCTCCCGGCAGGAGTACTGTGAAAGTCTTAAGGTCAACAAATAATGGCGTATCGCTTCTGGTGAACTAGCCAGAGTAAGCTTGTAGATGTGACTGTGGTAAAATGGGGAGCAAGTGGCAGGAGTAACTATGACTCTTTTAGGGTTGCCAAATGACTCGTCAAAAGGCGAATTACATCGGCAAACTCGAGGAGCTCCCGGAAGGAGTACTGTGAAAGCCTTAAGGTCAACAAATAATGGCGTATCGCTCCTGGTGAACTAGCCAGATAAAGCTTGTAGATGCGACTGTGGTAAAACGAGGAGCAAGTGGCAGGAGTAACTATGACTCTCTTAAGGTAGCCAAATTCCTCGTCAACAGGCGAATTCCAACGGCAAACTCGAGGAGCTCCCGGAAGGAGTACTGTGAAAGCCTTAAGGTCAACAAATGGTGGCGTATCGCTCCTGGTGAACTGGCCAGAGTAAGCTTGTAGATGTGACTGTGTGAAACGGGGTGCAACTGGCAGGAGTAACTATGACTCTCTTAAGGTAGCCAAATGCCTCGTCAACAGGCGAAAAACATCGGCATTCTCGAGGAGCTCCCGGCAGGAGTACTGTGAAAGTCTTAAGGTCAACAAATAATGGTGTATCGCTTCTGGTGAACTAGCCAGAGTAAGCTTGTAGATGTGACTGTGGTAAAATGGGGAGCAAGTGGCAGGAGTAACTATGACTCTCTTAGGGTTGCCAAATGACTCGTCAAAAGGCGAATTACATCGGCAAACCCGAGGAGCTCCCGGAAGGAGTACTGTGAAAGTCTTAAGGTCAACAAATAATGGCGTATCGCTCCTGGTGAACTAGCCAGAGTAAGCTTGTAGATGCGACTGTGGTAAAACGAGGAGCAAGTGGCAGGAGTAACTATGACTCTCTTAAGGTAGCCAAATGCCTCGTCAACAGGCGAATTCCAACGGCAAACTCGAGCAGCTCCCGGAAGGAGTACTGTGAAAGCCTTAAGGTCAACAAATAATGGCGTATCGCTCCTGGTGAACTAGCCAGAGTATGCTTGTAGATGCGACTGTGGTAAAACGAGGAGCAAGTGGCAGGAGTAACTATGACTCTCTTAAGGTAGCCAAATGCCTCGTCAACAGGCGAATTCCAACGGCAAACTCGAGCAGCTCCCGGCAGGAGTACTGTGAAAGTCTTAAGGTCAACAAATAATGGCGTATCGCTTCTGGTGAACTAGCCAGAGTAAGCTTGTAGATGTGACTGTGGTAAAATTGGGAGCAAGTGGCAGGAGTAACTATGACTCTCTTAGGGTTGCCAAATGACTCGTCAAAAGGCGAATTACATCGGCAAACTCGAGGAGCTCCCGGAAGGAGTACTGTGAAAGCCTTAAGGTCAACAAATAATGGCGTATCGCTCCTGGTGAACTAGCCAGAGTAAGCTTGTAGATGCGACTGTGGTAAAACGAGGAGCAAGTGGCAGGAGTAACTATGACTCTCTTAAGGTAGCCAAATTCCTCGTCAACAGGCGAATTCCAACGGCAAACTCGAGGAGCTCCCGGAAGGAGTACTGTGAAAGCCTTAAGGTCAACAAATAATGGCGTATCGCTCCTGGTGAACTGGCCAGAGTAAGCTTGTAGATGTGACTGTGTGAAACGGGGTGCAACTGGCAGGAGTAACTATGACTCTCTTAAGGTAGCCAAATGCCTCGTCAACAGGCGAAAAACATCGGCATTCTCGAGGAGCTCCCGGCAGGAGTACTGTGAAAGTCTTAATGTCAACAAATAATGGCGTATCGCTCCTGGTGAACTAGCCAGAGTAAGCTTGTAGATGCGACTGTGGTAAAACGAGGAGCAAGTGGCAGGAGTAACTATGACTCTCTTAAGGTAGCCAAATGCCTCGTCAACAGGCGAATTCCAACGGCAAACTCGAGCAGCTCCCGGAAGGAGTACTGTGAAAGCCTTAAGGTCAACAAATAATGGCGTATCGCTCCTGGTGAACTAGCCAGAGTATGCTTGTAGATGCGACTGTGGTAAAACGAGGAGCAAGTGGCAGGAGTAACTATGACTCTCTTAAGGTAGCCAAATGCCTCGTCAACAGGCGAATTCCAACGGCAAACTCGAGCAGCTCCCGGCAGGAGTACTGTGAAAGTCTTAAGGTCAACAAATAATGGCGTATCGCTTCTGGTGAACTAGCCAGAGTAAGCTTGTAGATGTGACTGTGGTAAAATGGGGAGCAAGTGGCAGGAGTAACTATGACTCTCTTAGGGTTGCCAAATGACTCGTCAAAAGGCGAATTCCAACGGCAAACTCGAGGAGCTCCCGGAAGGAGTACTGTGAAAGCCTTAAGGTCAACAAATAATGGCGTATCGCTCCTGGTGAACTGGCCAGAGTAAGCTTGTAGATGTGACTGTGTGAAACGGGGTGCAACTGGCAGGAGTAACTATGACTCTCTTAAGGTAGCCAAATGCCTCGTCAACAGGCGAATTCCAACGGCAAACTCGAGCAGCTCCCGGAAGGAGTACTGTGAAAGCCTTAAGGTCAACAAATAATGGCGTATCGCTTCTGGTGAACTAGCCAGAGTAAGCTTGTAGATGTGACTGTGGTAAAATGGGGAGCAAGTGGCAGGAGTAACTATGACTCTCTTAGGGTTGCCAAATGACTCGTCAAAAGGCGACTTACATCGGCAAACTCGAGGAGCTCCCGGAAGGAGTACTGTGAAAGCCTTAAGGTCAACAAATAATGGCGTATCGCTCCTGGTGAACTAGCCAGAGTAAGCTTGTAGATGCGACTGTGGTAAAACGAGGAGCAAGTGGCAGGAGTAACTATGACTCTCTTAAGGTAGCCAAATGCCTCGTCAACAGGCGAATTCCAACGGCAAACTCGAGCAGCTCCCGGAAGGAGTACTGTGAAAGCCTTAAGGTCAACAAATAATGGCGTATCGCTCCTGGTGAACTGGCCAGAGTAAGCTTGTAGATGTGACTGTGTGAAACGGGGTGCAACTGGCAGGAGTAACTATGACTCTCTTAAGGTAGCCAAATGCCTCGTCAACAGGCGAAAAACATCGGCATTCTCGAGGAGCTCCCGGCAGGAGTACTGTGAAAGTCTTAAGGTCAACAAATAATGGTGTATCGCTTCTGGTGAACTAGCCAGAGTAAGCTTGTAGATGTGACTGTGGTAAAATGGGGAGCAAGTGGCAGGAGTAACTATGACTCTCTTAGGGTTGCCAAATGACTCGTCAAAAGGCGAATTACATCGGCAAACCCGAGGAGCTCCCGGAAGGAGTACTGTGAAAGTCTTAAGGTCAACAAATAATGGCGTATCGCTCCTGGTGAACTAGCCAGAGTAAGCTTGTAGATGCGACTGTGGTAAAACGAGGAGCAAGTGGCAGGAGTAACTATGACTCTCTTAAGGTAGCCAAATGCCTCGTCAACAGGCGAATTCCAACGGCAAACTCGAGCAGCTCCCGGAAGGAGTACTGTGAAAGCCTTAAGGTCAACAAATAATGGCGTATCGCTCCTGGTGAACTAGCCAGAGTATGCTTGTAGATGCGACTGTGGTAAAACGAGGAGCAAGTGGCAGGAGTAACTATGACTCTCTTAAGATAGCCAAATGCCTCGTCAACAGGCGAATTCCAACGGCAAACTCGAGCAGCTCCCGGCAGGAGTACTGTGAAAGTCTTAAGGTCAACAAATAATGGCGTATCGCTTCTGGTGAACTAGCCAGAGTAAGCTTGTAGATGTGACTGTGGTAAAATGGGGAGCAAGTGGCAGGAGTAACTATGACTCTCTTAGGGTTGCCAAATGACTCGTCAAAAGGCGAATTACATCGGCAAACTCGAGGAGCTCCCGGAAGGAGTACTGTGAAAGCCTTAAGGTCAACAAATAATGGCGTATCGCTCGTGGTGAACTAGCCAGAGTAAGCTTGTAGATGCGACTGTGGTAAAACGAGGAGCAAGTGGCAGGAGTAACTATGACTCTCTTAAGGTAGCCAAATTCCTCGTCAACAGGCGAATTCCAACGGCAAACTCGAGGAGCTCCCGGAAGGAGTACTGTGAAAGCCTTAAGGTCAACAAATAATGGCGTATCGCTCCTGGTGAACTGGCCAGAGTAAGCTTGTAGATGTGACTGTGTGAAACGGGGTGCAACTGGCAGGAGTAACTATGACTCTCTTAAGGTAGCTAAATGCCTCGTCAACAGGCGAAAAACATCGGCATTCTCGAGGAGCTCCCGGCAGGAGTACTGTGAAAGTCTTAAGGTCAACAAATAATGGCGTATCGCTCCTGGTGAACTAGCCAGAGTAAGCTTGTAGATGCGACTGTGGTAAAACGAGGAGCAAGTGGCAGGAGTAACTATGACTCTCTTAAGGTAGCCAAATGCCTCGTCAACAGGCGAATTCCAACGGCAAACTCGAGCAGCTCCCGGAAGGAGTACTGTGAAAGCCTTAAGGTCAACAAATAATGGCGTATCGCTCCTGGTGAACTAGCCAGAGTATGCTTGTAGATGCGACTGTGGTAAAACGAGGAGCAAGTGGCAGGAGTAACTATGACTCTCTTAAGGTAGCCAAATGCCTCGTCAACAGGCGAATTCCAACGGCAAACTCGAGCAGCTCCCGGCAGGAGTACTGTGAAAGTCTTAAGGTCAACAAATAATGGCGTATCGCTTCTGTTAAACTAGCCAGAGTATGCTTGTAGATGCGACTGTGGTAAAACGAGGAGCAAGTGGCAGGAGTAACTATGACTCTCTTAAGGTAGCCAAATGCCTCGTCAACAGGCGAATTCCAACGGCAAACTCGAGCATCTCCCGGCAGGAGTACTGTGAAAGTCTTAAGGTCAACAAATAATGGCGTATCGCTTCTGGTGAACTAGCCAGAGTAAGCTTGTAGATGTGACTGTGGTAAAATGGGGAGCAAGTGGCAGGAGTAACTATGACTCTTTTAGGGTTGCCAAATGACTCGTCAAAAGGCGAATTACATCGGCAAACTCGAGGAGCTCCCGGAAGGAGTACTGTGAAAGCCTTAAGGTCAACAAATAATGGCGTATCGCTCCTGGTGAACTAGCCAGAGTAAGCTTGTAGATGCGACTGTGGTAAAACGAGGAGCAAGTGGCAGGAGTAACTATGACTCTCTTAAGGTAGCCAAATTCCTCGTCAACAGGCGAATTCCAACGGCAAACTCGAGGAGCTCCCGGAAGGAGTACTGTGAAAGCCTTAAGGTCAACAAATAGTGGCGTATCGCTCCTGGTGAACTGGCCAGAGTAAGCTTGTAGATGTGACTGTGTGAAACGGGGTGCAACTGGCAGGAGTAACTATGACTCTCTTAAGGTAGCCAAATGCCTCGTCAACAGGCGAAAAACATCGGCATTCTCGAGGAGCTCCCGGCAGGAGTACTGTGAAAGTCTTAAGGTCAACAAATAATGGTGTATCGCTTCTGGTGAACTAGCCAGAGTAAGCTTGTAGATGTGACTGTGGTAAAATGGGGAGCAAGTGGCAGGAGTAACTATGACTCTCTTAGGGTTGCCAAATGACTCGTCAAAAGGCGAATTACATCGGCAAACCCGAGGAGCTCCCGGAAGGAGTACTGTGAAAGTCTTAAGGTCAACAAATAATGGCGTATCGCTCCTGGTGAACTAGCCAGAGTAAGCTTGTAGATGCGACTGTGGTAAAACGAGGAGCAAGTGGCAGGAGTAACTATGACTCTCTTAAGGTAGCCAAATGCCTCGTCAACAGGCGAATTCCAACGGCAAACTCGAGCAGCTCCCGGAAGGAGTACTGTGAAAGCCTTAAGGTCAACAAATAATGGCGTATCGCTCCTGGTGAACTAGCCAGAGTATGCTTGTAGATGCGACTGTGGTAAAACGAGGAGCAAGTGGCAGGAGTAACTATGACTCTCTTAAGATAGCCAAATGCCTCGTCAACAGGCGAATTCCAACGGCAAACTCGAGCAGCTCCCGGCAGGAGTACTGTGAAAGTCTTAAGGTCAACAAATAATGGCGTATCGCTTCTGGTGAACTAGCCAGAGTAAGCTTGTAGATGTGACTGTGGTAAAATGGGGAGCAAGTGGCAGGAGTAACTATGACTCTCTTAGGGTTGCCAAATGACTCGTCAAAAGGCGAATTACATCGGCAAACTCGAGGAGCTCCCGGAAGGAGTACTGTGAAAGCCTTAAGGTCAACAAATAATGGCGTATCGCTCGTGGTGAACTAGCCAGAGTAAGCTTGTAGATGCGACTGTGGTAAAACGAGGAGCAAGTGGCAGGAGTAACTATGACTCTCTTAAGGTAGCCAAATTCCTCGTCAACAGGCGAATTCCAACGGCAAACTCGAGGAGCTCCCGGAAGGAGTACTGTGAAAGCCTTAAGGTCAACAAATAATGGCGTATCGCTCCTGGTGAACTGGCCAGAGTAAGCTTGTAGATGTGACTGTGTGAAACGGGGTGCAACTGGCAGGAGTAACTATGACTCTCTTAAGGTAGCTAAATGCCTCGTCAACAGGCGAAAAACATCGGCATTCTCGAGGAGCTCCCGGCAGGAGTACTGTGAAAGTCTTAAGGTCAACAAATAATGGCGTATCGCTCCTGGTGAACTAGCCAGAGTAAGCTTGTAGATGCGACTGTGGTAAAACGAGGAGCAAGTGGCAGGAGTAACTATGACTCTCTTAAGGTAGCCAAATGCCTCGTCAACAGGCGAATTCCAACGGCAAACTCGAGCAGCTCCCGGAAGGAGTACTGTGAAAGCCTTAAGGTCAACAAATAATGGCGTATCGCTCCTGGTGAACTAGCCAGAGTATGCTTGTAGATGCGACTGTGGTAAAACGAGGAGCAAGTGGCAGGAGTAACTATGACTCTCTTAAGGTAGCCAAATGCCTCGTCAACAGGCGAATTCCAACGGCAAACTCGAGCAGCTCCCGGCAGGAGTACTGTGAAAGTCTTAAGGTCAACAAATAATGGCGTATCGCTTCTGTTAAACTAGCCAGAGTATGCTTGTAGATGCGACTGTGGTAAAACGAGGAGCAAGTGGCAGGAGTAACTATGACTCTCTTAAGGTAGCCAAATGCCTCGTCAACAGGCGAATTCCAACGGCAAACTCGAGCATCTCCCGGCAGGAGTACTGTGAAAGTCTTAAGGTCAACAAATAATGGCGTATCGCTTCTGGTGAACTAGCCAGAGTAAGCTTGTAGATGTGACTGTGGTAAAATGGGGAGCAAGTGGCAGGAGTAACTATGACTCTTTTAGGGTTGCCAAATGACTCGTCAAAAGGCGAATTACATCGGCAAACTCGAGGAGCTCCCGGAAGGAGTACTGTGAAAGCCTTAAGGTCAACAAATAATGGCGTATCGCTCCTGGTGAACTAGCCAGAGTAAGCTTGTAGATGCGACTGTGGTAAAACGAGGAGCAAGTGGCAGGAGTAACTATGACTCTCTTAAGGTAGCCAAATTCCTCGTCAACAGGCGAATTCCAACGGCAAACTCGAGGAGCTCCCGGAAGGAGTACTGTGAAAGCCTTAAGGTCAACAAATAGTGGCGTATCGCTCCTGGTGAACTGGCCAGAGTAAGCTTGTAGATGTGACTGTGTGAAACGGGGTGCAACTGGCAGGAGTAACTATGACTCTCTTAAGGTAGCCAAATGCCTCGTCAACAGGCGAAAAACATCGGCATTCTCGAGGAGCTCCCGGCAGGAGTACTGTGAAAGTCTTAAGGTCAACAAATAATGGTGTATCGCTTCTGGTGAACTAGCCAGAGTAAGCTTGTAGATGTGACTGTGGTAAAATGGGGAGCAAGTGGCAGGAGTAACTATGACTCTCTTAGGGTTGCCAAATGACTCGTCAAAAGGCGAATTACATCGGCAAACCCGAGGAGCTCCCGGAAGGAGTACTGTGAAAGTCTTAAGGTCAACAAATAATGGCGTATCGCTCCTGGTGAACTAGCCAGAGTAAGCTTGTAGATGCGACTGTGGTAAAACGAGGAGCAAGTGGCAGGAGTAACTATGACTCTCTTAAGGTAGCCAAATGCCTCGTCAACAGGCGAATTCCAACGGCAAACTCGAGCAGCTCCCGGAAGGAGTACTGTGAAAGCCTTAAGGTCAACAAATAATGGCGTATCGCTCCTGGTGAACTAGCCAGAGTATGCTTGTAGATGCGACTGTGGTAAAACGAGGAGCAAGTGGCAGGAGTAACTATGACTCTCTTAAGGTAGCCAAATGCCTCGCCAACAGGCGAATTCCAACGGCAAACTCGAGCAGCTCCCGGCAGGAGTACTGTGAAAGTCTTAAGGTCAACAAATAATGGCGTATCGCTTCTGGTGAACTAGCCAGAGTAAGCTTGTAGATGTGACTGTGGTAAAATGGGGAGCAAGTGGCAGGAGTAACTATGACTCTCTTAGGGTTGCCAAATGACTCGTCAACAGGCGAATTACATCGGCAAACTCGAGGAGCTCCCGGAAGGAGTACTGTGAAAGCCTTAAGGTCAACAAATAATGGCGTATCGCTCCTGGTGAACTAGCCAGAGTAAGCTTGTAGATGCGACTGTGGTAAAACGAGGAGCAAGTGGCAGGAGTAACTATGACTCTCTTAAGGTAGCCAAATTCCTCGTCAACAGGCGAATTCCAACGGCAAACTCGAGGAGCTCCCGGAAGGAGTACTGTGAAAGCCTTAAGGTCAACAAATAATGGCGTATCGCTCCTGGTGAACTGGCCAGAGTAAGCTTGTAGATGTGACTGTGTGAAACGGGGTGCAACTGGCAGGAGTAACTATGACTCTCTTAAGGTAGCCAAATGCCTCGTCAACAGGCGAAAAACATCGGCATTCTCGAGGAGCTCCCGGCAGGAGTACTGTGAAAGTCTTAAGGTCAACAAATAATGGCGTATCGCTCCTGGTGAACTAGCCAGAGTAAGCTTGTAGATGCGACTGTGGTAAAACGAGGAGCAAGTGGCAGGAGTAACTATGACTCTCTTAAGGTAGCCAAATGCCTCGTCAACAGGCGAATTCCAACGGCAAACTCGAGCAGCTCCCGGAAGGAGTACTGTGAAAGCCTTAAGGTCAACAAATAATGGCGTATCGCTCCTGGTGAACTAGCCAGAGTAAGCTTGTAGATGCGACTGTGGTAAAACGAGGAGCAAGTGGCAGGAGTAACTATAACTCTCTTAAGGTAGCCAAATGCCTCGTCAACAGGCGAATTCCAACGGCAAACTCGAGGAGCTCCCGGAAGGAGTACTGTGAAAGCCTTAAGGTCAACAAATAATGGCGTATCGCTCCTGGTGAACTGGCCAGAGTAAGCTTGTAGATGTGACTGTGTGAAACGGGGTGCAACTGGCAGGAGTAACTATGACTCTCTTAAGGTAGCCAAATGCCTCGTCAACAGGCGAATTCCAACGGCAAACTCGAGCAGCTCCCGGAAGGAGTACTGTGAAAGCCTTAAGGTCAACAAATAATGGCGTATCGCTCCTGGTGAACTAGCCAGAGTATGCTTGTAGATGCGACTGTGGTAAAACGAGGAGCAAGTGGCAGGAGTAACTATGACTCTCTTAAGATAGCCAAATGCCTCGTCAACAGGCGAATTCCAACGGCAAACTCGAGCAGCTCCCGGCAGGAGTACTGTGAAAGTCTTAAGGTCAACAAATAATGGCGTATCGCTTCTGGTGAACTAGCCAGAGTAAGCTTGTAGATGTGACTGTGGTAAAATGGGGAGCAAGTGGCAGGAGTAACTATGACTCTCTTAGGGTTGCCAAATGACTCGTCAAAAGGCGAATTACATCGGCAAACTCGAGGAGCTCCCGGAAGGAGTACTGTGAAAGCCTTAAGGTCAACAAATAATGGCGTATCGCTCGTGGTGAACTAGCCAGAGTAAGCTTGTAGATGCGACTGTGGTAAAACGAGGAGCAAGTGGCAGGAGTAACTATGACTCTCTTAAGGTAGCCAAATTCCTCGTCAACAGGCGAATTCCAACGGCAAACTCGAGCAGCTCCCGGCAGGAGTACTGTGAAAGTCTTAAGGTCAACAAATAATGGCGTATCGCTTCTGGTGAACTAGCCAGAGTAAGCTTGTAGATGTGACTGTGGTAAAATGGGGAGCAAGTGGCAGGAGTAACTATGACTCTTTTAGGGTTGCCAAATGACTCGTCAAAAGGCGAATTACATCGGCAAACTCGAGGAGCTCCCGGAAGGAGTACTGTGAAAGCCTTAAGGTCAACAAATAATGGCGTATCGCTCCTGGTGAACTAGCCAGAGTAAGCTTGTAGATGCGACTGTGGTAAAACGAGGAGCAAGTGGCAGGAGTAACTATGACTCTCTTAAGGTAGCCAAATTCCTCGTCAACAGGCGAATTCCAACGGCAAACTCGAGGAGCTCCCGGAAGGAGTACTGTGAAAGCCTTAAGGTCAACAAATAGTGGCGTATCGCTCCTGGTGAACTGGCCAGAGTAAGCTTGTAGATGTGACTGTGTGAAACGGGGTGCAACTGGCAGGAGTAACTATGACTCTCTTAAGGTAGTCAAATGCCTCGTCAACAGGCGAAAAACATCGGCATTCTCGAGGAGCTCCCGGCAGGAGTACTGTGAAAGTCTTAAGGTCAACAAATAATGGTGTATCGCTTCTGGTGAACTAGCCAGAGTAAGCTTGTAGATGTGACTGTGGTAAAATGGGGAGCAAGTGGCAGGAGTAACTATGACTCTCTTAGGGTTGCCAAATGACTCGTCAAAAGGCGAATTACATCGGCAAACCCGAGGAGCTCCCGGAAGGAGTACTGTGAAAGTCTTAAGGTCAACAAATAATGGCGTATCGCTCCTGGTGAACTAGCCAGAGTAAGCTTGTAGATGCGACTGTGGTAAAACGAGGAGCAAGTGGCAGGAGTAACTATGACTCTCTTAAGGTAGCCAAATGCCTCGTCAACAGGCGAATTCCAACGGCAAACTCGAGCAGCTCCCGGAAGGAGTACTGTGAAAGCCTAAAGGTCAACAAATAATGGCGTATCGCTCCTGGTGAACTAGCCAGAGTATGCTTGTAGATGCGACTGTGGTAAAACGAGGAGCAAGTGGCAGGAGTAACTATGACTCTCTTAAGATAGCCAAATGCCTCGTCAACAGGCGAATTCCAACGGCAAACTCGAGCAGCTCCCGGCAGGAGTACTGTGAAAGTCTTAAGGTCAACAAATAATGGCGTATCGCTTCTGGTGAACTAGCCAGAGTAAGCTTGTAGATGTGACTGTGGTAAAATGGGGAGCAAGTGGCAGGAGTAACTATGACTCTCTTAGGGTTGCCAAATGACTCGTCAAAAGGCGAATTACATCGGCAAACTCGAGGAGCTCCCGGAAGGAGTACTGTGAAAGCCTTAAGGTCAACAAATAATGGCGTATCGCTCGTGGTGAACTAGCCAGAGTAAGCTTGTAGATGCGACTGTGGTAAAACGAGGAGCAAGTGGCAGGAGTAACTATGACTCTCTTAAGGTAGCCAAATTCCTCGTCAACAGGCGAATTCCAACGGCAAACTCGAGGAGCTCCCGGAAGGAGTACTGTGAAAGCCTTAAGGTCAACAAATAATGGCGTATCGCTCCTGGTGAACTGGCCAGAGTAAGCTTGTAGATGTGACTGTGTGAAACGGGGTGCAACTGGCAGGAGTAACTATGACTCTCTTAAGGTAGCTAAATGCCTCGTCAACAGGCGAAAAACATCGGCATTCTCGAGGAGCTCCCGGCAGGAGTACTGTGAAAGTCTTAAGGTCAACAAATAATGGCGTATCGCTCCTGGTGAACTAGCCAGAGTAAGCTTGTAGATGCGACTGTGGTAAAACGAGGAGCAAGTGGCAGGAGTAACTATGACTCTCTTAAGGTAGCCAAATGCCTCGTCAACAGGCGAATTCCAACGGCAAACTCGAGCAGCTCCCGGAAGGAGTACTGTGAAAGCCTTAAGGTCAACAAATAATGGCGTATCGCTCCTGGTGAACTAGCCAGAGTATGCTTGTAGATGCGACTGTGGTAAAACGAGGAGCAAGTGGCAGGAGTAACTATGACTCTCTTAAGGTAGCCAAATGCCTCGTCAACAGGCGAATTCCAACGGCAAACTCGAGCAGCTCCCGGCAGGAGTACTGTGAAAGTCTTAAGGTCAACAAATAATGGCGTATCGCTTCTGTTAAACTAGCCAGAGTATGCTTGTAGATGCGACTGTGGTAAAACGAGGAGCAAGTGGCAGGAGTAACTATGACTCTCTTAAGGTAGCCAAATGCCTCGTCAACAGGCGAATTCCAACGGCAAACTCGAGCAGCTCCCGGCAGGAGTACTGTGAAAGTCTTAAGGTCAACAAATAATGGCGTATCGCTTCTGGTGAACTAGCCAGAGTAAGCTTGTAGATGTGACTGTGGTAAAATGGGGAGCAAGTGGCAGGAGTAACTATGACTCTTTTAGGGTTGCCAAATGACTCGTCAAAAGGCGAATTACATCGGCAAACTCGAGGAGCTCCCGGAAGGAGTACTGTGAAAGCCTTAAGGTCAACAAATAATGGCGTATCGCTCCTGGTGAACTAGCCAGATAAAGCTTGTAGATGCGACTGTGGTAAAACGAGGAGCAAGTGGCAGGAGTAACTATGACTCTCTTAAGGTAGCCAAATTCCTCGTCAACAGGCGAATTCCAACGGCAAACTCGAGGAGCTCCCGGAAGGAGTACTGTGAAAGCCTTAAGGTCAACAAATAGTGGCGTATCGCTCCTGGTGAACTGGCCAGAGTAAGCTTGTAGATGTGACTGTGTGAAACGGGGTGCAACTGGCAGGAGTAACTATGACTCTCTTAAGGTAGCCAAATGCCTCGTCAACAGGCGAAAAACATCGGCATTCTCGAGGAGCTCCCGGCAGGAGTACTGTGAAAGTCTTAAGGTCAACAAATAATGGTGTATCGCTTCTGGTGAACTAGCCAGAGTAAGCTTGTAGATGTGACTGTGGTAAAATGGGGAGCAAGTGGCAGGAGTAACTATGACTCTCTTAGGGTTGCCAAATGACTCGTCAAAAGGCGAATTACATCGGCAAACCCGAGGAGCTCCCGGAAGGAGTACTGTGAAAGTCTTAAGGTCAACAAATAATGGCGTATCGCTCCTGGTGAACTAGCCAGAGTAAGCTTGTAGATGCGACTGTGGTAAAACGAGGAGCAAGTGGCAGGAGTAACTATGACTCTCTTAAGGTAGCCAAATGCCTCGTCAACAGGCGAATTCCAACGGCAAACTCGAGCAGCTCCCGGAAGGAGTACTGTGAAAGCCTTAAGGTCAACAAATAATGGCGTATCGCTCCTGGTGAACTGGCCAGAGTAAGCTTGTAGATGTGACTGTGTGAAACGGGGTGCAACGCGCAGGAGTAACTATGACTCTCTTAAGGTAGCTAAATGCCTCGTCAACAGGCGAAAAACATCGGCATTCTCGAGGAGCTCCCGGAAGGAGTACTGTGAAAGCCTTAAGGTCAACAAATAGTGGCGTATCGCTCCTGGTGAACTGGCCAGAGTAAGCTTGTAGATGTGACTGTGTGAAACGGGGTGCAACTGGCAGGAGTAACTATGACTCTCTTAAGGTAGCCAAATGCCTCGTCAACAGGCGAAAAACATCGGCATTCTCGAGGAGCTCCCGGCAGGAGTACTGTGAAAGTCTTAAGGTCAACAAATAATGGTGTATCGCTTCTGGTGAACTAGCCAGAGTAAGCTTGTAGATGTGACTGTGGTAAAATGGGGAGCAAGTGGCAGGAGTAACTATGACTCTCTTAGGGTTGCCAAATGACTCGTCAAAAGGCGAATTACATCGGCAAACCCGAGGAGCTCCCGGAAGGAGTACTGTGAAAGTCTTAAGGTCAACAAATAATGGCGTATCGCTCCTGGTGAACTAGCCAGAGTAAGCTTGTAGATGCGACTGTGGTAAAACGAGGAGCAAGTGGCAGGAGTAACTATGACTCTCTTAAGGTAGCCAAATGCCTCGTCAACAGGCGAATTCCAACGGCAAACTCGAGCAGCTCCCGGAAGGAGTACTGTGAAAGCCTTAAGGTCAACAAATAATGGCGTATCGCTCCTGGTGAACTAGCCAGAGTATGCTTGTAGATGCGACTGTGGTAAAACGAGGAGCAAGTGGCAGGAGTAACTATGACTCTCTTAAGATAGCCAAATGCCTCGTCAACAGGCGAATTCCAACGGCAAACTCGAGCAGCTCCCGGCAGGAGTACTGTGAAAGTCTTAAGGTCAACAAATAATGGCGTATCGCTTCTGGTGAACTAGCCAGAGTAAGCTTGTAGATGTGACTGTGGTAAAATGGGGAGCAAGTGGCAGGAGTAACTATGACTCTCTTAGGGTTGCCAAATGACTCGTCAAAAGGCGAATTACATCGGCAAACTCGAGGAGCTCCCGGAAGGAGTACTGTGAAAGCCTTAAGGTCAACAAATAATGGCGTATCGCTCGTGGTGAACTAGCCAGAGTAAGCTTGTAGATGCGACTGTGGTAAAACGAGGAGCAAGTGGCAGGAGTAACTATGACTCTCTTAAGGTAGCCAAATTCCTCGTCAACAGGCGAATTCCAACGGCAAACTCGAGGAGCTCCCGGAAGGAGTACTGTGAAAGCCTTAAGGTCAACAAATAATGGCGTATCGCTCCTGGTGAACTGGCCAGAGTAAGCTTGTAGATGTGACTGTGTGAAACGGGGTGCAACTGGCAGGAGTAACTATGACTCTCTTAAGGTAGCTAAATGCCTCGTCAACAGGCGAAAAACATCGGCATTCTCGAGGAGCTCCCGGCAGGAGTACTGTGAAAGTCTTAAGGTCAACAAATAATGGCGTATCGCTCCTGGTGAACTAGCCAGAGTAAGCTTGTAGATGCGACTGTGGTAAAACGAGGAGCAAGTGGCAGGAGTAACTATGACTCTCTTAAGGTAGCCAAATGCCTCGTCAACAGGCGAATTCCAACGGCAAACTCGAGCAGCTCCCGGAAGGAGTACTGTGAAAGCCTTAAGGTCAACAAATAATGGCGTATCGCTCCTGGTGAACTAGCCAGAGTATGCTTGTAGATGCGACTGTGGTAAAACGAGGAGCAAGTGGCAGGAGTAACTATGACTCTCTTAAGGTAGCCAAATGCCTCGTCAACAGGCGAATTCCAACGGCAAACTCGAGCAGCTCCCGGCAGGAGTACTGTGAAAGTCTTAAGGTCAACAAATAATGGCGTATCGCTTCTGTTAAACTAGCCAGAGTATGCTTGTAGATGCGACTGTGGTAAAACGAGGAGCAAGTGGCAGGAGTAACTATGACTCTCTTAAGGTAGCCAAATGCCTCGTCAACAGGCGAATTCCAACGGCAAACTCGAGCAGCTCCCGGCAGGAGTACTGTGAAAGTCTTAAGGTCAACAAATAATGGCGTATCGCTTCTGGTGAACTAGCCAGAGTAAGCTTGTAGATGTGACTGTGGTAAAATGGGGAGCAAGTGGCAGGAGTAACTATGACTCTTTTAGGGTTGCCAAATGACTCGTCAAAAGGCGAATTACATCGGCAAACTCGAGGAGCTCCCGGAAGGAGTACTGTGAAAGCCTTAAGGTCAACAAATAATGGCGTATCGCTCCTGGTGAACTAGCCAGATAAAGCTTGTAGATGCGACTGTGGTAAAACGAGGAGCAAGTGGCAGGAGTAACTATGACTCTCTTAAGGTAGCCAAATTCCTCGTCAACAGGCGAATTCCAACGGCAAACTCGAGGAGCTCCCGGAAGGAGTACTGTGAAAGCCTTAAGGTCAACAAATAGTGGCGTATCGCTCCTGGTGAACTGGCCAGAGTAAGCTTGTAGATGTGACTGTGTGAAACGGGGTGCAACTGGCAGGAGTAACTATGACTCTCTTAAGGTAGCCAAATGCCTCGTCAACAGGCGAAAAACATCGGCATTCTCGAGGAGCTCCCGGCAGGAGTACTGTGAAAGTCTTAAGGTCAACAAATAATGGTGTATCGCTTCTGGTGAACTAGCCAGAGTAAGCTTGTAGATGTGACTGTGGTAAAATGGGGAGCAAGTGGCAGGAGTAACTATGACTCTCTTAGGGTTGCCAAATGACTCGTCAAAAGGCGAATTACATCGGCAAACCCGAGGAGCTCCCGGAAGGAGTACTGTGAAAGTCTTAAGGTCAACAAATAATGGCGTATCGCTCCTGGTGAACTAGCCAGAGTAAGCTTGTAGATGCGACTGTGGTAAAACGAGGAGCAAGTGGCAGGAGTAACTATGACTCTCTTAAGGTAGCCAAATGCCTCGTCAACAGGCGAATTCCAACGGCAAACTCGAGCAGCTCCCGGAAGGAGTACTGTGAAAGCCTTAAGGTCAACAAATAATGGCGTATCGCTCCTGGTGAACTAGCCAGAGTATGCTTGTAGATGCGACTGTGGTAAAACGAGGAGCAAGTGGCAGGAGTAACTATGACTCTCTTAAGGTAGCCAAATGCCTCGTCAACAGGCGAATTCCAACGGCAAACTCGAGCAGCTCCCGGCAGGAGTACTGTGAAAGTCTTAAGGTCAACAAATAATGGCGTATCGCTTCTGGTGAACTAGCCAGAGTAAGCTTGTAGATGTGACTGTGGTAAAATGGGGAGCAAGTGGCAGGAGTAACTATGACTCTCTTAGGGTTGCCAAATGACTCGTCAAAAGGCGAATTACATCGGCAAACTCGAGGAGCTCCCGGAAGGAGTACTGTGAAAGCCTTAAGGTCAACAAATAATGGCGTATCGCTCCTGGTGAACTAGCCAGAGTAAGCTTGTAGATGCGACTGTGGTAAAACGAGGAGCAAGTGGCAGGAGTAACTATGACTCTCTTAAGGTAGCCAAATTCCTCGTCAACAGGCGAATTCCAACGGCAAACTCGAGGAGCTCCCGGAAGGAGTACTGTGAAAGCCTTAAGGTCAACAAATAATGGCGTATCGCTCCTGGTGAACTGGCCAGAGTAAGCTTGTAGATGTGACTGTGTGAAACGGGGTGCAACTGGCAGGAGTAACTATGACTCTCTTAAGGTAGCCAAATGCCTCGTCAACAGGCGAAAAACATCGGCATTCTCGAGGAGCTCCCGGCAGGAGTACTGTGAAAGTCTTAAGGTCAACAAATAATGGCGTATCGCTCCTGGTGAACTAGCCAGAGTAAGCTTGTAGATGCGACTGTGGTAAAACGAGGAGCAAGTGGCAGGAGTAACTATGACTCTCTTAAGGTAGCCAAATGCCTCGTCAACAGGCGAATTCCAACGGCAAACTCGAGCAGCTCCCGGAAGGAGTACTGTGAAAGTCTTAAGGTCAACAAATAATGGCGTATCGCTCCTGGTGAACTAGCCAGAGTAAGCTTGTAGATGCGACTGTGGTAAAACGAGGAGCAAGTGGCAGGAGTAACTATGACTCTCTTAAGGTAGCCAAATGCCTCGTCAACAGGCGAATTCCAACGGCAAACTCGAGCAGCTCCCGGAAGGAGTACTGTGAAAGCCTTAAGGTCAACAAATAATGGCGTATCGCTCCTGGTGAACTAGCCAGAGTATGCTTGTAGATGCGACTGTGGTAAAACGAGGAGCAAGTGGCAGGAGTAACTATGACTCTCTTAAGGTAGCCAAATGCCTCGTCAACAGGCGAATTCCAACGGCAAACTCGAGCAGCTCCCGGCAGGAGTACTGTGAAAGTCTTAAGGTCAACAAATAATGGCGTATCGCTTCTGGTGAACTAGCCAGAGTAAGCTTGTAGATGTGACTGTGGTAAAATGGGGAGCAAGTGGCAGGAGTAACTATGACTCTCTTAGGGTAGCCAAATGACTCGTCAAAAGGCGAATTACATCGGCAAACTCGAGGAGCTCCCGGAAGGAGTACTGTGAAAGCCTTAAGGTCAACAAATAATGGCGTATCGCTCCTGGTGAACTAGCCAGAGTAAGCTTGTAGATGCGACTGTGGTAAAACGAGGAGCAAGTGGCAGGAGTAACTATGACTCTCTTAAGGTAGCCAAATTCCTCGTCAACAGGCGAATTCCAACGGCAAACTCGAGGAGCTCCCGGAAGGAGTACTGTGAAAGCCTTAAGGTCAACAAATAATGGCGTATCGCTCCTGGTGAACTGGCCAGAGTAAGCTTGTAGATGTGACTGTGTGAAACGGGGTGCAACTGGCAGGAGTAACTATGACTCTCTTAAGGTAGCCAAATGCCTCGTCAACAGGCGAAAAACATCGGCATTCTCGAGGAGCTCCCGGCAGGAGTACTGTGAAAGTCTTAAGGTCAACAAATAATGGCGTATCGCTCCTGGTGAACTAGCCAGAGTAAGCTTGTAGATGCGACTGTGGTAAAACGAGGAGCAAGTGGCAGGAGTAACTATGACTCTCTTAAGGTAGCCAAATGCCTCGTCAACAGGCGAATTCCAACGGCAAACTCGAGCAGCTCCCGGAAGGAGTACTGTGAAAGCCTTAAGGTCAACAAATAATGTCGTATCGCTCCTGGTGAACTAGCCAGAGTATGCTTGTAGATGCGACTGTGGTAAAACGAGGAGCAAGTGGCAGGAGTAACTATGACTCTCTTAAGGTAGCCAAATGCCTCGTCAACAGGCGAATTCCAACGGCAAACTCGAGCAGCTCCCGGCAGGAGTACTGTGAAAGTCTTAAGGTCAACAAATAATGGCGTATCGCTTCTGGTGAACTAGCCAGAGTAAGCTTGTAGATGTGACTGTGGTAAAATGGGGAGCAAGTGGCAGGAGTAACTATGACTCTCTTAGGGTTGCCAAATGACTCGTCAAAAGGCGAATTACATCGGCAAACTCGAGGAGCTCCCGGAAGGAGTACTGTGAAAGCCTTAAGGTCAACAAATAATGGCGTATCGCTCCTGGTGAACTAGCCAGAGTAAGCTTGTAGATGCGACTGTGGTAAAACGAGGAGCAAGTGGCAGGAGTAACTATGACTCTCTTAAGGTAGCCAAATTCCTCGTCAACAGGCGAATTCCAACGGCAAACTCGAGGAGCTCCCGGAAGGAGTACTGTGAAAGCCTTAAGGTCAACAAATAATGGCGTATCGCTCCTGGTGAACTGGCCAGAGTAAGCTTGTAGATGTGACTGTGTGAAACGGGGTGCAACTGGCAGGAGTAACTATGACTCTCTTAAGGTAGCCAAATGCCTCGTCAACAGGCGAAAAACATCGGCATTCTCGAGGAGCTCCCGGCAGGAGTACTGTGAAAGTCTTAAGGTCAACAAATAATGGTGTATCGCTTCTGGTGAACTAGCCAGAGTAAGCTTGTAGATGTGACTGTGGTAAAATGGGGAGCAAGTGGCAGGAGTAACTATGACTCTCTTAGGGTTGCCAAATGACTCGTCAAAAGGCGAATTACATCGGCAAACCCGAGGAGCTCCCGGAAGGAGTACTGTGAAAGTCTTAAGGTCAACAAATAATGGCGTATCGCATCTGGTGAACTAGCCAGAGTAAGCTTGTAGATGCGACTGTGGTAAAACGAGGAGCAAGTGGCAGGAGTAACTATGACTCTCTTAAGGTAGCCAAATGCCTCGTCAACAGGCGAATTCCAACGGCAAACTCGAGGAGCTTCCGGAAGGAGTACTGTGAAAGCCTTAAGGTCAACAAATAATGGCGTAGCGCTCCTGGTGAACTAGCCAGAGTAAGCTTGTAGATGCGACTGTGGTAAAACGAGGAGCAAGTGGCAGGAGTAACTATGACTCTCTTAAGGTAGCCAAATGCCTCGTCAACAGGCGAATTCTAACGGCAAACTCGAGGAGCTCCCGGCAGGAGTACTGTGAAAGTCTTAAGGTCAACAAATAGTGGCGTATCGCTTCTGGTGAACTAGCCAGAGTAAGCTTGTAGATGTGACTGTGGTAAAATGGGGAGCAAGTGGCAGGAGTAACTATGACTCTCTTAGGGTTGCCAAATGACTCGTCAAAAGGCGAATTACATCGGCAAACTCGAGGAGCTCCCGGAAGGAGTACTGTGAAAGCCTTAAGGTCAACAAATAATGGCGTATCGCTCGTGGTGAACTAGCCAGAGTAAGCTTGTAGATGCGACTGTGGTAAAACGAGGAGCAAGTGGCAGGAGTAACTATGACTCTCTTAAGGTAGCCAAATTCCTCGTCAACAGGCGAATTCCAACGGCAAACTCGAGGAGCTCCCGGAAGGAGTACTGTGAAAGCCTTAAGGTCAACAAATAATGGCGTATCGCTCCTGGTGAACTGGCCAGAGTAAGCTTGTAGATGTGACTGTGTGAAACGGGGTGCAACTGGCAGGAGTAACTATGACTCTCTTAAGGTAGCTAAATGCCTCGTCAACAGGCGAAAAACATCGGCATTCTCGAGGAGCTCCCGGCAGGAGTACTGTGAAAGTCTTAAGGTCAACAAATAATGGCGTATCGCTCCTGGTGAACTAGCCAGAGTAAGCTTGTAGATGCGACTGTGGTAAAACGAGGAGCAAGTGGCAGGAGTAACTATGACTCTCTTAAGGTAGCCAAATGCCTCGTCAACAGGCGAATTCCAACGGCAAACTCGAGCAGCTCCCGGAAGGAGTACTGTGAAAGCCTTAAGGTCAACAAATAATGGCGTATCGCTCCTGGTGAACTAGCCAGAGTATGCTTGTAGATGCGACTGTGGTAAAACGAGGAGCAAGTGGCAGGAGTAACTATGACTCTCTTAAGGTAGCCAAATGCCTCGTCAACAGGCGAATTCCAACGGCAAACTCGAGCAGCTCCCGGCAGGAGTACTGTGAAAGTCTTAAGGTCAACAAATAATGGCGTATCGCTTCTGTTAAACTAGCCAGAGTATGCTTGTAGATGCGACTGTGGTAAAACGAGGAGCAAGTGGCAGGAGTAACTATGACTCTCTTAAGGTAGCCAAATGCCTCGTCAACAGGCGAATTCCAACGGCAAACTCGAGCAGCTCCCGGCAGGAGTACTGTGAAAGTCTTAAGGTCAACAAATAATGGCGTATCGCTTCTGGTGAACTAGCCAGAGTAAGCTTGTAGATGTGACTGTGGTAAAATGGGGAGCAAGTGGCAGGAGTAACTATGACTCTTTTAGGGTTGCCAAATGACTCGTCAAAAGGCGAATTACATCGGCAAACTCGAGGAGCTCCCGGAAGGAGTACTGTGAAAGCCTTAAGGTCAACAAATAATGGCGTATCGCTCCTGGTGAACTAGCCAGATAAAGCTTGTAGATGCGACTGTGGTAAAACGAGGAGCAAGTGGCAGGAGTAACTATGACTCTCTTAAGGTAGCCAAATTCCTCGTCAACAGGCGAATTCCAACGGCAAACTCGAGGAGCTCCCGGAAGGAGTACTGTGAAAGCCTTAAGGTCAACAAATAGTGGCGTATCGCTCCTGGTGAACTGGCCAGAGTAAGCTTGTAGATGTGACTGTGTGAAACGGGGTGCAACTGGCAGGAGTAACTATGACTCTCTTAAGGTAGCCAAATGCCTCGTCAACAGGCGAAAAACATCGGCATTCTCGAGGAGCTCCCGGCAGGAGTACTGTGAAAGTCTTAAGGTCAACAAATAATGGTGTATCGCTTCTGGTGAACTAGCCAGAGTAAGCTTGTAGATGTGACTGTGGTAAAATGGGGAGCAAGTGGCAGGAGTAACTATGACTCTCTTAGGGTTGCCAAATGACTCGTCAAAAGGCGAATTACATCGGCAAACCCGAGGAGCTCCCGGAAGGAGTACTGTGAAAGTCTTAAGGTCAACAAATAATGGCGTATCGCTCCTGGTGAACTAGCCAGAGTAAGCTTGTAGATGCGACTGTGGTAAAACGAGGAGCAAGTGGCAGGAGTAACTATGACTCTCTTAAGGTAGCCAAATGCCTCGTCAACAGGCGAATTCCAACGGCAAACTCGAGCAGCTCCCGGAAGGAGTACTGTGAAAGCCTTAAGGTCAACAAATAATGGCGTATCGCTCCTGGTGAACTAGCCAGAGTATGCTTGTAGATGCGACTGTGGTAAAACGAGGAGCAAGTGGCAGGAGTAACTATGACTCTCTTAAGGTAGCCAAATGCCTCGTCAACAGGCGAATTCCAACGGCAAACTCGAGCAGCTCCCGGCAGGAGTACTGTGAAAGTCTTAAGGTCAACAAATAATGGCGTATCGCTTCTGGTGAACTAGCCAGAGTAAGCTTGTAGATGTGACTGTGGTAAAATGGGGAGCAAGTGGCAGGAGTAACTATGACTCTCTTAGGGTTGCCAAATGACTCGTCAAAAGGCGAATTACATCGGCAAACTCGAGGAGCTCCCGGAAGGAGTACTGTGAAAGCCTTAAGGTCAACAAATAATGGCGTATCGCTCGTGGTGAACTAGCCAGAGTAAGCTTGTAGATGCGACTGTGGTAAAACGAGGAGCAAGTGGCAGGAGTAACTATGACTCTCTTAAGGTAGCCAAATTCCTCGTCAACAGGCGAATTCCAACGGCAAACTCGAGGAGCTCCCGGAAGGAGTACTGTGAAAGCCTTAAGGTCAACAAATAATGGCGTATCGCTCCTGGTGAACTGGCCAGAGTAAGCTTGTAGATGTGACTGTGTGAAACGGGGTGCAACTGGCAGGAGTAACTATGACTCTCTTAAGGTAGCCAAATGCCTCGTCAACAGGCGAAAAACATCGGCATTCTCGAGGAGCTCCCGGCAGGAGTACTGTGAAAGTCTTAAGGTCAACAAATAATGGCGTATCGCTCCTGGTGAACTAGCCAGAGTAAGCTTGTAGATGCGACTGTGGTAAAACGAGGAGCAAGTGGCAGGAGTAACTATGACTCTCTTAAGGTAGCCAAATGCCTCGTCAACAGGCGAATTCCAACGGCAAACTCGAGCAGCTCCCGGAAGGAGTACTGTGAAAGCCTTAAGGTCAACAAATAATGGCGTATCGCTCCTGGTGAACTAGCCAGAGTATGCTTGTAGATGCGACTGTGGTAAAACGAGGAGCAAGTGGCAGGAGTAACTATGACTCTCTTAAGGTAGCCAAATGCCTCGTCAACAGGCGAATTCCAACGGCAAACTCGAGCAGCTCCCGGCAGGAGTACTGTGAAAGTCTTAAGGTCAACAAATAATGGCGTATCGCTTCTGGTGAACTAGCCAGAGTAAGCTTGTAGATGTGACTGTGGTAAAATGGGGAGCAAGTGGCAGGAGTAACTATGACTCTCTTAGGGTTGCCAAATGACTCGTCAAAAGGCGAATTACATCGGCAAACTCGAGGAGCTCCCGGAAGGAGTACTGTGAAAGCCTTAAGGTCAACAAATAATGGCGTATCGCTCCTGGTGAACTAGCCAGAGTAAGCTTGTAGATGCGACTGTGGTAAAACGAGGAGCAAATGGCAGGAGTAACTATGACTCTCTTAAGGTAGCCAAATTCCTCGTCAACAGGCGAATTCCAACGGCAAACTCGAGGAGCTCACGGAAGGAGTACTGTGAAAGCCTTAAGGTCAACAAATAATGGCGTATCGCTCCTGGTGAACTAGCCAGAGTAAGCTGGTAGATGCGACTGTGGTAAAACGAGGAGCAAGTGGCAGGAGTAACTATGACTCTCTTAAGGTAGCCAAATTCCTCGTCAACAGGCGAATTCCAACGGCAAACTCGAGGAGCTCCCGGAAGGAGTACTGTGAAAGCCTTAAGGTCAACAAATAGTGGCGTATCGCTCCTGGTGAACTGGCCAGAGTAAGCTTGTAGATGTGACTGTGTGAAACGGGGTGCAACTGGCAGGATTAACTATGACTCTCTTAAGGTAGCCAAATGCCTCGTCAACAGGCGAAAAACATCGGCATTCTCGAGGAGCTCCCGGCAGGAGTACTGTGAAAGTCTTAAGGTCAACAAATAATGGTGTATCGCTTCTGGTGAACTAGCCAGAGTAAGCTTGTAGATGTGACTGTGGTAAAATGGGGAGCAAGTGGCAGGAGTAACTATGACTCTCTTAGGGTTGCCAAATGACTCGTCAAAAGGCGAATTACATCGGCAAACCCGAGGAGCTCCCGGAAGGAGTACTGTGAAAGTCTTAAGGTCAACAAATAATGGCGTATCGCTCCTGGTGAACTAGCCAGAGTAAGCTTGTAGATGCGACTGTGGTAAAACGAGGAGCAAGTGGCAGGAGTAACTATGACTCTCTTAAGGTAGCCAAATGCCTCGTCAACAGGCGAATTCCAACGGCAAACTCGAGCAGCTCCCGGAAGGAGTACTGTGAAAGCCTTAAGGTCAACAAATAATGGCGTATCGCTCCTGGTGAACTAGCCAGAGTATGCTTGTAGATGCGACTGTGGTAAAACGAGGAGCAAGTGGCAGGAGTAACTATGACTCTCTTAAGGTAGCCAAATGCCTCGTCAACAGGCGAATTCCAACGGCAAACTCGAGCAGCTCCCGGCAGGAGTACTGTGAAAGTCTTAAGGTCAACAAATAATGGCGTATCGCTTCTGGTGAACTAGCCAGAGTAAGCTTGTAGATGTGACTGTGGTAAAATGGGGAGCAAGTGGCAGGAGTAACTATGACTCTCTTAGGGTTGCCAAATGACTCGTCAAAAGGCGAATTACATCGGCAAACTCGAGGAGCTCCCGGAAGGAGTACTGTGAAAGCCTTAAGGTCAACAAATAATGGCGTATCGCTCCTGGTGAACTAGCCAGAGTAAGCTTGTAGATGCGACTGTGGTAAAACGAGGAGCAAGTGGCAGGAGTAACTATGACTCTCTTAAGGTAGCCAAATTCCTCGTCAACAGGCGAATTCCAACGGCAAACTCGAGGAGCTCCCGGAAGGAGTACTGTGAAAGCCTTAAGGTCAACAAATAATGGCGTATCGCTCCTGGTGAACTGGCCAGAGTAAGCTTGTAGATGTGACTGTGTGAAACGGGGTGCAACTGGCAGGAGTAACTATGACTCTCTTAAGGTAGCCAAATGCCTCGTCAACAGGCGAAAAACATCGGCATTCTCGAGGAGCTCCCGGCAGGAGTACTGTGAAAGTCTTAAGGTCAACAAATAATGGCGTATCGCTCCTGGTGAACTAGCCAGAGTAAGCTTGTAGATGCGACTGTGGTAAAACGAGGAGCAAGTGGCAGGAGTAACTATGACTCTCTTAAGGTAGCCAAATGCCTCGTCAACAGGCGAATTCCAACGGCAAACTCGAGCAGCTCCCGGAAGGAGTACTGTGAAAGCCTTAAGGTCAACAAATAATGGCGTATCGCTCCTGGTGAACTAGCCAGAGTATGCTTGTAGATGCGACTGTGGTAAAACGAGGAGCAAGTGGCAGGAGTAACTATGACTCTCTTAAGGTAGCCAAATGCCTCGTCAACAGGCGAATTCCAACGGCAAACTCGAGCAGCTCCCGGCAGGAGTACTGTGAAAGTCTTAAGGTCAACAAATAATGGCGTATCGCTTCTGGTGAACTAGCCAGAGTAAGCTTGTAGATGTGACTGTGGTAAAATGGGGAGCAAGTGGCAGGAGTAACTATGACTCTCTTAGGGTTGCCAAATGACTCGTCAAAAGGCGAATTACATCGGCAAACTCGAGGAGCTCCCGGAAGGAGTACTGTGAAAGCCTTAAGGTCAACAAATAATGGCGTATCGCTCCTGGTGAACTAGCCAGAGTAAGCTTGTAGATGCGACTGTGGTAAAACGAGGAGCAAGTGGCAGGAGTAACTATGACTCTCTTAAGGTAGCCAAATTCCTCGTCAACAGGCGAATTCCAACGGCAAACTCGAGGAGCTCCCGGAAGGAGTACTGTGAAAGCCTTAAGGTCAACAAATAATGGCGTATCGCTCCTGGTGAACTGGCCAGAGTAAGCTTGTAGATGTGACTGTGTGAAACGGGGTGCAACTGGCAGGAGTAACTATGACTCTCTTAAGGTAGCCAAATGCCTCGTCAACAGGCGAAAAACATCGGCATTCTCGAGGAGCTCCCGGCAGGAGTACTGTGAAAGTCTTAAGGTCAACAAATAATGGTGTATCGCTTCTGGTGAACTAGCCAGAGTAAGCTTGTAGATGTGACTGTGGTAAAATGGGGAGCAAGTGGCAGGAGTAACTATGACTCTCTTAGGGTTGCCAAATGACTCGTCAAAAGGCGAATTACATCGGCAAACCCGAGGAGCTCCCGGAAGGAGTACTGTGAAAGTCTTAAGGTCAACAAATAATGGCGTATCGCATCTGGTGAACTAGCCAGAGTAAGCTTGTAGATGCGACTGTGGTAAAACGAGGAGCAAGTGGCAGGAGTAACTATGACTCTCTTAAGGTAGCCAAATGCCTCGTCAACAGGCGAATTCCAACGGCAAACTCGAGGAGCTTCCGGAAGGAGTACTGTGAAAGCCTTAAGGTCAACAAATAATGGCGTAGCGCTCCTGGTGAACTAGCCAGAGTAAGCTTGTAGATGCGACTGTGGTAAAACGAGGAGCAAGTGGCAGGAGTAACTATGACTCTCTTAAGGTAGCCAAATGCCTCGTCAACAGGCGAATTCTAACGGCAAACTCGAGGAGCTCCCGGCAGGAGTACTGTGAAAGTCTTAAGGTCAACAAATAGTGGCGTATCGCTTCTGGTGAACTAGCCAGAGTAAGCTTGTAGATGTGACTGTGGTAAAATGGGGAGCAAGTGGCAGGAGTAACTATGACTCTCTTAGGGTTGCCAAATGACTCGTCAAAAGGCGAATTACATCGGCAAACTCGAGGAGCTCCCGGAAGGAGTACTGTGAAAGCCTTAAGGTCAACAAATAATGGCGTATCGCTCCTGGTGAACTAGCCAGAGTAAGCTTGTAGATGCGACTGTGGTAAAACGAGGAGCAAGTGGCAGGAGTAACTATGACTCTCTTAAGGTAGCCAAATTCCTCGTCAACAGGCGAATTCCAACGGCAAACTCGAGGAGCTCCCGGAAGGAGTACTGTGAAAGCCTTAAGGTCAACAAATAATGGCGTATCGCTCCTGGTGAACTGGCCAGAGTAAGCTTGTAGATGTGACTGTGTGAAACGGGGTGCAACTGGCAGGAGTAACTATGACTCTCTTAAGGTAGCCAAATGCCTCGTCAACAGGCGAAAAACATCGGCATTCTCGAGGAGCTCCCGGCAGGAGTACTGTGAAAGTCTTAAGGTCAACAAATAATGGCGTATCGCTCCTGGTGAACTAGCCAGAGTAAGCTTGTAGATGCGACTGTGGTAAAACGAGGAGCAAGTGGCAGGAGTAACTATGACTCTCTTAAGGTAGCCAAATGCCTCGTCAACAGGCGAATTCCAACGGCAAACTCGAGCAGCTCCCGGAAGGAGTACTGTGAAAGCCTTAAGGTCAACAAATAATGGCGTATCGCTCCTGGTGAACTAGCCAGAGTATGCTTGTAGATGCGACTGTGGTAAAACGAGGAGCAAGTGGCAGGAGTAACTATGACTCTCTTAAGGTAGCCAAATGCCTCGTCAACAGGCGAATTCCAACGGCAAACTCGAGCAGCTCCCGGCAGGAGTACTGTGAAAGTCTTAAGGTCAACAAATAATGGCGTATCGCTTCTGGTGAACTAGCCAGAGTAAGCTTGTAGATGTGACTGTGGTAAAATGGGGAGCAAGTGGCAGGAGTAACTATGACTCTCTTAGGGTTGTCAAATGACTCGTCAAAAGGCGAATTACATCGGCAAACTCGAGGAGCTCCCGGAAGGAGTACTGTGAAAGCCTTAAGGTCAACAAATAATGGCGTATCGCTCCTGGTGAACTAGCCAGAGTAAGCTTGTAGATGCGACTGTGGTAAAACGAGGAGCAAGTGGCAGGAGTAACTATGACTCTCTTAAGGTAGCCAAATTCCTCGTCAACAGGCGAATTCCAACGGCAAACTCGAGGAGCTCCCGGAAGGAGTACTGTGAAAGCCTTAAGGTCAACAAATAATGGCGTATCGCTCCTGGTGAACTGGCCAGAGTAAGCTTGTAGATGTGACTGTGTGAAACGGGGTGCAACTGGCAGGAGTAACTATGACTCTCTTAAGGTAGCCAAATGCCTCGTCAACAGGCGAAAAACATCGGCATTCTCGAGGAGCTCCCGGCAGGAGTACTGTGAAAGTCTTAAGGTCAACAAATAATGGTGTATCGCTTCTGGTGAACTAGCCAGAGTAAGCTTGTAGATGTGACTGTGGTAAAATGGGGAGCAAGTGGCAGGAGTAACTATGACTCTCTTAGGGTTGCCAAATGACTCGTCAAAAGGCGAATTACATCGGCAAACCCGAGGAGCTCCCGGAAGGAGTACTGTGAAAGTCTTAAGGTCAACAAATAATGGCGTATCGCATCTGGTGAACTAGCCAGAGTAAGCTTGTAGATGCGACTGTGGTAAAACGAGGAGCAAGTGGCAGGAGTAACTATGACTCTCTTAAGGTAGCCAAATGCCTCGTCAACAGGCGAATTCCAACGGCAAACTCGAGGAGCTCCCGGAAGGAGTACTGTGAAAGCCTTAAGGTCAACAAATAATGGCGTAGCGCTCCTGGTGAACTAGCCAGAGTAAGCTTGTAGATGCGACTGTGGTAAAACGAGGAGCAAGTGGCAGGAGTAACTATGACTCTCTTAAGGTAGCCAAATGCCTCGTCAACAGGCGAATTCTAACGGCAAACTCGAGGAGCTCCCGGCAGGAGTACTGTGAAAGTCTTAAGGTCAACAAATAGGTGGCGTATCGCTTCTGGTGAACTAGCCAGAGTAAGCTTGTAGATGTGACTGTGGTAAAATGGGGAGCAAGTGGCAGGAGTAACTATGACTCTCTTATGGTTGCCAAATGACTCGTCAAAAGGCGACTTACATAGGCAAACTCGAGGAGCTCCCGGAAGGAGTACTGTGAAAGCCTTAAGGTCAACAAATAATGGCGTATCGCTCCTGGTGAACTAGCCAGAGTAAGCTTGTAGATGCGACTGTGGTAAAATGGGGAGCAAGTGGCAGGAGTAACTATGACTCTCTTAGGGTTGCCAAATGACTCGTCAAAAGGCGAATTACATTGGCAAACTCGAGGAGCTCCCGGAAGGAGTACTGTGAAAGCCTTAAGGTCAACAAATAATGGCGTATCGCTCCTGGTGAACTAGCCAGAGTAAGCTTGTAGATGCGACTATGGTAAAACGAGGAGCAAGTGGCAGGAGTAACTATGACTCTCTTAAGGTAGCCAAATGCCTCGTCAACAGGCGAATTCCAACGGCAGACTCGAGGAGCTCCCGGAAGGAGTACTGTGAAAGTCTTAAGGTCAACAAATAATGGCGTATCGCTTCTGGTGAACTAGCCAGAGTAAGCTTGTAGATGTGACTGTGTGAAACGGGGTGCAACTGGCAGGTGTAACTATGACTCTCTTAAAGTAGCAAAATGCCTCGTCAACAGGGGAAAAACATCGGCATGCTCGAGGAGCTCCCGGCAGGAGTACTGTGCAAGTCTTAAGGTCAACAAATAATGGTGTATCGCTTCTGCTTAACTGGCCAGAGCAAGCTTGTACATGTGACTATTGTGAAACGGGGAGAAACTGGCAGGACTAACTATAACTCTCTTAAGGTAGCCAAATGCCTCGTCAACAGGCGAATTCCAACGGCAAACTCGAGGAGCTCCCGGCAGGAGTACTGTGAAAGTCTTAAGGTCAACAAATAATGGCGTATCGCTTCTGGTGAACTAGCCAGAGTAAGCTTGTAGATGTGACTGTGGTAAAATGGGGAGCAAGTGGCAGGAGTAACTATGACTCACTTAGGGTTGCCAAATGACTCGTCAAAAGGCGAATTACATCGGCAAACTCGAAGAGCTCCCGGAAGGAGTACTGTGAAAGTCTTAAGGTCAACAAATAATGGCGTATCGCTTCTGGTGAACTAGCCAGAGTAAGCTTGTAGATGTGACTGTGGTAAAATGGGGAGCAAGTGGCAGGAGTAACTATGACTCTTTTAGGGTTGCCAAATGACTCGTCAAAAGGCGAATTACATCGGCAAACTCGAGGAGCTCCCGGAAGGAGTACTGTGAAAGCCTTAAGGTCAACAAATAGTGGCGTATCGCTCCTGGTGAACTGGCCAGAGTAAGCTTGTAGATGTGACTGTGTGAAACGGGGTGCAACTGGCAGGAGTAACTATGACTCTCTTAAGGTAGCCAAATACCTCGTCAACAGGCGAAAAACATCGGCATTCTCGAGGAGCTCCCGGCAGGAGTACTGTGAAAGTCTTAAGGTCAACAAATAATGGTGTATCGCTTCTGGTGAACTAGCCAGAGTAAGCTTGTAGATGTGACTGTGGTAAAATGGGGAGCAAGTGGCAGGAGTAACTATGACTCTCTTAGGGTTGCCAAATGACTCGTCAAAAGGCGAATTACATCGGCAAACCCGAGGAGCTCCCGGAAGGAGTACTGTGAAAGTCTTAAGGTCAACAAATAATGGCGTATCGCTCCTGGTGAACTAGCCAGAGTAAGCTTGTAGATGCGACTGTGGTAAAACGAGGAGCAAGTGGCAGGAGTAACTATGACTCT
Organism: Schistocerca nitens; assembly: GCF_023898315.1. NCBI lineage: Eukaryota > Metazoa > Arthropoda > Insecta > Orthoptera > Acrididae > Schistocerca > Schistocerca nitens. The sequence continues at coordinate 676,655,302 of NC_064619.1, read as the reverse complement.
CTTAAGGTAGCCAAATGCCTCGTCAACAGGCAAATTCCAACGGCAAACTCGAGCAGCTCCCGGAAGGAGTACTGTGAAAGCCTTAAGGTCAACAAATAATGGCGTATCGCTCCTGGTGAACTAGTCAGAGTAAGCTTGTAGATGCGACTGTGGTAAAACGAGGAGCAAGTGGCAGGAGTAACTATGACTCTCTTAAGGTAGCCAAATTCCTCGTCAACAGGCGAATTCCAACGGCAAACTCGAGGAGCTCCCGGAAGGAGTACTGTGAAAGCCTTAAGGTCAACAAATAATGGCGTATCGCTCCTGGTGAACTGGCCAGAGTAAGCTTGTAGATGTGACTGTGTGAAACGGGGTGCAACTGGCAGGAGTAACTATGACTCTCTTAAGGTAGCCAAATGCCTCGTCAACAGGCGAAAAACATCGGCATTCTCGAGGAGCTCCCGGCAGGAGTACTGTGAAAGTCTTAAGGTCAACAAATAATGGCGTATCGCTCCTGGTGAACTAGCCAGAGTAAGCTTGTAGATGCGACTGTGGTAAAACGAGGAGCAAGTGGCAGGAGTAACTATGACTCTCTTAAGATAGCCAAATGCCTCGTCAACAGGCGAATTCCAACGGCAAACTCGAGCAGCTCCCGGAAGGAGTACTGTGAAAGCCTTAAGGTCAACAAATAATGGCGTATCGCTCCTGGTGAACTAGCCAGAGTATGCTTGTAGATGCGACTGTGGTAAAACGAGGAGCAAGTGGCAGGAGTAACTATGACTCTCTTAAGGCAGCCAAATGCCTCGTCAACAGGCGAATTCCAACGGCAAACTCGAGCAGCTCCCGGCAGGAGTACTGTGAAAGTCTTAAGGTCAACAAATAATGGCGTATCGCTTCTGGTGAACTAGCCAGAGTAAGCTTGTAGATGTGACTGTGGTAAAATGGGGAGCAAGTGGCAGGAGTAACTATGACTCTCTTAGGGTTGCCAAATGACTCGTCAAAAGGCGAATTACATCGGCAAACTCGAGGAGCTCCCGGAAGGAGTACTGTGAAAGCCTTAAGGTCAACAAATAATGGCGTATCGCTCCTGGTGAACTAGCCAGAGTAAGCTTGTAGATGCGACTGTGGTAAAACGAGGAGCAAGTGGCAGGAGTAACTATGACTCTCTTAAGGTAGCCAAAATCCTCGTCAACAGGCGAATTCCAACGGCAAACTCGAGGAGCTCCCGGAAGGAGTACTGTGAAAGCCTTAAGGTCAACAAATAATGGCGTATCGCTCCTGGTGAACTGGCCAGAGTAAGCTTGTAGATGTGACTGTGTGAAACGGGGTGCAACTGGCAGGAGTAACTATGACTCTCTTAAGGTAGCCAAATGCCTCGTCAACAGGCGAAAGACATCGGCATTCTCGAGGAGCTCCCGGCAGGAGTACTGTGAAAGTCTTAAGGTCAACAAATAATGGTGTATCGCTTCTGGTGAACTAGCCAGAGTAAGCTTGTAGATGTGACTGTGGTAAAATGGGGAGCAAGTGGCAGGAGTAACTATGACTCTCTTAGGGTTGCCAAATGACTCGTCAAAAGGCGAATTACATCGGCAAACCCGAGGAGCTCCCGGAAGGAGTACTGTGAAAGTCTTAAGGTCAACAAATAACGGCGTATCGCATCTGGTGAACTAGCCAGAGTAAGCTTGTAGATGCGACTGTGGTAAAACGAGGAGCAAGTGGCAGGAGTAACTATGACTCTCTTAAGGTAGCCAAATGCCTCGTCAACAGGCGAATTCCAACGGCAAACTCGAGGAGCTCCCGGAAGGAGTACTGTGAAAGCCTTAAGGTCAACAAATAATGGCGTAGCGCTCCTGGTGAACTAGCCAGAGTAAGCTTGTAGATGCGACTGTGGTAAAACGAGGAGCAAGTGGCAGGAGTAACTATGACTCTCTTAAGGTAGCCAAATGCCTCGTCAACAGGCGAATTCTAACGGCAAACTCGAGGAGCTCCCGGCAGGAGTACTGTGAAAGTCTTAAGGTCAACAAATAGTGGCGTATCGCTTCTGGTGAACTAGCCAGAGTAAGCTTGTAGATGTGACTGTGGTAAAATGGGGAGCAAGTGGCAGGAGTAACTATGACTCTCTTATGGTTGCCAAATGACTCGTCAAAAGGCGACTTACATCGGCAAACTCGAGGAGCTCCCGGAAGGAGTACTGTGAAAGCCTTAAGGTCAACAAATAATGGCGTATCGCTCCTGGTGAACTAGCCAGAGTAAGCTTGTAGATGCGACTGTGGTAAAATGGGGAGCAAGTGGCAGGAGTAACTATGACTCTCTTAGGGTTGCCAAATGACTCGTCAAAAGGCGAATTACATTGGCAAACTCGAGGAGCTCCCGGAAGGAGTACTGTGAAAGCCTTAAGGTCAACAAATAATGGCGTATCGCTCCTGGTGAACTAGCCAGAGTAAGCTTGCAGATGCGACTATGGTAAAACGAGGAGCAAGTGGCAGGAGTAACTATGACTCTCTTAAGGTAGCCAAATGCCTCGTCAACAGGCGAATTCCAACGGCAGACTCGAGGAGCTCCCGGAAGGAGTACTGTGAAAGTCTTAAGGTCAACAAATAATGGCGTATCGCGTCTGGTGAACTAGCCAGAGTAAGCTTGTAGATGTGACTGTGTGAAACGGGGTGCAACTGGCAGGTGTAACTATGACTCTCTTAAAGTAGCAAAATGCCTCGTCAACAGGGGAAAAACATCGGCATTCTCGAGGAGCTCCCGGCAGGAGTACTGTGCAAGTCTTAAGGTCAACAAATAATGGTGTATCGCTTCTGGTTAACTGGCCAGAGCAAGCTTGTACATGTGACTATTGTGAAACGGGGAGAAACTGGCAGGACTAACTATAACTCTCTTAAGGTAGCCAAATGCCTCGTCAACAGGCGAATTCCAACGGCAAACTCGAGGAGCTCCCGGCAGGAGTACTGTGAAAGTCTTAAGGTCAACAAATAATGGCGTATCGCTTCTGGTGAACTAGCCAGAGTAAGCTTGTAGATGTGACTGTGGTAAAATGGGGAGCAAGTGGCAGGAGTAACTATGACTCTCTTAGGGTTGCCAAATGACTCGTCAAAAGGCGAATTACATCGGCAAACTCGAAGAGCTCCCGGAAGGAGTACTGTGAAAGTCTTAAGGTCAACAAATAATGGCGTATCGCTTCTGGTGAACTAGCCAGAGTAAGCTTGTAGATGTGACTGTGGTAAAATGGGGAGCAAGTGGCAGGAGTAACTATGACTCTTTTAGGGTTGCCAAATGACTCGTCAAAAGGCGAATTACATCGGCAAACTCGAGGAGCTCCCGGAAGGAGTACTGTGAAAGCCTTAAGGTCAACAAATAATGGCGTATCGCTCCTGGTGAACTAGCCAGAGTAAGCTTGTAGATGCGACTGTGGTAAAACGAGGAGCAAGTGGCAGGAGTAACTATGACTCTCTTAAGGTAGCCAAATTCCTCGTCAACAGGCGAATTCCAACGGCAAACTCGAGGAGCTCCCGGAAGGAGTACTGTGAAAGCCTTAAGGTCAACAAATAGTGGCGTATCGCTCCTGGTGAACTGGCCAGAGTAAGCTTGTAGATGTGACTGTGTGAAACGGGGTGCAACTGGCAGGAGTAACTATGACTCTCTTAAGGTAGCCAAATGCCTCGTCAACAGGCGAAAAACATCGGCATTCTCGAGGAGCTCCCGGCAGGAGTACTGTGAAAGTCTTAAGGTCAACAAATAATGGTGTATCGCTTCTGGTGAACTAGCCAGAGTAAGCTTGTAGATGTGACTGTGGTAAAATGGGGAGCAAGTGGCAGGAGTAACTATGACTCTCTTAGGGTTGCCAAATGACTCGTCAAAAGGCGAATTACATCGGCAAACCCGAGGAGCTCCCGGAAGGAGTACTGTGAAAGTCTTAAGGTCAACAAATAATGGCGTATCGCTCCTGGTGAACTAGCCAGAGTAAGCTTGTAGATGCGACTGTGGTAAAACGAGGAGCAAGTGGCAGGAGTAACTATGACTCTCTTAAGGTAGCCAAATGCCTCGTCAACAGGCGAATTCCAACGGCAAACTCGAGCAGCTCCCGGAAGGAGTACTGTGAAAGCCTTAAGGTCAACAAATAATGGCGTATCGCTCCTGGTGAACTAGCCAGAGTGTGCTTGTAGATGCGACTGTGGTAAAACGAGGAGCAAGTGGCAGGAGTAACTATGACTCTCTTAAGGTAGCCAAATGCCTCGTCAACAGGCGAATTCCAACGGCAAACTCGAGCAGCTCCCGGCAGGAGTACTGTGAAAGTCTTAAGGTCAACAAATAATGGCGTATCGCTTCTGGTGAACTAGCCAGAGTAAGCTTGTAGATGTGACTGTGGTAAAATGGGGAGCAAGTGGCAGGAGTAACTATGACTCTCTTAGGGTTGCCAAATGACTCGTCAAAAGGCGAATTACATCGGCAAACTCGAGGAGCTCCCGGAAGGAGTACTGTGAAAGCCTTAAGGTCAACAAATAATGGCGTATCGCTCCTGGTGAACTAGCCAGAGTAAGCTTGTAGATGCGACTGTGGTAAAACGAGGAGCAAGTGGCAGGAGTAACTATGACTCTCTTAAGGTAGCCAAATTCCTCGTCAACAGGCGAATTCCAACGGCAAACTCGAGGAGCTCCCGGAAGGAGTACTGTGAAAGCCTTAAGGTCAACAAATAATGGCGTATCGCTCCTGGTGAACTGGCCAGAGTAAGCTTGTAGATGTGACTGTGTGAAACGGGGTGCAACTGGCAGGAGTAACTATGACTCTCTTAAGGTAGCCAAATGCCTCGTCAACAGGCGAAAAACATCGGCATTCTCGAGGAGCTCCCGGCAGGAGTACTGTGAAAGTCTTAAGGTCAACAAATAATGGCGTATCGCTCCTGGTGAACTAGCCAGAGTAAGCTTGTAGATGCGACTGTGGTAAAACGAGGAGCAAGTGGCAGGAGTAACTATGACTCTCTTAAGGTAGCCAAATGCCTCGTCAACAGGCGAATTCCAACGGCAAACTCGAGCAGCTCCCGGAAGGAGTACTGTGAAAGCCTTAAGGTCAACAAATAATGGCGTATCGCTCCTGGTGAACTAGCCAGAGTATGCTTGTAGATGCGACTGTGGTAAAACGAGGAGCAAGTGGCAGGAGTAACTATGACTCTCTTAAGGTAGCCAAATGCCTCGTCAACAGGCGAATTCCAACGGCAAACTCGAGCAGCTCCCGGCAGGAGTACTGTGAAAGTCTTAAGGTCAACAAATAATGGCGTATCGCTTCTGGTGAACTAGCCAGAGTAAGCTTGTAGATGTGACTGTGGTAAAATGGGGAGCAAGTGGCAGGAGTAACTATGACTCTCTTAGGGTTGCCAAATGACTCGTCAAAAGGCGAATTACATCGGCAAACTCGAGGAGCTCCCGGAAGGAGTACTGTGAAAGCCTTAAGGTCAACAAATAATGGCGTATCGCTCCTGGTGAACTGGCCAGAGTAAGCTTGTAGATGTGACTGTGTGAAACGGGGTGCAACTGGCAGGAGTAACTATGACTCTCTTAAGGTAGCCAAATGCCTCGTCAACAGGCGAAAAACATCGGCATTCTCGAGGAGCTCCCGGCAGGAGTACTGTGAAAGTCTTAAGGTCAACAAATAATGGTGTATCGCTTCTGGTGAACTAGCCAGAGTAAGCTTGTAGATGTGACTGTGGTAAAATGGGGAGCAAGTGGCAGGAGTAACTATGACTCTCTTAGGGTTGCCAAATGACTCGTCAAAAGGCGAATTACATCGGCAAACCCGAGGAGCTCCCGGAAGGAGTACTGTGAAAGTCTTAAGGTCAACAAATAATGGCGTATCGCTCCTGGTGAACTAGCCAGAGTAAGCTTGTAGATGCGACTGTGGTAAAACGAGGAGCAAGTGGCAGGAGTAACTATGACTCTCTTAAGGTAGCCAAATGCCTCGTCAACAGGCGAATTCCAACGGCAAACTCGAGCAGCTCCCGGAAGGAGTACTGTGAAAGCCTTAAGGTCAACAAATAATGGCGTATCGCTCCTGGTGAACTAGCCAGAGTATGCTTGTAGATGCGACTGTGGTAAAACGAGGAGCAAGTGGCAGGAGTAACTATGACTCTCTTAAGGTAGCCAAATGCCTCGTCAACAGGAGAATTCCAACGGCAAACTCGAGCAGCTCCCGGCAGGAGTACTGTGAAAGTCTTAAGGTCAACAAATAATGGCGTATCGCTTCTGGTGAACTAGCCAGAGTAAGCTTGTAGATGTGACTGTGGTAAAATGGGGAGCAAGTGGCAGGAGTAACTATGACTCTCTTAGGGTTGCCAAATGACTCGTCAAAAGGCGAATTACATCGGCAAACTCGAGGAGCTCCCGGAAGGAGTACTGTGAAAGCCTTAAGGTCAACAAATAATGGCGTATCGCTCCTGGTGAACTAGCCAGAGTAAGCTTGTAGATGCGACTGTGGTAAAACGAGGAGCAAGTGGCAGGAGTAACTATGACTCTCTTAAGGTAGCCAAATTCCTCGTCAACAGGCGAATTCCAACGGCAAACTCGAGGAGCTCCCGGAAGGAGTACTGTGAAAGCCTTAAGGTCAACAAATAATGGCGTATCGCTCCTGGTGAACTGGCCAGAGTAAGCTTGTAGATGTGACTGTGTGAAACGGGGTGCAACTGGCAGGAGTAACTATGACTCTCTTAAGGTAGCCAAATGCCTCGTCAACAGGCGAAAAACATCGGCATTCTCGAGGAGCTCCCGGCAGGAGTACTGTGAAAGTCTTAAGGTCAACAAATAATGGCGTATCGCTCCTGGTGAACTAGCCAGAGTAAGCTTGTAGATGCGACTGTGGTAAAACGAGGAGCAAGTGGCAGGAGTAACTATGACTCTCTTAAGGTAGCCAAATTTCTCGTCAACAGGCGAATTCCAACGGCAAACTCGAGCAGCTCCCGGAAGGAGTACTGTGAAAGCCTTAAGGTCAACAAATAATGGCGTATCGCTCCTGGTGAACTAGCCAGAGTATGCTTGTAGATGCGACTGTGGTAAAACGAGGAGCAAGTGGCAGGAGTAACTATGACTCTCTTAAGGTAGCCAAATGCCTCGTCAACAGGCGAATTCCAACGGCAAACTCGAGCAGCTCCCGGCAGGAGTACTGTGAAAGTCTTAAGGTCAACAAATAATGGCGTATCGCTTCTGGTGAACTAGCCAGAGTAAGCTTGTAGATGTGACTGTGGTAAAATGGGGAGCAAGTGGCAGGAGTAACTATGACTCTCTTAGGGTTGCCAAATGACTCGTCAAAAGGCGAATTACATCGGCAAACTCGAGGAGCTCCCGGAAGGAGTACTGTGAAAGCCTTAAGGTCAACAAATAATGGCGTATCGCTCCTGGTGAACTAGCCAGAGTAAGCTTGTAGATGCGACTGTGGTAAAACGAGGAGCAAGTGGCAGGAGTAACTATGACTCTCTTAAGGTAGCCAAATTCCTCGTCAACAGGCGAATTCCAACGGCAAACTCGAGGAGCTCCCGGAAGGAGTACTGTGAAAGCCTTAAGGTCAACAAATAATGGCGTATCGCTCCTGGTGAACTGGCCAGAGTAAGCTTGTAGATGTGACTGTGTGAAACGGGGTGCAACTGGCAGGAGTAACTATGACTCTCTTAAGGTAGCCAAATGCCTCGTCAACAGGCGAAAAACATCGGCATTCTCGAGGAGCTCCCGGCAGGAGTACTGTGAAAGTCTTAAGGTCAACAAATAATGGTGTATCGCTTCTGGTGAACTAGCCAGAGTAAGCTTGTAGATGTGACTGTGGTAAAATGGGGAGCAAGTGGCAGGAGTAACTATGACTCTCTTAGGGTTGCCAAATGACTCGTCAAAAGGCGAATTACATCGGCAAACCCGAGGAGCTCCCGGAAGGAGTACTGTGAAAGTCTTAAGGTCAACAAATAATGGCGTATCGCATCTGGTGAACTAGCCAGAGTAAGCTTGTATATGCGACTGTGGTAAAACGAGGAGCAAGTGGCAGGAGTAACTATGACTCTCTTAAGATAGCCAAATGCCTCGTCAACAGGCGAATTCCAACGGCAAACTCGAGGAGCTCCCGGAAGGAGTACTGTGAAAGCCTTAAGGTCAACAAATAATGGCGTAGCGCTCCTGGTGAACTAGCCAGAGTAAGCTTGTAGATGCGACTGTGGTAAAACGAGGAGCAAGTGGCAGGAGTAACTATGACTCTCTTAAGGTAGCCAAATGCCTCGTCAACAGGCGAATTCTAACGGCAAACTCGAGGAGCTCCCGGCAGGAGTACTGTGAAAGTCTTAAGGTCAACAAATAGTGGCGTATCGCTTCTGGTGAACTAGCCAGAGTAAGCTTGTAGATGTGACTGTGGTAAAATGGGGAGCAAGTGGCAGGAGTAACTATGACTCTCTTATGGTTGCCAAATGACTCGTCAAAAGGCGACTTACATCGGCAAACTCGAGGAGCTCCCGGAAGGAGTACTGTGAAAGCCTTAAGGTCAACAAATAATGGCGTATCGCTCCTGGTGAACTAGCCACAGTAAGCTTGTAGATGCGACTGTGGTAAAATGGGGAGCAAGTGGCAGGAGTAACTATGACTCTCTTAGGGTTGCCAAATGACTCGTCAAAAGGCGAATTACATTGGCAAACTCGAGGAGCTCCCGGAAGGAGTACTGTGAAAGCCTTAAGGTCAACAAATAATGGCGTATCGCTCCTGGTGAACTAGTCAGAGTAAGCTTGTAGATGCGACTATGGTAAAACGAGGAGCAAGTGGCAGGAGTAACTATGACTCTCTTAAGGTAGCCAAATGCCTCGTCAACAGGCGAATTCCAACGGCAGACTCGAGGAGCTCCCGGAAGGAGTACTGTGAAAGTCTTAAGGTCAACAAATAATGGCGTATCGCTTCTGGTGAACTAGCCAGAGTAAGCTTGTAGATGTGACTGTGTGAAACGGGGTGCAACTGGCAGGTGTAACTATGACTCTCTTAAAGTAGCAAAATGCCTCGTCAACAGGGGAAAAACATCGGCATTCTCGAGGAGCTCCCGGCAGGAGTACTGTGCAAGTCTTAAGGTCAACAAATAATGGTGTATCGCTTCTGGTTAACTGGCCAGAGCAAGCTTGTACATGTGACTATTGTGAAACGGGGAGAAACTGGCAGGACTAACTATAACTCTCTTAAGGTAGCCAAATGCCTCGTCAACAGGCGAATTCCAACGGCAAACTCGAGGAGCTCCCGGCAGGAGTACTGTGAAAGTCTTAAGGTCAACAAATAATGGCGTATCGCTTCTGGTGAACTAGCCAGAGTAAGCTTGTAGATGTGACTGTGGTAAAATGGGGAGCAAGTGGCAGGAGTAACTATGACTCTCTTAGGGTTGCCAAATGACTCGTCAAAAGGCGAATTACATCGGCAAACTCGAAGAGCTCCCGGAAGGAGTACTGTGAAAGTCTTAAGGTCAACAAATAATGGCGTATCGCTTCTGGTGAACTAGCCAGAGTAAGCTTGTAGATGTGACTGTGGTAAAATGGGGAGCAAGTGGCAGGAGTAACTATGACTCTTTTAGGGTTGCCAAATGACTCGTCAAAAGGCGAATTACATCGGCAAACTCGAGGAGCTCCCGGAAGGAGTACTGTGAAAGCCTTAAGGTCAACAAATAATGGCGTATCGCTCCTGGTGAACTAGCCAGAGTAAGCTTGTAGATGCGACTGTGGTAAAACGAGGAGCAAGTGGCAGGAGTAACTATGACTCTCTTAAGGTAGCCAAATGCCTCGTCAACAGGCGAATTCCAACGGCAGACTCGAGGAGCTCCCGGAAGGAGTACTGTGAAAGTCTTAAGGTCAACAAATAATGGCGTATCGCTTCTGGTGAACTAGCCAGAGTAAGCTTGTAGATGTGACTGTGTGAAACGGGGTGCAACTGGCAGGTGTAACTATGACTCTCTTAAAGTAGCAAAATGCCTCGTCAACAGGGGAAAAACATCGGCATTCTCGAGGAGCTCCCGGCAGGAGTACTGTGCAAGTCTTAAGGTCAACAAATAAAGGTGTATCGCTTCTGGTTAACTGGCCAGAGCAAGCTTGTACATGTGACTATTGTGAAACGGGGAGAAACTGGCAGGACTAACTATAACTCTCTTAAGGTAGCCAAATGCCTCGTCAACAAGCGAATTCCAACGGCAAACTCGAGGAGCTCCCGGCAGGAGTACTGTGAAAGTCTTAAGGTCAACAAATAATGGCGTATCGCTTCTGGTGAACTAGCCAGAGTAAGCTTGTAGATGTGACTGTGGTAAAAGGGGGAGCAAGTGGCAGGAGTAACTATGACTCTCTTAGGGTTGCCAAATGACTCGTCAAAAGGCGAATTACATCGGCAAACTCGAAGAGCTCCCGGAAGGAGTACTGTGAAAGTCTTAAGGTCAACAAATAATGGCGTATCGCTTCTGGTGAACTAGCCAGAGTAAGCTTGTAGATGTGACTGTGGTAAAATGGGGAGCAAGTGGCAGGAGTAACTATGACTCTTTTAGGGTTGCCAAATGACTCGTCAAAAGGCGAATTACATCGGCAAACTCGAGGAGCTCCCGGAAGGAGTACTGTGAAAGCCTTAAGGTCAACAAATAATGGCGTATCGCTCCTGGTGAACTAGCCAGAGTAAGCTTGTAGATGCGACTGTGGTAAAACGAGGAGCAAGTGGCAGGAGTAACTATGACTCTCTTAAGGTAGCCAAATTCCTCGTCAACAGGCGAATTCCAACGGCAAACTCGAGGAGCTCCCGGAAGGAGTACTGTGAAAGCCTTAAGGTCAACAAATAGTGGCGTATCGCTCCTGGTGAACTGGCCAGAGTAAGCTTGTAGATGTGACTGTGTGAAACGGGGTGCAACTGGCAGGAGTAACTATGACTCTCTTAAGGTAGCCAAATGCCTCGTCAACAGGCGAGAAACATCGGCATTCTCGAGGAGCTCCCGGCAGGAGTACTGTGAAACTCTTAAGGTCAACAAATAATGGTGTATCGCTTCTAGTGAACTAGCCAGAGTAAGCTTGTAGATGTGACTGTGGTAAAATGGGGAGCAAGTGGCAGGAGTAACTATGACTCTCTTAGGGTTGCCAAATGACTCGTCAAAAGGCGAATTACATCGGCAAACCCGAGGAGCTCCCGGAAGGAGTACTGTGAAAGTCTTAAGGTCAACAAATAATGGCGTATCGCTCCTGGTGAACTAGCCAGAGTAAGCTTGTAGATGCGACTGTGGTAAAACGAGGAGCAAGTGGCAGGAGTAACTATGACTCTCTTAAGGTAGCCAAATGCCTCGTCAACAGGCGAATTCCAACGGCAAACTCGAGCAGCTCCCGGCAGGAGTACTGTGAAAGTCTTAAGGTCAACAAATAATGGCGTATCGCTTCTGGTGAACTAGCCAGAATAAGCTTGTAGATGTGACTGTGGTAAAATGGGGAGCAAGTGGCAGGAGTAGCTATGACTCTCTTAGGGTTGCCAAATGACTCGTCAAAAGGCAAATTACATCGGCAAACTCGAGGAGCTCCCGGAAGGAGTACTGTGAAAGCCTTAAGGTCAACAAATAATGGCGTATCGCTCCTGGTGAACTAGCCAGAGTAAGCTTGTAGATGCGACTGTGGTAAAACGAGGAGCAAGTGGCAGGAGTAACTATGACTCTCTTAAGGTAGCCAAATTCCTCGTCAACAGGCGAATTCCAACGGCAAACTCGAGGAGCTCCCGGAAGGAGTACTGTGAAAGCCTTAAGGTCAACAAATAATGGCGTATCGCTCCTGGTGAACTGGCCAGAGTAAGCTTGTAGATGTGACTGTGTGAAACGGGGTGCAACTGGCAGGAGTAACTATGACTCTCTTAAGGTAGCCAAATGCCTCGTCAACAGGCGAAAAACATCGGCATTCTCGAGGAGCTCCCGGCAGGAGTACTGTGAAAGTCTTAAGGTCAACAAATAATGGCGTATCGCTCCTGGTGAACTAGCCAGAGTAAGCTTGTAGATGTGACTGTGGTAAAATGGGGAGCAAGTGGCAGGAGTAACTATGACTCTTTTAGGGTTGCCAAATGACTCGTCAAAAGGCGAATTACATCGGCAAACTCGAGGAGCTCCCGGCAGGAGTACTGTGAAAGCCTTAAGGTCAACAAATAATGGCGTATCGCTCCTGGTGAACTAGCCAGAGTAAGCTTGTAGATGCGACTGTGGTAAAACGAGGAGCAAGTGGCAGGAGTAACTATGACTCTCTTAAGGTAGCCAAATTCCTCGTCAACAGGCGAATTCCAACGGCAAACTCGAGGAGCTCCCGGAAGGAGTACTGTGAAAGCCTTAAGGTCAACAAATAGTGGCGTATCGCTCGTGGTGAACTGGCCAGAGTAAGCTTGTAGATGTGACTGTCTGAAACGGGGTGCAACTGGCAGGAGTAACTATGACTCTCTTAAGGTAGCCAAATGCCTCGTCAACAGGCGAGAAACATCGGCATTCTCGAGGAGCTCCCGGCAGGAGTACTGTGAAACTCTTAAGGTCAACAAATAATGGTGTATCGCTTCTGGTGAACTAGCCAGAGTAAGCTTGTAGATGTGACTGTGGTAAAATGGGGAGCAAGTGGCAGGAGTAACTATGACTCTCTTAGGGTTGCCAAATGACTCGTCAAAAGGCGAATTACATCGGCAAACCCGAGGAGCTCCCGGAAGGAGTACTGTGAAAGTCTTAAGGTCAACAAATAATGGCGTATCGCTCCTGGTGAACTAGCCAGAGTAAGCTTGTAGATGCGACTGTGGTAAAACGAGGAGCAAGTGGCAGGAGTAACTATGACTCTCTTAAGGTAGCCAAATGCCTCGTCAACAGGCGAATTCCAACGGCAAACTCGAGCAGCTCCCGGCAGGAGTACTGTGAAAGTCTTAAGGTCAACAAATAATGGCGTATCGCTTCTGGTGAACTAGCCAGAATAAGCTTGTAGATGTGACTGTGGTAAAATGGGGAGCAAGTGGCAGGAGTAGCTATGACTCTCTTAGGGTTGCCAAATGACTCGTCAAAAGGCAAATTACATCGGCAAACTCGAGGAGCTCCCGGAAGGAGTACTGTGAAAGCCTTAAGGTCAACAAATAATGGCGTATCGCTCCTGGTGAACTAGCCAGAGTAAGCTTGTAGATGCGACTGTGGTAAAACGAGGAGCAAGTGGCAGGAGTAACTATGACTCTCTTAAGGTAGCCAAATTCCTCGTCAACAGGCGAATTCCAACGGCAAACTCGAGGAGCTCCCGGAAGGAGTACTGTGAAAGCCTTAAGGTCAACAAATAATGGCGTATCGCTCCTGGTGAACTGGCCAGAGTAAGCTTGTAGATGTGACTGTGTGAAACGGGGTGCAACTGGCAGGAGTAACTATGACTCTCTTAAGGTAGCCAAATGCCTCGTCAACAGGCGAAAAACATCGGCATTCTCGAGGAGCTCCCGGCAGGAGTACTGTGAAAGTCTTAAGGTCAACAAATAATGGCGTATCGCTCCTGGTGAACTAGCCAGAGTAAGCTTGTAGATGCGACTGTGGTAAAACGAGGAGCAAGTGGCAGGAGTAACTATGACTCTCTTAAGGTAGCCAAATGCCTCGTCAACAGGCGAATTCCAACGGCAAACTCGAGCAGCTCCCGGAAGGAGTACTGTGAAAGCCTTAAGGTCAACAAATAATGGCGTATCGCTCCTGGTGAACTAGCCAGAGTATGCTTGTAGATGCGACTGTGGTAAAACGAGGAGCAAGTGGCAGGAGTAACTATGACTCTCTTAAGGTAGCCAAATGCCTCGTCAACAGGCGAATTCCAACGGCAAACTCGAGCAGCTCCCGGCAGGAGTACTGTGAAAGTCTTAAGGTCAACAAATAATGGCGTATCGCTTCTGGTGAACTAGCCAGAGTAAGCTTGTAGATGTGACTGTGGTAAAATGGGGAGCAAGTGGCAGGAGTAACTATGACTCTCTTAGGGTTGCCAAATGACTCGTCAAAAGGCGAATTACATCGGCAAACTCGAGGAGCTCCCGGAAGGAGTACTGTGAAAGCCTTAAGGTCAACAAATAATGGCGTATCGCTCCTGGTGAACTAGCCAGAGTAAGCTTGTAGATGCGACTGTGGTAAAACGAGGAGCAAGTGGCAGGAGTAACTATGACTCTCTTAAGGTAGCCAAATTCCTCGTCAACAGGCGAATTCCAACGGCAAACTCGAGGAGCTCCCGGAAGGAGTACTGTGAAAGCCTTAAGGTCAACAAATAATGGCGTATCGCTCCTGGTGAACTGGCCAGAGTAAGCTTGTAGATGTGACTGTGTGAAACGGGGTGCAACTGGCAGGAGTAACTATGACTCTCTTAAGGTTGCCAAATGACTCGTCAAAAGGCGAATTACATCGGCAAACCCGAGGAGCTCCCGGAAGGAGTACTGTGAAAGTCTTAAGGTCAACAAATAATGGCGTATCGCTCCTGGTGAACTAGCCAGAGTAAGCTTGTAGATGCGACTGTGGTAAAACGAGGAGCAAGTGGCAGGAGTAACTATGACTCTCTTAAGGTAGCCAAATGCCTCGTCAACAGGCGAATTCCAACGGCAAACTCGAGCAGCTCCCGGAAGGAGTACTGTGAAAGCCTTAAGGTCAACAAATAATGGCGTATCGCTCCTGGTGAACTAGCCAGAGTATGCTTGTAGATGCGACTGTGGTAAAACGAGGAGCAAGTGGCAGGAGTAACTATGACTCTCTTAAGGTAGCCAAATGCCTCGTCAACAGGCGAATTCCAACGGCAAACTCGAGCAGCTCCCGGCAGGAGTACTGTGAAAGTCTTAAGGTCAACAAATAATGGCGTATCGCTTCTGGTGAACTAGCCAGAGTAAGCTTGTAGATGTGACTGTGGTAAAATGGGGAGCAAGTGGCAGGAGTAGCTATGACTCTCTTAGGGTTGCCAAATGACTCGTCAAAAGGCAAATTACATCGGCAAACTCGAGGAGCTCCCGGAAGGAGTACTGTGAAAGCCTTAAGGTCAACAAATAATGTCGTATCGCTCCTGGTGAACTAGCCAGAGTAAGCTTGTAGATGCGACTGTGGTAAAACGAGGAGCAAGTGGCAGGAGTAACTATGACTCTCTTAAGGTAGCCAAATTCCTCGTCAACAGGCGAATTCCAACGGCAAACTCGAGGAGCTCCCGGAAGGAGTACTGTGAAAGCCTTAAGGTCAACAAATAATGGCGTATCGCTCCTGGTGAACTGGCCAGAGTAAGCTTGTAGATGTGACTGTGTGAAACGGGGTGCAACTGGCAGGAGTAACTATGACTCTCTTAAGGTAGCCAAATGCCTCGTCAACAGGCGAAAAACATCGGCATTCTCGAGGAGCTCCCGGCAGGAGTACTGTGAAAGTCTTAAGGTCAACAAATAATGGCGTATCGCTCCTGGTGAACTAGCCAGAGTAAGCTTGTAGATGCGACTGTGGTAAAACGAGGAGCAAGTGGCAGGAGTAACTATGACTCTCTTAAGGTAGCCAAATGCCTCGTCAACAGGCGAATTCCAACGGCAAACTCGAGCAGCTCCCGGAAGGAGTACTGTGAAAGCCTTAAGGTCAACAAATAATGGCGTATCGCTCCTGGTGAACTAGCCAGAGTATGCTTGTAGATGCGACTGTGGTAAAACGAGGAGCAAGTGGCAGGAGTAACTATGACTCTCTTAAGGTAGCCAAATGCCTCGTCAACAGGCGAATTCCAACGGCAAACTCGAGCAGCTCCCGGCAGGAGTACTGTGAAAGTCTTAAGGTCAACAAATAATGGCGTATCGCTTCTGGTGAACTAGCCAGAGTAAGCTTGTAGATGTGACTGTGGTAAAATGGGGAGCAAGTGGCAGGAGTAACTATGACTCTCTTAGGGTTGCCAAATGACTCGTCAAAAGGCGAATTACATCGGCAAACTCGAGGAGCTCCCGGAAGGAGTACTGTGAAAGCCTTAAGGTCAACAAATAATGGCGTATCGCTCCTGGTGAACTAGCCAGAGTAAGCTTGTTGATGCGACTGTGGTAAAACGAGGAGCAAGTGGCAGGAGTAACTATGACTCTCTTAAGGTAGCCAAATTCCTCGTCAACAGGCGAATTCCAACGGCAAACTCGAGGAGCTCCCGGAAGGAGTACTGTGAAAGCCTTAAGGTCAACAAATAATGGCGTATCGCTCCTGGTGAACTGGCCAGAGTAAGCTTGTAGATGTGACTGTGTGAAACGGGGTGCAACTGGCAGGAGTAACTATGACTCTCTTAAGGTAGCCAAATGCCTCGTCAACAGGCGAAAAACATCGGCATTCTCGAGGAGCTCCCGGCAGGAGTACTGTGAAAGTCTTAAGGTCAACAAATAATGGTGTATCGCTTCTGGTGAACTAGCCAGAGTAAGCTTGTAGATGTGACTGTGGTAAAATGGGGAGCAAGTGGCAGGAGTAACTATGACTCTCTTAGGGTTGCCAAATGACTCGTCAAAAGGCGAATTACATCGGCAAACCCGAGGAGCTCCCGGAAGGAGTACTGTGAAAGTCTTAAGGTCAACAAATAATGGCGTATCGCATCTGGTGAACTAGCCAGAGTAAGCTTGTAGATGCGACTGTGGTAAAACGAGGAGCAAGTGGCAGGAGTAACTATGACTCTCTTAAGGTAGCCAAATGCCTCGTCAACAGGCGAATTCCAACGGCAAACTCGAGGAGCTCCCGGAAGGAGTACTGTGAAAGCCTTAAGGTCAACAAATAATGGCGTAGCGCTCCTGGTGAACTAGCCAGAGTAAGCTTGTAGATGCGACTGTGGTAAAACGAGGAGCAAGTGGCAGGAGTAACTATGACTCTCTTAAGGTAGCCAAATGCCTCGTCAACAGGCGAATTCTAACGGCAAACTCGAGGAGCTCCCGGCAGGAGTACTGTGAAAGTCTTAAGGTCAACAAATAGTGGCGTATCGCTTCTGGTGAACTAGCCAGAGTAAGCTTGTAGATGTGACTGTGGTAAAATGGGGAGCAAGTGGCAGGAGTAACTATGACTCTCTTATGGTTGCCAAATGACTCGTCAAAAGGCGACTTACATCGGCAAACTCGAGGAGCTCCCGGAAGGAGTACTGTGAAAGCCTTAAGGTCAACAAATAATGGCGTATCGCTCCTGGTGAACTAGCCAGAGTAAGCTTGTAGATGCGACTGTGGTAAAATGGGGAGCAAGTGGCAGGAGTAACTATGACTCTCTTAGGGTTGCCAAATGACTCGTCAAAAGGCGAATTACATTGGCAAACTCGAGGAGCTCCCGGAAGGAGTACTGTGAAAGCCTTAAGGTCAGCAAATAATGGCGTATCGCTCCTGGTGAACTAGCCAGAGTAAGCTTGTAGATGCGACTGTGGTAAAACGAGGAGCAAGTGGCAGGAGTAACTATGACTCTCTTAAGGTAGCCAAATGCCTCGTCAACAGGCGAATTCCAACGGCAAACTCGAGGAGCTCCCGGAAGGTGTACTGTGAAAGCCTTAAGGTCAACAAATAATGGCGTATCGCTCCTGGTGAACTAGCCAGAGTAAGCTTGTAGATGCGACTATGGTAAAACGAGGAGCAAGTGGCAGGAGTAACTATGACTCTCTTAAGGTAGCCAAATGCCTCGTCAACAGGCGAATTCCAACGGCAGACTCGAGGAGCTCCCGGAAGGAGTACTGTGAAAGTCTTAAGGTCAACAAATAATGGCGTATCGCTTCTGGTGAACTAGCCAGAGTAAGCTTGTAGATGTGACTGTGTGAAACGGGGTGCAACTGGCAGGTGTAACTATGACTCTCTTAAAGTAGCAAAATGCCTCGTCAACAGGGGAAAAACATCGGCATTCTCGAGGAGCTCCCGGCAGGAGTACTGTGCAAGTCTTAAGGTCAACAAATAATGGTGTATCGCTTCTGGTTAACTGGCCAGAGCAAGCTTGTACATGTGACTATTGTGAAACGGGGAGAAACTGGCAGGACTAACTATAACTCTCTTAAGGTAGCCAAATGCCTCGTCAACAGGCGAATTCCAACGGCAAACTCGAGGAGCTCCCGGCAGGAGTACTGTGAAAGTCTTAAGGTCAACAAATAATGGCGTATCGCTTCTGGTGAACTAGCCAGAGTAAGCTTGTAGATGTGACTGTGGTAAAATGGGGAGCAAGTGGCAGGAGTAACTATGACTCTCTTCGGGTTGCCAAATGACTCGTCAAAAGGCGAATTACATCGGCAAACTCGAAGAGCTCCCGGAAGGAGTACTGTGAAAGCCTTAAGGTCAACAAATAATGGCGTATCGCTCCTGGTGAACTAGCCAGAGTAAGCTTGTAGATGCGACTGTGGTAAAACGAGGAGCAAGTGGCAGGAGTAACTATGACTCTCTTAAGGTAGCCAAATGCCTCGTCAACAGGCGAATTCCAACGGCAAACTCGAGCAGCTCCCGGAAGGAGTACTGTGAAAGCCTTAAGGTCAACAAATAATGGCGTATCGCTCCTGGTGAACTAGCCAGAGTAAGCTTGTAGATGCGACTGTGGTAAAACGAGGAGCAAGTGGCAGGAGTAACTATGACTCTCTTAAGGTAGCCAAATGCCTCGTCAACAGGCGAATTCCAACGGCAAACTCGAGCAGCTCCCGGCAGGAGTACTGTGAAAGTCTTAAGGTCAACAAATAATGGCGTATCGCTCCTGGTGAACTGGCCAGAGTAAGCTTGTAGATGTGACTGTGTGAAACGGGGTGCAACTGGCAGGAGTAACTATGACTCTCTTAAGGTAGCCAAATGCCTCGTCAACAGGCGAAAAACATCGGCATTCTCGAGGAGCTCCCGGCAGGAGTACTGTGAAAGTCTTAAGGTCAACAAATAATGGTGTATCGCTTCTGGTGAACTAGCCAGAGTAAGCTTGTAGGTGTGACAGTGGTAAAATGGGGAGCAAGTGGCAGGAGTAACTATGACTCTCTTAGGGTTGCCAAATGACTGGTCAAAAGGCGAATTACATCGGCAAACCCGAGGAGCTCCCGGAAGGAGTACTGTGAAAGTCTTAAGGTCAACAAATAATGGCGTATCGCATCTGGTGAACTAGCCAGAGTAAGCTTGTAGATGCGACTGTGGTAAAACGAGGAGCAAGTGGCAGGAGTAACTATGACTCTCTTAAGGTAGCCAAATGCCTCGTCAACAGGCGAATTCCAACGGCAAACTCGAGGAGCTCCCGGAAGGAGTACTGTGAAAGCCTTAAGGTCAACAAATAATGGCGTATCGCTCCTGGTGAACTAGCCAGAGTAAGCTTGTAGATGCGACTGTGGTAAAACGAGGAGCAAGTGGCAGGAGTAACTATGACTCTCTTAAGGTAGCCAAATGCCTCGTCAACAGGCGAAAAACATCGGCATTCTCGAGGAGCTCCCGGCAGGAGTACTTTGAAAGTCTTAAGGTCAACAAATAATGGTGTATCGCTTCTGGTTAACTGGCCAGAGTAAGCTTGTAGATGTGACTGTGTGAAACGGGGTGCAACTGGCAGGAGTAACTATGACTCTCTTAAGGTAGCCAAATGCCTCGTCAACAGGCGAAAAACATCGGTATTCTCGAGGAGCTCCCGGCAGGAGTACTGTGAAAGTCTTAAGGTCAACAAATAATGGTGTATCGCTTCTGGTGAACTAGCCAGAGTAAGCTTGTAGATGTGACTGTGGTAAAATGGGGAGCAAGTGGCAGGAGTAACTATGACTCTCTTAGGGTTGCCAAATGACTCGTCAAAAGGCGAATTACATCGGCAAACCCGAGGAGCTCCCGGAAGGAGTACTGTGAAAGTCTTAAGGTCAACAAATAATGGCGTATCGCATCTGGTGAACTAGCCAGAGTAAGCTTGTAGATGCGACTGTGGTAAAACGAGGAGCAAGTGGCAGGAGTAACTATGACTCTCTTAAGGTAGCCAAATGCCTCGTCAACAGGCGAATACCAACGGCAAACTCGAGGAGCTCCCGGAGGGAGTACTGTGAAAGCCTTAAGGTCAACAAATAATGGCGTATCGCTCCTGGTGAACTAGCCAGAGTAAGCTTGTAGATGCGACTGTGGTAAAACGAGGAGCAAGTGGCAGGAGTAACTATGACTCTCTTAAGGTAGTCAAATGCCTCGTCAACAGGCGAATTCCAACGGCAAACTCGAGGAGCTCCCGGAAGGAGTACTGTGAAAGTCTTAAGGTCAACAAATAGTGGCGTATCGCTTCTGGTGAACTAGCCAGAGTAAGCTTGTAGATGTGACTGTGGTAAAATGGGGAGCAAGTGGCAGGAGTAACTATGACTCTCTTAGGGTTGCCAAATGACTCGTCAAAAGGCGACTTACATCGGCAAACTCGAGGAGCTCCCGGAAGGAGTACTGTGAAAGCCTTAAGGTCAACAAATAATGGCGTATCGCTCCTGGTGAACTAGCCAGAGTAAGCTTGTAGATGCGACTGTGGTAAAATGGGGAGCAAGTGGCAGGAGTAACTATGACTCTCTTAGGGTTGCCAAATGACTCGTCAAAAGGCGAATTACATCGGCAAACTCGAGGAGCACCCGGAAGGAGTACTGTGAAAGCCTTAAGGTCAACAAATAATGGCGTATCGCTCCTGGTGAACTAGCCAGAGTAAGCTTGTAGATGCGACTGTGGTAAAACGAGGAGCAAGTGGCAGGAGTAACTATGACTCTCTTAAGGTAGCCAAATGCCTCGTCAACAGGCGAATTCCAACGGCAAACTCGAGGAGCTCCCGGAAGGAGTACTGTGAAAGCCTTAAGGTCAACAAATAATGGCGTATCGCTCCTGGTGAACTAGCCAGAGTAAGCTTGTAGATGCGACTATGGTAAAACGAGGAGCAAGTGGCAGGAGTAACTATGACTCTCTTAAGGTAGCCAAATGCCTCGTCAACAGGCGAATTCCAACGGCAAACTCGAGGAGCTCCCGGAAGGAGTACTGTGAAAGTCTTAAGGTCAACAAATAATGGCGTATCGCTTCTGGTGAACTAGCCAGAGTAAGCTTGTAGATGTGACTGTGTGAAACGGGGTGCAACTGGCAGGTGTAACTATGACTCTCTTAAAGTAGCAAAATGCCTCGTCAACAAGCGAAAAACATCGGCATTCTCGAGGAGCTCCCGGCAGGAGTACTGTGAAAGTCTTAAGGTCAACAAATAATGGTGTATCGCTTCTGGTTAACTGGCCAGAGCAAGCTTGTACATGTGACTATTGTGAATCGGCGAGAAACTGGCAGGACTAACTATAACTCTCTTAAGGTAGCCAAATGCCTCGTCAACAGGCGAATTCCAACGGCAAACTCGAGGAGCTCCCGGCAGGAGTACTGTGAAAGTCTTAAGGTCAACAAATAATGGCGTATCGCTTTTGGTGAACTAGCCAGAGTAAGCTTGTAGATGCGACTGTGGTAAAACGAGGAGCAAGTGGCAGGAGTAACTATGACTCTCTTAAGGTAGCCAAATGCCTCGTCAACAGGCGAATTCTAACGGCAAACTCGAGGAGCTCCCGGCAGGAGTACTGTGAAAGTCTTAAAGTCAACAAATAGTGGCGTATCGCTTCTGGTGAACTAGCCAGAGTAAGCTTGTAGATGTGACTGTGTGAAGCGGGGTGCAACTGGCAGGTGTAACTATGACTCTCTTAAAGTAGCAAAATGCCTCGTCAACAGGCGAAAAACATCGGCATTCTCGAGGAGCTCCCGGCAGGAGTACTGTGAAAGTCTTAAGGTCAACAAATAATGGTGTATCGCTTCTGGTTAACTGGCCAGAGCAAGCTTGTACATGTGACTATTGTGAAACGGGGAGAAACTGGCAGGACTAACTATAACTCTCTTAAGGTAGCCAAATGCCTCGTCAACAGGCGAATTCCAACGGCAAACTCGAGGAGCTCCCGGCAGGAGTACTGTGAAAGTCTTAAGGTCAACAAATAATGGCGTATCGCTTCTGGTGAACTAGCCAGAGTAAGCTTGTAGATGCGACTGTGGTAAAACGAGGAGCAAGTGGCAGGAGTAACTATGACTCTCTTAAGGTAGCCAAATGCCTCGTCAACAGGCGAATTCTAACGGCAAACTCGAGGAGCTCCCGGCAGGAGTACTGTGAAAGTCTTAAGGTCAACAAATAGTGGCGTATCGCTTCTGGTGAACTAGCCAGAGTAAGCTTGTAGATGTGACTGTGTGAAGCGGGGTGCAACTGGCAGGTGTAACTATGACTCTCTTAAAGTAGCAAAATGCCTCGTCAACAGGCGAAAAACATCGGCATTCTCGAGGAGCTCCCGGCAGGAGTACTGTGAAAGTCTTAAGGTCAACAAATAATGGTGTATCGCTTCTGGTTAACTGGCCAGAGCAAGCTTGTACATGTGACTATTGTGAAACGGGGAGAAACTGGCAGGACTAACTATAACTCTCTTAAGGTAGCCAAATGCCTCGTCAACAGGCGAATTCCAACGGCAAACTCGAGGAGCTCCCGGAAGGAGTACTGTGAAAGCCTTATGGTCAACAAATAATGGCGTATCGCTCCTGGTGAACTAGCCAGAGTAAGCTTGTAGATGCGACTGTGGTAAAACGAGGAGCAAGTGGCAGGAGTAACTATGACTCTCTTAAGGTAGCCAAATGCCTCGTCAACAGGCGAATTCTAACGGCAAACTCGAGGAGCTCCCGGCAGGAGTACTGTGAAAGTCTTAAGGTCAACAAATAGTGGCGTATCGCTTCTGGTGAACTAGCCAGAGTAAGCTTGTAGATGTGACTGTGGTAAAATGGGGAGCAAGTGGCAGGAGTAACTATGACTCTCTTATGGTTGCCAAATGACTCGTCAAAAGGCGACTTACATCGGCAAACTCGAGGAGCTCCCGGAAGGAGTACTGTGAAAGCCTTAAGGTCAACAAATAATGGCGTATCGCTCCTGGTGAACTAGCCAGAGTAAGCTTGTAGATGCGACTGTGGTAAAATGGGGAGCAAGTGGCAGGAGTAACTATGACTCTTTTAGGGTTGCCAAATGACTCGTCAAAAGGCGAATTACATCGGCAAACTCGAGGAGCTCCCGGAAGGAGTACTGTGAAAGCCTTAAGGTCAACAAATAATGGCGTATCGCTCCTGGTGAACTAGCCAGAGTAAGCTTGTAGATGCGACTGTGGTAAAACGAGGAGCAAGTGGCAGGAGTAACTATGACTCTCTTAAGGTAGCCAAATGCCTCGTCAACAGGCGAATTCCAACGGCAAACTCGAGGAGCTCCCGGAAGGAGTACTGTGAAAGTCTTAAGGTCAACAAATAATGGCGTATCGCTTCTGGTGAACTAGCCAGAGTAAGCTTGTAGATGTGACTGTGTGAAACGGGGTGCAACTGGCAGGTGTAACTATGACTCTCTTAAAGTAGCAAAATGCCTCGTCAACAGGCGAAAAACATCGGCATTCTCGAGGAGCTCCCGGCAGGAGTACTGTGAAAGCCTTAAGGTCAACAAATAATGGCGTATCGCTCCTGGTGAACTAGCCAGAGTAAGCTTGTAGATGCGACTGTGGTAAAACGAGGAGCAAGTGGCAGGAGTAACTATGACTCTCTTAAGGTAGCCAAATGCCTCGTGAACAGGCGAATTCCAACGGCAAACTCGAGCAGCTCCCGGAAGGAGTACTGTGAAAGCCTTAAGGTCAACAAATAATGGCGTATCGCTCCTGGTGAACTAGCCAGAGTATGCTTGTAGATGCGACTGTGGTAAAACGAGGAGCAAGTGGCAGGAGTAACTATGACTCTCTTAAGGTAGCCAAATGCCTCGTCAACAGGCGAATTCCAACGGCAAACTCGAGCAGCTCCCGGCAGGAGTACTGTGAAAGTCTTAAGGTCAACAAATAATGGCGTATCGCTCCTGGTGAACTGGCCAGAGTAAGCTTGTAGATGTGACTGTGTGAAACGGGGTGCAACTGGCAGGAGTAACTATGACTCTCTTAAGGTAGCCAAATGCCTCGTCAACAGGCGAAAAACATCGGCATTCTCGAGGAGCTCCCGGCAGGAGTACTGTGAAAGTCTTAAGGTCAACAAATAATGGTGTATCGCTTCTGGTGAACTAGCCAGAGTAAGCTTGTAGGTGTGACTGTGGTAAAATGGGGAGCAAGTGGCAGGAGTAACTATGACTCTCTTAGGGTTGCCAAATGACTGGTCAAAAGGCGAATTACATCGGCAAACCCGAGGAGCTCCCGGAAGGAGTACTGTGAAAGTCTTAAGGTCAACAAATAATGGCGTATCGCATCTGGTGAACTAGCCAGAGTAAGCTTGTAGATGCGACTGTGGTAAAACGAGGAGCAAGTGGCAGGAGTAACTATGACTCTCTTAAGGTAGCCAAATGCCTCGTCAACAGGCGAATTCCAACGGCAAACTCGAGGAGCTCCCGGAAGGAGTACTGTGAAAGCCTTAAGGTCAACAAATAATGGCGTATCGCTCCTGGTGAACTAGCCAGAGTAAGCTTGTAGATGCGACTGTGGTAAAACGAGGAGCAAGTGGCAGGAGTAACTATGACTCTCTTAAGGTAGCCAAATGCCTCGTCAACAGGCGAAAAACATCGGCATTCTCGAGGAGCTCCCGGCAGGAGTACTTTGAAAGTCTTAAGGTCAACAAATAATGGTGTATCGCTTCTGGTTAACTGGCCAGAGGAAGCTTGTAGATGTGACTGTGTGAAACGGGGTGCAACTGGCAGGAGTAACAATGACTCTCTTAAGGTAGCCAAATGCCTCGTCAACAGGCGAAAAACATCGGCATTCTCGAGGAGCTCCCGGCAGGAGTACTGTGAAAGTCTTAAGGTCAACAAATAATGGTGTATCGCTTCTGGTGAACTAGCCAGAGTAAGCTTGTAGATGTGACTGTGGTAAAATGGGGAGCAAGTGGCAGGAGTAACTATGACTCTCTTAAGGTAGCCAAATGCCTCGTCAACAGGCGAATTCCAACGGCAAACTCGAGGAGCTCCCGGAGGGAGTACTGTGAAAGCCTTAAGGTCAACAAATAATGGCGTATCGCTCCTGGTGAACTAGCCAGAGTAAGCTTGTAGATGCGACTGTGGTAAAACGAGGAGCAAGTGGCAGGAGTAACTATGACTCTCTTAAGGTAGCCAAATGCCTCGTCAACAGGCGAATTCCAACGGCTAACTCGAGGAGCTCCCGGAAGGAGTACTGTGAAAGTCTTAAGGTCAACAAATAGTGGCGTATCGCTTCTGGTGAACTAGCCAGAGTAAGCTTGTAGATGTGACTGTGGTAAAATGGGGAGCAAGTGGCAGGAGTAACTATGACTCTCTTAGGGTTGCCAAATGACTCGTCAAAAGGCGACTTACATCGGCAAACTCGAGGAGCTCCCGGAAGGAGTACTGTGAAAGCCTTAAGGTCAACAAATAATGGCGTATCGCTCCTGGTGAGCTAGCCAGAGTAAGCTTGTAGATGCGACTGTGGTAAAATGGGGAGCAAGTGGCAGGAGTAACTATGACTCTCTTAGGGTTGCCAAATGACTCGTCAAAAGGCGAATTCCAACGGCAAACTCGAGGAGCTCCCGGAAGGAGTACTGTGAAAGCCTTAAGGTCAACAAATAATGGCGTATCGCTCCTGGTGAACTAGCCAGAGTAAGCTTGTAGATGCGACTGTGGTAAAACGAGGAGCAAGTGGCAGGAGTAACTATGACTCTCTTAAGGTAGCCAAATGCCTCGTCAACAGGCGAATTCCAACGGCAAACTCGAGGAGCTCCCGGAAGGAGTACTGTGAAAGTCTTAAGGTCAACAAATAATGGCGTATCGCTTCTGGTGAACTAGCCAGAGTAAGCTTGTAGATGTGACTGTGTGAAACGGGGTGCAACTGGCAGGTGTAACTATGACTCTCTTAAAGTAGCAAAATGCCTCGTCAACAGGCGAAAAACATCGGCATTCTCGAGGAGCTCCCGGCAGGAGTACTGTGAAAGCCTTAAGGTCAACAAATAATGGCGTATCGCTCCTGGTGAACTAGCCAGAGTAAGCTTGTAGATGCGACTGTGGTAAAACGAGGAGCAAGTGGCAGGAGTAACTATGACTCTCTTAAGGTAGCCAAATGCCTCGTGAACAGGCGAATTCCAACGGCAAACTCGAGCAGCTCCCGGAAGGAGTACTGTGAAAGCCTTAAGGTCAACAAATAATGGCGTATCGCTCCTGGTGAACTAGCCAGAGTATGCTTGTAGATGCGACTGTGGTAAAACGAGGAGCAAGTGGCAGGAGTAACTATGACTCTCTTAAGGTAGCCAAATGCCTCGTCAACAGGCGAATTCCAACGGCAAACTCGAGCAGCTCCCGGCAGGAGTACTGTGAAAGTCTTAAGGTCAACAAATAATGGCGTATCGCTCCTGGTGAACTGGCCAGAGTAAGCTTGTAGATGTGACTGTGTGAAACGGGGTGCAACTGGCAGGAGTAACTATGACTCTCTTAAGGTAGCCAAATGCCTCGTCAACAGGCGAAAAACATCGGCATTCTCGAGGAGCTCCCGGCAGGAGTACTGTGAAAGTCTTAAGGTCAACAAATAATGGTGTATCGCTTCTGGTGAACTAGCCAGAGTAAGCTTGTAGGTGTGACTGTGGTAAAATGGGGAGCAAGTGGCAGGAGTAACTATGACTCTCTTAGGGTTGCCAAATGACTGGTCAAAAGGCGAATTACATCGGCAAACCCGAGGAGCTCCCGGAAGGAGTACTGTGAAAGTCTTAAGGTCAACAAATAATGGCGTATCGCATCTGGTGAACTAGCCAGAGTAAGCTTGTAGATGCGACTGTGGTAAAACGAGGAGCAAGTGGCAGGAGTAACTATGACTCTCTTAAGGTAGCCAAATGCCTCGTCAACAGGCGAATTCCAACGGCAAACTCGAGGAGCTCCCGGAAGGAGTACTGTGAAAGCCTTAAGGTCAACAAATAATGGCGTATCGCTCCTGGTGAACTAGCCAGAGTAAGCTTGTAGATGCGACTGTGGTAAAACGAGGAGCAAGTGGCAGGAGTAACTATGACTCTCTTAAGGTAGCCAAATGCCTCGTCAACAGGCGAAAAACATCGGCATTCTCGAGGAGCTCCCGGCAGGAGTACTTTGAAAGTCTTAAGGTCAACAAATAATGGTGTATCGCTTCTGGTTAACTGGCCAGAGGAAGCTTGTAGATGTGACTGTGTGAAACGGGGTGCAACTGGCAGGAGTAACAATGACTCTCTTAAGGTAGCCAAATGCCTCGTCAACAGGCGAAAAACATCGGCATTCTCGAGGAGCTCCCGGCAGGAGTACTGTGAAAGTCTTAAGGTCAACAAATAATGGTGTATCGCTTCTGGTGAACTAGCCAGAGTAAGCTTGTAGATGTGACTGTGGTAAAATGGGGAGCAAGTGGCAGGAGTAACTATGACTCTCTTAAGGTAGCCAAATGCCTCGTCAACAGGCGAATTCCAACGGCAAACTCGAGGAGCTCCCGGAGGGAGTACTGTGAAAGCCTTAAGGTCAACAAATAATGGCGTATCGCTCCTGGTGAACTAGCCAGAGTAAGCTTGTAGATGCGACTGTGGTAAAACGAGGAGCAAGTGGCAGGAGTAACTATGACTCTCTTAAGGTAGCCAAATGCCTCGTCAACAGGCGAATTCCAACGGCTAACTCGAGGAGCTCCCGGAAGGAGTACTGTGAAAGTCTTAAGGTCAACAAATAGTGGCGTATCGCTTCTGGTGAACTAGCCAGAGTAAGCTTGTAGATGTGACTGTGGTAAAATGGGGAGCAAGTGGCAGGAGTAACTATGACTCTCTTAGGGTTGCCAAATGACTCGTCAAAAGGCGACTTACATCGGCAAACTCGAGGAGCTCCCGGAAGGAGTACTGTGAAAGCCTTAAGGTCAACAAATAATGGCGTATCGCTCCTGGTGAGCTAGCCAGAGTAAGCTTGTAGATGCGACTGTGGTAAAATGGGGAGCAAGTGGCAGGAGTAACTATGACTCTCTTAGGGTTGCCAAATGACTCGTCAAAAGGCGAATTCCAACGGCAAACTCGAGGAGCTCCCGGAAGGAGTACTGTGAAAGCCTTAAGGTCAACAAATAATGGCGTATCGCTCCTGGTGAACTAGCCAGAGTAAGCTTGTAGATGCGACTGTGGTAAAACGAGGAGCAAGTGGCAGGAGTAACTATGACTCTCTTAAGGTAGCCAAATGCCTCGTCAACAGGCGAATTCCAACGGCAAACTCGAGCAGCTCCCGGCAGGAGTACTGTGAAAGTCTTAAGGTCAACAAATAATGGCGTATCGCTCCTGGTGAACTGGCCAGAGTAAGCTTGTAGATGTGACTGTGTGAAACGGGGTGCAACTGGCAGGAGTAACTATGACTCTCTTAAGGTAGCCAAATGCCTCGTCAACAGGCGAAAAACATCGGCATTCTCGAGGAGCTCCCGGCAGGAGTACTGTGAAAGTCTTAAGGTCAACAAATAATGGTGTATCGCTTCTGGTGAACTAGCCAGAGTAAGCTTGTAGGTGTGACTGTTGTAAAATGGGGAGCAAGTGGCAGGAGTAACTATGACTCTCTTAGGGTTGCCAAATGACTGGTCAAAAGGCGAATTATATCGGCAAACCCGAGGAGCTCCCGGAAGGAGTACTGTGAAAGTCTTAAGGTCAACAAATAATGGCGTATCGCATCTGGTGAACTAGCCAGAGTAAGCTTGTAGATGCGACTGTGGTAAAACGAGGAGCAAGTGGCAGGAGTAACTATGACTCTCTTAAGGTAGCCAAATGCCTCGTCAACAGGCGAATTCCAACGGCAAACTCGAGGAGCTCCCGGAAGGAGTACTGTGAAAGCCTTAAGGTCAACAAATAATGGCGTATCGCTCCTGGTGAACTAGCCAGAGTAAGCTTGTAGATGCGACTGTGGTAAAACGAGGAGCAAGTGGCAGGAGTAACTATGACTCTCTTAAGGTAGCCAAATGCCTCGTCAACAGGCGAAAAACATCGGCATTCTCGAGGAGCTCCCGGCAGGAGTACTTTGAAAGTCTTAAGGTCAACAAATAATGGTGTATCGCTTCTGGTTAACTGGCCAGAGGAAGCTTGTAGATGTGACTGTGTGAAACGGGGTGCAACTGGCAGGAGTAACAATGACTCTCTTAAGGTAGCCAAATGCCTCGTCAACAGGCGAAAAACATCGGCATTCTCGAGGAGCTCCCGGCAGGAGTACTGTGAAAGTCTTAAGGTCAACAAATAATGGTGTATCGCTTCTGGTGAACTAGCCAGAGTAAGCTTGTAGATGTGACTGTGGTAAAATGGGGAGCAAGTGGCAGGAGTAACTATGACTCTCTTAAGGTAGCCAAATGACTCGTCAAAAGGCGACTTACATCGGCAAACTCGAGGAGCTCCCGGAAGGAGTACTGTGAAAGCCTTAAGGTCAACAAATAATGGCGTATCGCTTCTGGTTAACTGGCCAGAGCAAGCTTGTACATGTGACTATTGTGAAACGGGGAGAAACTGGCAGGACTAACTATAACTCTCTTAAGGTAGCCAAATGCCTCGTCAACAGGCGAATTCCAACGGCAAACTCGAGGAGCTCCCGGAAGGAGTACTGTGAAAGCCTTAAGGTCAACAAATAATGGCGTATCGCTCCTGGTGTACTAGCCAGAGTAAGCTTGTAGATGCGACTGTGGTAAAACGAGGAGCAAGTGGCAGGAGTAACTATGACTCTCTTAAGGTAGCCAAATGCCTCGTCAACAGGCGAATTCCAACGGCAAACTCGAGGAGCTCCCGGAAGGAGTACTGTGAAAGCCTTAAGGTCAACAAATAATGGCGTATCGCTCCTGGTGAACTGGCCAGAGTAAGCTTGTAGATGTGACTGTGTGAAACGGGGTGCAACTACCAGGAGTAACTATGACTCCCTTAAGATAGCCAAATGCCTCGTCAACAGGCGAAAAACATCGGAATTCTCGAGCAGCTCCCGGCAGGAGTACTGTGAAAGTCTTAAAGTCAACAAATAATGGTGTATCGCTTCTGGTGAACTAGCCAGAGTAAGCTTGTAGATGTGACTGTGGTAAAATGGGGAGCAAGTGGCAGGAGTAACTATGACTCTCTTAGGGTTGCCAAATGACTCGTCAAAGACGAATTACATCGGCAAACCCGAGGAGCTCCCGGAAGGAGTACTGTGATAGTCTTAAGGTCAACAAATAATGGCGTATCGCTTCTGGTGAATTAGCCAGAGTAAGCTTGTAGATGCGACTGTGGTAAAACGAGGAGCAAGTGGCAGGAGTAACTATGACTCTCTTAAGGTAGCCAAATGCCTCGTCAACAGGCGAATTCCAACGGCAAACTCGAGGAGCTCCCGGAAGGAGTACTGTGAAAGCCTTAAGGTCAACAAATAATGGCGTATCGCTCCTGGTGAACTAGCCAGAGTAAGCTTGTAGATGCGACTGTGGTAAAACGAGGAGCAAGTGGCAGGAGTAACTATGACTCTCTTAAGGTAGCCAAATGCCTCGTCAACAGGCGAATTCCAACGGCAAACTCGAGGAGCTCCCGGCAGGAGTACTGTGAAAGTCTTAAGGTCAACAAATAATGGTGTATCGCTTCTGGTGAACTAGCCAGAGTAAGCTTGTAGATGCGACTGTGGTAAAACGAGGAGCAAGTGGCAGGAGTAACTATGACTCTCTTAAGGTAGCCAAATGCCTCGTCAACAGGCGAAATACAACGGCAAACTCGAGGAGCTCCCGGAAGGAGTACTGTGGAAGCCTTAAGGTCAACAAATAATGGCGTATCGTTCCTGGTGAACTAGCCAGAGTAAGCTTGTAGATGCGACTGTGGTAAAACGAGGAGCAAGTGGCAGGAGTAACTATGACTCTCTTAAGGTAGCCAAATGCCTCGTCAACAGGCGAATTCCAACGGCAAACTCGAGGAGCTCCCGGCAGGAGTACTGTGAAAGTCTTAAGGTCAACAAATAATGGCGTATCGCTTCTGGTGAACTAGCCAGAGTAAGCTTGTAGTTGTGACTGTGGTAAAATGGGGAGCAAGTGGCAGGAGTAACTATGACTCTCTTAGGGTTGCCAAATAACTCGTCAAAAGGCGACTTACATCGGCAAACTCGAGGAGCTCCCGGAAGGAGTACTGTGAAAGCCTTAAGGTCAACAAATAATGGCGTATCGCTCCTGGTGAACTAGCCAGAGTAAGCTTGTAGATGCGACTATGGTAAAACGAGGAGCAAGTGGCAGGAGTAACTATGACTCTCTTAAGGTAGCCAAATGCCTCGTCAACAGGCGAATTCCAACGGCAAACTCGAGGAGCTCCCGGAAGGAGTACTGTGAAAGTCTTAAGGTCAACAAATAATGGCGTATCGCTTCTGGTGAACTAGCCAGAGTAAGCTTGTAGATGTGACTGTGTGAAACGGGGTGCAACTGGCAGGTGTAACTATGACTCTCTTAAAGTAGCAAAATGCCTCGTCAACAGGCGAAAAACATCGGCATTCTCGAGGAGCTCCCGGCAGGAGTACTGTGAAAGTCTTAAGGTCAACAAATAATGGTGTATCGCTTCTGGTTAACTGGCCAGAGCAAGCTTGTACATGTGACTATTGTGAAACGGGGAGAAACTGGCAGGACTAACTATAACTCTCTTAAGGTAGCCAAATGCCTCGTCAACAGGCGAATTCCAACGGCAAACTCGAGGAGCTCCCGGCAGGAGTACTGTGAAAGTCTTAAGGTCAACAAATAATGGCGTATCGCTTCTGGTGAACTAGCCAGAGTAAGCTTGTAGATGTGACTGTGGTAAAATGGGGAGCAAGTGGCAGGAGTAACTATGACTCTCTTAGGGTTGCCAAATGACTCGTCAAAAGGCGAATTACATCGGCAAACTCGAAGAGCTCCCGGAAGGAGTACTGTGAAAGCCTTAAGGTCAACAAATAATGGCGTATCGCTCCTGGTGTACTAGCCAGAGTAAGCTTGTAGATGCGACTGTGGTAAAACGAGGAGCAAGTGGCAGGAGTAACTATGACTCTCTTAAGGTAGCCAAATGCCTCGTCAACAGGCGAAATACAACGGCAAACTCGAGGAGCTCCCGGAAGGAGTACTGTGGAAGCCTTAAGATCAACAAATAATGGCGTATCGTTCCTGGTGAACTAGCCAGAGTAAGCTTGTAGATGCGACTGTGGTAAAACGAGGAGCAAGTGGCAGGAGTAACTATGACTCTCTTAAGGTAGCCAAATGCCTCGTCAACAGGCGAATTCCAACGGCAAACTCGAGGAGCTCCCGGCAGGAGTACTGTGAAAGTCTTAAGGTCAACAAATAATGGCGTATCGCTTCTGGTGAACTAGCCAGAGTAAGCTTGTAGTTGTGACTGTGGTAAAATGGGGAGCAAGTGGCAGGAGTAACTATGACTCTCTTAGGGTTGCCAAATAACTCGTCAAAAGGCGACTTACATCGGCAAACTCGAGGAGCTCCCGGAAGGAGTACTGTGAAAGCCTTAAGGTCAACAAATAATGGCGTATCGCTCCTGGTGAACTAGCCAGAGTAAGCTTGTAGATGCGACTGTGGTAAAACGAGGAGCAAGTGGCAGGAGTAACTATGACTCTCTTAAGGTAGCCAAATGCCTCGTCAACAGGCGAATTCCAACGGCAAACTCGAGCAGCTCCCGGCAGGAGTACTGTGAAAGTCTTAAGGTCAACAAATAATGGCGTATCGCTCCTGGTGAACTGGCCAGAGTAAGCTTGTAGATGTGACTGTGTGAAACGGGGTGCAACTGGCAGGAGTAACTATGACTCTCTTAAGGTAGCCAAATGCCTCGTCAACAGGCGAAAAACATCGGCATTCTCGAGGAGCTCCCGGCAGGAGTACTTTGAAAGTCTTAAGGTCAACAAATAATGGTGTATCGCTTCTGGTTAACTGGCCAGAGTAAGCTTGTAGATGTGACTGTGTGAAACGGGGTGCAACTGGCAGGAGTACCTATGACTCTCTTAAGGTAGCCAAATGCCTCGTCAACAGGCGAAAAACATCGGCATTCTCGAGGAGCTCCCGGCAGGAGTACTGTGAAAGTCTTAAGGTCAACAAATAATGGTGTATCGCTTCTGGTGAACTAGCCAGAGTAAGCTTGTAGATGTGACTGTGGTAAAATGGGGAGCAAGTGGCAGGAGTAACTATGACTCTCTTAGGGTTGCCAAATAACTCGTCAAAAGGCGACTTACATCGGCAAACTCGAGGAGCTCCCGGAAGGAGTACTGTGAAAGCCTTAAGGTCAACAAATAATGGCGTATCGCTCCTGGTGAACTAGCCAGAGTAAGCTTGTAGATGCGACTGTGGTAAAATGGGGAGCAAGTGGCAGGAGTAACTATGACTCTCTTAGGGTTGCCAAATGACTCGTCAAAAGGCGAATTACATCGGCAAACTCGAGGAGCACCCGGAAGGAGTACTGTGAAAGCCTTAAGGTCAACAAATAATGGCGTATCGCTCCTGGTGAACTAGCCAGAGTAAGCTTGTAGATGCGACTGTGGTAAAACGAGGAGCAAGTGGCAGGAGTAACTATGACTCTCTTAAGGTAGCCAAATGCCTCGTCAACAGGCGAATTCCAACGGCAAACTCGAGGAGCTCCCGGAAGGAGTACTGTGAAAGCCTTAAGGTCAACAAATAATGGCGTATCTCTCCTGGTGAACTAGCCAGAGTAAGCTTGTAGATGCGACTATGGTAAAACGAGGAGCAAGTGGCAGGAGTAACTATGACTCTCTTAAGGTAGCCAAATGCCTCGTCAACAGGCGAATTCCAACGGCAAACTCGAGGAGCTCCCGGAAGGAGTACTGTGAAAGTCTTAAGGTCAACAAATAATGGCGTATCGCTTCTGGTGAACTAGCCAGAGTAAGCTTGTAGATGTGACTGTGTGAAACGGGGTGCAACTGGCAGGTGTAACTATGACTCTCTTAAAGTAGCAAAATGCCTCGTCAACAGGCGAAAAACATCGGCATTCTCGAGGAGCTCCCGGCAGGAGTACTGTGAAAGTCTTAAGGTCAACAAATAATGGTGTATCGCTTCTGGTTAACTGGCCAGAGCAAGCTTGTACATGTGACTATTGTGAAACGGGGAGAAACTGGCAGGACTAACTATA
Organism: Schistocerca nitens; assembly: GCF_023898315.1. Lineage (NCBI taxonomy): Eukaryota > Metazoa > Arthropoda > Insecta > Orthoptera > Acrididae > Schistocerca > Schistocerca nitens. The sequence goes on along the minus strand of NC_064619.1, from coordinate 676,621,346 downwards.
ACTCTCTTAAAGTAGCCAAATGCCTCGTCAACAGGCGAATTCCAACGGCAAACTCGAGGAGCTCCCGGCAGGAGTACTGTGAAAGTCTTAAGGTCAACAAATAATGGCGTATCGCTTCTGGTGAACTAGCCAGAGTAAGCTTGTAGATGTGACTGTGGTAAAATGGGGAGCAAGTGGCAGGAGTAACTATGACTCTCTTAGGGTTGCCAAATGACTCGTCAAAAGGCGAATTACATCGGCAAACTCGAAGAGCTCCCGGAAGGAGTACTGTGAAAGCCTTAAGGTCAACAAATAATGGCATATCGCTCCTGGTGTACTAGCCAGAGTAAGCTTGTAGATGCGACTGTGGTAAAACGAGGAGCAAGTGGCAGGAGTAACTATGACTCTCTTAAGGTAGCCAAATGCCTCGTCAACAGGCGAATTCCAACGGCAAACTCGAGGAGCTCCCGGAAGGAGTACTGTGAAAGCCTTAAGGTCAACAAATAATGGCGTAATGCTCCTGGTGAACTGGCCAGAGTAAGCTTGTAGATGTGACTGTGTGAAACGGGGTGCAACTAGCAGGAGTAACTACGACTCCCTTAAGATAGCCAAATGCCTCGTCAACAGGCGAATTCCAACGGCAAACTCGAGGAGCTCCCGGCAGGAGTACTGTGAAAGTCTTAAGGTCAACAAATAATGGTGTATCGCTTCTGGTGAACTAGCCAGAGTAAGCTTGTAGATGCGACTGTGGTAAAACGAGGAGCAAGTAGCAGGAGTAACTATGACTCTCTTAAGGTAGCCAAATGCCTCGTCAACAGGCGAATTCCAACGGCAAACTCGAGGAGCTCCCGGAAGGAGTACTGTGGACGCCTTAAGGTCAACAAATAATGGCGTATCGTTCCTGGTGAACTAGCCAGAGTAAGCTTGTAGATGCGACTGTGGTAAAACGAGGAGCAAGTGGCAGGAGTAACTATGACTCTCTTAAGGTAGCCAAATGCCTCGTCAACAGGCGAATTCCAACGGCAAACTCGAGGAGCTCCCGGCAGGAGTACTGTGAAAGTCTTAAGGTCAACAAATAATGGCGTATCGCTTCTGGTGAACTAGCCAGAGTAAGCTTGTAGATGTGACTGTGGTAAAATGGGGAGCAAGTGGCAGGTGTAACTATGACTCTCTTAGGGTTGCCAAATGACTCGTCAAAGACGAATTACATCGGCAAACCCGAGGAGCTCCCGGAAGGAGTACTGTGAAAGTCTTAAGGTCAACAAATAATGGCGTATCGCTTCTGGTGAACTAGCCAGAGTAAGCTTGTAGAAGCGACTGTGGTAAAACGAGGAGCAAGTGGCAGGAGTAACTATGACTCTCTTAAGGTAGCCAAATGCCTCGTCAACAGGCGAATTCCAACGGCAAACTCGAGGAGCTCCCGGAAGGAGTACTGTGAAAGCCTTAAGGTCAACAAATAATGGCGTATCGCTCCTGGTGAACTAGCCAGAGTAAGCTTGTAGATGCGACTGTGGTAAAACGAGGAGCAAGTGGCAGGAGTAACTATGACTCTCTTAAGGTAGCCAAATGCATCGTCAACAGGCGAATTCCAACGGCAAACTCGAGGAGCTCCCGGCAGGAGTACTGTGAAAGTCTTAAGGTCAACAAATAATGGTGTATCGCTTCTGGTGAACTAGCCAGAGTAAGCTTGTAGATGCGACTGTGGTAAAACGAGGAGCAAGTGGCAGGAGTAACTATGACTCTCTTAAGGTAGCCAAATGCCTCGTCAACAGGCGAATTCCAACGGCAAACTCGAGGAGCTCCCGGAAGGAGTACTGTGGAAGCCTTAAGGTCAACAAATAATGGCGTATCGTTCCTGGTGAACTAGCCAGAGTAAGCTTGTAGATGCGACTGTGGTAAAACGGGGAGCAAGTGGCAGGAGTAACTATGACTCTCTTAAGGTAGCCAAATGCCTCGTCAACAGGCGAATTCCAACGGCAAACTCGAGGAGCTCCCGGAAGGAGTACTGTGAAAGTCTTAAGGTCAACAAATAGTGCCGTATCGCTTCTGGTGAACTAGCCAGAGTAAGCTTGTAGATGTGACTGTGGTAAAATGGGGAGCAAGTGGCAGGAGTAACTATGACTCTCTTAGGGTTGCCAAATGACTCGTCAAAAGGCGACTTACATCGGCAAACTCGAGGAGCTCCCGGAAGGAGTACTGTGAAAGCCTTAAGGTCAACAAATAATGGCGTATCGCTCCTGGTGAACTAGCCACAGTAAGCTTGTAGATGCGACTGTGGTAAAATGGGGAGCAAGTGGCAGGAGTAACTATGACTCTCTTAGGGTTGCCAAATGACTCGTCAAAAGGCGAATTACATCGGCAAACTCGAGGAGCACCCGGAAGGAGTACTGTGAAAGCCTTAAGGTCAACAAATAATGGCGTATCGCTCCTGGTGAACTAGCCAGAGTAAGCTTGTAGATGCGACTGTGGTAAAACGAGGAGCAAGTGGCAGGAGTAACTATGACTCTCTTAAGGTAGCCAAATGCCTCGTCAACAGGCGAATTCCAACGGCAAACTCGAGGAGCTCCCGGAAGGAGTACTGTGAAAGCCTTAAGGTCAACAAATAATGGCGTATCGCTCCTGGTGAACTAGCCAGAGTAAGCTTGTAGATGCGACTATGGTAAAACGAGGAGCAAGTGGCAGGAGTAACTATGACTCTCTTAAGGTAGCCAAATGCCTCGTCAACAGGCGAATTCCAACGGCAAACTCGAGGAGCTCCCGGAAGGAGTACTGTGAAAGTCTTAAGGTCAACAAATAATGGCGTATCGCTTCTGGTGAACTAGCCAGAGTAAGCTTGTAGATGTGACTGTGTGAAACGGGGTGCAACTGGCAGGTGTAACTATGACTCTCTTAAAGTAGCAAAATGCCTCGTCAACAGGCGAAAAACATCGGCATTCTCGAGGAGCTCCCGGCAGGAGTACTGTGAAAGTCTTAAGGTCAACAAATAATGGTGTATCGCTTCTGGTTAACTGGCCAGAGCAAGCTTGTACATGTGACTATTGTGAAACGGGGAGAAACTGGCAGGACTAACTATAACTCTCTTAAGGTAGCCAAATGCCTCGTCAACAGGCGAATTCCAACGGCAAACTCGAGGAGCTCCCGGCAGGAGTACTGTGAAAGTCTTAAGGTCAACAAATAATGGCGTATCGCTTCTGGTGAACTAGCCAGAGTAAGCTTGTAGATGTGACTGTGGTAAAATGGGGAGCAAGTGGCAGGAGTAACTATGACTCTCTTAGGGTTGCCAAATGACTCGTCAAAAGGCGAATTACATCGGCAAACTCGAAGAGCTCCCGGAAGGAGTACTGTGAAAGCCTTAAGGTCAACAAATAATGGCGTATCGCTCCTGGTGTACTAGCCAGAGTAAGCTTGTAGATGCGACTGTGGTAAAACGAGGAGCAAGTGGCAGGAGTAACTATGACTCTCTTAAGGTAGCCAAATGCCTCGTCAACAGGCGAATTCCAACGGCAAACTCGAGGAGCTCCCGGAAGGAGTACTGTGAAAGCCTTAAGGTCAACAAATAATGGCGTATCGCTCCTGGTGTACTGGCCAGAGTAAGCTTGTAGATGTGACTGTGTGAAACGGGGTGCAACTAGCAGGAGTAACTATGACTCCCTTAAGATAGCCAAATGCTTCGTCAACAGGCGAAAAACATCGGAATTCTCGAGGAGCTCCCGGCAGGAGTACTGTGAAAGTCTTAAAGTCAACAAATAATGGTGTATCGCTTCTGGTGAACTAGCCAGAGTAAGCTTGTAGATGTGACTGTGGTAAAATGGGGAGCAAGTGGCAGGAGTAACTATGACTCTCTTAGGGTTGCCAAATGACTCGTCAAAGACGAATTACATCGGCAAACCCGAGGAGCTCCCGGAAGGAGTACTGTGAAAGTCTTAAGGTCAACAAATAATGGCGTATCGCTTCTGGTGAACTAGCCAGAGTAAGCTTGTAGATGCGACTGTGGTAAAACGAGGAGCAAGTGGCAGGAGTAACTATGACTCTCTTAAGGTAGCCAAATGCCTCGTCAACAGGCGAATTCCAACGGCAAACTCGAGGAGCTCCCGGAAGGAGTACTGTGAAAGCCTTAAGGTCAACAAATAATGGCGTATCGCTCCTGGTGAACTAGCCAGAGTAAGCTTGTAGATGCGACTGTGGTGAAACGAGGAGAAAGTGGCAGGAGTAACTATGACTCTCTTAAGGTAGCCAAATGCCTCGTCAACAGGCGAATTCCAACGGCAAACTCGAGGAGCTCCCGGCAGGAGTACTGTGAAAGTCTTAAGGTCAACAAATAATGGTGTATCGCTTCTGGTGAACTAGCCAGAGTAAGCTTGTAGATGCGACTGTGGTAAAACGAGGAGCAAGTGGCAGGAGTAACTATGACTCTCTTAAGGTAGCCAAATGCCTCGTCAACAGGCGAATTCCAACGGCAAACTCGAGGAGCTCCCGGAAGGAGTACTGTGGACGCCTTAAGGTCAACAAATAATGGAGTATCGTTCCTCGTGAACTAGCCAGAGTAAGCTTGTAGATGCGACTGTGGTAAAACGAGGAGCAAGTGGCAGGAGTAACTATGACTCTCTTAAGGTAGCCAAATGCCTCGTCAACAGGCGAATTCCAACGGCAAACTCGAGGAGCTCCCGGCAGGAGTACTGTGAAAGTCTTAAGGTCAACAAATAATGGCGTATCGCTTCTGGTGAACTAGCCAGAGTAAGCTTGTAGTTGTGACTGTGGTAAAATGGGGAGCAAGTGGCAGGAGTAACTATGACTCTCTTAGGGTTGCCAAATGACTCGTCAAAAGGCGAATTACATCGGCAAACTCGAGGAGCTCCCGGAAGGAGTACTGTGAAAGCCTTAAGGTCAACAAATAATGGCGTATCGCTCCTGGTGAACTAGCCAGAGTAAGCTTGTAGATGCGACTGTGGTAAAACGAGGAGCAAGTGGCAGGAGTAACTATGACTCTCTTAAGGTAGCCAAATGCCTCGTCAACAGGCGAATTCCAACGGCAAACTCGAGCAGCTCCCGGAAGGAGTACTGTGAAAGCCTTAAGGTCAACAAATAATGGCGTATCGCATCTGGTGAACTAGCCAGAGTAAGCTTGTAGATGCGACTGTGGTAAAACGAGGAGCAAGTGGCAGGACTAACTATGACTCTCTTAAGGTAGCCAAATTCCTCGTCAACAGGCGAATTCGAACGGCAAACTCGTGGAGCTCCCGGAAGGAGTACTGTGAAAGCCTTAAGGTCAACAAATAATGGCGTATCGCTCCTGGTGAACTAGCCAGAGTATGCTTGTAGATGCGACTGTGGTAAAACGAGGAGCAAGTGGCAGGAGTAACTATGACTCTCTTAAGGTAGCCAAATGCCTCGTCAACAGGCGAATTCCAACGGCAAACTCGAGCAGCTCCCGGCAGGAGTACTGTGAAAGTCTTAAGGTCAACAAATAATGGCGTATCGCTTCTGGTGAACTAGCCAGAGTAAGCTTGTAGATGTGACTGTGGTAAAATGGGGAGCAAGTGGCAGGAGTAACTATGACTCTCTTAGGGTTGCCAAATGACTCGTCAAAAGGCGACTTACATCGGCAAACTCGAGGAGCTCCCGGCAGGAGTACTGTGAAAGCCTTAAGGTCAACAAATAATGGCGTATCGCTCCTGGTGAACTAGCCAGAGTAAGCTTGTAGATGCGACTGTGGTAAAACGAGGAGCAAGTGGCAGGAGTAACTATGACTCTCTTAAGGTAGCCAAATGCCTCGTCAACAGGCGAATTCCAACGGCAAACTCGAGCAGCTCCCGGAAGGAGTACTGTGAAAGCCTTAAGGTCAACAAATAATGGCGTATCGCTCCTGGTGAACTAGCCAGAGTATGCTTGTAGATGCGACTGTGGTAAAACGAGGAGCAAGTGGCAGGAGTAACTATGACTCTCTTAAGGTAGCCAAATGCCTCGTCAACAGGCGAATTCCAACGGCAAACTCGAGCAGCTCCCGGCAGGAGTACTGTGAAAGTCTTAAGGTCAACAAATAGTGGCGTATCGCTTCTGGTGAACTAGCCAGAGTAAGCTTGTAGATGCGACTGTGGTAAAATGGGGAGCAAGTGGCAGGAGTAACTATGACTCTCTTAGGGTTGCCAAATGACTCGTCAAAAGGCGAATTACATCGGCAAACTCGAGGAGCTCCCGGAAGGAGTACTGTGAAAGCCTTAAGGTCAACAAATAATGGCGTATCGCTCCTGGTGAACTAGCCAGAGTAAGCTTGTAGATGTGACTGTGGTAAAATGGGGAGCAAGTGGCAGGAGTAACTATGACTCTCTTAGGGTTGCCAAATGACTCGTCAAAGACGAATTACATCGTCAAACCCGAGGAGCTCCCGGAAGGAGTACTGTGAAAGTCTTAAGGTCAACAAATAATGGCGTATCGCTTCTGGTGAACTAGCCAGGGTAAGCTTGTAGATGCGACTGTGGTAAAACGAGGAGCAAGTGGCAGGAGTAACTATGACTCTCTTAAGGTAGCCAAATGCCTCGTCAACAGGCGAATTCCAACGGCAAACTCGAGGAGCTCCCGGAAGGAGTACTGTGAAAACCTTAAGGTCAACAAATAATGGCGTATCGCTCCTGGTGAACTAGCCAGAGTAAGCTTGTAGATGCGACTGTGGTAAAACGAGGAGCAAGTGGCAGGAGTAACTATGACTCTCTTAAGGTAGCCAAATGCATCGTCAACAGGCGAATTCCAACGGCAAACTCGAGGAGCTCCCGGCAGGAGTACTGTGAAAGTCTTAAGGTCAACAAATAATGGTGTATCGCTTCTGGTGAACTAGCCAGAGTAAGCTTGTAGATGCGACTGTGGTAAAACGAGGAGCAAGTGGCAGGAGTAACTATGACTCTCTTAAGGTAGCCAAATGCCTCGTCAACAGGCGAATTCCAACGGCAAACTCGAGGAGCTCCCGGAAGGAGTACTGTGGAAGCCTTAAGGTCAACAAATAATGGCGTATCGTTCCTGGTGAACTAGCCAGAGTAAGCTTGTAGATGCGACTGTGGTAAAACGAGGAGCAAGTGGCAGGAGTAACTATGACTCTCTTAAGGTAGCCAAATGCCTCGTCAACAGGCGAATTCCAACGGCAAACTCGAGGAGCTCCCGGCAGGAGTACTGTGAAAGTCTTAAGGTCAACAAATAATGGCGTATCGCTTCTGGTGAACTAGCCAGAGTAAGCTTGTAGTTGTGACTGTGGTAAAATGGGGAGCAAGTGGCAGGAGTAACTATGACTCTCTTAGGGTTGCCAAATAACTCGTCAAAAGGCGACTTACATCGGCAAACTCGAGGAGCTCCCGGAAGGAGTACTGTGAAAGCCTTAAGGTCAACAAATAATGGCGTATCGCTCCTGGTGAACTAGCCAGAGTAAGCTTGTAGATGCGACTGTGGTAAAACGAGGAGCAAGTGGCAGGAGTAACTATCACTCTCTTAAGGTAGCCAAATGCCTCGTCAACAGGCGAATTCCAACGGCAAACTCGAGCAGCTCCCGGAAGGAGTACTGTGAAAGCCTTAAGGTCAACAAATAATGGCGTATCGCTCCTGGTGAACTAGCCAGAGTAAGCTTGTAGATGTGACTGTGGTAAAATGGGGAGCAAGTGGCAGGAGTAACTATGACTCTCTTAGGGTTGCCAAATGACTCGTCAAAAGGCGAATTACATCGGCAAACTCGAGGAGCTCCCGGAAGGAGTACTGTGAAAGCCTTAAGGTCAACAAATAATGGCGTATCGCTCGTGGTGAACTAGCCAGAGTAAGCTTGTAGATGCGACTGTGGTAAAACGAGGAGCAAGTGGCAGGAGTAACTATGACTCTCTTAAGGTAGCCAAATGCCTCGTCAACAGGCGAATTCCAACGGCAAACTCGAGCAGCTCCCGGAAGGAGTACTGTGAAAGCCTTAAGGTCAACAAATAATGGCGTATCGCTCCTGGTGAACTGGCCAGAGTAAGCTTGTAGATGTGACTGTGTGAAACGGGGTGCAACTGGCAGGAGTAACTATGACTCTCTTAATGTAGCCAAATGCCTCGTCAACAGGCGAAAAACATTGGCATTCTCGAGGAGCTCCCGGCAGGAGTACTGTGAAAGTCTTAAGGTCAACAAATAATGGTGTATCGCTTCTGGTGAACTAGCCAGAGTAAGCTTGTTGATGTGACTGTGGTAAAATGGGGAGCAAGTGGCAGGAGTAACTATGACTCTCTTAGGGTTGCCAAATGACTCGTCAAAAGGCGAATTACATCGGCAAACCCGAGGAGCTCCCGGAAGGAGTACTGTGAAAGTCTTAAGGTCAACAAATAATGGCGTATCGCATCTGGTGAACTAGCCAGAGTAAGCTTGTAGATGCGACTGTGGTAAAACGGGGAGCAAGTGGCAGGAGTAACTATGACTCTCTTAAGGTAGCCAAATGCCTCGTCAACAGGCGAATTCGAACGGCAAACTCGAGGAGCTCCCGGAACGAGTACTGTGAAAACCTTAAGGTCAACAAATAATGGCGTATCGCTCCTGGTGAACTAGCCAGAGTATGCTTGTAGATGCGACTGTGGTAAAACGAGGAGCAAGTGGCAGGAGTAACTATGACTCTCTTAAGGTAGCCAAATGCCTCGTCAACAGGCGAATTCCAACGGCAAACTCGAGCAGCTCCCGGCAGGAGTACTGTGAAAGTCTTAAGGTCAACAAATAATGGCGTATCGCTTCTGGTGAACTAGCCAGAGTAAGCTTGTAGATGTGACTGTGGTAAAATGGGGAGCAAGTGGCAGGAGTAACTATGACTCTCTTAGGGTTGCCAAATGACTCGTCAAAAGGCGACTTACATCGGCAAACTCGAGGAGCTCCCGGAAGGAGTACTGTGAAAGCCTTAAGGTCAACAAATAATGGCGTATCGCTCCTGGTGAACTAGCCAGAGTAAGTTTGTAGATGCGACTGTGGTAAAACGAGGAGCAAGTGGCAGGAGTAACTATGACTCTCTTAAGGTAGCCAAATGCCTCGTCAACAGGCGAATTCCAACGGCAAACTCGAGCAGCTCCCGGAAGGAGTACTGTGAAAGCCTTAAGGTCAACAAATAATGGCGTATCGCTCCTGGTGAACTAGCCAGAGTATGCTTGTAGATGCGACTGTGGTTAAACGAGGAACAAGTGGCAGGAGTAACTATGACTCTCTTAAGGTAGCCAAATGCCTCGTCAACAGGCGAATTCCAACGGCAAACTCGAGCAGCTCCCGGCAGGAGTACTGTGGAAGTCTTAAGGTCAACAAATAATGGCGTATCGCTTCTGGTGAACTAGCCAGAGTAAGCTTGTAGATGCGACTGTGGTAAAATGGGGAGCAAGTGGCAGGAGTATCTATGACTCTCTTAGGGTTGCCAAATGACTCGTCAAAAGGCGAATTACATCGGCAAACTCGAGGAGCTCCCGGAAGGAGTACTGTGAAAGCCTTAAGGTCAACAAATAATGGCGTATCGCTCCTGGTGAACTAGCCAGAGTAAGCTTGTAGATGCGACTGTGGTAAAACGAGGAGCAAGTGGCAGCAGTAACTATGACTCTCTTAAGGTAGCCAAATTCCTCGTCACCAAGCGAATTCCAACGGCAAACTCGAGGAGCTCCCGGAAGGAGTACTGTGAAAGCCTTAAGGTCAACAAATAATGGCGTATCGCTCCTGGTGAACTGGCCAGAGTAAGCTTGTAGATGTGACTGTGTGAAACGGGGTGCAACTGGCAGGAGTAACTATGACTCTCTTAAGGTAGCCAAATGCCTCGTCAACAGGCGAAAAACATCGGCATTCTCGAGGAGCTCCCGGCAGGAGTACTGTGAAAGTCTTAAGGTCAACAAATAATGGTGTATCGCTTCTGGTGAACTAGCCAGAGTAAGCTTGTAGATGTGACTGTGGTAAAATGGGGAGCAAGTGGCAGGAGTAACTATGACTCTCTTAGGGTTGCCAAATGACTCGTCAAAAGGCGAATTACATCGGCAAACCCGAGGAGCTCCCGGAAGGAGTACTGTGAAAGTCTTAAGGTCAACAAATAATGGCGTATCGCATCTGGTGAACTAGCCAGAGTAAGCTTGTAGATGCGACTGTGGTAAAACGAGGAGCAAGTGGCAGGAGTAACTATGACTCTCTTAAGGTAGCCAAATGCCTCGTCAACAGGCGAATTCGAACGGCAAACTCGAGGAGCTCCCGGAAGGAGTACTGTGAAAGCCTTAAGGTCAACAAATAATGGCGTATCGCTCCTGGTGAACTAGCCAGAGTATGCTTGTAGATGCGACTGTGGTAAAACGAGGAGCAAGTGGCAGGAGTAACTATGACTCTCTTAAGGTAGCCAAATGCCTCGTCAACAGGCGAATTCCAACGGCAAACTCGAGCAGCTACCGGCAGGAGTACTGTGAAAGTCTTAAGGTCAACAAATAATGGCGTATCGCTTCTGGTGAACTAGCCAGAGTAAGCTTGTAGATGTGACTGTGGTAAAATGGGGAGCAAGTGGCAGGAGTAACTATGACTCTCTTAGGGTTGCCAAATGACTCGTCAAAAGGCGACTTACATCGGCAAACTCGAGGAGCTCCCGGAAGGAGTACTGTGAAAGCCTTAAGGTCAACAAATAATGGCGTATCGCTCCTGGTGAACTAGCCAGAGTAAGCTTGTAGATGCGACTGTGGTAAAACGAGGAGCAAGTGGCAGGAGTAACTATGACTCTCTTAAGGTAGCCAAATGCCTCGTCAACAGGCGAATTCCAACGGCAAACTCGAGCAGCTCCTGGAAGGAGTACTGTGAAAGCCTTAAGGTCAACAAATAATGGCGTATCGCTCCTGGTGAACTAGCCAGAGTATGCTTGTAGATGCGACTGTGGTAAAACGAGGAGCAAGTGGCAGGAGTAACTATGACTCTCTTAAGGTAGCCAAATGCCTCGTCAACAGGCGAATTCCAACGGCAAACTCGAGCAGCTCCCGGCAGGAGTACTGTGAAAGTCTTAAGGTCAACAAATAATGGCGTATCGCTTCTGGTGAACTAGCCAGAGTAAGCTTGTAGATGCGACTGTGGTAAAATGGGGAGCAAGTGGCAGGAGTAACTATGACTCTCTTAGGGTTGCCAAATGACTCGTCAAAAGGCGAATTACATCGGCAAACTCGAGGAGCTCCCGGAAGGAGTACTGTGAAAGCCTTAAGGTCAACAAATAATGGCGTATCGCTCCTGGTGAACTAGCCAGAGTAAGCTTGTAGATGCGACTGTGGTAAAACGAGGAGCAAGTGGCAGGAGTAACTATGACTCTCTTAAGGTAGCCAAATTCCTCGTCAACAGGCGAATTCCAACGGCAAACTCGAGGAGCTCCCGGAAGGAGTACTGTGAAAGCCTTAAGGTCAACAAATAATGGCGTATCGCTCCTGGTGAACTGGCCAGAGTAAGCTTGTAGATGTGACTGTGTGAAACGGGGTGCAACTGGCAGGAGTAACTATGACTCTCTTAAGGTAGCCAAATGCCTCGTCAACAGGCGAAAAACATCGGCATTCTCGAGGAGCTCCCGGCAGGAGTACTGTGAAAGTCTTAAGGTCAACAAATAATGGTGTATCGCTTCTGGTGAACTAGCCAGAGTAAGCTTGTAGATGTGACTGTGGTAAAATGGGGAGCAAGTGGCAGGAGTAACTATGACTCTCTTAGGGTTGCCAAATGACTCGTCAAAAGGCGAATTACATCGGCAAACCCGAGGAGCTCCCGGAAGGAGTACTGTGAAAGTCTTAAGGTCAACAAATAATGGCGTATCGCATCTGGTGAACTAGCCAGAGTAAGCTTGTAGATGCGACTGTGGTAAAACGAGGAGCAAGTGGCAGGAGTAACTATGACTCTCTTAAGGTAGCCAAATGCCTCGTCAACAGGCGAATTCCAACGGCAAACTCGAGGAGCTCCCGGAAGGAGTACTGTGAAAGCCTTAAGGTCAACAAATAATGGCGTATCGCTCCTGGTGAACTAGCCAGAGTAAGCTTGTAGATGCGACTGTGGTAAAACGAGGAGCAAGTGGCAGGAGTAACTATGACTCTCTTAAGGTAGCCAAATGCCTCGTCAACAGGCGAATTCTAACGGCAAACTCGAGGAGCTCCCGGCAGGAGTACTGTGAAAGTCTTAAGGTCAACAAATAATGGCGTATCGCTTCTGGTGAACTAGCCAGAGTAAGCTTGTACATGCGACTGTGGTAAAACGAGGAGCAAGTGGCAAGAGTAACTATGACTCTCTTAAGGTAGCCAAATGCCTCGTCAACAGGCGAATTGCAACGGCAAACTCGAGCAGCTCCCGGAAGGAGTACTGTGAAAGCCTTAAGGTCAACAAATAATGGCGTATCGCTCCTGGTGAACTAGCCAGAGTAAGCTTGTAGATGCGACTGTGGTAAAACGAGGAGCAAGTGGCAGGAGTAACTATGACTCTCTTAAGGTAGCCAAATGCCTCGTCAACAGGCGAATTCCAACGGCAAACTCGAGCAGCTCCCGGCAGGAGTACTGTGAAAGTCTTAAGGTCAAAAAATAATGGCGTATCGCTTCTGGTGAACTAGCCAGAGTAAGCTTGTAGAGATGACTGTGGTATAATGGGGAGCAAGTGGCAGGAGTAACTATGACTCTCTTAGGGTTGCCAAATGACTCGTCAAAAGGCGAATTACATCGGCAAACTCGAGGAGCTCCCGGAAGGAGTACTGTGAAAGCCTTAAGGTCAACAAATAATGGCGTATCGCTCCTGGTGAACTAGCCAGAGTAAGCTAGTAGATGCGACTGTGGTAAAACGAGGAGCAAGTGGCAGGAGTAACTATGACTCTCTTAAGGTAGCCAAATGCCTCGTCAACAGGCGAATTCCAACGGCAAACTCGAGCAGCTCCCGGCAGGAGTACTGTGAAAGTCTTAAGGTCAACAAATAATGGCGTATCGCTTCTGGTGAACTAGCCAGAGTAAGCTTGTAGATGTGACTGTGGTAAAATGGGGAGCAAGTGGCAGGCGTAACTATGACTCTCCTAGGGTTGCCAAATGACTCGTCAAAAGGCGAATTACATCGGCAAACTCGAGGAGCTCCCGGAAGGAGTACTGTGAAAGTCTTAAGGTCAACAAATAATGGCGTATCGCTCCTGGTGAACTAGCCAGAGTAAGCTTGTAGATGCGACTGTGGTAAAACGAGGAGCAAGTGGCAGGAGTAACTATGACTCTCTTAAGGTAGCCAAATGCCTCGTCAACAGGCGAATTCCAACGGCAAACTCGAGCAGCTCCCGGAAGGAGTACTGTGAAAGCCTTAAGGTCAACAAATAATGGCGTATCGCTCCTGGTGAACTGGCCAGAGTAAGCTTGTAGATGTGACTGTGTGAAACGGGGTGCAACTGGCAGGAGTAACTATGACTCTCTTAAGGTAGCCAAATGCCTCGTCAACAGGCGAAAAACATCGGCATTCTCGAGGAGCTCCCGGCAGGAGTACTGTGAAAGTCTTAAGGTCAACAAATAATGGTGTATCGCTTCTGGTGAACTAGCCAGAGTAAGCTTGTAGATGAGACTGTGGTAAAATGGGGAGCAAGTGGCAGGAGTAACTATGACTCTCTTAGGGTTGCCAAATGACTCGTCAAAAGGCGAATTACGTCGGCAAACCGGAGGAGCTCCCGGAAGGAGTACTGTGAAAGTCTTAAGGTCAACAAATAATGGCGTATCGCATCTGGTGAACTAGCCAGAGTAAGCTTGTAGATGCGACTGTGGTAAAACGAGGAGCAAGTGGCAGGAGTAACTATGACTCTCTTAAGGTAGCCAAATGCCTCGTCAACAGGCGAATTCCAACGGCAAACTCGAGGAGCTCCCGGAAGGAGTACTGTGAAAGCCTTAAGGTCAACAAATAATGGCGTATCGCTCCTGGTGAACTAGCCAGAGTAAGCTTGTAGATGCGACTGTGGTAAAACGAGGAGCAAGTGGCAGGAGTAACTATGACTCTCTTAAGGTAGCCAAATGCCTCGTCAACAGGCGAATTCTAACGGCAAACTCGAGGAGCTCCCGGCAGGAGTACTGTGAAAGTCTTAAGGTCAACAAATAATGGCGTATCGCTTCTGGTGAACTAGCCAGAGTAAGCTTGTACATGCGACTGTGGTAAAACGAGGAGCAAGTGGCAAGAGTAACTATGACTCTCTTAAGGTAGCCAAATGCCTCGTCAACAGGCGAATTGCAACGGCAAACTCGAGCAGCTCCCGGAAGGAGTACTGTGAAAGCCTTAAGGTCAACAAATAATGGCGTATCGCTCCTGGTGAACTAGCCAGAGTAAGCTTGTAGATGCGACTGTGGTAAAACGAGGAGCAAGTGGCAGGAGTAACTATGACTCTCTTAAGGTAGCCAAATGCCTCGTCAACAGGCGAATTCCAACGGCAAACTCGAGCAGCTCCCGGAAGGAGTACTGTGAAAGCCTTAAGGTCAACAAATAATGGCGTATCGCTCCTGGTGAACTAGCCAGAGTAAGCTTGTAGATGCGACTGTGGTAAAACGAGGAGCAAGTGGCAGGAGTAACTATGACTCTCTTAAGGTAGCCAAATGCCTCGTCAACAGGCGAATTCCAACGGCAAACTCGAGCAGCTCCCGGCAGGAGTACTGTGAAAGTCTTAAGGTCAAAAAATAATGGCGTATCGCTTCTGGTGAACTAGCCAGAGTAAGCTTGTAGAGATGACTGTGGTATAATGGGGAGCAAGTGGCAGGAGTAACTATGACTCTCTTAGGGTTGCCAAATGACTCGTCAAAAGGCGAATTACATCGGCAAACTCGAGGAGCTCCCGGAAGGAGTACTGTGAAAGCCTTAAGGTCAACAAATAATGGCGTATCGCTCCTGGTGAACTAGCCAGAGTAAGCTAGTAGATGCGACTGTGGTAAAACGAGGAGCAAGTGGCAGGAGTAACTATGACTCTCTTAAGGTAGCCAAATGCCTCGTCAACAGGCGAATTCCAACGGCAAACTCGAGCAGCTCCCGGCAGGAGTACTGTGAAAGTCTTAAGGTCAACAAATAATGGCGTATCGCTTCTGGTGAACTAGCCAGAGTAAGCTTGTAGATGTGACTGTGGTAAAATGGGGAGCAAGTGGCAGGCGTAACTATGACTCTCCTAGGGTTGCCAAATGACTCGTCAAAAGGCGAATTACATCGGCAAACTCGAGGAGCTCCCGGAAGGAGTACTGTGAAAGTCTTAAGGTCAACAAATAATGGCGTATCGCTCCTGGTGAACTAGCCAGAGTAAGCTTGTAGATGCGACTGTGGTAAAACGAGGAGCAAGTGGCAGGAGTAACTATGACTCTCTTAAGGTAGCCAAATGCCTCGTCAACAGGCGAATTGCAACGGCAAACTCGAGCAGCTCCCGGAAGGAGTACTGTGAAAGCCTTAAGGTCAACAAATAATGGCGTATCGCTCCTGGTGAACTAGCCAGAGTAAGCTTGTAGATGCGACTGTGGTAAAACGAGGAGCAAGTGGCAGGAGTAACTATGACTCTCTTAAGGTAGCCAAATGCCTCGTCAACAGGCGAATTCCAACGGCAAACTCGAGCAGCTCCCGGCAGGAGTACTGTGAAAGTCTTAAGGTCAAAAAATAATGGCGTATCGCTTCTGGTGAACTAGCCAGAGTAAGCTTGTAGAGATGACTGTGGTATAATGGGGAGCAAGTGGCAGGAGTAACTATGACTCTCTTAGGGTTGCCAAATGACTCGTCAAAAGGCGAATTACATCGGCAAACTCGAGGAGCTCCCGGAAGGAGTACTGTGAAAGCCTTAAGGTCAACAAATAATGGCGTATCGCTCCTGGTGAACTAGCCAGAGTAAGCTAGTAGATGCGACTGTGGTAAAACGAGGAGCAAGTGGCAGGAGTAACTATGACTCTCTTAAGGTAGCCAAATGCCTCGTCAACAGGCGAATTCCAACGGCAAACTCGAGCAGCTCCCGGCAGGAGTACTGTGAAAGTCTTAAGGTCAACAAATAATGGCGTATCGCTTCTGGTGAACTAGCCAGAGTAAGCTTGTAGATGTGACTGTGGTAAAATGGGGAGCAAGTGGCAGGCGTAACTATGACTCTCCTAGGGTTGCCAAATGACTCGTCAAAAGGCGAATTACATCGGCAAACTCGAGGAGCTCCCGGAAGGAGTACTGTGAAAGTCTTAAGGTCAACAAATAATGGCGTATCGCTCCTGGTGAACTAGCCAGAGTAAGCTTGTAGATGCGACTGTGGTAAAACGAGGAGCAAGTGGCAGGAGTAACTATGACTCTCTTAAGGTAGCCAAATGCCTCGTCAACAGGCGAATTCCAACGGCAAACTCGAGCAGCTCCCGGAAGGAGTACTGTGAAAGCCTTAAGGTCAACAAATAATGGCGTATCGCTCCTGGTGAACTGGCCAGAGTAAGCTTGTAGATGTGACTGTGTGAAACGGGGTGCAACTGGCAGGAGTAACTATGACTCTCTTAAGGTAGCCAAATGCCTCGTCAACAGGCGAAAAACATCGGCATTCTCGAGGAGCTCCCGGCAGGAGTACTGTGAAAGTCTTAAGGTCAACAAATAATGGTGTATCGCTTCTGGTGAACTAGCCAGAGTAAGCTTGTAGATGAGACTGTGGTAAAATGGGGAGCAAGTGGCAGGAGTAACTATGACTCTCTTAGGGTTGCCAAATGACTCGTCAAAAGGCGAATTACGTCGGCAAACCGGAGGAGCTCCCGGAAGGAGTACTGTGAAAGTCTTAAGGTCAACAAATAATGGCGTATCGCATCTGGTGAACTAGCCAGAGTAAGCTTGTAGATGCGACTGTGGTAAAACGAGGAGCAAGTGGCAGGAGTAACTATGACTCTCTTAAGGTAGCCAAATGCCTCGTCAACAGGCGAATTCCAACGGCAAACTCGAGGAGCTCCCGGAAGGAGTACTGTGAAAGCCTTAAGGTCAACAAATAATGGCGTATCGCTCCTGGTGAACTAGCCAGAGTAAGCTTGTAGATGCGACTGTGGTAAAACGAGGAGCAAGTGGCAGGAGTAACTATGACTCTCTTAAGGTAGCCAAATGCCTCGTCAACAGGCGAATTCTAACGGCAAACTCGAGGAGCTCCCGGCAGGAGTACTGTGAAAGTCTTAAGGTCAACAAATAATGGCGTATCGCTTCTGGTGAACTAGCCAGAGTAAGCTTGTACATGCGACTGTGGTAAAACGAGGAGCAAGTGGCAAGAGTAACTATGACTCTCTTAAGGTAGCCAAATGCCTCGTCAACAGGCGAATTGCAACGGCAAACTCGAGCAGCTCCCGGAAGGAGTACTGTGAAAGCCTTAAGGTCAACAAATAATGGCGTATCGCTCCTGGTGAACTAGCCAGAGTAAGCTTGTAGATGCGACTGTGGTAAAACGAGGAGCAAGTGGCAGGAGTAACTATGACTCTCTTAAGGTAGCCAAATGCCTCGTCAACAGGCGAATTCCAACGGCAAACTCGAGCAGCTCCCGGAAGGAGTACTGTGAAAGCCTTAAGGTCAACAAATAATGGCGTATCGCTCCTGGTGAACTAGCCAGAGTAAGCTTGTAGATGCGACTGTGGTAAAACGAGGAGCAAGTGGCAGGAGTAACTATGACTCTCTTAAGGTAGCCAAATGCCTCGTCAACAGGCGAATTCCAACGGCAAACTCGAGCAGCTCCCGGCAGGAGTACTGTGAAAGTCTTAAGGTCAAAAAATAATGGCGTATCGCTTCTGGTGAACTAGCCAGAGTAAGCTTGTAGAGATGACTGTGGTATAATGGGGAGCAAGTGGCAGGAGTAGCTATGACTCTCTTAGGGTTGCCAAATGACTCGTCAAAAGGCGAATTACATCGGCAAACTCGAGGAGCTCCCGGAAGGAGTACTGTGAAAGCCTTAAGGTCAACAAATAATGGCGTATCGCTCCTGGTGAACTAGCCAGAGTAAGCTAGTAGATGCGACTGTGGTAAAACGAGGAGCAAGTGGCAGGAGTAACTATGACTCTCTTAAGGTAGCCAAATGCCTCGTCAACAGGCGAATTCCAACGGCAAACTCGAGCAGCTCCCGGCAGGAGTACTGTGAAAGTCTTAAGGTCAACAAATAATGGCGTATCGCTTCTGGTGAACTAGCCAGAGTAAGCTTGTAGATGTGACTGTGGTAAAATGGGGAGCAAGTGGCAGGCGTAACTATGACTCTCCTAGGGTTGCCAAATGACTCGTCAAAAGGCGAATTACATCGGCAAACTCGAGGAGCTCCCGGAAGGAGTACTGTGAAAGTCTTAAGGTCAACAAATAATGGCGTATCGCTCCTGGTGAACTAGCCAGAGTAAGCTTGTAGATGTGACTGTGGTAAAATGGGGAGCAAGTGGCAGGAGTAACTATGACTCTCTTAGGTTTGCCAAATGACTCGTCAAAAGGCGAATTACATCGGCAAACTCGAGGAGCTCCCGGAAGGAGTACTGTGAAAGCCTTAAGGTCAACAAATAATGGCGTATCGCTCCTGGTGAACTGGCCAGAGTAAGCTTGTAGATGTGACTGTGTGAAACGGGGTGCAACTGGCAGGAGTAACTATGACTCTCTTAAGGTAGCCAAATGCCTCGTCAACAGGCGAATTCTAACGGCAAACTCGAGGAGCTCCCGGCAGGAGTACTGTGAAAGTCTTAAGGTCAACAAATAATGGCGTATCGCTTCTGGTGAACTAGCCAGAGTAAGCTTGTACATGCGACTGTGGTAAAACGAGGAGCAAGTGGCAAGAGTAACTATGACTCTCTTAAGGTAGCCAAATGCCTCGTCAACAGGCGAATTGCAACGGCAAACTCGAGCAGCTCCCGGAAGGAGTACTGTGAAAGCCTTAAGGTCAACAAATAATGGCGTATCGCTCCTGGTGAACTAGCCAGAGTAAGCTTGTAGATGCGACTGTGGTAAAACGAGGAGCAAGTGGCAGGAGTAACTATGACTCTCTTAAGGTAGCCAAATGCCTCGTCAACAGGCGAATTCCAACGGCAAACTCGAGCAGCTCCCGGAAGGAGTACTGTGAAAGCCTTAAGGTCAACAAATAATGGCGTATCGCTCCTGGTGAACTAGCCAGAGTAAGCTTGTAGATGCGACTGTGGTAAAACGAGGAGCAAGTGGCAGGAGTAACTATGACTCTCTTAAGGTAGCCAAATGCCTCGTCAACAGGCGAATTCCAACGGCAAACTCGAGCAGCTCCCGGCAGGAGTACTGTGAAAGTCTTAAGGTCAAAAAATAATGGCGTATCGCTTCTGGTGAACTAGCCAGAGTAAGCTTGTAGAGATGACTGTGGTATAATGGGGAGCAAGTGGCAGGAGTAACTATGACTCTCTTAGGGTTGCCAAATGACTCGTCAAAAGGCGAATTACATCGGCAAACTCGAGGAGCTCCCGGAAGGAGTACTGTGAAAGCCTTAAGGTCAACAAATAATGGCGTATCGCTCCTGGTGAACTAGCCAGAGTAAGCTAGTAGATGCGACTGTGGTAAAACGAGGAGCAAGTGGCAGGAGTAACTATGACTCTCTTAAGGTAGCCAAATGCCTCGTCAACAGGCGAATTCCAACGGCAAACTCGAGCAGCTCCCGGCAGGAGTACTGTGAAAGTCTTAAGGTCAACAAATAATGGCGTATCGCTTCTGGTGAACTAGCCAGAGTAAGCTTGTAGATGTGACTGTGGTAAAATGGGGAGCAAGTGGCAGGCGTAACTATGACTCTCCTAGGGTTGCCAAATGACTCGTCAAAAGGCGAATTACATCGGCAAACTCGAGGAGCTCCCGGAAGGAGTACTGTGAAAGTCTTAAGGTCAACAAATAATGGCGTATCGCTCCTGGTGAACTAGCCAGAGTAAGCTTGTAGATGCGACTGTGGTAAAACGAGGAGCAAGTGGCAGGAGTAACTATGACTCTCTTAAGGTAGCCAAATGCCTCGTCAACAGGCGAATTCCAACGGCAAACTCGAGCAGCTCCCGGAAGGAGTACTGTGAAAGCCTTAAGGTCAACAAATAATGGCGTATCGCTCCTGGTGAACTGGCCAGAGTAAGCTTGTAGATGTGACTGTGTGAAACGGGGTGCAACTGGCAGGAGTAACTATGACTCTCTTAAGTTAGCCAAATGCCTCGTCAACAGGCGAAAAACATCGGCATTCTCGAGGAGCTCCCGGCAGGAGTACTGTGAAAGTCTTAAGGTCAACAAATAATGGTGTATCGCTTCTGGTGAACTAGCCAGAGTAAGCTTGTAGATGAGACTGTGGTAAAATGGGGAGCAAGTGGCAGGAGTAACTATGACTCTCTTAGGGTTGCCAAATGACTCGTCAAAAGGCGAATTACGTCGGCAAACCGGAGGAGCTCCCGGAAGGAGTACTGTGAAAGTCTTAAGGTCAACAAATAATGGCGTATCGCATCTGGTGAACTAGCCAGAGTAAGCTTGTAGATGCGACTGTGGTAAAACGAGGAGCAAGTGGCAGGAGTAACTATGACTCTCTTAAGGTAGCCAAATGCCTCGTCAACAGGCGAATTCCAACGGCAAACTCGAGCAGCTCCCGGAAGGAGTACTGTGAAAGCCTTAAAGTCAACAAATAATGGCGTATCGCTCCTGGTGAACTGGCCAGAGTAAGCTTGTAGATGTGACTGTGTGAAACGGGGTGCAACTGGCAGGAGTAACTATGACTCTCTTAAGGTAGCCAAATGCCTCGTCAACAGGCGATAAAACATCGGCATTCTCGAGGAGCTCCCGGCAGGAGTACTGTGAAAGTCTTAAGGTCAACAAATAATGGTGTATCGCTTCTGGTGAACTAGCCAGAGTAAGCTTGAAGATGTGACTGTGGTAAAATGGGGAGCAAGTGGCAGGAGTAACTATGACTCTCTTAGGGTTGCCAAATGACTCGTCAAAAGGCGAATTACATCAGCAAACCCGAGGAGCACCCGGAAGGAGTACTGTGAAAGTCTTAAGGTCAACAAATAATGGCGTATCACTCCTGGTGAACTAGCCAGAGTAAGCTTGTAGATGCGACTGTGGTAAAACGAGGAGCAAGTGGCAGGAGTAACTATGACTCTCTTAAGGTAGCCAAATGCCTCGTCAACAGGCGAATTCCAACGGCAAACTCGAGCAGCTCCCGGCAGGAGTACTGTGAAAGTCTTAAGGTCAACAAATAATGGCGTATCGCTTCTGGTGAACTAGCCAGAGTAAGCTTGTAGATGAGACTGTGGTAAAATGGGGAGCAAGTGGCAGGAGTAACTATGACTCTCTTAGGGTTGCCAAATGACTCGTCAAAAGGCGAATTACATCGGCAAACCCGAGGAGCTCCCGGCAGGAGTACTGTGAAAGTCTTAAGGTCAACAAATAATGGCGTATCGCATCTGGTGAACTAGCCAGAGTAAGCTTGTAGATGCGACTGTGGTAAAACGAGGAGCAAGTGGCAGGAGTAACTATGACTCTCTTAAGGTAGCCAAATGCCTCGTCAACAGGCGAATTCCAACGGCAAACTCGAGGAGCTCCCGGAAGGAGTACTGTGAAAGCCTTAAGGTCAACAAATAATGGCGTATCGCTCCTGGTGAACTAGCCAGAGTAAGCTTGTAGATGCGACTGTGGTAAAACGAGGAGCAAGTGGCAGGAGTAACTATGACTCTCTTAAGGTAGCCAAATGCCTCGTCAACAGGCGAATTGCAACGGCAAACTCGAGCAGCTCCCGGAAGGAGTACTGTGAAAGCCTTAAGGTCAACAAATAATGGCGTATCGCTCCTGGTGAACTAGCCAGAGTAAGCTTGTAGATGCGACTGTGGTAAAACGAGGAGCAAGTGGCAGGAGTAACTATGACTCTCTTAAGGTAGCCAAATGCCTCGTCAACAGGCGAATTCCAACGGCAAACTCGAGCAGCTCCCGGAAGGAGTACTGTGAAAGCCTTAAGGTCAACAAATAATGGCGTATCGCTCCTGGTGAACTAGCCAGAGTATGCTTGTAGATGCGACTGTGGTAAAACGAGGAGCAAGTGGCAGGAGTAACTATGACTCTCTTAAGGTAGCCAAATGCCTCGTCAACAGGCGAATTCCAACGGCAAACTCGAGCAGCTCCCGGCAGGAGTACTGTGAAAGTCTTAAGGTCAAAAAATAATGGCGTATCGCTTCTGGTGAACTAGCCAGAGTAAGCTTGTAGAGATGACTGTGGTATAATGGGGAGCAAGTGGCAGGAGTAACTATGACTCTCTTAGGGTTGCCAAATGACTCGTCAAAAGGCGAATTACATCGGCAAACTCGAGGAGCTCCCGGAAGGAGTACTGTGAAAGCCTTAAGGTCAACAAATAATGGCGTATCGCTCCTGGTGAACTAGCCAGAGTAAGCTAGTAGATGCGACTGTGGTAAAACGAGGAGCAAGTGGCAGGAGTAACTATGACTCTCTTAAGGTAGCCAAATGCCTCGTCAACAGGCGAATTCCAACGGCAAACTCGAGCAGCTCCCGGCAGGAGTACTGTGAAAGTCTTAAGGTCAACAAATAATGGCGTATCGCTTCTGGTGAACTAGCCAGAGTAAGCTTGTAGATGTGACTGTGGTAAAATGGGGAGCAAGTGGCAGGCGTAACTATGACTCTCCTAGGGTTGCCAAATGACTCGTCAAAAGGCGAATTACATCGGCAAACTCGAGGAGCTCCCGGAAGGAGTACTGTGAAAGTCTTAAGGTCAACAAATAATGGCGTATCGCTCCTGGTGAACTAGCCAGAGTAAGCTTGTAGATGCGACTGTGGTAAAACGAGGAGCAAGTGGCAGGAGTAACTATGACTCTCTTAAGGTAGCCAAATGCCTCGTCAACAGGCGAATTGCAACGGCAAACTCGAGCAGCTCCCGGAAGGAGTACTGTGAAAGCCTTAAGGTCAACAAATAATGGCGTATCGCTCCTGGTGAACTGGCCAGAGTAAGCTTGTAGATGTGACTGTGTGAAACGGGGTGCAACTGGCAGGAGTAACTATGACTCTCTTAAGGTAGCCAAATGCCTCGTCAACAGGCGAAAAACATCGGCATTCTCGAGGAGCTCCCGGCAGGAGTACTGTGAAAGTCTTAAGGTCAACAAATAATGGTGTATCGCTTCTGGTGAACTAGCCAGAGTAAGCTTGTAGATGAGACTGTGGTAAAATGGGGAGCAAGTGGCAGGAGTAACTATGACTCTCTTAGGGTTGCCAAATGACTCGTCCAAAGGCGAATTACATCGGCAAACCGGAGGAGCTCCCGGAAGGAGTACTGTGAAAGTCTTAAGGTCAACAAATAATGGCGTATCGCATCTGGTGAACTAGCCAGAGTAAGCTTGTAGATGCGACTGTGGTAAAACGAGGAGCAAGTGGCAGGAGTAACTATGACTCTCTTAAGGTAGCCAAATGCCTCGTCAACAGGCGAATTCCAACGGCAAACTCGAGCAGCTCCCGGAAGGAGTACTGTGAAAGCCTTAAGGTCAACAAATAATGGCGTATCGCTCCTGGTGAACTGGCCAGAGTAAGCTTGTAGATGTGACTGTGTGAAACGGGGTGCAACTGGCAGGAGTAACTATGACTCTCTTAAGGTAGCCAAATGCCTCGTCAACAGGCGATAAAACATCGGCATTCTCGA
Organism: Schistocerca nitens; assembly: GCF_023898315.1. Taxonomy (NCBI): domain Eukaryota; kingdom Metazoa; phylum Arthropoda; class Insecta; order Orthoptera; family Acrididae; genus Schistocerca; species Schistocerca nitens. The sequence goes on along the minus strand of NC_064619.1, from coordinate 676,597,810 downwards.
GGAGCTCCCGGCAGGAGTACTGTGAAAGTCTTAAGGTCAACAAATAATGGTGTATCGCTTCTGGTGAACTAGCCAGAGTAAGCTTGAAGATGTGACTGTGGTAAAATGGGGAGCAAGTGGCAGGAGTAACTATGACTCTCTTAGGGTTGCCAAATGACTCGTCAAAAGGCGAATTACATCAGCAAACCCGAGGAGCACCCGGAAGGAGTACTGTGAAAGTCTTAAGGTCAACAAATAATGGCGTATCGCTCCTGGTGAACTAGCCAGAGTAAGCTTGTAGATGCGACTGTGGTAAAACGAGGAGCAAGTGGCAGGAGTAACTATGACTCTCTTAAGGTAGCCAAATGCCTCGTCAACAGGCGAATTCCAACGGCAAACTCGAGCAGCTCCCGGCAGGAGTACTGTGAAAGTCTTAAGGTCAACAAATAATGGCGTATCGCTTCTGGTGAACTAGCCAGAGTAAGCTTGTAGATGAGACTGTGGTAAAATGGGGATCAAGTGGCAGGAGTAACTATGACTCTCTTAGGGTTGCCAAATGACTCGTCAAAAGGCGAATTACATCGGCAAACCCGAGGAGCTCCCGGCAGGAGTACTGTGAAAGTCTTAAGGTCAACAAATAATGGCGTATCGCATCTGGTGAACTAGCCAGAGTAAGCTTGTAGATGCGACTGTGGTAAAACGAGGAGCAAGTGGCAGGAGTAACTATGACTCTCTTAAGGTAGCCAAATGCCTCGTCAACAGGCGAATTCCAACGGCAAACTCGAGGAGCTCCCGGAAGGAGTACTGTGAAAGCCTTAAGGTCAACAAATAATGGCGTATCGCTCCTGGTGAACTAGCCAGAGTAAGCTTGTAGATGCGACTGTGGTAAAACGAGGAGCAAGTGGCAGGAGTAACTATGACTCTCTTAAGGTAGCCAAATGCCTCGTCAACAGGCGAATTGCAACGGCAAACTCGAGCAGCTCCCGGAAGGAGTACTGTGAAAGCCTTAAGGTCAACAAATAATGGCGTATCGCTCCTGGTGAACTAGCCAGAGTAAGCTTGTAGATGCGACTGTGGTAAAACGAGGAGCAAGTGGCAGGAGTAACTATGACTCTCTTAAGGTAGCCAAATGCCTCGTCAACAGGCGAATTCCAACGGCAAACTCGAGCAGCTCCCGGAAGGAGTACTGTGAAAGCCTTAAGGTCAACAAATAATGGCGTATCGCTCCTGGTGAACTAGCCAGAGTATGCTTGTAGATGCGACTGTGGTAAAACGAGGAGCAAGTGGCAGGAGTAACTATGACTCTCTTATGGTAGCCAAATGCCTCGTCAACAGGCGAATTCCAACGGCAAACTCTAGTAGCTCCCGGCAGGAGTACTGTGAAAGTCTTAAGGTCAACAAATAATGGCGTATCGCTTCTGGTGAACTAGCCAGAGTAAGCTTGTAGATGCGACTGTGGTAAAACGAGGAGCAAGTGGCAGGAGTAACTATGACTCTCTTAAGGTAGCCAAATGCCTCGTCAACAGGCGAATTCCAACGGCAAACTCGAGGAGCTCCCGAAAGGAGTACTGTGAAAGCCTTAAGGTCAACAAATAATGGCGTATCGCTCCTGGTGAACTAGCCAGAGTAAGCTTGTAGATGCGACTGTGGTAAAACGAGGAGCAAGTGGCAGGAGTAACTATGACTCTCTTAAGGTAGCCAAATGCCTCGTCAACAGGCGAATTGCAACGGCAAACTCGAGCAGCTCCCGGAAGGAGTACTGTGAAAGCCTTAAGGTCAACAAATAATGGCGTATCGCTCCTGGTGAACTAGCCAGAGTAAGCTTGTAGATGCGACTGTGGTAAAACGAGGAGCAAGTGGCAGGAGTAACTATGACTCTCTTAAGGTAGCCAAATGCCTCGTCAACAGGCGAATTCCAACGGCAAACTCGAGCAGCTCCCGGAAGGAGTACTGTGAAAGCCTTAAGGTCAACAAGTAATGGCGTATCGCTCCTGGTGAACTAGCCAGAGTATGCTTGTAGATGCGACTGTGGTAAAACGAGGAGCAAGTGGCAGGAGTAACTATGACTCTCTTAAGGTAGCCAAATGCCTCGTCAACAGGCGAATTCCAACGGCAAACTCTAGCAGCTCCCGGCAGGAGTACTGTGAAAGTCTTAAGGTCAACAAATAATGGCGTATCGCTTCTGGTGAACTAGCCAGAGTAAGCTTGTAGATGTGACTGTGGTAAAATGGGGAGCAAGTGGCAGGAGTAACTATGACTCTCTTAGGGTTGCCAAATGACTCGTCAAAAGGCGAATTACATCGGCAAACTCGAGGAGCTCCCGGAAGGAGTACTGTGAAAGCCTTAAGGTCAACAAATAATGGCGTATCGCTCCTGGTGAACTAGCCAGAGTAAGCTTGTAGATGCGACTGTGGTAAAACGAGGAGCAAGTTTCAGGAGTAACTATGACTCTCTTAAGGTAGCCAAATGCCACGTCAACAGGCGAATTCCAACGGCAAACTCGAGGAGCTCCCGGAAGGAGTACTGTGAAAGCCTTAAGGTCAACAAATAATGGCGTATCGCTCCTGGTGAACTGGCCAGAGTAAGCTTGTAGATGTGACTGTGTGAAACGGGGTGCAACTGGCAGGAGTAACTATGACTCTCTTAAGGTAGCCAAATGCCTCGTCAACAGGCGAAAAACATCGGCATTCTCGAGGAGCTCCCGGCAGGAGTACTGTGAAAGTCTTAAGGTCAACAAATAATGGTGTATCGCTTCTGGTGAACTAGCCAGAGTAAGCTTGTAGATGTGACTGTGGTAAAATGTGGAGCAAGTGGCAGGAGTAACTATGACTCTCTTAGGGTTGCCAAATGACTCGTCAAAAGGCGAATTACATCGGCAAACCCGAGGAGCTCCCGGAAGGAGTACTGTGAAAGCCTTAAGGTCAACAAATAATGGCGTATCGCATCTGGTGAACTAGCCAGAGTAAGCTTGTAGATGCGACTGTGGTAAAACGAGGAGTAAGTGGCAGGAGTAACTATGACTCTCTTAAGGTAGCCAAATGCCTCGTCAACAGGCGAATTCCAACGGCAAACTCGAGGAGCTCCCGGAAGGAGTACTGTGAAAGCCTTAAGGTCAACAAATAATGGCGTATCGCTCCTGGTGAACTAGCCAGAGTAAGCTTGTAGATGCGACTGTGGTAAAACGAGGAGCAAGTGGCAGGAGTAACTATGACTCTCTTAAGGTAGCCAAATGCCTCGTCAACAGGCGAATTCCAACGGCAAACTCGAGGAGCACCCGGCAGGAGTACTGTGAAAGTCTTAAGGTCAACAAATAATGGCGTATCGCTTCTGGTGAACTAGCCAGAGTAAGCTTGTAGATGCGACTGTGGTAAAACGAGGAGCAAGTGGCAGGAGTAACTATGACTCTCTTAAGGTAGCCAAATGCCTCGTCAACAGGCGAATTCCAACGGCAAACTCGAGCAGCTCCCGGAAGGAGTACTGTGAAAGCCTTAAGGTCAACAAATAATGGCGTATCGCTCCTGGTGAACTAGCCAGAGTAAGCTTGTAGATGCGACTGTGGTAAAACGAGGAGCAAGTGGCAGGAGTAACTATGACTCTCTTAAGATAGCCAAATGCCTCGTCAACAGGCGAATTCCAACGGCAAACTCGAGCAGCTCCCGGCAGGAGTACTGTGAAAGTCTTAAGGTCAACAAATAATGGCGTATCGCTTCTGGTGAACTAGCCAGAGGAAGCTTGTAAATGTGACTGTGGTAAAATGGGGAGCAAGTGGCAGGAGTAACTATGACTCTCTTAGGGTTGCCAAATGACTCGTCAAAAGGCGAATTACATCGGCAAACTCGAGGAGCTCCCGGAAGGAGTACTGTGAAAGCCTTAAGGTCAACAAATAATGGCGTATCGCTCCTGGTGAACTAGCCAGAGTAAGCTTGTAGATGCGACTGTGGTAAAACGAGGAGCAAGTGGCAGGAGCAACTATGACTCTCTTAAGGTAGCCAAATGCCTCGTCAACAGGCGAATTCCAACGGCAAACTCGAGCAGCTCCCGGCAGGAGTACTGTGAAAGTCTTAAGGTCAACAAATAATGGCGTATCGCTCCTGGTGAACTAGCCAGAGTAAGCTTGTAGATGCGACTGTGGTAAAACGAGGAGCAAGTGGCAGGAGTAACTATGACTCTCTTAAGGTAGCCAAATGCCTCGTCAACAGGCGAATTCCAACGGCAAACTCGAGCAGCTCCCGGCAGGAGTACTGTGAAAGTCTTAAGGTCAACAAATAATGGCGTATCGCTTCTGGTGAACTAGCCAGAGGAAGCTTGTAGATGTGACTGTGGTAAAATGGGGAGCAAGTGGCAGGAGTAACTATGACTCTCTTAGGGTTGCCAAATGACTCGTCAAAAGGCGAATTACATCGGCAAACTCGAGGAGCTCCCGGAAGGAGTACTGTGAAAGCCTTAAGGTCAACAAATAATGGCGTATCGCTCCTGGTGAACTAGCCAGAGTAAGCTTGTAGATGCGACTGTGGTAAAACGAGGAGCAAGTGGCAGGAGTAACTATGACTCTCTTAAGGTAGCCAAATGCCTCGTCAACAGGCGAATTCCAACGGCAAACTCGAGCAGCTCCCGGCAGGAGTACTGTGAAAGTCTTTAAGGTCAACAAATAATGGCGTATCGCTTCTGGTGAACTAGGCAGAGTAAGCTTGTAGATGTGACTGTGGTAAAATGGGGAGCAAGTGGCAGGAGTAACTATGACTCTCCTAGGGTTGCCAAATGACTCGTCAAAAGGCGAATTACATCGGCAAACTCGAGGAGCTCCCGGAAGGAGTACTGTGAAAGTCTTAAGGTCAACATATAATGGCGTATCGCTCCTGGTGAACTAGCCAGAGTAAGCTTGTAGATGCGACTGTGGTAAGACGAGGAGCAAGTGGCAGGAGTAACTATGACTCTCTTAAGGTAGCCAAATGCCTCGTCAACAGGCGAATTGCAACGGCAAACTCGAGCAGCTCCCGTAAGGAGTACTGTGAAAGTCTTAAGGTCAACAAATAATGGCGTATCGCTCCTGGTGAACTGGCCAGAGTAAGCTTGTAGATGTGACTGTGTGAAACGGGGTGCAACTGGCAGGAGTAACTATGACTCTCTTAAGGTAGCCAAATGCCTCGTCAACAGGCGAAAAACATCGGCATTCTCGAGGAGCTCCCGGCAGGAGTACTGTGAAAGTCTTAAGGTCAACAAATAATGGTGTATCGCTTCTGGTGAACTAGCCAGAGTAAGCTTGTAGATGAGACTGTGGTAAAATGGGGAGCAAGTGGCAGGAGTAACTATGACTCTCTTAGTGTTGCCAAATGACTCGTCAAAAGGCGAATTACATCGGCAAACCCGAGGAGCTCCCGGAAGGAGTACTGTGAAAGCCTTAAGGTCAACAAATAATGGCGTATCGCTCCTGGTGAACTAGCCAGAGTAAGCTTGTAGATGCGACTGTGGTAAAACGAGGAGCAAGTGGCAGGAGTAACTATGACTCTCTTAAGATAGCCAAATGCCTCGTCAACAGGCGAATTCCAACGGCAAACTCGAGCAGCTCCCGGCAGGAGTACTGTGAAAGTCTTAAGGTCAACAAATAATGGCGTATCTCTTCTGGTGAACTAGCCAGAGGAAGCTTGTAGATGTGACTGTGGTAAAATGGGGAGCAAGTGGCAGGAGTAACTATGACTCTCTTAGGGTTGCCAAATGACTCGTCAAAAGGCGAATTACATCGGCAAACTCGAGGAGCTCCCGGAAGGAGTACTGTGAAAGCCTTAAGGTCAACAAATAATGGCGTATCGCTCCTGGTGAACTAGCCAGAGTAAGCTTGTAGATGCGACTGTGGTAAAACGAGGAGCAAGTGGCAGGAGCAACTATGACTCTCTTAAGGTAGCCAAATGCCTCGTCAACAGGCGAATTCCAACGGCAAACTCGAGCAGCTCCCGGCAGGAGTACTGTGAAAGTCTTAAGGTCAACAAATAATGGCGTATCGCTCCTGGTGAACTAGCCAGAGTAAGCTTGTAGATGCGACTGTGGTAAAACGAGGAGCAAGTGGCAGGAGTAACTATGACTCTCTTAAGGTAGCCAAATGCCTCGTCAACAGGCGAATTCCAACGGCAAACTCGAGCAGCTCCCGGCAGGAGTACTGTGAAAGTCTTAAGGTCAACAAATAATGGCGTATCGCTTCTGGTGAACTAGCCAGAGGAAGCTTGTAGATGTGACTGTGGTAAAATGGGGAGCAAGTGGCAGGAGTAACTATGACTCTCTTAGGGTTGCCAAATGACTCGTCAAAAGGCGAATTACATCGGCAAACTCGAGGAGCTCCCGGAAGGAGTACTGTGAAAGCCTTAAGGTCAACAAATAATGGCGTATCGCTCCTGGTGAACTAGCCAGAGTAAGCTTGTAGATGCGACTGTGGTAAAACGAGGAGCAAGTGGCAGGAGTAACTATGACTCTCTTAAGGTAGCCAAATGCCTCGTCAACAGGCGAATTCCAACGGCAAACTCGAGCAGCTCCCGGCAGGAGTACTGTGAAAGTCTTAAGGTCAACAAATAATGGCGTATCGCTTCTGGTGAACTAGGCAGAGTAAGCTTGTAGATGTGACTGTGGTAAAATGGGGAGCAAGTGGCAGGAGTAACTATGACTCTCCTAGGGTTGCCAAATGACTCGTCAAAAGGCGAATTACATCGGCAAACTCGAGGAGCTCCCGGAAGGAGTACTGTGAAAGTCTTAAGGTCAACATATAATGGCGTATCGCTCCTGGTGAACTAGCCAGAGTAAGCTTGTAGATGCGACTGTGGTAAAACGAGGAGCAAGTGGCAGGAGTAACTATGACTCTCTTAAGGTAGCCAAATGCCTCGTCAACAGGCGAATTGCAACGGCAAACTCGAGCAGCTCCCGTAAGGAGTACTGTGAAAGTCTTAAGGTCAACAAATAATGGCGTATCGCTCCTGGTGAACTGGCCAGAGTAAGCTTGTAGATGTGACTGTGTGAAACGGGGTGCAACTGGCAGGAGTAACTATGACTCTCTTAAGGTAGCCAAATGCCTCGTCAACAGGCGAAAAACATCGGCATTCTCGAGGAGCTCCCGGCAGGAGTACTGTGAAAGTCTTAAGGTCAACAAATAATGGTGTATCGCTTCTGGTGAACTAGCCAGAGTAAGCTTGTAGATGAGACTGTGGTAAAATGGGGAGCAAGTGGCAGGAGTAACTATGACTCTCTTAGGGTTGCCAAATGACTCGTCAAAAGGCGAATTACATCGGCAAACCCGAGGAGCTCCCGGAAGGAGTACTGTGAAAGTCTTAAGGTCAATAAATAATGGCGTATCGCATCTGGTGAACTAGCCAGAGTAAGCTTGTAGATGCGACTGTGGTAAAACGAGGAGCAAGTGGCAGGAGTAACTATGACTCTCTTAAGGTAGCCAAATGCCTCGTCAACAGGCGAATTCCAACGGCAAACTCGAGCAGCTCCCGGAAGGAGTACTGTGAAAGCCTTAAGGTCAACAAATAATGGCGTATCGCTCCTGGTGAACTGGCCAGAGTAAGCTTGTAGATGTGACTGTGTGAAACGGGGTGCAACTGGCAGGAGTAACTATGACTCTCTTAAGGTAGCCAAATGCCTCGTCAACAGGCGAAAAACATCGGCATTCTCGAGGAGCTCCCGGCAGGAGTACTGTGAAAGTCTTAAGGTCAACAAATAATGGTGTATCGCTTCTGGTGAACTAGCCAGAGTAAGCTTGTAGATGTGACTGTGGTAAAATGGGGAGCAAGTGGCAGGAGTTACTATGACTCTCTTAGGGTTGCCAAATGACTCGTCAAAAGGCGAATTACATCGGCAAACCCGAGGAGCTCCCGGAAGGAGTACTGTGAAAGTCTTAAGGTCAACAAATAATGGCGTATCGCTCCTGGTGAACTAGCCAGAGTAAGCTTGTAGATGCGACTGTGGTAAAACGAGGAGCAAGTGGCAGGAGTAACTATGACTCTCTTAAGGTAGCCAAATGCCTCGTCAACAGGCGAATTCCAACGGCAAACTCGAGCAGCTCCCGGCAGGAGTACTGTGAAAGTCTTAAGGTCAACAAATAATGGCGTATCGCTTCTGGTGAACTAGCCAGAGTAAGCTTGTAGATGTGACTGTGGTAAAATAGGGAGCAAGTGGCAGGAGTAACTATGACTCTCTTAGGGTTGCCAAATGACTCGTCAAAAGGCGAATTACATCGGCAAACCCGAGGAGCTCCCGGAAGGAGTACTGTGAAAGTCTTAAGGTCAACAAATAATGGCGTATCGCATCTGGTGAACTAGCCAGAGTAAGCTTGTAGATGCGACTGTGGTAAAACGAGGAGCAAGTGGCAGGAGTAACTATGACTCTCTTAAGGTAGCCAAATGCCTCGTCAACAGGCGAATTCCAACGGCAAACTCGAGGAGCTCCCGGAAGGAGTACTGTGAAAGCCTTAAGGTCAACAAATAATGGCGTATCGCTCCTGGTGAACTAGCCAGAGTAAGCTTGTAGATGCGACTGTGGTAAAACGAGGAGCAAGTGGCAGGAGTAACTATGACTCTCTTAAGGTAGCCAAATGCCTCGTCAACAGGCGAATTGCAACGGCAAACTCGAGCAGCTCCCGGAAGGAGTACTGTGAAAGCCTTAAGGTCAACAAATAATGGCGTATCGCTCCTGGTGAACTAGCCAGAGTAAGCTTGTAGATGCGACTGTGGTAAAACGAGGAGCAAGTGGCAGGAGTAACTATGACTCTCTTAACGGCAAACTCGAGCAGCTCCCGGAAGGAGCCTTGCTGGCATTGACCAGTACCCCTCGAATTGGTGTTGGCCTCGTAGTGGCAGTGCCGTTTGCTTGTAGGAACAACGGGTTCAATCTCGTATTTACACTGGAGCCGTCGTTTGAGGTGTCGGGGCAGGTTTCTGTCCTAGTATCCGAGACGAGTCTCCTGTTTGTAGGCCTATTGGCCGCAGGGGTGCCAGGTTCGCAGCCTTTCACCCCTCTCTCCTATGGAGAGCCTCAGTTGCGACGATGAATTCAGCGGAGCCTCGGATGGAGGGCCCGAATGTACAGGACCCTCAACTTTCTACCGTGGTTACCACGGACGCAAGACTTGGCAGGAATGTTGATTCGCCAAGTTTAGAGAATAGCATTACATGTCCAAAGTGTTGTTTAGGTATTGGTAGGCGAACACCGGCCCAACAGAAACAACATATTCGTAGGTGCAAAGGTTTAAATAATGCGCCCAACGAGGACGGCTTGCACAAATGTGCCTTTTGTGATAGGCAATTTACGACCTTCATTGGACGGCGGTTACATGAGAAACAAGTACATCCTGTTGATTTTAATGCTGCCGACCTAGTGCAAGCCAGTGGCAAACGGAAAGGGAATTGGAGTGCCGCTGAGATGGAGGAAATGGCGATTCTGGAAGTGGAATGTGAGAGAGAGTGGTCTACTCAATTGCAGTTGAATGCGTACTTGGGTAGGAAGTTAGGAAGATCAGCGGAAGCTGTCAAGAAAAGGAGAGCACTTCCAGAGTATAAACAGCTCCTGGAGATTGTGAAAGGCAGGATGGAGGACGTTATCGGTGCGGTCCCCGATGTGGTTGCAGAATCTGCGAGTCATGCCACTCCACAAGAACAAGACAGCTGGATTAGCAATGAACATATTATTTCCCATTTGGTGGAAATTAAAGACCATTGCTCACCTCCATATAGAAGGCTGGTGGATTTAGTTCTGGACAATTCATCATCTTGGTCCGCCATTGATGACCAGGTCACTGGAATCATCCACCTACTGAATGCAAGACCACTACATAGACCTAGAAGAATGAAGAGACAGCTAAAGGTCGCGAAGCCACATAAGGCTGGTAAGAATGAACAGCGAAGGATGCGACAGCAGGAAAGATCTCGAAGATTCCGAGATGCCCAGTATCGGTGGTTAAATAGCAGAACAAATTTGGTAAGAGAGATTCTCAATGGTGAGGAGGTGAACGGTACAACCACAAGACCTGACAGAAGTCTGCTCGTGGATTATTTCAAGGGCTACTATGCAAGAGAGGAACATAGCCCCAAGATCGTGCTACCGCCTAGGAATCCCGATTCCATCAAAGACACGAGTATGCCTTTCTCGCTGAGTGAAACTAGGAATTGGTGTCATAAATTAAAGCGAACAGCTGCTGGTCCTGATGGAGTGACTCATGAACATCTGAGGAATATTCCTAATGAGGATCTGAATGTCCTGCTTAATGTGGTGTTTGGGTTGAAACAACTACCATCTGCATTTACAGTGAGCAAGACCTGCCTTCTACCTAAGAAAGGCGACCTGCGCTCTCCATCCAACTGGAGACCTATAACTATTTCATCAATGGTAGTACGCCTGGTCAATAAGATCTTGGCCTTCAGGTTGGCTCAGGTTATTTCTATCCATCCTGCCCAGCGGGGCTTCAGATCCATTGATGGAATCATGGCGAATGCACTTTCTTTAGATGTAATTATCAAGGAGCATAGGGCTAGAGGAAAGCCAATTTTTGTGGTGGCCCTTGATTTAACGAAAGCCTTCGATCGGGTATCTTGGAGTGCCATACATCAGGCACTGTGGTCTCATGGAGTGGATGACTTGACTCTTGAGTATATATTGTCATCTTATAAAGGTCAAACGACCAATTTACAACTTGGTAAAGACACATTTGGGGAAGTCGAGTTTCATAGGGGAGTCAAACAGGGTGATCCACTCAGTCCTGTCATCTTCAATATGGTAATGGACAGGCTTATGGAATCAGTCAACCAGTCCTATGGGGTGGAAGTCAGTGGAGAGAAGTTTGCTGTTCTCGGCTTTGCTGATGACATTGTTCTCCTCTCGTCGACCAAAGAGGGCATGCATCAGCATCTGCGTTGTGTTGAAAGGTTCACTAAGAGCACGGCCTTAGAAGTGAATCCCTCAAAAAGCAAGGCCTTTCAATTTATTAGAGTGGCACACTCCAAACGGTGTGCAGTCGAAACTAAAAGCCTGTTCAAGCTATCTGGCGCTAAAATTCCTGCCTTGAACGTGCAAGAACAGCTGCACTACCTGGGTTACACTTTTGAGCACCAGGGAATACAGACTCCTTCTCCGTCTGTTCTGTCATCCCTGTTAGACCGCCTGAAACGTGCCGCACTTAAGCCCTGGCAAAAGATAACGGTTCTGCATACATACCTCATACCGAGGCTTGTGCACATCTTGCAGAACAGTAACATCACAGCCAAGAGGTTAGACTATTTGGACCATCTAATCAGACAATTTGTCAAGGCAACTCTCCACCTGCCTAAGACAACTCCAACGCCATTCCTCCATGCTAAGCAGCGTGACGGTGGCTTGGGTATACCAGCATTAAGGCTGCTGATTGGCTCGGTATTTTACAGGAGGATTCAGCAGTTGTCTTCTGTTAACGACGTCCACTTACAAGCCATCATCAATACAGAAACCGTGTCCAAGCTTGTAACCAGGCTTAAGAGAATCTTAAGACTTAAAGGTTCTGTAGTGATCCCAACGTCTGATGGGGTTACAAGGTATTGGCGGGCACGGTTACAGAATTCTGCACTAGGCCGCGGCTTGGAATATTGCCAAAATAACATCGAATGCAACAAGTGGATCAACGATCCTCCACCATTCTGGACAGGTAGGCAATACATCGGCGCAGTCCATCTGCGAATCGGTTTGTTGCCTACCAGAGGAGCCCCATATATACGCGGTCCTGCCGCCAACTGCAGAGCAGGTGGTCCTTGCAGGAACAGGAGAGAGACTCTTCAACATGTCCTCCAGCGTTGTCCACTTACACACTTTGCCAGAATAGAGAGGCACGACCGAGTTGGTAGCTCAGTTCAAAAAGAACTTGAACAGAAGGGATATAAGGTGATTACAACGCCATCCATCACAATTATCAACTCGGACCGGTATGTCCCAGACCTTCTAATTACCCATGATCAGGACTACAAGCCAGGAACGGGTCTTGGGACAATAATTGAGACCACTATATCATATGAGTATACCGGGAGTCTCAATCGTGCCGAAACGTTCAAGAGGCAGAAATACGAGCAACCAGCGGTTCTCAGCGCACTCCAGCGGAAGTACAATCTGAGTCGCCCGCCCGATATTATGCCGCTCGTTGTTGGCGCACGAGGTGCATGGGCACCCTGCAATAAGGCCATATGGAGTCGGTTCCATCTTCGCCAGTTCCTCATTAGGGAACTTGTTTGTAACACCATAACTGCTGGTATTAGAATACACCAGCAGTTCATGCGTACAGTTTGGCGCACGGCTCGTTAGGAATAACACCCTTATATAACATCTGTAGAAGGCACGCTAGGTTAGATCATGGACATGATTGCTTCCTTGCCCCACCAGTGGCAGTATAATAACTCGGACAAGATAGCCGCGAGGCTGTCCACCTACCTAGCCAAATGCCTCGTCAACAGGCGAATTGCAACGGCAAACTCGAGCAGCTCCCGGAAGGAGTACTGTGAAAGCCTTAAGGTCAACAAATAATGGCGTATCGCTCCTGGTGAACTAGCCAGAGTAAGCTTGTAGATGCGACTGTGTGAAACGGGGTGCAACTGGCAGGAGTAACTATGACTCTCTGACGGGCGTCAGCGGGCCTTCCTTCCTCAGGATGGGATGCTGCACAACACGTTCCTGTTGGACTTGGCGATGACTCAGGCCAGGGTGAACTGTCGCTCTCTCTGTGTCGCGTCCCTGGATGTGTCCAAGGCATTCGACTCCTTAGACCATGGTGCCCTGAGGCCCGCCCTGAGGGCACATGGTCTACCTGACGAGTTCATTGGATACATCCTGGGATGCTACGAGGATGGGGTGACGATGATCTCTGGTCCTGGGAAGTCGCTGGGCCCAGTGCGGCCTTCAAGAGGTGTTAGGCAGGGTGATCCACTCTCTCCCATCCTTTTTAACCTTTCCTTGGACCTCGTGCTTGCTCGCCTCCCAGAATACATTGGTGCCAACGTGATGGGACGACGCCTCAACGCTGCGGCTTTTGCTGATGACCTCCTGCTGTTCGCTGAAACTCCAGGAGGGCTCCAGGACCTTATCGATGCAGCAACATCTGCCCTTGGGGACCTCGGTCTCCAACTTAATCCCGGAAAGTGCTTCACTCTCGCCCTCGCTGCGTCTGGCCGCGAGAAGAAGATCAAGGTCGATGACACCGCGACCTTCAGGGCTGGGTACACCATCCTCCCAGCCCTGGCGATTGAGAGCACTTTCCGGTATCTTGGTCTGGAGTTCTCCACGAGTGGATGCAGCCTCTTCCATCCGAGGCGGGAGGTCGAGCGACAGTTGAGCGTCCTGTCCAAGGCACCACTCAAACCACAACAGCGTCTTCATGCCCTCAGAACGGTCATTCTGCCAGGAATCCACCATGGCTTGGCCCTTTCGAGGACCCGCCTAGGAGCCCTGTCAGCAATGGACACCACCATCCGCACAGCGATTAGATCTTGGCTGTGCCTGCCAGCGGACGTCCCTGTTGGCTACTTCCATGCCCCTGTTTCATCTGGGGGACTGGGAGTGCCATCAGCCCGCTGGCTTGGGCCTCTCCTGCGGCGGAACCGGCTCGCGAAGATGCGGGCACTGGGTGTCCTGTCTGACGGGGCAGCAGATGACGTTCTGGGGCGTGAGATTGGGAGGCTTGAGCAGCACCTACGGGGTAACAACATGGTAATACGAACTACAAACCAAATGGGCCGGATGTGGGCTGAACGGCTGCATCTGTCGGTGGACGGCGCCGCCCTTAAGAAGTCTGCCCGAACACCAGGGCAGCATAGCTGGGTCGATAACCCACGACTAGGTATCACAGGCCGCGACTTCATCTCCTGCATCCGAACTAGGATCAATGCCCTTCCAACCCGGGCACGGTTGCAGCGAGGTCGTGCTGGTGACACTAACTGCCGGGCTGGCTGCATCGCTAAGGAAACTGCGAATCACGTTGTCCAGCATTGCTTCAGAAGCCATAACGCACGTGTGAAGCGACACAACGCCCTGGCGTCCTATATCGCGCAGGGACTTCGTCGCAGGGGCTTCGACGTTCATCTGGAGCCCCACCTCAGGACATCCGAGGGGCTGAGGAAGCCGGACATCGTGGCAGTTCGTGGCGATGCAGCCCATATCATCGATGCCCAGGTGGTTGGCGTCAACCTTGACGTCGATGAGTGTCACCAGCAGAAGGTCGCGGTCTACGATAGGGAAGCCGTCCACCAGGCAGTTAGGAACCAGGTTCCAGCAGCCAAAAACATCAACACCTTTTCAGCTACCATCTCATGGAGGGGGGTGTGGTCACCTGCATCTGCACAGGACCTGCGGCAGCTTGGGTTTAAGAACTACGACCTCGCGACGATGTCTACAAGAGCACTCATCGGGACTGTGATGGCGGCGCGGCGGTTTGACACCATGACTGCCGTACGAGGCACGATGCACCGGACTGGTGTCGGGTGATGGCCCAATTTTATGTTTCTACGCTGCTGCCTGGCGTCTATCCTCAGGCACAACACCATCTATATTCACGTCTCTTCCTGTATGTCTAATGTTTGTGTTTGTTTATGTCATTTGTAAACCCACTCTGTGGGTATCTTTTCTGTTTGTATGTTCACCTAAGACGTGAATAAAGACGGCTGAAATAGCCAAATGCCTCGTCAACAGGCGAATTCCAACGGCAAACTCGAGGAGCTCCCGGAAGGAGTACTGTGAAAGCCTTAAGGTCAACAAATTATGGCGTATCGCTCCTGGTGAACTAGCCAGAGTAAGCTTGTAGATGCGACTGTGGTAAAACGAGGAGCAAGTGGCAGGAGTAACTATGACTCTCTTAAGGTAGCCAAATGCCTCGTCAACAGGCGAATTCCAACGGCAAACTCGAGCAGCTCCCGGCAGGAGTACTGTGAAAGTCTTAAGGTCAACAAATAATGGCGTATCGCTTCTGGTGAACTAGCCAGAGTAAGCTTGTAGATGTGACTGTGGTAAAATGGGGAGCAAGTGGCAGGAGTAACTATGACTCTCTTAGGGTTGCCAAATGACTCGTCAAAAGGCGAATTACATCGGCAAACTCGAGGAGCTCCCGGAAGGAGTACTGTGAAAGTCTTAAGGTCAACAAATAATGGCGTATCGCTTCTGGTGAACTAGCCAGAGTAAGCTTGTAGATGTGACTGTGGTAAAATGGGGAGCAAGTGGCAGGAGTAACTATGACTCTCTTAAGGTAGCCAAATGCCTCGTCAACAGGCGAATTCCAACGGCAAACTCGAGCAGCTCCCGGAAGGAGTACTGTGAAAGCCTTAAGGTCAACAAATAATGGCGTATCGCTCCTGGTGAACTAGCCAGAGTATGCTTGTAGATGCGACTGTGGTAAAACGAGGAGCAAGTGGCAGGAGTAACTATGACTCTCTTAAGGTAGCCAAATGCCTCGTCAACAGGCGAATTCCAACGGCAAACTCGAGCAGCTCCCGGCAGGAGTACTGTGAAAGTCTTAAGGTCAACAAATAATGGCGTATCGCTTCTGGTGAACTAGCCAGAGTAAGCTTGTAGATGTGACTGTGGTAAAATGGGGAGCAAGTGGCAGGAGTAACTATGACTCTCTTAGGGTTGCCAAATGACTCGTCAAAAGGCGAATTACATCGGCAAACTCGAGGAGCTCCCGGAAGGAGTACTGTGAAAGTCTTAAGGTCAACAAATAATGGCGTATCGCTTCTGGTGAACTAGCCAGAGTAAGCTTGTAGATGTGACTGTGGTAAAATGGGGAGCAAGTGGCAGGAGTAACTATGACTCTCCTAGGGTTGCCAAATGACTCGTCAAAAGGCGAATTACATCGGCAAACTCGAGGAGCTCCCGGAAGGAGTACTGTGAAAGTCTTAAGGTCAACAAATAATGGCGTATCGCTCCTGGTGAACTAGCCAGAGTAAGCTTGTAGATGCGACTGTGGTAAAACGAGGAGCAAGTGGCAGGAGTAACTATGACTCTCTTAATGTAGCCAAATGCCTCGTCAACAGGCGAATTCCAACGGCAAACTCGAGCAGCTCCCGGAAGGAGTACTGTGAAAGCCTTAAGGTCAACAAATAATGGCGTATCGCTCCTGGTGAACTGGACAGAGTAAGCTTGTAGATGTGACTGTGTGAAACGGGGTGCAACTGGCAGGAGTAACTATGACTCTCTTAAGGTAGCCAAATGTCTCGTCAACAGGCGAAAAACATCGGCATTCTCGAGGAGCTCCCGGCAGGAGTACTGTGAAAGTCTTAAGGTCAACAAATAATGGTGTATCGCTTCTGGTGAAATAGCCAGAGTAAGCTTGTAGATGAGACTGTGGTAAAATGGGGAGCAAGTGGCAGGAGTAACTATGACTCTCTTAGGGTTGCCAAATGACTCGTCAAAAGGCGAATTACATCGGCAAACCCGAGGAGCTCCCGGAAGGAGTACTGTGAAAGTCTTAAGGTCAACAAATAATGGCGTATCGCATCTGGTGAACTAGCCAGAGTAAGCTTGTAGATGCGACTGTGGTAAAACGAGGAGCATGTGGCAGGAGTAACTATGACTCTCTTAAGGTAGCCAAATGCCTCGTCAACAGGCGAATTCCAATGGCAAACTCGAGCAGCTCCCGGAAGGAGTACTGTGAAAGCCTTAAGGTCAACAAATAATGGCGTATCGCTCCTGGTGAACTGGCCAGAGTAAGCTTGTAGATGTGACTGTGGTAAAATGGGGAGCAAGTGGCAGGAGTAACTATGACTCTCTTAGGGTTGCCAAATGACTCGTCAAAAGGCGAATTACATCGGCAAACTCGAGGAGCTCCCGGAAGGAGTACTGTGAAAGCCTTAAGGTCAACAAATAATGGCGTATCGCTCCTGGTGAACTAGCCAGAGTAAGCTTGTAGATGCGACTGTGGTAAAACGAGGAGCAAGTGGCAGGAGTAACTATGACTCTCTTAAGGTAGCCAAATTCCTCGTCAACAGGCGAATTCCAACGGCAAACTCGAGGAGCTCCCGGAAGGAGTACTGTGAAAGAATTAAGGTCAACAAATAATGGCGTATCGCTCCTGGTGAACTGGCCAGAGTAAGCTTGTAGATGTGACTGTGTGAAACGGGGTGCAACTGGCAGGAGTAACTATGACTCTCTTAAGGTAGCCAAATGCCTCGTCAACAGGCGAAAAACATCGGCATTCTCGAGGAGCTCCCGGCAGGAGTACTGTGAAAGTCATAAGGTCAACAAATAATGGTGTATCGCTTCTGGTGAACTAGCCAGAGTAAGCTTGTAGATGTGACTGTGGTAAAATGGGGAGCAAGTGGCAGGAGTAACTATGACTCTCTTAGGGTTGCCAAATGACTCGTCAAAAGGCGAATTACATCGGCAAACCCGAGGAGCTCCCGGAAGGAGTACTGTGAAAGTCTTAAGGTCAACAAATAATGGCGTATCGCATCTGGTGAACTAGCCAGAGTAAGCTTGTAGATGCGACTGTGGTAAAACGAGGAGTAAGTGGCAGGAGTAACTATGACTCTCTTAAGGTAGCCAAATGCCTCGTCAACAGGCGAATTCCAACGGCAAACTCGAGGAGCTCCCGGAAGGAGTACTGTGAAAGCCTTAAGGTCAACAAATTATGGCGTATCGCTCCTGGTGAACTAGCCAGAGTAAGCTTGTAGATGCGACTGTGGTAAAACGAGGAGCAAGTGGCAGGAGTAACTATGACTCTCTTAAGGTAGCCAAATGCCTCGTCAACAGGCGAATTCCAACGGCAAACTCGAGGAGCTCCCGGCAGGAGTACTGTGAAAGTCTTAAGGTCAACAAATAATGGCGTATCGCTTCTGGTGAACTAGCCAGAGTAAGCTTGTAGATGCGACTGTGGTAAAACGAGGAGCAAGTGGCAGGAGTAACTATGACTCTCTTAAGGTAGCCAAATGCCTCGTCAACAGGCGAATTGCAACGGCAAACTCGAGCAGCTCCCGGAAGGAGTACTGTGAAAGCCTTAAGGTCAACAAATAATGGCGTATCGCTCCTGGTGAACTAGCCAGAGTAAGCTTGTAGATGCGACTGTGGTAAAACGAGGAGCAAGTGGCAGGAGTAACTATGACTCTCTTAAGGTAGCCAAATGCCTCGTCAACAGGCGAATTCCAACGGCAAACTCGAGCAGCTCCCGCCAGGAGTACTGTGAAAGTCTTAAAGTCAACAAATAATGGCGTATCGCATCTGGTGAACTAGCCAGTGTAAGCTTGTAGATGCGACTGTGGTAAAACGAGGAGCAAGTGGCAGGAGTAACTATGACTCTCTTAAGGTAGCCAAGTGCCTCGTCAACAGGCGAATTCCAACGGCAAACTCGAGCAGCTCCCGGAAGGAGTACTGTGAAAGCCTTAAGGTCAACAAATAATGGCGTATCGCTCCTGGTGAACTGGCCAGAGTAAGCTTGTAGATGTGACTGTGTGAAACGGGGTGCAACTGGCAGGAGTAACTAAGACTCTCTTAAGGTAGCCAAATGCCTCGTCAACAGGCGAAAAACATCGGCATTCTCGAGGAGCTCCCGGCAGGAGTACTGTGAAAGTCTTAAGGTCAACAAATAATGGTGTATCGCTTCTGGTGAACTAGCCAGAGTAAGCTTGTAGATGTGACTGTGGTAAAATGGGGAGCAAGTGGCAGGAGTAACTATGACTCTCTTAGGGTTGCCAAATGACTCGTCAAAAGGCGAATTACATCGGCAAACCCGAGGAACTCCCGGAAGGAGTACTGTGAAAGTCTTAAGGTCAACAAATAATGGCGTATCGCTCCTGGTGAACTAGCCAGAGTAAGCTTGTAGATGCGACTGTGGTAAAACGAGGAGCAAGTGGCAGGAGTAACTATGACTCTCTTAAGGTAGCCAAATGCCTCGTCAACAGGCGAATTCCAACGGCAAACTCGAGCAGCTCTCGGCAGGAGTACTGTGAAAGTCTTAAGGTCAACAAATAATGGCGTATCGCTTCTGGTGAACTAGCCAGAGTAAGCTTGTAGATGCGACTGTGGTAAAACGAGGAGCAAGTGGCAGGAGTAACTATGACTCTCTTAAGGTAGCCAAATGCCTCGTCAACAGGCGAATTCCAACGGCAAACTCGAGGAGCTCCCGGCAGGAGTACTGTGAAAGTCTTAAGGTCAACAAATAATGGCGTATCGCTTCTGGTGAACTAGCCAGAGTAAGCTTGTAGATGCGACTGTGGTAAAACGAGGAGCAAGTGGCAGGAGTAACTATGACTCTCTTAAGGTAGCCAAATGCCTCGTCAACAGGCGAATTGCAACGGCAAACTCGAGCAGCTCCCGGAAGGAGTACTGTGAAAGCCTTAAGGTCAACAAATAATGGCGTATCGCTCCTGGTGAACTAGCCAGAGTAAGCTTGTAGATGCGACTGTGGTAAAACGAGGAGCAAGTGGCAGGAGTAACTATGACTCTCTTAAGGTAGCCAAATGCCTCGTCAACAGGCGAATTCCAACGGCAAACTCGAGCAGCTCCCGGCAGGAGTACTGTGAAAGTCTTAAGGTCAACAAATAATGGCGTATCGCATCTGGTGAACTAGCCAGTGTAAGCTTGTAGATGCGACTGTGGTGAAACGAGGAGCAAGTGGCAGGAGTAACTATGACTCTCTTAAGGTAGCCAAGTGCCTCGTCAACAGGCGAATTCCAACGGCAAACTCGAGCAGCTCCCGGAAGGAGTACTGTGAAAGCCTTAAGGTCAACAAATAATGGCGTATCGCTCCTGGTGAACTGGCCAGAGTAAGCTTGTAGATGTGACTGTGTGAAACGGGGTGCAACTGGCAGGAGTAACTATGACTCTCTTAAGGTAGCCAAATGCCTCGTCAACAGGCGAAAAACATCGGCATTCTCGAGGAGCTCCCGGCAGGAGTACTGTGAAAGTCTTAAGGTCAACAAATAATGGTGTATCGCTTCTGGTGAACTAGCCAGAGTAAGCTTGTAGATGTGACTGTGGTAAAATGGGGAGCAAGTGGCAGGAGTAACTATGACTCTCTTAGGGTTGCCAAATGACTCGTCAAAAGGCGAATTACATCGGCAAACCCGAGGAACTCCCGGAAGGAGTACTGTGAAAGTCTTAAGGTCAACAAATAATGGCGTATCGCTCCTGGTGAACTAGCCAGAGTAAGCTTGTAGATGCGACTGTGGTAAAACGAGGAGCAAGTGGCAGGAGTAACTATGACTCTCTTAAGGTAGCCAAATGCCTCGTCAACAGGCGAATTCCAACGGCAAACTCGAGCAGCTCTCGGCAGGAGTACTGTGAAAGTCTTAAGGTCAACAAATAATGGCGTATCGCTTCTGGTGAACTAGCCAGAGTAAGCTTGTAGATGCGACTGTGGTAAAACGAGGAGCAAGTGGCAGGAGTAACTATGACTCTCTTAAGGTAGCCAAATGCCTCGTCAACAGGCGAATTCCAACGGCAAACTCGAGGAGCTCCCGGCAGGAGTACTGTGAAAGTCTTAAGGTCAACAAATAATGGCGTATCGCTTCTGGTGAACTAGCCAGAGTAAGCTTGTAGATGCGACTGTGGTAAAACGAGGAGCAAGTGGCAGGAGTAACTATGACTCTCTTAAGGTAGCCAAATGCCTCGTCAACAGGCGAATTGCAACGGCAAACTCGAGCAGCTCCCGGAAGGAGTACTGTGAAAGCCTTAAGGTCAACAAATAATGGCGTATCGCTCCTGGTGAACTAGCCAGAGTAAGCTTGTAGATGCGACTGTGGTAAAACGAGGAGCAAGTGGCAGGAGTAACTATGACTCTCTTAAGGTAGCCAAATGCCTCGTCAACAGGCGAATTCCAACGGCAAACTCGAGCAGCTCCCGGAAGGAGTACTGTGAAAGTCTTAAGGTCAACAAATAATGGCGTATCGCATCTGGTGAACTAGCCAGTGTAAGCTTGTAGATGCGACTGTGGTAAAACGAGGAGCAAGTGGCAGGAGTAACTATGACTCTCTTAAGGTAGCCAAATGCCTCGTCAACAGGCGAATTCCAACGGCAAACTCGAGCAGCTCCCGGAAGGAGTACTGTGAAAGCCTTAAGGTCAACAAATAATGGCGTATCGCTCCTGGTGAACTAGCCAGAGTATGCTTGTAGATGCGACTGTGGTAAAACGAGGAGCAAGTGGCAGGAGTAACTATGACTCTCTTAAGGTAGCCAAATGCCTCGTCAACAGGCGAAAAACATCGGCATTCTCGAGGAGCTCCCGGCAGGAGTACTGTGAAAGTCTTAAGGTCAACAAATAATGGTGTATCGCTTCTGGTGAAATAGCCAGAGTAAGCTTGTAGATGAGACTGTGGTAAAATGGGGAGCAAGTGGCAGGAGTAACTATGACTCTCTTAGGGTTGCCAAATGACTCGTCAAAAGGCGAATTACATCGGCAAACCCGAGGAGCTCCCGGAAGGAGTACTGTGAAAGTCTTAAGGTCAACAAATAATGGCGTATCGCATCTGGTGAACTGGCCAGAGTAAGCTTGTAGATGCGACTGTGGTAAAACGAGGAGCAAGTGGCAGGAGTAACTATGACTCTCTTAAGGTAGCCAAATGCCTCGTCAACAGGCGAATTCCAACGGCAAACTCGAGCAGCTCCCGGAAGGAGTACTGTGAAAGCCTTAAGGTCAACAAATAATGGCGTATCGCTCCTGGTGAACTGGCCAGAGTAAGCTTGTAGATGTGACTGTGGTAAAATGGGGAGCAAGTGGCAGGAGTAACTATGACTCTCTTAGGGTTGCCAAATGACTCGTCAAAAGGCGAATTACATCGGCAAACTCGAGGAGCTCCCGGAAGGAGTACTGTGAAAGCCTTAAGGTCAACAAATAATGGCGTATCGCTCCTGGTGAACTAGCCAGAGTAAGCTTGTAGATGCGACTGTGGTAAAACGAGGAGCAAGTGGCAGGAGTAACTATGACTCTCTTAAGGTAGCCAAATTCCTCGTCAACAGGCGAATTCCAACGTTAAACTCGAGGAGCTCCCGGAAGGAGTACTGTGAAAGCCTTAAGGTCAACAAATAATGGCGTATCGCTCCTGGTGAACTGGCCAGAGTAAGCTTGTAGTTGTGACTGTGTGAAACGGGGTGCAACTGGCAGGAGTAACTATGACTCTCTTAAGGTAGCCAAATGCCTCGTCAACAGGCGAAAAACATCGGCATTCTCGAGGAGCTCCCGGCAGGAGTACTGTGAAAGTCTTAAGGTCAACAAATAATGGTGTATCGCTTCTGGTGAAATAGCCAGAGTAAGCTTGTAGATGAGACTGTGGTAAAATGGGGAGCAAGTGGCAGGAGTAACTATGACTCTCTTAGGGTTGCCAAATGACTCGTCAAAAGGCGAATTACATCGGCAAACCCGAGGAGCTCCCGGAAGGAGTACTGTGAAAGTCTTAAGGTCAACAAATAATGGCGTATCGCATCTGGTGAACTAGCCAGAGTAAGCTTGTAGATGCGACTGTGGTAAAACGAGGAGCAAGTGGCAGGAGTAACTATGACTCTCTTAAGGTAGCCAAATGCCTCGTCAACAGGCGAATTCCAACGGCAAACTCGAGCAGCTCTCGGCAGGAGTACTGTGAAAGTCTTAAGGTCAACAAATAATGGCGTATCGCTTCTGGTGAACTAGCCAGAGTAAGCTTGTAGATGCGACTGTGGTAAAACGAGGAGCAAGTGGCAGGAGTAACTATGACTCTCTTAAGGTAGCCAAATGCCTCGTCAACAGGCGAATTCCAACGGCAAACTCGAGGAGCTCCCGGCAGGAGTACTGTGAAAGTCTTAAGGTCAACAAATAATGGCGTATCGCTTCTGGTGAACTAGCCAGAGTAAGCTTGTAGATGCGACTGTGGTAAAACGAGGAGCAAGTGGCAGGAGTAACTATGACTCTCTTAAGGTAGCCAAATGCCTCGTCAACAGGCGAATTGCAACGGCAAACTCGAGCAGCTCCCGGAAGGAGTACTGTGAAAGCCTTAAGGTCAACAAATAATGGCGTATCGCTCCTGGTGAACTAGCCAGAGTAAGCTTGTAGATGCGACTGTGGTAAAACGAGGAGCAAGTGGCAGGAGTAACTATGACTCTCTTAAGGTAGCCAAATGCCTCGTCAACAGGCGAATTCCAACGGCAAACTCGAGCAGCTCCCGGCAGGAGTACTGTGAAAGTCTTAAGGTCAACAAATAATGGCGTATCGCATCTGGTGAACTAGCCAGTGTAAGCTTGTAGATGCGACTGTGGTAAAACGAGGAGCAAGTGGCAGGAGTAACTATGACTCTCTTAAGGTAGCCAAGTGCCTCGTCAACAGGCGAATTCCAACGGCAAACTCGAGCAGCTCCCGGAAGGAGTACTGTGAAAGCCTTAAGGTCAACAAATAATGGCGTATCGCTCCTGGTGAACTGGCCAGAGTAAGCTTGTAGATGTGACTGTGTGAAACGGGGTGCAACTGGCAGGAGTAACTATGACTCTCTTAAGGTAGCCAAATGCCTCGTCAACAGGTGAAAAACATCGGCATTCTCGAGGAGCTCCCGGCAGGAGTACTGTGAAAGTCTTAAGGTCAACAAATAATGGTGTATCGCTTCTGGTGAACTAGCCAGAGTAAGCTTGTAGATGTGACTGTGGTAAAATGGGGAGCAAGTGGCAGGAGTAACTATGACTCTCTTAGGGTTGCCAAATGACTCGTCAAAAGGCGAATTACATCGGCAAACCCGAGGAACTCCCGGAAGGAGTACTGTGAAAGTCTTAAGGTCAACAAATAATGGCGTATCGCTCCTGGTGAACTAGCCAGAGTAAGCTTGTAGATGCGACTGTGGTAAAACGAGGAGCAAGTGGCAGGAGTAACTATGACTCTCTTAAGGTAGCCAAATGCCTCGTCAACAGGCGAATTCCAACGGCAAACTCGAGCAGCTCTCGGCAGGAGTACTGTGAAAGTCTTAAGGTCAACAAATAATGGCGTATCGCTTCTGGTGAACTAGCCAGAGTAAGCTTGTAGATGCGACTGTGGTAAAACGAGGAGCAAGTGGCAGGAGTAACTATGACTCTCTTAAGGTAGCCAAATGCCTCGTCAACAGGCGAATTCCAACGGCAAACTCGAGGAGCTCCCGGCAGGAGTACTGTGAAAGTCTTAAGGTCAACAAATAATGGCGTATCGCTTCTGGTGAACTAGCCAGAGTAAGCTTGTAGATGCGACTGTGGTAAAACGAGGAGCAAGTGGCAGGAGTAACTATGACTCTCTTAAGGTAGCCAAATGCCTCGTCAACAGGCGAATTGCAACGGCAAACTCGAGCAGCTCCCGGAAGGAGTACTGTGAAAGCCTTAAGGTCAACAAATAATGGCGTATCGCTCCTGGTGAACTAGCCAGAGTAAGCTTGTAGATGCGACTGTGGTAAAACGAGGAGCAAGTGGCAGGAGTAACTATGACTCTCTTAAGGTAGCCAAATGCCTCGTCAACAGGCGAATTCCAACGGCAAACTCGAGCAGCTCCCGGCAGGAGTACTGTGAAAGTCTTAAGGTCAACAAATAATGGCGTATCGCATCTGGTGAACTAGCCAGTGTAAGCTTGTAGATGCGACTGTGGTAAAACGAGGAGCAAGTGGCAGGAGTAACTATGACTCTCTTAAGGTAGCCAAATGCCTCGTCAACAGGCGAATTCCAACGGCAAACTCGAGCAGCTCCCGGAAGGAGTACTGTGAAAGCCTTAAGGTCAACAAATAATGGCGTATCGCTCCTGGTGAACTAGCCAGAGTATGCTTGTAGATGCGACTGTGGTAAAACGAGGAGCAAGTGGCAGGAGTAACTATGACTCTCTTAAGGTAGCCAAATGCCTCGTCAACAGGCGAAAAACATCGGCATTCTCGAGGAGCTCCCGGCAGGAGTACTGTGAAAGTCTTAAGGTCAACAAATAATGGTGTATCGCTTCTGGTGAAATAGCCAGAGTAAGCTTGTAGATGAGACTGTGGTAAAATGGGGAGCAAGTGGCAGGAGTAACTATGACTCTCTTAGGGTTGCCAAATGACTCGTCAAAAGGCGAATTACATCGGCAAACCCGAGGAGCTCCCGGAAGGAGTACTGTGAAAGTCTTAAGGTCAACAAATAATGGCGTATCGCATCTGGTGAACTAGCCAGAGTAAGCTTGTAGATGCGACTGTGGTAAAACGAGGAGCAACTGGCAGGAGTAACTATGACTCTCTTAAGGTAGCCAAATGCCTCGTCAACAGGCGAATTCCAACGGCAAACTCGAGCAGCTCCCGGAAGGAGTACTGTGAAAGCCTTAAGGTCAACAAATAATGGCGTATCGCTCCTGGTGAACTGGCCAGAGTAAGCTTGTAGATGTGACTGTGGTAAAATGGGGAGCAAGTGGCAGGAGTAACTATGACTCTCTTAGGGTTGCCAAATGACTCGTCAAAAGGCGAATTACATCGGCAAACTCGAGGAGCTCCCGGAAGGAGTACTGTGAAAGCCTTAAGGTCAACAAATAATGGCGTATCGCTCCTGGTGAACTAGCCAGAGTAAGCTTGTAGATGCGACTGTGGTAAAACGAGGAGCAAGTGGCAGGAGTAACTATGACTCTCTTAAGGTAGCCAAATTCCTCGTCAACAGGCGAATTCCAACGGCAAACTCGAGGAGCTCCCGGAAGGAGTACTGTGAAAGCCTTAAGGTCAACAAATAATGGCGTATCGCTCCTGGTGAACTGGCCAGAGTAAGCTTGTAGATGTGACTGTGTGAAACGGGGTGCAACTGGCAGGAGTAACTATGACTCTCCGACGCTGCCAGTTCGGGTCGAGCCGCAGTGTCTGCCGTCGCGTGTCCAGAGTGCCACCGGACCTTCACCACCAAGTCAGGTCTTGGTGTACATCGTCGCCGTGCCCATCCTGCCGCAGCCAATGCAGAGGTGACCACCGAGAGGGTAAAGGCCAGGTGGTCAGGTGAAGAGCTCCTACGCCTGGCCCACTCTGAGGCAGTACTCACGCTTAAGGGCACCCGGTTCCTAAACCAAGAACTTGTAAAGGCTTTCCCGAATCGTTCCCTTGAGTCCATTAAAGGACAACGTCGTGGAACAGCCTATAGGAACCAGGTGGCCGAGTTTGTTGCTGCCCTCTCTGCTGTTGGTGTGGGGTCACCTCCACCAGTTGCAGCTGTGGAGCCTGCAAGTTCCTGTGCAGCACCCCCCTCCATGTCTATAGCTGTTGATACAGTCGACCAGGCTGTCTGGTCGGCTCTGGCAGCCCTGCCGTCGTCTGGGCCGAAATTTAGTGCAGTTGATGACATCCTGGCGCTCGGGCCCACTACATCTGCCTCAATCATTATGGGCATGCTATCGGCTGCCCTTGATGCCATTGGCAGCAAGGAGCCATCGCCCAACCCTGTTGCCCCCCGCCAGGTGTCAGAGCCACGAGGGACGAAGCGGGCCCAGCGGAGGAGGGACTATGCCCTCTGTCAGCGGGCCTTCTCGAAGAGTGCTGCTCGCTGCATCGGCGGCCTTCTGGACGGAACGCTCCTTCACCCACCACCTGCTATTCCTGGGTTGGTGGAGTTTTGGAAGGACCTCTTCACCCGGCGACCATCTGGCCGGGTGGACCGTCTGGAGGGTCGGCTTTTGCCTTCCTCCATCGAGATTCCCTTTGAACAACTGTGGGCCCCTATTACGATGGAGGAAGTTGCTGCAGCGCTCCCCCCTCGTCGCTCTGCTGCAGGCCCAGATCGACTGACACCGGCCCAGATTCGCCGTATACCCCATGAGGTCCTCCTCAAAATTCTTAACCTTTTCCTTTTGACCCGTCGCCTCCCATCCCGTCTTCTCCAAGCCCGTACATCCCTGTTGCCTAAGAAGGCCGCCCCAGCATCCCCCGCTGACTTCCGTCCGATCACGGTTTGCTCAGTCCTCGCTAGGGTCTTCCATAAGATCCTGGCGGGGCGTCTGATGCGGACCTGTGTGCTGGACGGGCGTCAGCGGGCCTTCCTTCCTCAGGATGGGATGCTGCACAACACGTTCCTGTTGGACTTGGCGATGACTCAGGCCAGGGTGAACTGTCGCTCTCTCTATGTCGCGTCCCTGGATGTGTCCAAGGCATTCGACTCCTTAGACCATGGTGCCCTGAGGCCCGCCCTGAGGGCACATGGTCTACCTGACGAGTTCATTGGATACATCCTGGGATGCTACGAGGATGGGGTGACGATGATCTCTGGTCCTGGGAAGTCGCTGGGCCCAGTGCGGCCTTCAAGAGGTGTTAGGCAGGGTGATCCACTCTCTCCCATCCTTTTTAACCTTTCCTTGGACCTCGTGCTTGCTCGCCTCCCAGAATACATTGGTGCCAACGTGATGGGACGGCGCCTCAACGCTGCGGCTTTTGCCGATGACCTCCTGCTGTTCGCTGAAACTCCAGGAGGGCTCCAGGACCTTATTGATGCAGCAACATCTGCCCTTGGGGACCTCGGTCTCCAACTTAATCCCGGAAAGTGCTTCACTCTCGCCCTCGCTGCGTCTGGCCGCGAGAAGAAGATCAAGGTCGATGACACCGCGACCTTCAGGGCTGGGTACACCATCCTCCCAGCCCTGGCGATTGAGAGCACTTTCCGGTATCTTGGTCTGGAGTTCTCCACGAGTGGATGCAGCCTCTTCCATCCGAGGCGGGAGGTCGAGCGACAGTTGAGCGTCCTGTCCAAGGCACCACTCAAACCACAACAGCGTCTTCATGCCCTCAGAACGGTCATTCTGCCAGGAATCCACCATGGCTTGGCCCTTTCGAGGACCCGCCTAGGAGCCCTGTCAGCAATGGACACCACCATCCGCACAGCGATTAGATCTTGGCTGTGCCTGCCAGCGGACGTCCCTGTTGGCTACTTCCATGCCCCTGTTTCATCTGGGGGACTGGGAGTGCCATCAGCCCGCTGGCTTGGGCCTCTCCTGCGGCGGAACCGGCTCGCGAAGATGCGGGCATTGGGTGTCCTGTCTGACGGGGCAGCAGATGACGTTCTGGGGCGTGAGATTGGGAGGCTTGAGCAGCACCTACGGGGTAACAACATGGTAATACGAACTACAAACCAAATGGGCCGGATGTGGGCTGAACGGCTGCATCTGTCGGTGGACGGCGCCGCCCTTAAGAAGTCTGCCCGAACACCAGGGCAGCATAGCTGGGTCGATAACCCACGACTAGCTATCACAGGCCGCGACTTCATCTCCTGCATCCGAACTAGGATCAATGCCCTTCCAACCCGGGCACGGTTGCAGCGAGGTCGTGCTGGTGACACTAACTGCCGGGCTGGCTGCATCGCTAAGGAAACTGCGAATCACGTTGTCCAGCATTGCTTCAGAAGCCATAACGCACGTGTGAAGCGACACAACGCCCTGGCGTCCTATATCGCGCAGGGACTTCGTCGCAGGGGCTTCGACGTTCATCTGGAGCCCCACCTCAGGACATCCGAGGGGCTGAAGAAGCCGGACATCGTGGCAGTTCGTGGCGATGCAGCCCATATCATCGATGCCCAGGTGGTTGGCGTCAACCTTGACGTCGATGAGTGTCACCAGCAGAAGGTCGCGGTCTACGATAGGGAAGCCGTCCACCAGGCAGTTAGGAACCAGGTCCCAGCAGCCAAAAACATCAACACCTCTTCAGCTACCATCTCATGGAGGGGGGTGTGGTCACCTGCATCTGCACAGGACCTGCGGCAGCTTGGGTTTAAGAACTACGACCTCGCGACGATGTCTACAAGAGCACTCATCGGGACTGTGATGGCGGCGCGGCGGTTTGACACCATGACTGCCGTACGAGGCACGATGCACCGGACTGGTGTCGGGTGATGGCCCAATTTTATGTTTCTACGCTGCTGCCTGGCGTCTATCCTCAGGCACAACACCATCTATATTCACGTCTCTTCCTGTATGTCTAATGTTTGTGTTTGTTTATGTCATTTGTAAACCCACTCTGTGGGTATCTTTTCTGTTTGTATGTTCACCTAAGACGTGAATAAAGACGGCTGAAATAGCCAAATGCCTCGTCAACAGGCGAAAAACATCGGCATTCTCGAGGAGCTCCCGGCAGGAGTACTGTGAAAGTCTTAAGGTCAACAAATAATGGTGTATCGCTTCTGGTGAAATAGCCAGAGTAAGCTTGTAGATGAGACTGTGGTAAAATGGGGAGCAAGTGGCAGGAGTAACTATGACTCTCTTAGGGTTGCCAAATGACTCGTCAAAAGGCGAATTACATCGGCAAACCCGAGGAGCTCCCGGAAGGAGTACTGTGAAAGTCTTAAGGTCAACAAATAATGGCGTATCGCATCTGGTGAACTAGCCAGAGTAAGCTTGTAGATGCGACTGTGGTAAAACGAGGAGCAAGTGGCAGGAGTAACTATGACTCTCTTAAGGTAGCCAAATGCCTCGTCAACAGGCGAATTGCAACGGCAAACTCGAGCAGCTCCCGGAAGGAGTACTGTGAAAGCCTTAAGGTCAACAAATAATGGCGTATCGCTCCTGGTGAACTGGCCAGAGTAAGCTTGTAGATGTGACTGTGGTAAAATGGGGAGCAAGTGGCAGGAGTAACTATGACTCTCTTAGGGTTGCCAAATGACTCGTCAAAAGGCGAATTACATCGGCAAACTCGAGGAGCTCCCGGAAGGAGTACTGTGAAAGCCTTAAGGTCAACAAATAATGGCGTATCGCTCCTGGTGAACTAGCCAGAGTAAGCTTGTAGATGCGACTGTGGTAAAACGAGGAGCAAGTGGCAGGAGTAACTATGACTCTCTTAAGGTAGCCAAATTCCTCGTCAACAGGCGAATTCCAACGGCAAACTCGAGGAGCTCCCGGAAGGAGTACTGTGAAAGCCTTAAGGTCAACAAATAATGGCGTATCGCTCCTGGTGAACTGGCCAGAGTAAGCTTGTAGATGTGACTGTGTGAAACGGGGTGCAACTGGCAGGAGTAACTATGACTCTCTTAAGGTAGCCAAATGCCTCGTCAACAGGCGAAAAACATCGGCATTCTCGAGGAGCTCCCGGCAGGAGTACTGTGAAAGTCTTAAGGTCAACAAATAATGGTGTATCGCTTCTGGTGAAATAGCCAGAGTAAGCTTGTAGATGAGACTGTGGTAAAATGGGGAGCAAGTGGCAGGAGTAACTATGACTCTCTTAGGGTTGCCAAATGACTCGTCAAAAGGCGAATTACATCGGCAAACCCGAGGAGCTCCCGGAAGGAGTACTGTGAAAGTCTTAAGGTCAACAAATAATGGCGTATCGCATCTGGTGAACTAGCCAGAGTAAGCTTGTAGATGCGACTGTGGTAAAACGAGGAGCAAGTGGCAGGAGTAACTATGACTCTCTTAAGGTAGCCAAATGCCTCGTCAACAGGCGAATTCCAACGGCAAACTCGAGCAGCTCCCGGAAGGAGTACTGTGAAAGCCTTAAGGTCAACAAATAATGGCGTATCGCTCCTGGTGAACTGGCCAGAGTAAGTTTGTAGATGTGACTGTGGTAAAATGGGGAGCAAGTGGCAGGAGTAACTATGACTCTCTTAGGGTTGCCAAATGACTCGTCAAAAGGCGAATTACATCGGCAAACTCGAGGAGCTCCCGGAAGGAGTACTGTGAAAGCCTTAAGGTCAACAAATAATGGCGTATCGCTCCTGGTGAACTAGCCAGAGTAAGCTTGTAGATGCGACTGTGGTAAAACGAGGAGCAAGTGGCAGGAGTAACTATGACTCTCTTAAGGTAGCCAAATTCCTCGTCAACAGGCGAATTCCAACGGCAAACTCGAGGAGCTCCCGGAAGGAGTACTGTGAAAGCCTTAAGGTCAACAAATAATGGCGTATCGCTCCTGGTGAACTGGCCAGAGTAAGCTTGTAGATGTGACTGTGTGAAACGGGGTGCAACTGGCAGGAGTAACTATGACTCTCTTAAGGTAGCCAAATGCCTCGTCAACAGGCGAAAAACATCGGCATTCTCGAGGAGCTCCCGGCAGGAGTACTGTGAAAGTCATAAGGTCAACAAATAATGGTGTATCGCTTCTGGTGAACTAGCCAGAGTAAGCTTGTAGATGTGACTGTGGTAAAATGGGGAGCAAGTGGCAGGAGTAACTATGACTCTCTTAGGGTTGCCAAATGACTCGTCAAAAGGCGAATTACATCGGCAAACCCGAGGAGCTCCCGGAAGGAGTACTGTGAAAGTCTTAAGGTCAACAAATAATGGCGTATCGCATCTGGTGAACTAGCCAGAGTAAGCTTGTAGATGCGACTGTGGTAAAACGAGGAGTAAGTGGCAGGAGTAACTATGACTCTCTTAAGGTAGCCAAATGCCTCGTCAACAGGCGAATTCCAACGGCAAACTCGAGGAGCTCCCGGAAGGAGTACTGTGAAAGCCTTAAGGTCAACAAATTATGGCGTATCGCTCCTGGTGAACTAGCCAGAGTAAGCTTGTAGATGCGACTGTGGTAAAACGAGGAGCAAGTGGCAGGAGTAACTATGACTCTCTTAAGGTAGCCAAATGCCTCGTCAACAGGCGAATTCCAACGGCAAACTCGAGGAGCTCCCGGCAGGAGTACTGTGAAAGTCTTAAGGTCAACAAATAATGGCGTATCGCTTCTGGTGAACTAGCCAGAGTAAGCTTGTAGATGCGACTGTGGTAAAACGAGGAGCAAGTGGCAGGAGTAACTATGACTCTCTTAAGGTAGCCAAATGCCTCGTCAACAGGCGAATTGCAACGGCAAACTCGAGGAGCTCCCGGAAGGAGTACTGTGAAAGCCTTAAGGTCAACAAATAATGGCGTATCGCTCCTGGTGAACTAGCCAGAGTAAGCTTGTAGATGCGACTGTGGTAAAACGAGGAGCAAGTGGCAGGAGTAACTATGACTCTCTTAAGGTAGCCAAATGCCTCGTCAACAGGCGAATTCCAACGGCAAACTCGAGCAGCTCCCGGAAGGAGTACTGTGAAAGCCTTAAGGTCAACAAATAATGGCGTATCGCTCCTGGTGAACTGGCCAGAGTAAGCTTGTAGATGTGACTGTGTGAAACGGGGTGCAACTGGCAGGAGTAACTATGACTCTCTTAAGGTAGCCAAATGCCTCGTCAACAGGCGAAAAACATCGGCATTCTCGAGGAGCTCCCGGCAGGAGTACTGTGAAAGTCTTAAGGTCAACAAATAATGGTGTATCGCTTCTGGTGAAATAGCCAGAGTAAGCTTGTAGATGTGACTGTGGTAAAATGGGGAGCAAGTGGCAGGAGTAACTATGACTCTCTTAGGGTTGCCAAATGACTCGTCAAAAGGCGAATTACATCGGCAAACCCGAGGAACTCCCGGAAGGAGTACTGTGAAAGTCTTAAGGTCAACAAATAATGGCGTATCGCTCCTGGTGAACTAGCCAGAGTAAGCTTGTAGATGCGACTGTGGTAAAACGAGGAGCAAGTGGCAGGAGTAACTATGACTCTCTTAAGGTAGCCAAATGCCTCGTCAACAGGCGAATTCCAACGGCAAACTCGAGCAGCTCTCGGCAGGAGTACTGTGAAAGTCTTAAGGTCAACAAATAATGGCGTATCGCCTCTGGTGAACTAGCCAGAGTAAGCTTGTAGATGCGACTGTGGTAAAACGAGGAGCAAGTGGCAGGAGTAACTATGACTCTCTTAAGGTAGCCAAATGCCTCGTCAACAGGCGAATTCCAACGGCAAACTCGAGGAGCTCCCGGCAGGAGTACTGTGAAAGTCTTAAGGTCAACAAATAATGGCGTATCGCTTCTGGTGAACTAGCCAGAGTAAGCTTGTAGATGCGACTGTGGTAAAACGAGGAGCAAGTGGCAGGAGTAACTATGACTCTCTTAAGGTAGCCAAATGCCTCGTCAACAGGCGAATTGCAACGGCAAACTCGAGCAGCTCCCGGAAGGAGTACTGTGAAAGCCTTAAGGTCAACAAATAATGGCGTATCGCTCCTGGTGAACTAGCCAGAGTAAGCTTGTAGATGCGACTGTGGTAAAACGAGGAGCAAGTGGCAGGAGTAACTATGACTCTCTTAAGGTAGCCAAATGCCTCGTCAACAGGCGAATTCCAACGGCAAACTCGAGCAGCCCCGGCAGGAGTACTGTGAAAGTCTTAAGGTCAACAAATAATGGCGTATCGCATCTGGTGAACTAGCCAGTGTAAGCTTGTAGATGCGACTGTGGTAAAACGAGGAGCAAGTGGCAGGAGTAACTATGACTCTCTTAAGGTAGCCAAATGCCTCGTCAACAGGCGAATTCCAACGGCAAACTCGAGCAGCTCCCGGAAGGAGTACTGTGAAAGCCTTAAGGTCAACAAATAATGGCGTATCGCTCCTGGTGAACTGGCCAGAGTAAGCTTGTAGATGTGACTGTGTGAAACGGGGTGCAACTGGCAGGAGTAACTATGACTCTCTTAAGGTAGCCAAATGCCTCGTCAACAGGCGAAAAACATCGGCATTCTCGAGGAGCTCCCGGCAGGAGTACTGTGAAAGTCTTAAGGTCAACAAATAATGGTGTATCGCTTCTGGTGAACTAGCCAGAGTAAGCTTGTAGATGTGACTGTGGTAAAATGGGGAGCAAGTGGCAGGAGTAACTATGACTCTCTTAGGGTTGCCAAATGACTCGTCAAAAGGCGAATTACATCGGCAAACCCGAGGAGCTCCCGGAAGGAGTACTGTGAAAGTCTTAAGGTCAACAAATAATGGCGTATCGCATCTGGTGAACTAGCCAGAGTAAGCTTGTAGATGCGACTGTGGTAAAACGAGGAGCAAGTGGCAGGAGTAACTATGACTCTCTTAAGGTAGCCAAATGCCTCGTCAACAGGCGAATTCCAACGGCAAACTCGAGCAGCTCCCGGAAGGAGTACTGTGAAAGCCTTAAGGTCAACAAATAATGGTGTATCGCTCCTGGTGAACTGGCCAGAGTAAGCTTGTAGATGTGAATGTGGTAAAATGGGGAGCAAGTGGCAGGAGTAACTATGACTCTCTTAGGGTTGCCAAATGACTCGTCAAAAGGCGAATTACATCGGCAAACTCGAGGAGCTCCCGGAAGGAGTACTGTGAAAGCCTTAAGGTCAACAAATAATGGCGTATCGCTCCTGGTGAACTAGCCAGAGTAAGCTTGTAGATGCGGCTGTGGTAAAACGAGGAGCAAGTGGCAGGAGTAACTATGACTCTCTTAA
Source organism: Schistocerca nitens (assembly GCF_023898315.1). Taxonomy (NCBI): domain Eukaryota; kingdom Metazoa; phylum Arthropoda; class Insecta; order Orthoptera; family Acrididae; genus Schistocerca; species Schistocerca nitens. The sequence goes on along the minus strand of NC_064619.1, from coordinate 676,563,743 downwards.
GGTAGCCAAATTCCTCGTCAACAGGCGAATTCCAACGGCAAACTCGAGGAGCTCCCGGAAGGAGTACTGTGAAAGCCTTAAGGTCAACAAATAATGGCGTATCGCTCCTGGTGAACTGGCCAGAGTAAGCTTGTAGATGTGACTGTGTGAAACGGGGTGCAACTGGCAGGAGTAACTATGACTCTCTTAAGGTAGCCAAATGCCTCGTCAACAGGCGAAAAACTTCGGCATTCTCGAGGAGCTCCCGGCAGGAGTACTGTGAAAGTCATAAGGTCAACAAATAATGGTGTATCGCTTCTGGTGAACTAGCCAGAGTAAGCTTGTAGATGTGACTGTGGTAAAATGGGGAGCAAGTGGCAGGAGTAACTATGACTCTCTTAGGGTTGCCAAATGACTCGTCAAAAGGCGAATTACATCGGCAAACCCGAGGAGCTCCCGGAAGGAGTACTGTGAAAGTCTTAAGGTCAACAAATAATGGCGTATCGCATCTGGTGAACTAGCCAGAGTAAGCTTGTAGATGCGACTGTGGTAAAACGAGGAGTAAGTGGCAGGAGTAACTATGACTCTCTTAAGGTAGCCAAATGCCTCGTCAACAGGCGAATTCCAACGGCAAACTCGAGGAGCTCCCGGAAGGAGTACTGTGAAAGCCTTAAGGTCAACAAATTATGGCGTATCGCTCCTGGTGAACTAGCCAGAGTAAGCTTGTAGATGCGACTGTGGTAAAACGAGGAGCAAGTGGCAGGAGTAACTATGACTCTCTTAAGGTAGCCAAATGCCTCGTCAACAGGCGAATTCCAACGGCAAACTCGAGGAGCTCCCGGCAGGAGTACTGTGAAAGTCTTAAGGTCAACAAATAATGGCGTATCGCTTCTGGTGAACTAGCCAGAGTAAGCTTGTAGATGCGACTGTGGTAAAACGAGGAGCAAGTGGCTGGAGTAACTATGACTCTCTTAAGGTAGCCAAATGCCTCGTCAACAGGCGAATTGCAACGGCAAACTCGAGCAGCTCCCGGAAGGAGTACTGTGAAAGCCTTAAGGTCAACAAATAATGGCGTATCGCTCCTGGTGAACTAGCCAGAGTAAGCTTGTAGATGCGACTGTGGTAAAACGAGGAGCAAGTGGCAGGAGTAACTATGACTCTCTTAAGGTAGCCAAATGCCTCGTCAACAGGCGAATTCCAACGGCAAACTCGAGCAGCTCCCGCCAGGAGTACTGTGAAAGTCTTAAGGTCAACAAATAATGGCGTATCGCATCTGGTGAACTAGCCAGTGTAAGCTTGTAGATGCGACTGTGGTAAAACGAGGAGCAAGTGGCAGGAGTAACTATGACTCTCTTAAGGTAGCCAAGTGCCTCGTCAACAGGCGAATTCCAACGGCAAACTCGAGCAGCTCCCGGAAGGAGTACTGTGAAAGCCTTAAGGTCAACAAATAATGGCGTATCGCACCTGGTGAACTGGCCAGAGTAAGCTTGTAGATGTGACTGTGTGAAACGGGGTGCAACTGGCAGGAGTAACTATGACTCTCTTAAGGTAGCCAAATGCCTCGTCAACAGGCGAATTACATCGGCAAACCCGAGGAGCTCCCGGAAGGAGTACTGTGAAAGTCTTAAGGTCAACAAATAATGGCGTATCGCATCTGGTGAACTAGCCAGAGTAAGCTTGTAGATGCGACTGTGGTAAAACGAGGAGTAAGTGGCAGGAGTAACTATGACTCTCTTAAGGTAGCCAAATGCCTCGTCAACAGGCGAATTCCAACGGCAAACTCGAGGAGCTCCCGGAAGGAGTACTGTGAAAGCCTTAAGGTCAACAAATTATGGCGTATCGCTCCTGGTGAACTAGCCAGAGTAAGCTTGTAGATGCGACTGTGGTAAAACGAGGAGCAAGTGGCAGGAGTAACTATGACTCTCTTAAGGTAGCCAAATGCCTCGTCAACAGGCGAATTCCAACGGCAAACTCGAGGAGCTCCAGGCAGGAGTACTGTGAAAGTCTTAAGGTCAACAAATAATGGCGTATCGCTTCTGGTGAACTAGCCAGAGTAAGCTTGTAGATGCGACTGTGGTAAAACGAGGAGCAAGTGGCAGGAGTAACTATGACTCTCTTAAGGTAGCCAAATGCCTCGTCAACAGGCGAATTGCAACGGCAAACTCGAGCAGCTCCCGGAAGGAGTACTGTGAAAGCCTTAAGGTCAACAAATAATGGCGTATCGCTCCTGGTGAACTAGCCAGAGTAAGCTTGTAGATGCGACTGTGGTAAAACGAGGAGCAAGTGGCAGGAGTAACTATGACTCTCTTAAGGTAGCCAAATGCCTCGTCAACAGGCGAATTCCAACGGCAAACTCGAGCAGCTCCCGCCAGGAGTACTGTGAAAGTCTTAAGGTCAACAAATAATGGCGTATCGCATCTGGTGAACTAGCCAGTGTAAGCTTGTAGATGCGACTGTGGTTAAACGAGGAGCAAGTGGCAGGAGTAACTATGACTCTCTTAAGGTAGCCAAGTGCCTCGTCAACAGGCGAATTCCAACGGCAAACTCGAGCAGCTCCCGGAAGGAGTACTGTGAAAGCCTTAAGGTCAACAAATAATGGCGTATCGCTCCTGGTGAACTGGCCAGAGTAAGCTTGTAGATGTGACTGTGTGAAACGGGGTGCAACTGGCAGGAGTAACTATGACTCTCTTAAGGTAGCCAAATGCCTCGTCAACAGGCGAAAAACATCGGCATTCTCGAGGAGCTCCCGGCAGGAGTACTGTGAAAGTCTTAAGGTCAACAAATAATGGCGTATCGCTTCTGGTGAACTAGCCAGAGTAAGCTTGTAGATGCGACTGTGGTAAAACGAGGAGCAAGTGGCAGGAGTAACTATGACTCTCTTAAGGTAGCCAAATGCCTCGTCAACAGGCGAATTGCAACGGCAAACTCGAGCAGCTCCCGGAAGGAGTACTGTGAAAGCCTTAAGGTCAACAAATAATGGCGTATCGCTCCTGGTGAACTAGCCAGAGTAAGCTTGTAGATGCGACTGTGGTAAAACGAGGAGCAAGTGGCAGGAGTAACTATGACTCTCTTAAGGTAGCCAAATGCCTCGTCAACAGGCGAATTCCAACGGCAAACTCGAGCAGCTCCCGCCAGGAGTACTGTGAAAGTCTTAAGGTCAACAAATAATGGCGTATCGCATCTGGTGAACTAGCCAGTGTAAGCTTGTAGATGCGACTGTGGTAAAACGAGGAGCAAGTGGCAGGAGTAACTATGACTCTCTTAAGGTAGCCAAGTGCCTCGTCAACAGGCGAATTCCAACGGCAAACTCGAGCAGCTCCCGGAAGGAGTACTGTGAAAGCCTTAAGGTCAACAAATAATGGCGTATCGCTCCTGGTGAACTGGCCAGAGTAAGCTTGTAGATGTGACTGTGTGAAACGGGGTGCAACTGGCAGGAGTAACTATGACTCTCTTAAGGTAGCCAAATGCCTCGTCAACAGGCGAAAAACATCGGCATTCTCGAGGAGCTCCCGGCAGGAGTACTGTGAAAGTCTTAAGGTCAACAAATAATGGTGTATCGCTTCTGGTGAACTAGCCAGAGTAAGCTTGTAGATGTGACTGTGGTAAAATGGGGAGCAAGTGGCAGGAGTAACTATGACTCTCTTAGGGTTGCCAAATGACTCGTCAAAAGGCGAATTACATCGGCAAACCCGAGGAACTCCCGGAAGGAGTACTGTGAAAGTCTTAAGGTCAACAAATAATGGCGTATCGCTCCTGGTGAACTAGCCAGAGTAAGCTTGTAGATGCGACTGTGGTAAAACGAGGAGCAAGTGGCAGGAGTAACTATGACTCTCTTAAGGTAGCCAAATGCCTCGTCAACAGGCGAATTGCAACGGCAAACTCGAGCAGCTCTCGGCAGCAGTACTGTGAAAGTCTTAAGGTCAACAAATAATGGCGTATCGCTTCTGGTGAACTAGCCAGAGTAAGCTTGTAGATGCGACTGTGGTAAAACGAGGAGCAAGTGGCAGGAGTAACTATGACTCTCTTAAGGTAGCCAAATGCCTCGTCAACAGGCGAATTCCAACGGCAAACTCGAGGAGCTCCCGGCAGGAGTACTGTGAAAGTCTTAAGGTCAACAAATAATGGCGTATCGCTTCTGGTGAACTAGCCAGAGTAAGCTTGTAGATGCGACTGTGGTAAAACGAGGAGCAAGTGGCAGGAGTAACTATGACTCTCTTAAGGTAGCCAAATGCCTCGTCAACAGGCGAATTGCAACGGCAAACTCGAGCAGCTCGCGGAAGGAGTACTGTGAAAGCCTTAAGGTCAACAAATAATGGCGTATCGCTCCTGGTGAACTAGCCAGAGTAAGCTTGTAGATGCGACTGTGGTAAAACGAGGAGCAAGTGGCAGGAGTAACTATGACTCTCTTAAGGTAGCCAAATGCCTCGTCAACAGGCGAATTCCAACGGCAAACTCGAGCAGCTCCCGGCAGGAGTACTGTGAAAGTCTTAAGGTCAACAAATAATGGCGTATCGCATCTGGTGAACTAGCCAGTGTAAGCTTGTAGATGCGACTGTGGTAAAACGAGGAGCAAGTGGCAGGAGTAACTATGACTCTCTTAAGGTAGCCAAATGCCTCGTCAACAGGCGAATTCCAACGGCAAACTCGAGCAGCTCCCGGAAGGAGTACTGTGAAAGCCTTAAGGTCAACAAATAATGGCGTATCGCTCCTGGTGAACTGGCCAGAGTAAGCTTGTAGATGTGACTGTGTGAAACGGGGTGCAACTGGCAGGAGTAACTATGACTCTCTTAAGGTAGCCAAATGCCTCGTCAACAGGCGAAAAACATCGGCATTCTCGAGGAGCTCCCGGCAGGATTACTGTGAAAGTCTTAAGGTCAACAAATAATGGTGTATCGCTTCTGGTGAACTAGCCAGAGTAAGCTTGTAGATGTGACTGTGGTAAAATGGGGAGCAAGTGGCAGGAGTAACTATGACTCTCTTAGGGTTGCCAAATGACTCGTCAAAAGGCGAATTACATCGGCAAACCCGAGGAGCTCCCGGAAGGAGTACTGTGAAAGTCTTAAGGTCAACAAATAATGGCGTATCGCATCTGGTGAACTAGCCAGAGTAAGCTTGTAGATGCGACTGTGGTAAAACGAGGAGCAAGTGGCAGGAGTAACTATGACTCTCTTAAGGTAGCCAAATGCCTCGTCAACAGGCGAATTCCAACGGCAAACTCGAGCAGCTCCCGGAAGGAGTACTGTGAAAGCCTTAAGGTCAACAAATAATGGCGTACCGCTCCTGGTGAACTGGCCAGAGTAAGCTTGTAGATGTGACTGTGGTAAAATGGGGAGCAAGTGGCAGGAGTAACTATGACTCTCTTAGGGTTGCCAAATGACTCGTCAAAAGGCGAATTACATCGGCAAACTCGAGGAGCTCCCGGAAGGAGTACTGTGAAAGCCTTAAGGTCAACAAATAATGGCGTATCGCTCCTGGTGAACTAGCCAGAGTAAGCTTGTAGATGCGACTGTGGTAAAACGAGGAGCAAGTGGCAGGAGTAACTATGACTCTCTTAAGGTAGCCAAATGCCTCGTCAACAGGCGAATTCCAACGGCAAACTCGAGCAGCTCCCGCCAGGAGTACTGTGAAAGTCTTAAGGTCAACAAATAATGGCGTATCGCATCTGGTGAACTAGCCAGTGTAAGCTTGTAGATGCGACTGTGGTAAAACGAGGAGCAAGTGGCAGGAGTAACTATGACTCTCTTAAGGTAGCCAAGTGCCTCGTCAACAGGCGAATTCCAACGGCAAACTCGAGCAGCTCCCGGAAGGAGTACTGTGAAAGCGTTAAGGTCAACAAATAATGGCGTATCGCTCCTGGTGAACTGGCCAGAGTAAGCTTGTAGATGTGACTGTGTGAAACGGGGTGCAACTGGCAGGAGTAACTATGACTCTCTTAAGGTAGCCAAATGCCTCGTCAACAGGCGAAAAACATCGGCATTCTCGAGGAGCTCCCGGCAGGAGTACTGTGAAAGTCTTAAGGTCAACAAATAATGGCGTATCGCTTCTGGTGAACTAGCCAGAGTAAGCTTGTAGATGCGACTGTGGTAAAACGAGGAGCAAGTGGCAGGAGTAACTATGACTCTCTTAAGGTAGCCAAATGCCTCGTCAACAGGCGAATTGCAACGGCAAACTCGAGCAGCTCCCGGAAGGAGTACTGTGAAAGCCTTAAGGTCAACAAATAATGGCGTATCGCTCCTGGTGAACTAGCCAGAGTAAGCTTGTAGATGCGACTGTGGTAAAACGAGGAGCAAGTGGCAGGAGTAACTATGACTCTCTTAAGGTAGCCAAATGCCTCGTCAACAGGCGAATTCCAACGGCAAACTCGAGCAGCTCCCGCCAGGAGTACTGTGAAAGTCTTAAGGTCAACAAATAATGGCGTATCGCATCTGGTGAACTAGCCAGTGTAAGCTTGTAGATGCGACTGTGGTAAAACGAGGAGCAAGTGGCAGGAGTAACTATGACTCTCTTAAGGTAGCCAAGTGCCTCGTCAACAGGCGAATTCCAACGGCAAACTCGAGCAGCTCCCGGAAGGAGTACTGTGAAAGCCTTAAGGTCAACAAATAATGGCGTATCGCTCCTGGTGAACTGGCCAGAGTAAGCTTGTAGATGTGACTGTGTGAAACGGGGTGCAACTGGCAGGAGTAACTATGACTCTCTTAAGGTAGCCAAATGCCTCATCAACAGGCGAATTACATCGGCAAACCCGAGGAGCTCCCGGAAGGAGTACTGTGAAAGTCTTAAGGTCAACAAATAATGGCGTATCGCATCTGGTGAACTAGCCAGAGTAAGCTTGTAGATGCGACTGTGGTAAAACGAGGAGTAAGTGGCAGGAGTAACTATGAGCAGCTCACATACGGATCCTCTCAATCCACTCCTCAGCATCCAAGCGATGTCGAGTGGATGATGGTTCGCTTAGCCTCTCAGTGGGAAATCCTAGCTCTGGCCTTCACGTGGCGAGAGTCGTAAGGGGAGCCGAGGGGAGGCACCGAACTCTGTGCCTTCTCAGAGCTTTCCGACCGACAGAGCAGGGTGAACTTTCGGGGCTTGGGGGTTGCCGCCCCCCCTGCCCTGCCCTTGTTTCAGCTGGCCCCAATAACAAGAAGAAACCAGGTAGCGGTGCTCCCACAGGAGCCGCCGCGCCAGTTGTTGGGTCAGCATCCGACGCTGCCAGTTCGGGTCGAGCCGCAGTGTCTGCCGTCGCGTGTCCAGAGTGCCACCGGACCTTCGCCACCAAGTCAGGTCTTGGTGTACATCGTCGCCGTGCCCATCCTGCCGCAGCCAATGCAGAGGTGACCACCGAGAGGGTAAAGGCCAGGTGGTCTAGTGAAGAGCTCCTACGCCTGGCCCACTCTGAGGCAGTACTTACGCTTAAGGGCACCCGGTTCCTAAACCAAGAACTTGTAAAGGCTTTCCCGAATCGTTCCGTTGAGTCCATTAAAGGACAACGTCGTGGAACAGCCTATAGGAACCAGGTGGCCGAGTTTGTTGCTGCCCTCTCTGCTGTTGGGGTGGGGTCACCTCCACCAGTTGCAGCTGTGGAGCCTGCAAGTTCCTGTGCAGCACCCCCCTCCATGTCTATAGCTGTTGATACAGTCGACCAGGCTGTCTGGTCGGCTCTGGCAGCCCTGCCGTCGTCTGGGCCGAAATTTAGTGCAGTTGATGACATCCTGGCGCTCGGGCCCACTACATCTGCCTCAATCATTATGGGCATGCTATCGGCTGCCCTTGATGCCATTGGCAGCAAGGAGCCATCGCCCAACCCTTTTGCCCCCCGCCAGGTGTCAGAGCCACGAGGGACGAAGCGGGCCCAGCGGAGGAGGGACTATGCCCTCTGTCAGCGGGCCTTCTCAAAGAGTGCTGCTCGCTGTATCGGCGGCCTTCTGGACGGAACGCTCCTTCACCCACCACCTGCTATTCCTGGGTTGGTGGAGTTTTGGAAGGACCTCTTCACCCGGCGACCATCTGGCCGGGTGGACCGTCTGGAGGGTCGGCTTTTGCCTTCCTCCATCGAGATTCCCTTTGAACAACTGTGGGCCCCTATTACGATGGAGGAAGTTGCTGCAGCGCTCCCTCCTCGTCGCTCTGCTGCAGGCCCAGATCGACTGACACCGGCCCAGATTCGCCGTATACCCCGTGAGGTCCTCCTCAAAATTCTTAACCTTTTCCTTTTGACCCGTCGCCTCCCATCCCGTCTTCTCCAAGCCCGTACATCCCTGTTGCCTAAGAAGGCCGCCCCAGCATCCCCCGCTGACTTCCGTCCGATCACGGTTTGCTCAGTCCTCGCTAGGGTCTTCCATAAGATCCTGGCGGGGCGTCTGATGCGGACCTGTGTGCTGGACGGGCGTCAGCGGGCCTTCCTTCCTCAGGATGGGATGCTGCACAACACGTTCCTGTTGGACTTGGCGATGACTCAGGCCAGGGTGAACTGTCGCTCTCTCTATGTCGCGTCCCTGGATGTGTCCAAGGCATTCGACTCCTTAGACCATGGTGCCCTGAGGCCCGCCCTGAGGGCACATGGTCTACCTGACGAGTTCATTGGATACATCCTGGGATGCTACGAGGATGGGGTGACGATGATCTCTGGTCCTGGGAAGTCGCTGGGCCCAGTGCGGCCTTCAAGAGGTGTTAGGCAGGGTGATCCACTCTCTCCCATCCTTTTTAACCTTTCCTTGGACCTCGTGCTTGCTCGCCTCCCAGAATACATTGGTGCCAACGTGATGGGACGACGCCTCAACGCTGCGGCTTTTGCTGATGACCTCCTGCTGTTCGCTGAAACTCCAGGAGGGCTCCAGGACCTTATCGATGCAGCAACATCTGCCCTTGGGGACCTCGGTCTCCAACTTAATCCCGGAAAGTGCTTCACTCTCGCCCTCGCTGCGTCTGGCCGCGAGAAGAAGATCAAGGTCGATGACACCGCGACCTTCAGGGCTGGGTACACCATCCTCCCAGCCCTGGCGATTGAGAGCACTTTCCGGTATCTTGGTCTGGAGTTCTCCACGAGTGGATGCAGCCTCTTCCATCCGAGGCGGGAGGTCGAGCGACAGTTGAGCGTCCTGTCCAAGGCACCACTCAAACCACAACAGCGTCTTCATGCCCTCAGAACGGTCATTCTGCCAGGAATCCACCATGGCTTGGCCCTTTCGAGGACCCGCCTAGGAGCCCTGTCAGCAATGGACACCACCATCCGCACAGCGATTAGATCTTGGCTGTGCCTGCCAGCGGACGTCCCTGTTGGCTACTTCCATGCCCCTGTTTCATCTGGGGGACTGGGAGTGCCATCAGCCCGCTGGCTTGGGCCTCTCCTGCGGCGGAACCGGCTCGCGAAGATGCGGGCACTGGGTGTCCTGTCTGACGGGGCAGCAGATGACGTTCTGGGGCGTGAGATTGGGAGGCTTGAGCAGCACCTACGGGGTAACAACATGGTAATACGAACTACAAACCAAATGGGCCGGATGTGGGCTGAACGGCTGCATCTGTCGGTGGACGGCGCCGCCCTTAAGAAGTCTGCCCGAACACCAGGGCAGCATAGCTGGGTCGATAACCCACGACTAGCTATCACAGGCCGCGACTTCATCTCCTGCATCCGAACTAGGATCAATGCCCTTCCAACCCGGGCACGGTTGCAGCGAGGTCGTGCTGGTGACACTAACTGCCGGGCTGGCTGCATCGCTAAGGAAACTGCGAATCACGTTGTCCAGCATTGCTTCAGAAGCCATAACGCACGTGTGAAGCGACACAACGCCCTGGCGTCCTATATCGCGCAGGGACTTCGTCGCAGGGGCTTCGACGTTCATCTGGAGCCCCACCTCAGGACATCCGAGGGGCTGAAGAAGCCGGACATCGTGGCAGTTCGTGGCGATGCAGCCCATATCATCGATGCCCAGGTGGTTGGCGTCAACCTTGACGTCGATGAGTGTCACCAGCAGAAGGTCGCGGTCTACGATAGGGAAGCCGTCCACCAGGCAGTTAGGAACCAGGTCCCAGCAGCCAAAAACATCAACACCTCTTCAGCTACCATCTCATGGAGGGGGGTGTGGTCACCTGCATCTGCACAGGACCTGCGGCAGCTTGGGTTTAAGAACTACGACCTCGCGACGATGTCTACAAGAGCACTCATCGGGACTGTGATGGCGGCGCGGCGGTTTGACACCATGACTGCCGTACGAGGCACGATGCACCGGACTGGTGTCGGGTGATGGCCCAATTTTATGTTTCTACGCTGCTGCCTGGCGTCTATCCTCAGGCACAACACCATCTATATTCACGTCTCTTCCTGTATGTCTAATGTTTGTGTTTGTTTATGTCATTTGTAAACCCACTCTGTGGGTATCTTTTCTGTTTGTATGTTCACCTAAGACGTGAATAAAGACGGCTGAAATAGCCAAATGCCTCGTCAACAGGCGAATTCCAACGGCAAACTCGAGGAGCTCCCTGAAGGAGTACTGTGAAAGCCTTAAGGTCAACAAATTATGGCGTATCGCTCCTGGTGAACTAGCCAGAGTAAGCTTGTAGATGCGACTGTGGTAAAACGAGGAGCAAGTGGCAGGAGTAACTATGACTCTCTTAAGGTAGCCAAATGCCTCGTCAACAGGCGAATTCCAACGGCAAAATCGAGGAGCTCCCGGCAGGAGTACTGTGAAAGTCTTAAGGTCAACAAATAATGGCGTATCGCTTCTGGTGAACTAGCCAGAGTAAGCTTGTAGATGCGACTGTGGTAAAACGAGGAGCAAGTGGCAGGAGTAACTATGACTCTCTTAAGGTAGCCAAATGCCTCGTCAACAGGCGAATTCCAACGGCAAACTCGAGCAGCTCCCGGAAGGAGTACTGTGAAAGCCTTAAGGTCAACAAATAATGGCGTATCGCTCCTGGTGAACTAGCCAGAGTAAGCTTGTAGATGCGACTGTGGTAAAACGAGGAGCAAGTGGCAGGAGTAACTATGACTCTCTTAAGGTAGCCAAATGCCTCGTCAACAGGCGAATTCCAACGGCAAACTCGAGCAGCTCCCGCCAGGAGTACTGTGAAAGTCTTAAGGTCAACAAATAATGGCGTATCGCATCTGGTGAACTAGCCAGTGTAAGCTTGTAGATGCGACTGTGGTAAAACGAGGAGCAAGTGGCAGGAGTAACTATGACTCTCTTAAGGTAGCCAAGTGCCTCGTCAACAGGCGAATTCCAACGGCAAACTCGAGCAGCTCCCGGAAGGAGTACTGTGAAAGCCTTAAGGTCAACAAATAATGGCGTATCGCTCCTGGTGAACTGGCCAGAGTAAGCTTGTAGATGTGACTGTGTGAAACGGGGTGCAACTGGCAGGAGTAACTATGACTCTCTTAAGGTAGCCAAATGCCTCGTCAACAGGCGAAAAACATCGGCATTCTCGAGGAGCTCCCGGCAGGAGTACTGTGAAAGTCTTAAGGTCAACAAATAATGGTGTATCGCTTCTGGTGAACTAGCCAGAGTAAGCTTGTAGATGTGACTGTGGTAAAATGGGGAGCAAGTGGCAGGAGTAACTATGACTCTCTTAGGGTTGCCAAATGACTCGTCAAAAGGCGAATTACATCGGCAAACCCGAGGAACTCCCGGAAGGAGTACTGTGAAAGTCTTAAGGTCTACAAATAATGGCGTATCGCTCCTGGTGAACTAGCCAGAGTAAGCTTGTAGATGCGACTGTGGTAAAACGAGGAGCAAGTGGCAGGAGTAACTATGACTCTCTTAAGGTAGCCAAATGCCTCGTCAACAGGCGAATTGCAACGGCAAACTCGAGCAGCTCTCGGCAGCAGTACTGTGAAAGTCTTAAGGTCAACAAATAATGGCGTATCGCTTCTGGTGAACTAGCCAGAGTAAGCTTGTAGATGCGACTGTGGTAAAACGAGGAGCAAGTGGCAGGAGTAACTATGACTCTCTTAAGGTAGCCAAATGCCTCGTCAACAGGCGAATTCCAACGGCAAACTCGAGGAGCTCCCGGCAGGAGTACTGTGAAAGTCTTAAGGTCAACAAATAATGGCGTATCGCTTCTGGTGAACTAGCCAGAGTAAGCTTGTAGATGCGACTGTGGTAAAACGAGGAGCAAGTGGCAGGAGTAACTATGACTCTCTTAAGGTAGCCAAATGCCTCGTCAACAGGCGAATTGCAACGGCAAACTCGAGCAGCTCCCGGAAGGAGTACTGTGAAAGCCTTAAGGTCAACAAATAATGGCGTATCGCTCCTGGTGAACTAGCCAGAGTAAGCTTGTAGATGCGACTGTGGTAAAACGAGGAGCAAGTGGCAGGAGTAACTATGACTCTCTTAAGGTAGCCAAATGCCTCGTCAACAGGCGAATTCCAACGGCAAACTCGAGCAGCTCCCGGCAGGAGTACTGTGAAAGTCTTAAGGTCAACAAATAATGGCGTATCGCATCTGGTGAACTAGCCAGTGTAAGCTTGTAGATGCGACTGTGGTAAAACGAGGAGCAAGTGGCAGGAGTAACTACGACTCTCTTAAGGTAGCCAAATGCCTCGTCAACAGGCGAATTCCAAGGGCAAACTCGAGCAGCTCCCGGAAGGAGTACTGTGAAAGCCTTAAGGTCAACAAATAATGGCGTATCGCTCCTGGTGAACTGGCCAGAGTAAGCTTGTAGATGTGACTGTGTGAAACGGGGTGCAACTGGCAGGAGTAACTATGACTCTCTTAAGGTAGCCAAATGCCTCGTCAACAGGCGAAAAACATCGGCATTCTCGAGGAGCTCCCGGCAGGAGTACTGTGAAAGTCTTAAGGTCAACAAATAATGGTGTATCGCTTCTGGTGAACTAGCCAGAGTAAGCTTGTAGATGTGACTGTGGTAAAATGGGGAGCAAGTGGCAGGAGTAACTATGACTCTCTTAGGGTTGCCAAATGACTCGTCAAAAGGCGAATTACATCGGCAAACCCGAGGAGCTCCCGGAAGGAGTACTGTGAAAGTCTTAAGGTCAACAAATAATGGCGTATCGCATCTGGTGAACTAGCCAGAGTAAGCTTGTAGATGCGACTGTGGTAAAACGAGGAGCAAGTGGCAGGAGTAACTATGACTCTCTTAAGGTAGCCAAATGCCTCGTCAACAGGCGAATTCCAACTTCAAACTCGAGCAGCTCCCGGAAGGAGTACTGTGAAAGCCTTAAGGTCAACAAATAATGGCGTATCGCTCCTGGTGAACTGGCCAGAGTAAGCTTGTAGATGTGACTGTGGTAAAATGGGGAGCAAGTGGCAGGAGTAACTATGACTCTCTTAGGGTTGCCAAATGACTCGTCAAAAGGCGAATTACATCGGCAAACTCGAGGAGCTCCCGGAAGGAGTACTGTGAAAGCCTTAAGGTCAACAAATAATGGCGTATCGCTCCTGGTGAACTAGCCAGAGTAAGCTTGTAGATGCGACTGTGGTAAAACGAGGAGCAAGTGGCAGGAGTAACTATGACTCTCTTAAGGTAGCCAAATTCCTCGTCAACAGGCGAATTCCAACGGCAAACTCGAGGAGCTCCCGGAAGGAGTACTGTGAAAGCCTTAAGGTCAACAAATAATGGCGTATCGCTCCTGGTGAACTGGCCAGAGTAAGCTTGTAGATGTGACTGTGTGAAACGGGGTGCAACTGGCAGGAGTAACTATGACTCTCTTAAGGTAGCCAAATGCCTTGTCAACAGGCGAAAAACATCGGCATTCTCGAGGAGCTCCCGGCAGGAGTACTGTGAAAGTCATAAGGTCAACAAATAATGGTGTATCGCTTCTGGTGAACTAGCCAGAGTAAGCTTGTAGATGTGACTGTGGTAAAATGGGGAGCAAGTGGCAGGAGTAACTATGACTCTCTTAGGGTTGCCAAATGACTCGTCAAAAGGCGAATTACATCGGCAAACCCGAGGAGCTCCCGGAAGGAGTACTGTGAAAGTCTTAAGGTCAACAAATAATGGCGTATCGCATCTGGTGAACTAGCCAGAGTAAGCTTGTAGATGCGACTGTGGTAAAACGAGGAGCAAGTGGCAGGAGTAACTATGACTCCTTTAAGGTAGCCAAATGCCTCGTCAACAGGCGAATTCCAACGGCAAACTCGAGCAGCTCCCGCCAGGAGTACTGTGAAAGTCTTAAGGTCAACAAATAATGGCGTATCGCATCTGATGAACTAGCCAGTGTAAGCTTGTAGATGCGACTGTGGTAAAACGAGGAGCAAGTGGCAGGAGTAACTATGACTCTCTTAAGGTAGCCAAGTGCCTCGTCAACAGGCGAATTCCAACGGCAAACTCGAGCAGCTCCCGGAAGGAGTACTGTGAAAGCCTTAAGGTCAACAAATAATGGCGTATCGCTCCTGGTGAACTGGCCAGAGTAAGCTGGTAGATGTGACTGTGTGAAACGGGGTGCAACTGGCAGGAGTAACTATGACTCTCTTAAGGTAGCCAAATGCCTCGTCAACAGGCGAAAAACATCGGCATTCTCGAGGAGCTCCCGGCAGGAGTACTGTGAAAGTCTTAAGGTCAACAAATAATGGTGTATCGCTTCTGGTGAACTAGCCAGAGTAAGCTTGTAGATGTGACTGTGGTAAAATGGGGAGCAAGTGGCAGGAGTAACTATGACTCTCTTAGGGTTGCCAAATGACTCGTCAAAAGGCGAATTACATCGGCAAACCCGAGGAACTCCCGGAAGGAGTACTGTGAAAGTCTTAAGGTCAACAAATAATGGCGTATCGCTCCTGGTGAACTAGCCAGAGTAAGCTTGTAGATGCGACTGTGGTAAAACGAGGAGCAAGTGGCAGGAGTAACTATGACTCTCTTAAGGTAGCCAAATGCCTCGTCAACAGGCGAATTCCAACGGCAAACTCGAGCAGCTCTCGGCAGGAGTACTGTGAAAGTCTTAAGGTCAACAAATAATGGCGTATCGCTTCTGGTGAACTAGCCAGAGTAAGCTTGTAGATGCGACTGTGGTAAAACGAGGAGCAAGTGGCAGGAGTAACTATGACTCTCTTAAGGTAGCCAAATGCCTCGTCAACAGGCGAATTCCAACGGCAAACTCGAGGAGCTCCCGGCAGGAGTACTGTGAAAGTCTTAAGGTCAACAAATAATGGCGTATCGCTTCTGGTGAACTAGCCAGAGTAAGCTTGTAGATGCGACTGTGGTAAAACGAGGAGCAAGTGGCAGGAGTAACTATGACTCTCTTAAGGTAGCCAAATGCCTCGTCAACAGGCGAATTGCAACGACAAACTCGAGCAGCTCCCGGAAGGAGTACTGTGAAAGCCTTAAGGTCAACAAATAATGGCGTATCGCTCCTGGTGAACTAGCCAGAGTAAGCTTGTAGATGCGACTGTGGTAAAACGAGGAGCAAGTGGCAGGAGTAACTATGACTCTCTTAAGGTAGCCAAATGCCTCGTCAACAGGCGAATTCCGACGGCAAACTCGAGCAGCTCCCGGCAGGAGTACTGTGAAAGTCTTAAGGTCAACAAATAATGGCGTATCGCATCTGGTGAACTAGCCAGTGTAAGCTTGTAGATGCGACTGTGGTAAAACGAGGAGCAAGTGGCAGGAGTAACTATGACTCTCTTAAGGTAGCCGAATGCCTCGTCAACAGGCGAATTCCAACGGCAAACTCGAGCAGCTCCCGGAAGGAGTACTGTGAAAGCCTTAAGGTCAACAAATAATGGCGTATCGCTCCTGGTGAACTGGCCAGAGTAAGCTTGTAGATGTGACTGTGTGAAACGGGGTGCAACTGGCAGGAGTAACTATGACTCTCTTAAGGTAGCCAAATGCCTCGTCAACAGGCGAAAAACATCGGCATTCTCGAGGAGCTCCCGGCAGGAGTACTGTGAAAGTCTTAAGGTCAACAAATAATGGTGTATCGCTTCTGGTGAACTAGCGAGAGTAAGCTTGTAGATGTGACTGTGGTAAAATGGGGAGCAAGTGGCAGGAGTAACTATGACTCTCTTAGGGTTGCCAAATGACTCGTCAAAAGGCGAATTACATCGGCAAACCCGAGGAGCTCCCGGAAGGAGTACTGTGAAAGTCTTAAGGTCAACAAATAATGGCGTATCGCTCCTGGTGAACTAGCCAGAGAAAGCTTGTAGATGCGACTGTGGTAAAACGAGGAGCAAGTGGCAGGAGTAACTATGACTCTCTTAAGGTAGCCGAATGCCTCGTCAACAGGCGAATTCCAACGGCAAACTCGAGCAGCTCTCGGCAGGAGTACTGTGAAAGTCTTAAGGTCAACAAATAATGGCGTATCGCTTCTGGTGAACTAGCCAGAGTAAGCTTGTAGATGTGACTGTGGTAAAATGGGGAGCAAGTGGCAGGAGTAACTATGACTCTCTTAGGGTTGCCAAATGACTCGTCAAAATGCGAATTACATCGGCAAACCCGAGGAGCTCCCGGAAGGAGTACTGTGAAAGTCTTAAGGTCAACAAATAATGGCGTATCGCATCTGGTGAACTAGCCAGAGTAAGCTTGTAGATGCGACTGTGGTAAAACGAGGAGCAAGTGGCAGGAGTAACTATGACTCTCTTAAGGTAGCCAAATGCCTCGTCAACAGACGAATTCCAACGGCAAACTCGAGGAGCTCCCGGAAGGAGTACTGTGAAAGCCTTAAGGTCAACAAATAATGGCGTATCGCTCCTGGTGAACTAGCCAGAGTAAGCTTGTAGATGCGACTCTGGTAAAACGAGGAGCAAGTGGCAGGAGTAACTATGACTCTCTTAAGGTAGCCAAATGCCTCGTCAACAGGCGAATTCCAACGGCAAACTCGAGCAGCTCCCGGCAGGAGTACTGTGAAAGTCTTAAGGTCAACAAATAATGGCGTATCGCTTCTGGTGAACTAGCCAGAGTAAGCTTGTAGATGTGACTGTGGTAAAATGGGGAGCAAGTGGCAGGAGTAACTATGACTCTCTTAGGGTTGCCAAATGACTCGTCAAAAGGCGAATTACATCTGCAAACTCGAGGAGCTCCCGGAAGGAGTACTGTGAAAGCCTTAAGGTCAACAAATAATGGCGTATCGCTCCTGGTGAACTAGCCAGAGTAAGCTTGTAGATGCGACTGTGGTAAAACGAGGAGCAAGTGGCAGGAGTAACTATGACTCTCTTAAGGTAGCCAAATTCCTCGTCAACAGGCGAATTCCAACGGCAAACTCGAGGAGCTCCCGGAAGGAGTACTGTGAAAGCCTTAAGGTCAACAAATAATGGCGTATCGCTCCTGGTGAACTGGCCAGAGTAAGCTTGTAGATGTGACTGTGTGAAACGGGGTGCAACTGGCAGGAGTAACTATGACTCTCTTAAGGAAGCCAAATGCCTCGTCAACAGGCGAAAAACATCGGCATTCTCGAGGGGCTCCCGGCAGGACTACTGTGAAAGTCTTAAGGTCAACAAATAATGGTGTATCGCTTCTGGTGAACTAGCCAGAGTAAGCTTGTAGGTGTGACTGTGGTAAAATGGGGAGCAAGTGGCAGGAGTAACTATGACTCTCTTAGGGTTGCCAAATGACTCGTCAAAAGGCGAATTACATCGGCAAACCCGAGGAGCTCCCGGAAGGAGTACTGTGAAAGTCTTAAGGTCAACAAATAATGGCGTATCGCATCTGGTGAACTAGCCAGAGTAAGCTTGTAGATGCGACTGTGGTAAAACGAGGAGCAAGTGGCAGGAGTAACTATGACTCTCTTAAGGTAGCCAAATGCCTCGTCAACAGGCGAATTCCAACGGCAAACTCGAGCAGCTCCCGGAAGGAGTACTGTGAAAGCCTTAAGGTCAACAAATAATGGCGTATCGCTCCTGGTGAACTGGCCAGAGTAAGCTTGTAGATGTGACTGTGTGAAACGGGGTGCAACTGGCAGGAGTAACTATGACTCTCTTAAGGTAGCCAAATGCCTCGTCAACAGGCGAAAAACATCGGCATTCTCGAGGAGCTCCCGGCAGGAGTACTGTGAAAGTCTTAAGGTCAACAAATAATGGCGTATCGCTCCTGGTGAACTAGCCAGAGTAAGCTTGTAGATGCGACTGTGGTAAAACGAGGAGCAAGTGGCAGGAGTAACTATGACTCTCTTAAGGTAGCCAAATGCCTCGTCAACAGGCGAATTCCAACGGCAAACTCGAGGAGCTCCCGGAAGGAGTACTGTGAAAGCCTTAAGGTCAACAAATAATGGCGTATCGCTCCTGGTGAACTAGCCAGAGTAAGCTTGTAGATGCGACTGTGGTAAAACGAGGAGCAAGTGGCAGGAGTAACTATGACTCTCTTAGGGTTGCCAAATGACTCGTCAAAAGGCGAATTACATCGGCAAACTCGAGGAGCACCCGGAAGGAGTACTGTGAAAGCCTTAAGGTCAACAAATAATGGCGTATCGCTCCTGGTGAACTAGCCAGAGTAAGCTTGTAGATGCGACTGAGGTAAAACGAGGAGCAAGTGGCAGGAGTAACTATGACTCTCTTAAGGTAGCCAAATGCCTCGTCAACAGGCGAATTCCAACGGCAAACTCGAGCAGCTCCCGGAAGGAGTACTGTGAAAGCCTTAAGGTCAACAAATAATGGCGTATCGCTCCTGGTGAACTGGCCAGAGTAAGCTTGTAGATGTGACTGTGTGAAACGGGGTGCAACTGGCAGGAGTAACTATGACTCTCTTAAGGTAGCCAAATGCCTCGTCAACAGGCGAAAAACATCGGCATTCTCGAGGAGCTCCCGGCAGGAGTACTGTGAAAGTCTTAAGGTCAACAAATAATGGTGTATCGCTTCTGGTGAAATAGCCAGAGTAAGCTTGTAGATGAGACTGTGGTAAAATGGGGAGCAAGTGGCAGGAGTAACTATGACTCTCTTAGGATTGCCAAATGACTCGTCAAAAGGCGAATTACATCGGCAAACCCGAGGAGCTCCCGGAAGGAGTACTGTGAAAGTCTTAAGGTCAACAAATAATGGCGTATCGCATCTGGTGAACTAGCCAGAGTAAGCTTGTAGATGCGACTGTGGTAAAACGAGGAGCAAGTGGCAGGAGTAACTATGACTCTCTTAACGTAGTCAAATGCCTCGTCAACAGGCGAATTCCAACGGCAAACTCGAGCAGCTCCCGGAAGGAGTACTGTGAAAGCCTTAAGGTCAACAAATAATGGCGTATCGCTCCTGGTGAACTGGCCAGAGTAAGCTTGTAGATGTGACTGTGTGAAACGGGGTGCAACTGGCAGGAGTAACTATGACTCTCTTAAGGTAGCCAAATGCCTCGTCAACAGGCGAAAAACATCGGCATTCTCGAGGAGCTCCCGGCAGGAGTACTGTGAAAGTCTTAAGGTCAACAAATAATGGTGTATCGCTTCTGGTGAACTAGCCAGAGTAAGCTTGTAGATGTGACTGTGGTAAAATGGGGAGCAAGTGGCAGGAGTAACTATGACTCTCTTAGGGTTGCCAAATGACTCGTCAAAAGGCGAATTACAATGGCAAACCCGAGGAGCTCCCGGAAGGAGTACTGTGAAAGTCTTAAGGTCAACAAATAATGGCGTATCGCTCCTGGTGAACTAGCCAGAGTAAGCTTGTAGATGCGACTGTGGTAAAACGAGGAGCAAGTGGCAGGAGTAACTATGACTCTCTTAAGGTAGCCAAATGCCTCGTCAACAGGCGAATTCCAACGGCAAACTCGAGCAGCTCCCGGCAGGAGTACTGTGAAAGTCTTAAGGTCAACAAATAATGGCGTATCGCTTCTGGTGAACTAGCCAGAGTAAGCTTGTAGATGTGACTGTGGTAAAATGGGGTGCAAGTGGCAGGAGTAACTATGACTCTCTTAGGGTTGCCAAATGACTCGTCAAAAGGCGAATTACATCGGCAAACCCGAGGAGCTCCCGGAAGGAGTACTGTGAAAGTCTTAAGGTCAACAAATAATGGCGTATCGCATCTGGTGAACTAGCCAGAGTAAGCTTGTAGATGCGACTGTGGTAAAACGAGGAGCAAGTGGCAGGAGTAACTATGACTCTCTTAAGGTAGCCAAATGCCTCGTCAACAGGCGAATTCCAACGGCAAACTCGAGGAGCTCCCGGAAGGAGTACTGTGAAAGCCTTAAGGTCAACAAATAATGGCGTATCGCTCCTGGTGAACTAGCCAGAGTAAGCTTGTA
Organism: Schistocerca nitens; assembly: GCF_023898315.1. Taxonomy (NCBI): domain Eukaryota; kingdom Metazoa; phylum Arthropoda; class Insecta; order Orthoptera; family Acrididae; genus Schistocerca; species Schistocerca nitens. The sequence continues at coordinate 676,543,673 of NC_064619.1, read as the reverse complement.
GATGCGACTGTGGTAAAACGAGGAGCAAGTGGCAGGAGTAACTATGACTCTCTTAAGGTAGCCAAATGCCTCGTCAACAGGCGAATTGCAACGGCAAACTCGAGCAGCTCCCGGAAGGAGTACTGTGAAAGCCTTAAGGTCAACAAATAATGGCGTATCGCTCCTGGTGAACTAGCCAGAGTAAGCTTGTAGATGCGACTGTGTGAAACGGGGTGCAACTGGCAGGAGTAACTATGACTCTCTTAAGGTAGACAAATGCCTCGTCAACAGGCGAATTCCAACGGCAAACTCGAGGAGCTCCCGGAAGGAGTACTGTGAAAGCCTTAAGGTCAACAAATAATGGCGTATCGCATCTGGTGAACTAGCCAGAGTAAGCTTGTAGATGCGACTGTGGTAAAACGAGGAGCAAGTGGCAGGAGTAACTATGACTCTCTTAAGGTAGCCAAATGCCTCGTCAACAGGCGAATTCCAACGGCAAACTCGAGCAGCTCCCGGAAGGAGTACTGTGAAAGCCTTAAGGTCAACAAATAATGGCGTATCGCTCCTGGTGAACTGGCCAGAGTAAGCTTGTAGATGTGACTGTGTGAAACGAGGTGCAACTGGCAGGAGTAACTATGACTCTCTTAAGGTAGCCAAATGCCTCGTCAACAGGCGAAAAACATCGGCATTCTCGAGGAGCTCCCGGCAGGAGTACTGTGAAAGTCTTAAGGTCAACAAATAATGGCGTATCGCTTCTGGTGAACTAGCCAGAGTAAGCCTGTAGATGTGACTGTGGTAAAATGGGGAGCAAGTGGCAGGAGTAACTATGACTCTCTTGGGGTTGCCAAATGACTCGTCAAAAGGCGAATTACATCGGCAAACCCGAGGAGCTCCCGGAAGGAGTACTGTGAAAGTCTTAAGGTCAACAAATAATGGCGTATCGCTCCTGGTGAACTAGCCAGAGTAAGCTTGTAGATGCGACTGTGGTAAAACGAGGAGCAAGTGGCAGGAGTAACTATGACTCTCTTAAGGTAGCCAAATGCCTCGTCAACAGGCGAATTCCAACGGCAAACTCGAGCAGCTCCCGGCAGGAGTACTGTGAAAGTCTTAAGGTCAACAAATAATGGCGTATCGCTTCTGGTGAACTAGCCAGAGTAAGCTTGTAGATGTGACTGTGATAAAATGGGGAGCAAGTGGCAGGAGTAACTATGACTCTCTTAGGGTTGCCAAATGACTCGTCAAAAGGCGAATTACATCGGCAAACCCGAGGAGCTCCCGGAAGGAGTACTGTGAAAGTCTTAAGGTCAACAAATAATGGCGTATCGCATCTGGTGAACTAGCCAGAGTAAGCTTGTAGATGCGACTGTGGTAAAACGAGGAGCAAGTGGCAGGAGTAACTATGACTCTCTTAAGGTAGCCAAATGCCTCGTCAACAGGCGAATTCCAACGGCAAACTCGAGGAGCTCCCGGAAGGAGTACTGTGAAAGCCTTAAGGTCAACAAATAATGGCGTATCGCTCCTGGTGAACTAGCCAGAGTAAGCTTGTAGATGCGACTGTGGTAAAACGAGGAGCAAGTGGCAGGAGTAACTATGACTCTCTTAAGGTAGCCAAATGCCTCGTCAACAGGCGAATTGCAACGGCAAACTCGAGCAGCTCCCGGAAGGAGTACTGTGAAAGCCTTAAGGTCAACAAATAATGGCGTATCGCTCCTGGTGAACTAGCCAGAGTAAGCTTGTAGATGCGACTGTGGTAAAACGAGGAGCAAGTGGCAGGAGTAACTATGACTCTCTTAAGGTAGCCAAATGCCTCGTCAACAGGCGAATTCCAACGGCAAACTCGAGCAGCTCCCGGAAGGAGTACTGTGTAAGCCTTAAGGTCAACAAATAATGGCGTATCGCTCCTGGTGAACTAGCCAGAGTATGCTTGTAGATGCGACTGTGGTAAAACGAGGAGCAAGTGGCAGGAGTAACTATGACTCTCTTAAGGTAGCCAAATGCCTCGTCAACAGACGAATTCCAACGGCAAACTCGAGCAGCTCCCGGCAGGAGTACTGTGAAAGTCTTAAGGTCAACAAATAATGGCGTATCGCTTCTGGTGAACTAGCCAGAGTAAGCTTGTAGATGTGACTGTGGTAAAATGGGGAGCAAGTGGCAGGAGTAACTATGACTCTCTTAGGGTTGCCAAATGACTCGTCAAAAGGCGAATTACATCGGCAAACTCGAGGAGCTCCCGGAAGGAGTACTGTGAAAGCCTTAAGGTCAACAAATAATGGCGTATCGCTCCTGGTGAACTAGCCAGAGTAAGCTTGTAGATGCGACTGTGGTAAAACGAGGAGCAAGTGGCAGGAGTAACTATGACTCTCTTAAGGTAGCCAAATTCCTCGTCAACAGGCGAATTGCAACGGCAAACTCGAGGAGCTCCCGGAAGGAGTACTGTGAAAGCCTTAAGGTCAACAAATAATGGCGTATCGCTCCTGGTGAACTGGCCAGAGTAAGCTTGTAGATGTGACTGTGTGAAACGGGGTGCAACTGGCAGGAGTAACTATGACTCTCTTAAGGTAGCCAAATGCCTCGTCAACAGGCGAAAAACATCGGCATTCTCGAGGAGCTCCCGGCAGGAGTACTGTGAAAGTCTTAAGGTCAACAAATAATGGTGTATCGCTTCTGGTGAACTAGCCAGAGTAAGCTTGTAGATGTGACTGTGGTAAAATGGGGAGCAAGTGGCAGGAGTAACTATGACTCTCTTAGGGTTGCCAAATGACTCGTCAAAAGGCGAATTACATCGGCAAACCCGAGGAGCTCCCGGAAGGAGTACTGTGAAAGTCTTAAGGTCAACAAATAATGGCGTATCGCATCTGGTGAACTAGCCAGAGTAAGCTTGTAGATGCGACTGTGGTAAAACGAGGAGCAAGTGGCAGGAGTAACTATGACTCTCTTAAGGTAGCCAAATGCCTCGTCAACAGGCGAATTCCAACGGCAAACTCGAGGAGCTCCCGGAAGGAGTACTGTGAAAGCCTTAAGGTCAACAAATTATGGCGTATCGCTCCTGGTGAACTAGCCAGAGTAAGCTTGTAGATGCGACTGTGGTAAAACGAGGAGCAAGTGGCAGGAGTAACTATGACTCTCTTAAGGTAGCCAAATGCCTCGTCAACAGGCGAATTGCAACGGCAAACTCGAGCAGCTCCCGGAAGGAGTACTGTGAAAGCCTTAAGGTCAACAAATAATGGCGTATCGCTCCTGGTGAACTAGCCAGAGTAAGCTTGTAGATGCGACTGTGGTAAAACGAGGAGCAAGTGGCAGGAGTAACTATGACTCTCTTAAGGTAGCCAAATGCCTCGTCAACAGGCGAATTCCAACGGCAAACTCGAGCAGCTCCCGGCAGGAGTACTGTGAAAGTCTTAAGGTCAACAAATAATGGCGTATCGCATATGGTGTACTAGCCGGAGTAAGCTTGTAGATGCGACTGTGGTAAAACGAGGAGCAAGTGGCAGGAGTAACTATGACTCTCTTAAGGTAGCCAAATGCCTCGTCAACAGGCGAATTCCAACGGCAAACTCGAGCAGCTCCCGGAAGGAGTACTGTGAAAGCCTTAAGGTCAACAAATAATGGCGTATCGCTCCTGGTGAACTGGCCAGAGTAAGCTTGTAGATGTGACTGTGTGAAACGGGGTGCAACTGGCAGGAGTAACTATGACTCTCTTAAGGTAGCCAAATGCCTCGTCAACAGGCGAAAAACATCGGCATTCACGAGGAGCTCCCGGCAGGAGTACTGTGAAAGTCTTAAGGTCAACAAATAATGGTGTATCGCTTCTGGTGAACTAGCCAGAGTAAGCTTGTAGATGTGACTGTGGTAAAATGGGGAGCAAGTGGCAGTAGTAACTATGACTCTCTTAGGGTTGCCAAATGACTCGTCAAAAGGCGAATTACATCGGCAAACCCGAGGAGCTCCCGGAAGGAGTACTGTGAAAGTCTTAAGGTCAACAAGTAATGGCGTATCGCTCCTGGTGAACTAGCCAGAGTAAGCTTGTAGATGCGACTGTGGTAAAACGAGGAGCAAGTGGCAGGAGTAACTATGACTCTCTTAAGGTAGCCAAATGCCTCGTCAACAGGCGAATTCCAACGGCAAACTGGAGCAGCTCTCGGCAGGAGTACTGTGAAAGTCTTAAGGTCAACAAATAATGGCGTATCGCTTCTGGTGAACTAGCCAGAGTAAGCTTGTAGATGTTACTGTGGTAAAATGGGGAGCAAGTGGCAGGAGTAACTATGACTCTCTTAGGGTTGCCAAATGACTCGTCAAAAGGCGAATTACATCGGCAAACCCGAGGAGCTCCCGGAAGGAGTACTGTGAAAGTCTTAAGGTCAACAAATAATGGCGTATCGCATCTGGTGAACTAGCCAGAGTAAGCTTGTAGATGCGACTGTGGTAAAACGAGGAGCAAGTGGCAGGAGTAACTATGACTCTCTTAAGGTAGCCAAATGCCTCGTCAACAGACGAATTCCAACGGCAAACTCGAGGAGCTCCCGGAAGGTGTACTGTGAAAGTCTTAAGGTCAACAAATAATGGCGTATCGCTCCTGGTGAACTAGCCAGAGTAAGCTTGTAGATGCGACTGTGGTAAAACGAGGAGCAAGTGGCAGGAGTAACTATGACTCTCTTAAGGTAGCCAAATGCCTCGTCAACAGGCGAATTCCAACGGCAAACTCGAGCAGCTCCCGGCAGGAGTACTGTGAAAGTCTTAAGGTCAACAAATAATGGCGTATCGCTTCTGGTGAACTAGCCAGAGTAAGCTTGTAGATGTGACTGTGGTAAAATGGGGAGCAAGTGGCAGGAGTAACTATGACTCTCTTAGGGTTGCCAAATGACTCGTCAAAAGGCGAATTACATCGGCAAACTCGAGGAGCTCCCGGAAGGAGTACTGTGAAAGCCTTAAGGTCAACAAATAATGGCGTATCGCTCCTGGTGAACTAGCCAGAGTAAGCTTGTAGATGCGACTGTGGTAAAACGAGGAGCAAGTGGCAGGAGTAACTATGACTCTCTTAAGGTAGCCAAGTGGCGGCGGTGTGGCTGCATCCGGACTCGGCTTTTCGAAGCGCGGTCTTGATGTAGTCGTGCTGCTGCTGCGAGGTGCCTTCCTTGGGTTGTAGTTACAGGGAGAGTGATGCGCAATACATGGGCCTAGCCCTCATAGCCTCTCCTCTCCTGCGGTCTTCTCCCCTTCACGTGGGCCCGCTGATTTCGCAGAGTAGAAGACCGCACCAGGGGCCTGGGGGGGTTACCAGCCCCCCCTCGCATTATCCCTTACAGTTGGGGGCAGTATGATAAGAAACGAAAATGGTGGCCCTTCCGCTGAAGGTGCCACCCCAACTTCCCCAGCACCTATCCGGCCAACCGGCCGTAACGAAGATTCGATAGCTTGTGTAGCTTCTTTTGCTTGCAGTGAGTGCCACCGCACATTTACCACCAAAACAGGTCTCGGGGTCCACCGGCGCCGCCAACACCTAGCGGCCGCCAACGCAGAGGTCATCACGGAGAGGCGTCGCGCGAGGTGGACGGAGGAAGAAGTCCTTTCGCTCGCCAAAGCGGAGGCCGAACTGTTCCTTGAGAGGGACGCACGGTTCTTCTTTGTCAACCAAGAGCTGATTAGGATGTTCCCCGACCGAACGCTAGAAGCAATCAAGTGCCAACGGCGGAAGGCTGCTCACAAGCAGCTTGTCCGCAACTTCATGGAGGCACTTGAGCTCGGTCGGGGGGAAGAGCCGGCGTCCCGCCGGGGAGCGGCGAGGCCGCTGCCTGACGCGGGCGATGCCGCTGCGCCGTCCAACGACGCAGCCGAGGACTTCGCGGCCGATACCACCGGGCCGCCAACGGAGGGGCCGACTGACGCCGCCATCTGGGAGCATCTGGCGGAGCTACCTGCTTCCGCCCAGCGTTTCTCTGCTCTGGACCGAGTCATTGGTCTGGGGCGGGGCACGCCACCTGATGGCATCTTGGGCATGCTCCCGGATGTCCTTGCGTCGGTCGGGTCCAGGGGGGAGAGATTGAACACCAGGACGCAGCGGCCGCGCCAACCATCCAAGCGGCCGCCTGCCGCTCCGCCGCTGCAGAAGCGCAAACGCCGCCGCTGGGAGTACGCGCGGACGCAGGATGCCTTCCGCAGGTCGCGTGCGCGTTGCGTGCGTGGTCTGTTGGATGGCACCTTGCTGCAGCCACCACCTGACATCCCCGGTCTGCTGGACTTCTGGGCGGACCTCTTCACTAAGAAGCCCATTTCCACCGCGGGCTTCATCCGTGACCGCCTCCTCCCGCACTCGGAGCCTGTCGCTCTTGAGTGCATTTGGGGGCCGGTCACACACGAGGAGGTCGCTGCTGCCTTGCCGCCCAGGGGATCGGCAGCCGGGCCGGACGGCCTTACCCCAGTGGAGCTGCGGCGCCTGCCGCACGAAGTCCTGGTGAAAATCATGAATCTCTTCCTCCTGGCCCGCGCCCTTCCCGAGCGTCTGCTTCGCGCGCGGACGTCACTCCTCCCCAAAACGGCTGCACCAACATCCCCCGCTGACTTTCGCCCCATCACCGTCTGCTCAGTCTTGGCGCGGGCCTTTCACAAGGTTCTCGCGTCACGCCTGATGCGTGCGTGTGCTGTGGACGAACGTCAGCGGGCATTCATCCCCCGGGATGGGATGTTGGAAAACACCTTCATCTTGGACACTGCTCTCACCGACGCGGTCCGCTCCTGTCGCTCTGTTTTCGTGGCCTCGATCGACGTCTCTAAAGCATTCGATTCGGTGGATCATGCTGCCCTTCGCCCTGTGCTGAGGGCGCATGGCCTGCCGGATTGCTTTATTGAGTACGTCGAGAGGTGCTACGGAGGCAGCGCGACGGTGATAGCGGGAGGCGCCGGCGTGGGAGTGTCTGTGCAGCCGTCAAGGGGCGTACGTCAGGGTGACCCCCTCTCCCCCCTCCTCTTCAATTTCGCGGTGGACTATGTCTTGAGTCAACTTCCCTCCCACATCGGAGCTCGGATTCTTGGCCGCAGAGTCAACGCTGCGGCCTTTGCAGATGACGTCTTACTGTTTGCATCGACCGCGAGGGGCTTGCAGTCCCTCATCGACGCAGCCGTCGCAGCCCTCGCCCATCTGGGGCTGCAAATCAACGCCCGGAAGTGTTTCACCCTCGCCTTGGTCGCGTCTGGGCGCGACAAGAAGGTGAAGGTAGACGCAGACGTTACCTTCAAGGCAGGCAACACCACCGTGCCTGCCCGGCGTGTGGGTGAAACCTTCCGGTACCTGGGACTGCAATTCTCCACCGCGGGTCGCTGCGTTTTTAATCCACGACGCCACCTGGTGGAGCAGCTAGACGTCATCTCCCGAGCTCCGCTCAAGCCGCAACAGCGCATCTACGCTCTCACCAATGTGCTTCTGCCTGGCCTGTACCATGGGCTGGCCCTCAGCCGCACCCGAGTGGGTGCCCTAAAGGCGGCCGACGTAACCATCAGGGCCGCCGTCAGGAGATGGTTCCGCCTTCCGGCGGACACTCCCCTGGGCTACTTCCACGCTCCTGTTGCCCAGGGGGGCCTCGGCATCCCATCATGCCGATGGATGGGGCCAACTCTTCGCCGGTCCCGTCTCCTGGCGCTTAAGAAGATAGGGCCAGCCTTCGACGGTGCAGGCCTGTGCGAGGTACAGCGTGAGATCGAGGTGCTGGAGCGGCACCTTACGTGGGAGGGCCACCTCCTCAAATCGTCGACGCAGGTTGGAGAGATGTGGGCCGCGCGCCTGCATGTTGCCATTGACGGTGCGGCGCTATCATCTTCTGCCGCCGTCAAGGGGCAACACCAATGGGTCGCCGACACCAGTCGCCTGCTATCTGGGCGTAACTACATCGACGCCCTCCGCGCCCGCATCAACGCCTTCCCTTCGAGGGCACGGCGCAGTCGGGGGCGGGAGGCGGACACCAGATGCCGCGCGGGCTGCCAAGCCGTGGAGACCGCCAACCACGTACTGCAGGCTTGCTTTAGGACGCACGGGTCCCGAGTTAAGCGGCATGACGCGATAGTACGTTATGTCGCTCGTGGACTCGTGCAGAGGGGCTTCAACGTCTCTGTGGAGCCCCACCTCCGTACACCTGAAGGACTCCGCAAGCCTGACGTGGTGGCGGTCAAAGACGGCATCGCCCGCGTGATTGACGCCCAGGTAGTCGGAGATCATCTCCGGCTCGACTGGTGTCACGATCAGAAGGCGACCTACTACGACACGCCGTCCATCCGGCGTGCCATCTCCAACCTGCACCGAGACGTCGAGGAGGTTACTGTGCCCACCGCGACATTGAATTGGAGGGGTGTATGGTCTCCAGCGTCGGCGAGGGACCTGTCTACGCTTGGATTTCGACCCCGAGAACTGGCGGTATTGAGCACAAGAGTACTGCAAAGCTGCTGCACGAGCTATCGAATCTTTGAACATATGACGGCACCACGCCCGATGGAACGAGCCGGCGTCGGTTAGGTGCTGGTTATCTCTTCGCCTTGACTCCTGGGGCCTATCCACAGGAGGAATCACCGTCTTTGTTCTGTTTCTTATTCTTTGTATTTGTGTTTCTTCTGTCATATATATGTTACATTAATTATTTGGTGCGCCCTGTAAGTCCCCACCCCGGTGGAGGACATGGCGAGCTACACACCATCTTAGTTTTTACACCAGTACTTGTAATATATATGTGTTATTCAAATTTGAATAAAGACGGCTAGCAATAGCCAAATTCCTCGTCAACAGGCGAATTCCAACGGCAAACTCGAGGAGCTCCCGGAAGGAGTACTGTGAAAGCCTTAAGGTCAACAAATAATGGCGTATCGCTCCTGGTGAACTGGCCAGAGTAAGCTTGTAGATGTGACTGTGTGAAACGGGGTGCAACTGGCAGGAGTAACTATGACTCTCTTAAGGTAGCCAAATGCCTCGTCAACAGGCGAAAAACATCGGCATTCTCGAGGGGCTCCCGGCAGGACTACTGTGAAAGTCTTAAGGTCAACAAATAATGGTGTATCGCTTCTGGTGAACTAGCCAGAGTAAGCTTGTAGATGTGACTGTGGTAAAATGGGGAGCAAGTGGCAGGAGTAACTATGACTCTCTTAGGGTTGCCAAATGACTCGTCAAAAGGCGAATTACATCGGCAAACCCGAGGAGCTCCCGGAAGGAGTACTGTGAAAGTCTTAAGGTCAACAAATAATGGCGTATCGCATCTGGTGAACTAGCCAGAGTAAGCTTGTAGATGCGACTGTGGTAAAACGAGGAGCAAGTGGCAGGAGTAACTATGACTCTCTTAAGGTAGCCAAATGCCTCGTCAACAGGCGAATTCCAACGGCAAACTCGAGGAGCTCCCGGAAGGAGTACTGTGAAAGCCTTAAGGTCAACAAATAATGGCGTATCGCTCCTGGTGAACTAGCCAGAGTAAGCTTGTAGATGCGACTGTGGTAAAACGAGGAGCAAGTGGCAGGAGTAACTATGACTCTCTTAAGGTAGCCAAATGCCTCGTCAACAGGCGAATTCCAACGGCAAACTCGAGGAGCTCCCGGCAGGAGTACTGTGAAAGTCTTAAGGTCAACAAATAATGGCGTATCGCTTCTGGTGAACTAGCCAGAGTAAGCTTGTAGATGTGACTGTGGTAAAATGGGGAGCAAGTGGCAGGAGTAACTATGACTCTCTTAGGGTTGCCAAATGACTCGTCAAAAGGCGAATTACATCGGCAAACCCGAGGAGCTCCCGGAAGGAGTACTGTGAAAGTCTTAAGGTCAACAAATAATGGCGTATCGCATCTGGTGAACTAGCCAGAGTAAGCTTGTAGATGCGACTGTGGTAAAACGAGGAGCAAGTGGCAGGAGTAACTATGACTCTCTTAAGGTAGCCAAATGCCTCGTCAACAGACGAATTCCAACGGCAAACTCGAGGAGCTCCCGGAAGGAGTACTGTGAAAGCCTTAAGGTCAACAAATAATGGCGTATCGCTCCTGGTGAACTAGCCAGAGTAAGCTTGTAGATGCGACTGTGGTAAAACGAGGAGCAAGTGGCAGGAGTAACTATGACTCTCTTAAGGTAGCCAAATGCCTCGTCAACAGGCGAATTGCAACGGCAAACTCGAGCAGCTCCCGGAAGGAGTACTGTGAAAGCCTTAAGGTCAACAAATAATGGCGTATCGCTCCTGGTGAACTAGCCAGAGTAAGCTTGTAGATGCGACTGTGGTAAAACGAGGAGCAAGTGGCAGGAGTAACTATGACTCTCTTAAGGTAGCCAAATGCCTCGTCAACAGGCGAATTCCAACGGCAAACTCGAGCAGCTCCCGGAAGGAGTACTGTGAAAGCCTTAAGGTCAACAAATAATGGCGTAATGCTCCTGGTGAACTAGCCAGAGTATGCTTGTAGATGCGACTGTGGTAAAACGAGGAGCAAGTGGCAGGAGTAACTATGACTCTCTTAAGGTAGCCAAATGCCTCGTCAAAAGGCGAATTACATCGGCAAACTCGAGGAGCTCCCGGAAGGAGTACTGTGAAAGCCTTAAGGTCAACAAATAATGGCGTATCGCTCCTGGTGAACTAGCCAGAGTAAGCTTGTAGATGCGACTGTGGTAAAACGAGGAGCAAGTGGCAGGAGTAACTATGACTCTCTTAAGGTAGCCAAATTCCTCGTCAACAGGCGAATTCTAACGGCAAACTCGAGGAGCTCCCGGAAGGAGTACTGTGAAAGCCTTAAGGTCAACAAATAATGGCGTATCGCTTCTGGTGAACTGGCCAGAGTAAGCTTGTAGATGTGACTGTGTGAAACGGGGTGCAACTGGCAGGAGTAACTATGACTCTCTTAAGGTAGCCAAATGCCTCGTCAACAGGCGAAAAACATCGGCATTCTCGAGGGGCTCCCGGCAGGAGTACTGTGAAAGTCTTAAGGTCAACAAATAATGGTGTATCGCTTCTGGTGAACTAGCCAGAGTAAGCTTGTAGATGTGACTGTGGTAAAATGGGGAGCAAGTGGCAGGAGTAACTATGACTCTCTTAGGGTTGCCAAATGACTCGTCAAAAGGCGAATTACATCGGCAAACCCGAGGAGCTCCCGGAAGGAGTACTGTGAAAGCCTTAAGGTCAACAAATAATGGTGTATCGCTCCTGGTGAACTAGCCAGAGTAAGCTTGTAGATGCGACTGTGGTAAAACGAGGAGCAAGTGGCAGGAGTAACTATGACTCTCTTAAGGTAGCCAAATGCCTCGTCAACAGGCGAATTCCAACGGCAAACTCGAGGAGCTCCCGGCAGGAGTACTGTGAAAGTCTTAAGGTCAACAAATAATGGCGTATCGCTCCTGGTGAACTGGCCAGAGTAAGCTTGTAGATGTGACTGTGTGAAACGGGGTGCAACTGGCAGGAGTAACTATGACTCTCTTAAGGTAGCCAAATGCCTCGTCAACAGGCGAAAAACATCGGCATTCTCGAGGGGCTCCCGGCAGGACTACTGTGAAAGTCTTAAGGTCAACAAATAATGGTGTATCGCTTCTGGTGAACTAGCCAGAGTAAGCTTGTAGATGTGACTGTGGTAAAATGGGGAGCAAGTGGCAGGAGTAACTATGACTCTCTTAGGGTTGCCAAATGACTCGTCAAAAGGCGAATTACATCGGCAAACCCGAGGAGCTCCCGGAAGGAGTACTGTGAAAGTCTTAAGGTCAACAAATAATGGCGTATCGCATCTGGTGAACTAGCCAGAGTAAGCTTGTAGATGCGACTGTGGTAAAACGAGGAGCAAGTGGCAGGAATAACTATGACTCTCTTAAGGTAGCCAAATGCCTCGTCAACAGGCGAATTCCAACGGCAAACTCGAGGAGCTCCCGGAAGGAGTACTGTGAAAGCCTTAAGGTCAACAAATAATGGCGTATCGCTCCTGGTGAACTAGCCAGAGTAAGCTTGTAGATGCGACTGTGGTAAAACGAGGAGCAAGTGGCAGGAGTAACTATGACTCTCTTAAGGTAGCCAAATGCCTCGTCAACAGGCGAATTCCAACGGCAAACTCGAGGAGCTCCCGGCAGGAGTACTGTGAAAGTCTTAAGGTCAACAAATAATGGCGTATCGCTTCTGGTGAACTAGCCAGAGTAAGCTTGTAGATGTGACTGTGGTAAAATGGGGAGCAAGTGGCAGGAGTAACTATGACTCTCTTAGGGTTGCCAAATGACTCGTCAAAAGGCGAATTACATCGGCAAACCCGAGGAGCTCCCGGAAGGAGTACTGTGAAAGTCTTAAGGTCAACAAATAATGGCGTATCGCATCTGGTGAACTAGCCAGAGTAAGCTTGTAGATGCGACTGTGGTAAAACGAGGAGCAAGTGGCAGGAGTAACTATGACTCTCTTAAGGTAGCCAAATGCCTCGTCAACAGACGAATTCCAACGGCAAACTCGAGGAGCTCCCGGAAGGAGTACTGTGAAAGCCTTAAGGTCAACAAATAATGGCGTATCGCTCCTGGTGAACTAGCCAGAGTAAGCTTGTAGATGCGACTGTGGTAAAACGAGGAGCAAGTGGCAGGAGTAACTATGACTCTCTTAAGGTAGCCAAATGCCTCGTCAACAGGCGAATTGCAACGGCAAACTCGAGCAGCTCCCGGAAGGAGTACTGTGAAAGCCTTAAGGTCAACAAATAATGGCGTATCGCTCCTGGTGAACTAGCCAGAGTAAGCTTGTAGATGCGACTGTGGTAAAACGAGGAGCAAGTGGCAGGAGTAACTATGACTCTCTTAAGGTAGCCAAATGCCTCGTCAACAGGCGAATTCCAACGGCAAACTCGAGCAGCTCCCGGAAGGAGTACTGTGAAAGCCTTAAGGTCAACAAATAATGGCGTAATGCTCCTGGTGAACTAGCCAGAGTATGCTTGTAGATGCGACTGTGGTAAAACGAGGAGCAAGTGGCAGGAGTAACTATGACTCTCTTAAGGTAGCCAAATGCCTCGTCAAAAGGCGAATTACATCGGCAAACTCGAGGAGCTCCCGGAAGGAGTACTGTGAAAGCCTTAAGGTCAACAAATAATGGCGTATCGCTCCTGGTGAACTAGCCAGAGTAAGCTTGTAGATGCGACTGTGGTAAAACGAGGAGCAAGTGGCAGGAGTAACTATGACTCTCTTAAGGTAGCCAAATTCCTCGTCAACAGGCGAATTCTAACGGCAAACTCGAGGAGCTCCCGGAAGGAGTACTGTGAAAGCCTTAAGGTCAACAAATAATGGCGTATCGCTTCTGGTGAACTGGCCAGAGTAAGCTTGTAGATGTGACTGTGTGAAACGGGGTGCAACTGGCAGGAGTAACTATGACTCTCTTAAGGTAGCCAAATGCCTCGTCAACAGGCGAAAAACATCGGCATTCTCGAGGGGCTCCCGGCAGGAGTACTGTGAAAGTCTTAAGGTCAACAAATAATGGTGTATCGCTTCTGGTGAACTAGCCAGAGTAAGCTTGTAGATGTGACTGTGGTAAAATGGGGAGCAAGTGGCAGGAGTAACTATGACTCTCTTAGGGTTGCCAAATGACTCGTCAAAAGGCGAATTACATCGGCAAACCCGAGGAGCTCCCGGAAGGAGTACTGTGAAAGCCTTAAGGTCAACAAATAATGGTGTATCGCTCCTGGTGAACTAGCCAGAGTAAGCTTGTAGATGCGACTGTGGTAAAACGAGGAGCAAGTGGCAGGAGTAACTATGACTCTCTTAAGGTAGCCAAATGCCTCGTCAACAGGCGAATTCCAACGGCAAACTCGAGGAGCTCCCGGCAGGAGTACTGTGAAAGTCTTAAGGTCAACAAATAATGGCGTATCGCTTCTGGTGAACTAGCCAGAGTAAGCTTGTAGATGTGACTGTGGTAAAATGGGGAGCAAGTGGCAGGAGTAACTATGACTCTCTTAGGGTTGCCAAATGACTCGTCAAAAGGCGAATTACATCGGCAAACCCGAGGAGCTCCCGGAAGGAGTACTGTGAAAGTCTTAAGGTCAACAAATAATGGCGTATCGCTCCTGGTGAACTAGCCAGAGTAAGCTTGTAGATGCGACTGTGGTAAAATGAGGAGCAAGTGGCAGGAGTAACTATGACTCTCTTAAGGTAGCCAAATGCCTCGTCAACAGGCGAATTCCAACGGCAAACTCGAGCAGCTCCCGGCAGGAGTACTGTGTAAGTCTTAAGGTCAACAAATAATGGCGTATCGCTTCTGGTGAACTAGCCAGAGTAAGCTTGTAGATGTGACTGTGGTAAAATGGGGAGCAAGTGGCAGGAGTAACTATGACTCTCTTAGGGTTGCCAAATGACTCGTCAAAAGGCGAATTACATCGGCAAACCCGAGGAGCTCCCGGAAGGAGTACTGTGAAAGTCTTAAGGTCAACAAATAATGGCGTATCGCATCTGGTGAACTAGCCAGAGTAAGCTTGTAGATGCGACTGTGGTAAAACGAGGAGCAAGTGGCAGGAGTAACTATGACTCTCTTAAGGTAGCCAAATGCCTCGTCAACAGGCGAATTCCAACGGCAAACTCGAGGAGCTCCCGGAAGGAGTACTGTGAAAGCCTTAAGGTCAACAAATAATGGCGTATCGCTCCTGGTGAACTAGCCAGAGTAAGCTTGTAGATGCGACTGTGGTAAAACGAGGAGCAAGTGGCAGGAGTAACTATGACTCTCTTAAGGTAGCCAAATGCCTCGTCAACAGGCGAATTGCAACGGCAAACTCGAGCAGCTCCCGGAAGGAGTACTGTGAAAGCCTTAAGGTCAACAAATAATGGCGTATCGCTCCTGGTGAACTAGCCAGAGTAAGCTTGTAGATGCGACTGTGGTAAAACGAGGAGCAAGTGGCAGGAGTAACTATGACTCTCTTAAGGTAGCCAAATGCCTCGTCAACAGGCGAATTACAACGGCAAACTCGAGCAGCTCCCGGAAGGAGTACTGTGAAAGCCTTAAGGTCAACAAATAATGGCGTATCGCTCCTGGTGAACTAGCCAGAGTATGCTTGTAGATGCGACTGTGGTAAAACGAGGAGCAAGTGGCAGGAGTAACTATGACTCTCTTAAGGTAGCCAAATGCCTCGTCAACAGGCGAATTCCAACGGCAAACTCGAGCAGCTCCCGGCAGGAGTACTGTGAAAGTCTTAAGGTCAACAAATAATGGCGTATCGCTTCTGGTGAACTAGCCAGAGTAAGCTTGTAGATGTGACTGTGGTAAAATGGGGAGCAAGTGGCAGGAGTAACTATGACTCCCTTAGGGTTGCCAAATGACTCGTCAAAAGGCGAATTACATCGGCAAACTCGAGGAGCTCCCGGAAGGAGTACTGTGAAAGCCTTAAGGTCAACAAATAATGGCGTATCGCTCCTGGTGAACTAGCCAGAGTAAGCTTGTAGATGCGACTGTGGTAAAACGAGGAGCAAGTGGCAGGAGTAACTATGACTCTCTTAAGGTAGCCAAATTCCTCGTCAACAGGCGAATTGCAACGGCAAACTCGAGGAGCTCCCGGAAGGAGTACTGTGAAAGCCTTAAGGTCAACAAATAATGGCGTATCGCTCCTGGTGAACTGGCCAGAGTAAGCTTGTAGATGTGACTGTGTGAAACGGGGTGCAACTGGCAGGAGTAACTATGACTCTCTTAAGGTAGCCAAATGCCTCGTCAGCAGGCGAAAAACATCGGCATTCTCGAGGAGCTCCCGGCAGGAGTACTGTGAAAGTCTTAAGGTCAACAAATAATGGTGTATCGCTTCTGGTGAACTAGCCAGAGTAAGCTTGTAGATGTGACTGTGGTAAAATGGGGAGCAAGTGGCAGGAGTAACTATGACTCTCTTAGGGTTGCCAAATGACTCGTCAAAAGGCGAATTACATCGGCAAACCCGAGGAGCTCCCGGAAGGAGTACTGTGAAAGTCTTAAGGTCAACAAATAATGGCGTATCGCATCTGGTGAACTAGCCAGAGTAAGCTTGTAGATGCGACTGTGGTAAAACGAGGAGCAAGTGGCAGGAGTAACTATGACTCTCTTAAGGTAGCCAAATGCCTCGTCAACAGGCGAATTCCAACGGCAAACTCGAGGAGCTCCCGGAAGGAGTACTGTGAAAGCCTTAAGGTCAACAAATTATGGCGTATCGCTCCTGGTGAACTAGCCAGAGTAAGCTTGTAGATGCGACTGTGGTAAAACGAGGAGCAAGTGGCAGGAGTAACTATGACTCTCTTAAGGTAGCCAAATGCCTCGTCAACAGGCGAATTGCAACGGCAAACTCGAGCAGCTCCCGGAAGGAGTACTGTGAAAGCCTTAAGGTCAACAAATAATGGCGTATCGCTCCTGGTGAACTAGCCAGAGTAAGCTTGTAGATGCGACTGTGGTAAAACGAGGAGCAAGTGGCAGGAGTAACTATGACTCTCTTAAGGTAGCCAAATGCCTCGTCAACAGGCGAATTCCAACGGCAAACTCGAGGAGCTCCCGGAAGGAGTACTGTGAAAGCCTTAAGGTCAACAAATAATGGCGTATCGCTCCTGGTGAACTAGCCAGAGTAAGCTTGTAGATGCGACTGTGGTAAAACGAGGAGCAAGTGGCAGGAGTAACTATGACTCTCTTAAGGTAGCCAAATGCCTCGTCAACAGGCGAATTGCAACGGCAAACTCGAGCAGCTCCCGGAAGGAGTACTGTGAAAGCCTTAAGGTCAACAAATAATGGCGTATCGCTCCTGGTGAACTAGCCAGAGTAAGCTTGTAGATGCGACTGTGGTAAAACGAGGAGCAAGTGGCAGGAGTAACTATGACTCTCTTAAGGTAGCCAAATGCCTCGTCAACAGGCGAATTACAACGGCAAACTCGAGGAGCTCCCGGAAGGAGTACTGTGAAAGCCTTAAGGTCAACAAATAATGGCGTATCGCTCCTGGTGAACTAGCCAGAGTAAGCTTGTAGATGTGACTGTGGTAAAATGGGGAGCAAGTGGCAGGAGTAACTATGACTCTCTTAGGGTTGCCAAATGACTCGTCAAAAGGCGAATTACATCGGCAAACCCGAGGAGCTCCCGGAAGGAGTACTGTGAAAGTCTTAAGGTCAACAAATAATGGCGTATCGCATCTGGTGAACTAGCCAGAGTAAGCTTGTAGATGCGACTGTGGTAAAACGAGGAGCAAGTGGCAGGAGTAACTATGACTCTCTTAAGGTAGCCAAATGCCTCGTCAACAGGCGAATTCCAACGGCAAACTCGAGGAGCTCCCGGAAGGAGTACTGTGAAAGCCTTAAGGTCAACAAATAATGGCGTATCGCTCCTGGTGAACTAGCCAGAGTAAGCTTGTAGATGCGACTGTGGTAAAACGAGGAGCAAGTGGCAGGAGTAACTATGACTCTCTTAAGGTAGCCAAATGCCTCGTCAACAGGCGAATTGCAACGGCAAACTCGAGCAGCTCCCGGAAGGAGTACTGTGAAAGCCTTAAGGTCAACAAATAATGGCGTATCGCTCCTGGTGAACTAGCCAGAGTAAGCTTGTAGATGCGACTGTGGTAAAACGAGGAGCAAGTGGCAGGAGTAACTATGACTCTCTTAAGGTAGCCAAATGCCTCGTCAACAGGCGAATTACAACGGCAAACTCGAGCAGCTCCCGGAAGGAGTACTGTGAAAGCCTTAAGGTCAACAAATAATGGCGTATCGCTCCTGGTGAACTAGCCAGAGTATGCTTGTAGATGCGACTGTGGTAAAACGAGGAGCAAGTGGCAGGAGTAACTATGACTCTCTTAAGGTAGCCAAATGCCTCGTCAACAGGCGAATTCCAACGGCAAACTCGAGCAGCTCCCGGCAGGAGTACTGTGAAAGTCTTAAGGTCAACAAATAATGGCGTATCGCTTCTGGTGAACTAGCCAGAGTAAGCTTGTAGATGTGACTGTGGTAAAATGGGGAGCAAGTGGCAGGAGTAACTATGACTCCCTTAGGGTTGCCAAATGACTCGTCAAAAGGCGAATTACATCGGCAAACTCGAGGAGCTCCCGGAAGGAGTACTGTGAAAGCCTTAAGGTCAACAAATAATGGCGTATCGCTCCTGGTGAACTAGCCAGAGTAAGCTTGTAGATGCGACTGTGGTAAAACGAGGAGCAAGTGGCAGGAGTAACTATGACTCTCTTAAGGTAGCCAAATTCCTCGTCAACAGGCGAATTGCAACGGCAAACTCGAGGAGCTCCCGGAAGGAGTACTGTGAAAGCCTTAAGGTCAACAAATAATGGCGTATCGCTCCTGGTGAACTGGCCAGAGTAAGCTTGTAGATGTGACTGTGTGAAACGGGGTGCAACTGGCAGGAGTAACTATGACTCTCTTAAGGTAGCCAAATGCCTCGTCAACAGGCGAAAAACATCGGCATTCTCGAGGAGCTCCCGGCAGGAGTACTGTGAAAGTCTTAAGGTCAACAAATAATGGTGTATCGCTTCTGGTGAACTAGCCAGAGTAAGCTTGTAGATGTGACTGTGGTAAAATGGGGAGCAAGTGGCAGGAGTAACTATGACTCTCTTAGGGTTGCCAAATGACTCGTCAAAAGGCGAATTACATCGGCAAACCCGAGGAGCTCCCGGAAGGAGTACTGTGAAAGTCTTAAGGTCAACAAATAATGGCGTATCGCATCTGGTGAACTAGCCAGAGTAAGCTTGTAGATGCGACTGTGGTAAAACGAGGAGCAAGTGGCAGGAGTAACTATGACTCTCTTAAGGTAGCCAAATGCCTCGTCAACAGGCGAATTCCAACGGCAAACTCGAGGAGCTCCCGGAAGGAGTACTGTGAAAGCCTTAAGGTCAACAAATTATGGCGTATCGCTCCTGGTGAACTAGCCAGAGTAAGCTTGTAGATGCGACTGTGGTAAAACGAGGAGCAAGTGGCAGGAGTAACTATGACTCTCTTAAGGTAGCCAAATGCCTCGTCAACAGGCGAATTGCAACGGCAAACTCGAGCAGCTCCCGGAAGGAGTACTGTGAAAGCCTTAAGGTCAACAAATAATGGCGTATCGCTCCTGGTGAACTAGCCAGAGTAAGCTTGTAGATGCGACTGTGGTAAAACGAGGAGCAAGTGGCAGGAGTAACTATGACTCTCTTAAGGTAGCCAAATGCCTCGTCAACAGGCGAATTCCAATGGCAAACTCGAGGAGCTCCCGGAAGGAGTACTGTGAAAGCCTTAAGGTCAACAAATAATGGCGTATCGCTCCTGGTGAACTAGCCAGAGTAAGCTTGTAGATGCGACTGTGGTAAAACGAGGAGCAAGTGGCAGGAGTAACTATGACTCTCTTAAGGTAGCCAAATGCCTCGTCAACAGGCGAATTGCAACGGCAAACTCGAGCAGCTCCCGGAAGGAGTACTGTGAAAGCCTTAAGGTCAACAAATAATGGCGTATCGCTCCTGGTGAACTAGCCAGAGTAAGCTTGTAGATGCGACTGTGGTAAAACGAGGAGCAAGTGGCAGGAGTAACTATGACTCTCTTAAGGTAGCCAAATGCCTCGTCAACAGGCGAATTACAACGGCAAACTCGAGCAGCTCCCGGAAGGAGTACTGTGAAAGCCTTAAGGTCAACAAATAATGGCGTATCGCTCCTGGTGAACTAGCCAGAGTATGCTTGTAGATGCGACTGTGGTAAAACGAGGAGCAAGTGGCAGGAGTAACTATGACTCTCTTAAGGTAGCCAAATGCCTCGTCAACAGGCGAATTCCAACGGCAAACTCGAGCAGCTCCCGGCAGGAGTACTGTGAAAGTCTTAAGGTCAACAAATAATGGCGTATCGCTTCTGGTGAACTAGGCAGAGTAAGCTTGTAGATGTGACTGTGGTAAAATGGGGAGCAAGTGGCAGGAGTAACTATGACTCCCTTAGGGTTGCCAAATGACTCGTCAAAAGGCGAATTACATCGGCAAACTCGAGGAGCTCCCAGAAGGAGTACTGTGAAAGCCTTAAGGTCAACAAATAATGGCGTATCGCTCCTGGTGAACTAGCCAGAGTAAGCTTGTAGATGCGACTGTGGTAAAACGAGGAGCAAGTGGCAGGAGTAACTATGACTCTCTTAAGGTAGCCAAATTCCTCGTCAACAGGCGAATTGCAACGGCAAACTCGAGGAGCTCCCGGAAGGAGTACTGTGAAAGCCTTAAGGTCAACAAATAATGGCGTATCGCTCCTGGTGAACTGGCCAGAGTAAGCTTGTAGATGTGACTGTGTGAAACGGGGTGCAACTGGCAGGAGTAACTATGACTCTCTTAAGGTAGCCAAATGCCTCGTCAACAGGCGAAAAACATCGGCATTCTCGAGGAGCTCCCGGCAGGAGTACTGTGAAAGTCTTAAGGTCAACAAATAATGGTGTATCGCTTCTGGTGAACTAGCCAGAGTAAGCTTGTAGATGTGACTGTGGTAAAATGGGGAGCAAGTGGCAGGAGTAACTATGACTCTCTTAGGGTTGCCAAATGACTCGTCAAAAGGCGAATTACATCGGCAAACCCGAGGAGCTCCCGGAAGGAGTACTGTGAAAGTCTTAAGGTCAACAAATAATGGCGTATCGCATCTGGTGAACTAGCCACAGTAAGCTTGTAGATGCGACTGTGGTAAAACGAGGAGCAAGTGGCAGGAGTAACTATGACTCTCTTAAGGTAGCCAAATGCCTCGTCAACAGGCGAATTCCAACGGCAAACTCGAGGAGCTCCCGGAAGGAGTACTGTGAAAGCCTTAAGGTCAACAAATAATGGCGTATCGCTCCTGGTGAACTAGCCAGAGTAAGCTTGTAGATGCGACTGTGGTAAAACGAGGAGCAAGTGGCAGGAGTAACTATGACTCTCTTAAGGTAGCCAAATGCCTCGTCAACAGGCGAATTGCAACGGCAAACTCGAGCAGCTCCCGGAAGGAGTACTGTGAAAGCCTTAAGGTCAACAAATAATGGCGTATCGCTCCTGGTGAACTAGCCAGAGTAAGCTTGTAGATGCGACTGTGGTAAAACGAGGAGCAAGTGGCAGGAGTAACTATGACTCTCTTATGGTAGCCAAATGCCTCGTCAACAGGCGAATTCCAACGGCAAACTCGAGCAGCTCCCGGCAGGAGTACTGTGAAAGTCTTAAGGTCAACAAATAATGGCGTATCGCATCTGGTGAACTAGCCGGAGTAAGCTTGTAGATGCGACTGTGGTAAAACGAGGAGCAAGTGGCAGGAGTAACTATGACTCTCTTAAGGTAGCCAAATGCCTCGTCAACAGGCGAATTCCAACGGCAAACTCGAGCAGCTCCCGGAAGGAGTACTGTGAAAGCCTTAAGGTCAACAAATAATGGCGTATCGCTCCTGGTGAACTGGCCAGAGTAAGCTTGTAGATGTGACTGTGTGAAACGGGGTGCAACTGGCAGGAGTAACTATGACTCTCTTAAGGTAGCCAAATGCCTCGTCAACAGGCGAAAAACATCGGGATTCACGAGGAGCTCCCGGCAGGAGTACTGTGAAAGTCTTAAGGTCAACAAATAATGGTGTATCGCTTCTGGTGAACTAGCCAGAGTAAGCTTGTAGATGTGACTGTGGTAAAATGGGGAGCAAGTGGCAGTAGTAACTATGACTCTCTTAGGGTTGCCAAATGACTCGTCAAAAGGCGAATTACATCGGCAAACCCGAGGAGCTCCCGGAAGGAGTACTGTGAAAGTCTTAAGGTCAACAAATAATGGCGTATCGCTCCTGGTGAACTAGCCAGAGTAAGCTTGTAGATGCGACTGTGGTAAAACGAGGAGCAAGTGGCAGGAGTAACTATGACTCTCTTAAGGTAGCCAAATGCCTCGTCAACAGGCGAATTCCAACGGCAAACTCGAGCAGCTCTCGGCAGGAGTACTGTGAAAGTCTTAAGGTCAACAAATAATGGCGTATCGCTTCTGGTGAACTAGCCAGAGTAAGCTCGTAGATGTGACTGTGGTAAAATGGGGAGCAAGTGGCAGGAGTAACTATGACTCTCTTAGGGTTGCCAAATGACTCGTCAAAAGGCGAATTACATCGGCAAACCCGAGGAGCTCCCGGAAGGAGTACTGTGAAAGTCTTAAGGTCAACAAATAATGGCGTATCGCATCTGGTGAACTAGCCAGAGTAAGCTTGTAGATGCGACTGTGGTAAAACGAGGAGCAAGTGGCAGGAGTAACTATGACTCTCTTAAGGTAGCCAAATGCCTCGTCAACAGACGAATTCCAACGGCAAACTCGAGGAGCTCCCGGAAGGAGTACTGTGAAAGCCTTAAGGTCAACAAATAATGGCGTATCGCTCCTGGTGAACTAGCCAGAGTAAGCTTGTAGATGCGACTGTGGTAAAACGAGGAGCAAGTGGCAGGAGTAACTATGACTCTCTTAAGGTAGCCAAATGCCTCGTCAACAGGCGAATTCCAACGGCAAACTCGGGCAGCTCCCGGCAGGAGTACTGTGAAAGTCTTAAGGTCAACAAATAATGGCGTATCGCTTCTGGTGAACTAGCCAGAGTAAGCTTGTAGATGTGACTGTGGTAAAATGGGGAGCAAGTGGCAGGAGTAACTATGACTCTCTTAGGGTTGCCAAATGACTCGTCAAAAGGCGAATTACATCGGCAAACTCGAGGAGCTCCCGGAAGGAGTACTGTGAAAGCCTTAAGGTCAACAAATAATGGCGTATCGCTCCTGGTGAACTAGCCAGAGTAAGCTTGTAGATGCGACTGTGGTAAAACGAGGAGCAAGTGGCAGGAGTAACTATGACTCTCTTAAGGTAGCCAAATTCCTCGTCAACAGGCGAATTCCAACGGCAAACTCGAGGAGCTCCCGGAAGGAGTACTGTGAAAGCCTTAAGGTCAACAAATAATGGCGTATCGCTCCTGGTGAACTGGCCAGAGTAAGCTTGTAGATGTGACTGTGTGAAACGGGGTGCAACTGGCAGGAGTAACTATGACTCTCTCTTAAGCTCATATGATGCGTCACATACGGATCCTCTCAATCCACTCCTCAGCATCCAAGCGATGTCGAGTGGATGATGGTTCGCTTAGCCTCTCAATGGGAAATCCTAGCTCTGGCCTTCACGTGGCGAGAGTCGTAAGGGGAGCCGAGGGGAGGCACAGAACTCTGTGCCTTCTCAGAGCTTTCCAACCGACAGAGCAGGGTGAACTTTCGGGGCTTGGGGGTTGCCGCCCCCCCTGCCCTTGTTTCAGCTGGCCCCAATAACAAGAAGAAACCAGGTAGCGGTGCTCCCACAGGAGCCGCCGCGCCAGTTGTTGGGTCAGCATCCGACGCTGCCAGTTCGGGTCGAGCCGCAGTGTCTGCCGTCGCGTGTCCAGAGTGCCACCGGACCTTCACCACCAAGTCAGGTCTTGGTGTACATCGTCGCCGTGCCCATCCTGCCGCAGCCAATGCAGAGGTGACCACCGAGAGGGTAAAGGCCAGGTGGTCAAGTGAAGAGCTCCTACGCCTGGCCCACTCTGAGGCAGTACTCACGCTTAAGGGCACCCGGTTCCTAAACCAAGAACTTGTAAAGGCTTTCCCGAATCGTTCCGTTGAGTCCATTAAAGGACAACGTCGTGGAACAGCCTATAGGAACCAGGTGGCCGAGTTTGTTGCTGCCCTCTCTGCTGTTGGGGTGGGGTCACCTCCACCAGTTGCAGCTGTGGAGCCTGCAAGTTCCTGTGCAGCACCCCCCTCCATGTCTATAGCTGTTGATACAGTCGACCAGGCTGTCTGGTCGGCTCTGGCAGCCCTGCCGTCGTCTGGGCCGAAATTTAGTGCAGTTGATGACATCCTGGCGCTCGGGCCCACTACATCTGCCTCAATCATTATGGGCATGCTATCGGCTGCCCTTGATGCCATTGGCAGCAAGGAGCCATCGCCCAACCCTGTTGCCCCCCGCCAGGTGTCAGAGCCACGAGGGACGAAGCGGGCCCAGCGGAGGAGGGACTATGCCCTCTGTCAGCGGGCCTTCTCAAAGAGTGCTGCTCGCTGCATCGGCGGCCTTCTGGACGGAACGCTCCTTCACCCACCACCTGCTATTCCTGGGTTGGTGGAGTTTTGGAAGGACCTCTTCACCCGGCGACCATCTGGCCGGGTGGACCGTCTGGAGGGTCGGCTTTTGCCTTCCTCCATCGAGATTCCCTTTGAACAACTGTGGGCCCCTATTACGATGGAGGAAGTTGCTGCAGCGCTCCCCCCTCGTCGCTCTGCTGCAGGCCCAGATCGACTGACACCGGCCCAGATTCGCCGTATACCCCGTGAGGTCCTCCTCAAAATTCTTAACCTTTTCCTTTTGACCCGTCGCCTCCCATCCCGTCTTCTCCAAGCCCGTACATCCCTGTTGCCTAAGAAGGCCGCCCCAGCATCCCCCGCTGACTTCCGTCCGATCACGGTTTGCTCAGTCCTCGCTAGGGTCTTCCATAAGATCCTGGCGGGGCGTCTGATGCGGACCTGTGTGCTGGACGGGCGTCAGCGGGCCTTCCTTCCTCAGGATGGGATGCTGCACAACACGTTCCTGTTGGACTTGGCGATGACTCAGGCCAGGGTGAACTGTCGCTCTCTCTATGTCGCGTCCCTGGATGTGTCCAAGGCATTCGACTCCTTAGACCATGGTGCCCTGAGGCCCGCCCTGAGGGCACATGGTCTACCTGACGAGTTCATTGGATACATCCTGGGATGCTACGAGGATGGGGTGACGATGATCTCTGGTCCTGGGATGTCGCTGGGCCCAGTGCGGCCTTCAAGAGGTGTTAGGCAGGGTGATCCACTCTCTCCCATCCTTTTTAACCTTTCCTTGGACCTCGTGCTTGCTCGCCTCCCAGAATACATTGGTGCCAACGTGATGGGACGACGCCTCAACGCTGCAGCTTTTGCTGATGACCTCCTGCTGTTCGCTGAAACTCCAGGAGGGCTCCAGGACCTTATCGATGCAGCAACATCTGCCCTTGGGGACCTCGGTCTCCAACTTAATCCCGGAAAGTGCTTCACTCTCGCCCTCGCTGCGTCTGGCCGCGAGAAGAAGATCAAGGTCGATGACACCGCGACCTTCAGGGCTGGGTACACCATCCTCCCAGCCCTGGCGATTGAGAGCACTTTCCGGTATCTTGGTCTGGAGTTCTCCACGAGTGGATGCAGCCTCTTCCATCCGAGGCGGGAGGTCGAGCGACAGTTGAGCGTCCTGTCCAAGGCACCACTCAAACCACAACAGCGTCTTCATGCCCTCAGAACGGTCATTCTGCCAGGAATCCACCATGGCTTGGCCCTTTCGAGGACCCGCCTAGGAGCCCTGTCAGCAATGGACACCACCATCCGCACAGCGATTAGATCTTGGCTGTGCCTGCCAGCGGACGTCCCTGTTGGCTACTTCCATGCCCCTGTTTCATCTGGGGGACTGGGAGTGCCATCAGCCCGCTGGCTTGGGCCTCTCCTGCGGCGGAACCGGCTCGCGAAGATGCGGGCATTGGGTGTCCTGTCTGACGGGGCAGCAGATGACGTTCTGGGGCGTGAGATTGGGAGGCTTGAGCAGCACCTACGGGGTAACAACATGGTAATACGAACTACAAACCAAATGGGCCGGATGTGGGCTGAACGGCTGCATCTGTCGGTGGACGGCGCCGCCCTTAAGAAGTCTGCCCGAACACCAGGGCAGCATAGCTGGGTCGATAACCCACGACTAGCTATCACAGGCCGCGACTTCATCTCCTGCATCCGAACTAGGATCAATGCCCTTCCAACCCGGGCACGGTTGCAGCGAGGTCGTGCTGGTGACACTAACTGCCGGGCTGGCTGCATCGCTAAGGAAACTGCGAATCACGTTGTCCAGCATTGCTTCAGAAGCCATAACGCACGTGTGAAGCGACACAACGCCCTGGCGTCCTATATCGCGCAGGGACTTCGTCGCAGGGGCTTCGACGTTCATCTGGAGCCCCACCTCAGGACATCCGAGGGGCTGAAGAAGCCGGACATCGTGGCAGTTCGTGGCGATGCAGCCCATATCATCGATGCCCAGGTGGTTGGCGTCAACCTTGACGTCGATGAGTGTCACCAGCAGAAGGTCGCGGTCTACGATAGGGAAGCCGTCCACCAGGCAGTTAGGAACCAGGTCCCAGCAGCCAAAAACATCAACACCTCCTCAGCTACCATCTCATGGAGGGGGGTGTGGTCACCTGCATCTGCACAGGACCTGCGGCAGCTTGGGTTTAAGAACTACGACCTCGCGACGATGTCTACAAGAGCACTCATCGGGACTGTGGTGGCGGCGCGGCGGTTTGACACCATGACTGCCGTACGAGGCACGATGCACCGGACTGGTGTCGGGTGATGGCCCAATTTTATGTTTCTACGCTGCTGCCTGGCGTCTATCCTCAGGCACAACACCATCTATATTCACGTCTCTTCCTGTATGTCTAATGTTTGTGTTTGTTTATGTCATTTGTAAACCCACTCTGTGGGTATCTTTTCTGTTTGTATGTTCACCTAAGACGTGAATAAAGACGGCTGAAATAGCCAAATGCCTCGTCAACAGGCGAAAAACATCGGCATTCTCGAGGGGCTCCCGGCAGGACTACTGTGAAAGTCTTAAGGTCAACAAATAATGGTGTATCGCTTCTGGTGAACTAGCCAGAGTAAGCTTGTAGATGTGACTGTGGTAAAATGGGGAGCAAGTGGCAGGAGTAACTATGACTCTCTTAGGGTTGCCAAATGACTCGTCAAAAGGCGAATTACATCGGCAAACCCGAGGAGCTCCCGGAAGGAGTACTGTGAAAGTCTTAAGGTCAACAAATAATGGCGTATCGCATCTGGTGAACTAGCCAGAGTAAGCTTGTAGATGCGACTGTGGTAAAACGAGGAGCAAGTGGCAGGAGTAACTATGACTCTCTTAAGGTAGCCAAATGCCTCGTCAACAGACGAATTCCAACGGCAAACTCGAGGAGCTCCCGGAAGGAGTACTGTGAAAGCCTTAAGGTCAACAAATAATGGCGTATCGCTCCTGGTGAACTAGCCAGAGTAAGCTTGTAGATGCGACTGTGGTAAAACGAGGAGCAAGTGGCAGGAGTAACTATGACTCTCTTAAGGTAGCCAAATGCCTCGTCAACAGGCGAATTGCAACGGCAAACTCGAGCAGCTCCCGGAAGGAGTACTGTGAAAGCCTTAAGGTCAACAAATAGTGGCGTATCGCTCCTGGTGAACTAGCCAGAGTAAGCTTGTAGATGCGACTGTGGTAAAACGAGGAGCAAGTGGCAGGAGTAACTATGACTCTCTTAAGGTAGCCAAATGCCTCGTCAACAGGCGAATTCCAACGGCAAACTCGAGGAGCTCCCGGCAGGAGTACTGTGAAAGTCTTAAGGTCAACAAATAATGGCGTATCGCTTCTGGTGAACTAGCCAGAGTAAGCTTGTAGATGTGACTGTGGTAAAATGGGGAGCAAGTGGCAGGAGTAACTATGACTCTCTTAGGGTTGCCAAATGACTCGTCAAAAGGCGAATTACATCGGCAAACCCGAGGAGCTCCCGGAAGGAGTACTGTGAAAGTCTTAAGGTCAACAAATAATGGCGTATCGCTTCTGGTGAACTAGCCAGAGTAAGCTTGTAGATGCGACTGTGGTAAAACGAGGAGCAAGTGGCAGGAGTAACTATGACTCTCTTAAGGTAGCCAAATGCCTCGTCAACAGACGAATTCCAACGGCAAACTCGAGGAGCTCCCGGAAGGAGTACTGTGAAAGCCTTAAGGTCAACAAATAATGGCGTATCGCTCCTGGTGAACTAGCCAGAGTAAGCTTGTAGATGCGACTGTGGTAAAACGAGGAGCAAGTGGCAGGAGTAACTATGACTCTCTTAAGGTAGCCAAATGCCTCGTCAACAGGCGAATTGCAACGGCAAACTCGAGCAGCTCCCGGAAGGAGTACTGTGAAAGCCTTAAGGTCAACAAATAATGGCGTATCGCTAATGGTGAACTAGCCAGAGTAAGCTTGTAGATGCGACTGTGGTAAAACGAGGAGCAAGTGGCAGGAGTAACTATGACTCTCTTAAGGTAGCCAAATGCCTCGTCAACAGGCGAATTCCAACGGCAAACTCGAGCAGCTCCCGGAAGGAGTACTGTGAAAGCCTTAAGGTCAACAAATAATGGCGTAATGCTCCTGGTGAACTAGCCAGAGTATGCTTGTAGATGCGACTGTGGTAAAACGAGGAGCAAGTGGCAGGAGTAACTATGACTCTCTTAAGGTAGCCAAATGCCTCGTCAACAGGCGAATTCCAACGGCAAACTCGAGCAGCTCCCGGCAGGAGTACTGTGAAAGTCTTAAGGTCAACAAATAATGGCGTATCGCTTCTAGTGAACTAGCCAGAGTAAGCTTGTAGATGTGACTGTGGTAAAATGGGGAGCAAGTGGCAGGAGTAACTATGACTCTCTTAGGGTTGCCAAATGACTCGTCAAAAGGCGAATTACATCGGCAAACTCGAGGAGCTCCCGGAAGGAGTACTGTGAAAGCCTTAAGGTCAACAAATAATGGCGTATCGCTCCTGGTGAACTAGCCAGAGTAAGCTTGTAGATGCGACTGTGGTAAAACGAGGAACAAGTGGCAGGAGTAACTATGACTCTCTTAAGGTAGCCAAATTCCTCGTCAACAGGCGAATTCCAACGGCAAACTCGAGGAGCTCCCGGAAGGAGTACTGTGAAAGCCTTAAGGTCAACAAATAATGGCGTATCGCTCCTGGTGAACTGGCCAGAGTAAGCTTGTAGATGTGACTGTGTGAAACGGGGTGCAACTGGCAGGAGTAACTATGACTCTCTTAAGGTAGCCAAATGCCTCGTCAACAGGCGAAAAACATCGGCATTCTCGAGGGGCACCCGGCAGGAGTACTGTGAAAGTCTTAAGGTCAACAAATAATGGTGTATCGCTTCTGGTGAACTAGCCAGAGTAAGCTTGTAGATGTGACTGTGGTAAAATGGGGAGCAAGTGGCAGGAGTAACTATGACTCTCTTAGGGTTGCCAAATGACTCGTCAAAAGGCGAATTACATCGGCAAACCCGAGGAGCTCCCGGAAGGAGTACTGTGAAAGTCTTAAGGTCAACAAATAATGGCGTATCGCATCTGGTGAACTAGCCAGAGTAAGCTTGTAGATGCGACTGTGGTAAAACGAGGAGCAAGTGGCAGGAGTAACTATGACTCTCTTAAGGTAGCCAAATGCCTCGTCAACAGGCGAATTCCAACGGCAAACTCGAGGAGCTCCCGGAAGGAGTACTGTGAAAGCCTTAAGGTCAACAAATAATGGCGTATCGCTCCTGGTGAACTAGCCAGAGTAAGCTTGTAGATGCGACTGTGGTAAAACGAGGAGCAAGTGGCAGGAGTAACTATGACTCTCTTAAGGTAGCCAAATGCCACGTCAACAGGCGAATTCCAACGGCAAACTCGAGGAGCTCCCGGCTGGAGTACTGTGAAAGTCTTAAGGTCAACAAATAATGGCGTATCGCTTCTGGTGAACTAGCCAGAGTAAGCTTGTAGATGCGACTGTGGTAAAACGAGGAGCAAGTGGCAGGAGTAACTATGACTCTCTTAAGGTAGCCAAATGCCTCGTCAACAGGCGAATTCCAACGGCAAACTCGAGCAGCTCCCGGAAGGAGTACTGTGAAAGCCTTAAGGTCAACAAATAATGGCGTATCGCTCCTGGTGAACTAGCCAGAGTAAGCTTGTAGATGCGACTGTGGTAAAACGAGGAGCAAGTGGCAGGAGTAACTATGACTCTCTTAAGGTAGCCAAATGCCTCGTCAACAGGCGAATTCCAACGGCAAACTCGAGGAGCTCCCGGAAGGAGTACTGTGAAAGCCTTAAGGTCAACAAATAATGGCGTATCGCTCCTGGTGAACTAGCCAGAGTAAGCTTGTAGATGCGACTGTGGTAAAACGAGGAGCAAGTGGCAGGAGTAACTATGACTCTCTTAAGGTAGCCAAATGCCACGTCAACAGGCGAATTCCAACGGCAAACTCGAGGAGCTCCCGGCAGGAGTACTGTGAAAGTCTTAAGCTCAACAAATAATGGCGTATCGCTTCTGGTGAACTAGCCAGAGTAAGCTTGTAGATGCGACTGTGGTAAAACGAGGAGCAAGTGGCAGGAGTAACTATGACTCTCTTAAGGTAGCCAAATGCCTCGTCAACAGGCGAATTCCAACGGCAAACTCGAGCAGCTCCCGGAAGGAGTACTGTGAAAGCCTTAAGGTCAACAAATAATGGCGTATCGCTCCTGGTGAACTAGCCAGAGTAAGCTTGTAGATGCGACTGTGGTAAAACGAGGAGTAAGTGGCAGGAGTAACTATGACTCTCTTAAGGTAGCCAAATGCCTCGTCAACAGGCGAATTCCAACGGCAAACTCGAGCAGCTCCCGGAAGGAGTACTGTGAAAGCCTTAAGGTCAACAAATAATGGCGTAATGCTCCTGGTGAACTAGCCAGAGTATGCTTGTGGATGCGACTGTGGTAAAACGAGGAGCAAGTGGCAGGAGTAACTATGACTCTCTTAAGGTAGCCAAATGCCTCGTCAAAAGGCGAATTACATCGGCAAACTCGAGGAGCTCCCGGAAGGAGTACTGTGAAAGCCTTAAGGTCAACAAATAATGGCGTATCGCTCCTGGTGAACTAGCCAGAGTAAGCTTGTAGATGCGACTGTGGTAAAACGAGGAGCAAGTGGCAGGAGTAACTATGACTCTCTTAAGGTAGCCAAATTCCTCGTCAACAGGCGAATTCCAACGGCAAACTCGAGGAGCTCCCGGAAGGAGTACTGTGAAAGCCTTAAGGTCAACAAATAATGGCGTATCGCTCCTGGTGAACTGGCCAGAGTAAGCTTGTAGATGTGACTGTGTGAAACGGGGTGCAACTGGCAGGAGTAACTATGACTCTCTTAAGGTAGCCAAATGCCTCGTCAACAGGCGAAAAACATCGGCATTCTCGAGGGGCTCCCGGCAGGAGTACTGTGAAAGTCTTAAGGTCAACAAATAATGGTGTATCGCTTCTGGTGAACTAGCCAGAGTAAGCTTGTAGATGTGACTGTGGTAAAATGGGGAGCAAGTGGCAGGAGTAACTATGACTCTCTTAGGGTTGCCAAATGACTCGTCAAAAGGCGAATTACATCGGCAAACCCGAGGAGCTCCCGGAAGGAGTACTGTGAAAGTCTTAAGGTCAACAAATAATGGCGTATCGCATCTGGTGAACTAGCCACAGTAAGCTTGTAGATGCGACTGTGGTAAAACGAGGAGCAAGTGGCAGGAGTAACTATGACTCTCTTAAGGTAGCCAAATGCCTCGTCAACAGGCGAATTCCAACGGCAAACTCGAGGAGCTCCCGGAAGGAGTACTGTGAAAGCCTTAAGGTCAACAAATAATGGCGTATCGCTCCTGGTGAACTGGCCAGAGTAAGCTTGTAGATGTGACTGTGTGAAACGGGGTGCAACTGGCAGGAGTAACTATGACTCTCTTAAGGTAGCCAAATGCCTCGTCAACAGGCGAAAAACATCGGCATTCTCGAGGGGCTCCCGGCAGAAGTACTGTGAAAGTCTTAAGGTCAACAAATAATGGTGTATCGCTTCTGGTGAACTAGCCAGAGTAAGCTTGTAGATGTGACTGTGGTAAAATGGGGGAGCAAGTGGCAGGAGTAACTATGACTCTCTTAGGGTTGCCAAATGACTCGTCAAAAGGCGAATTACATCGGCAAACCCGAGGAGCTCCCGGAAGGAGTACTGTGAAAGTCTTAAGGTCAACAAATAATGGCGTATCGCATCTGGTGAACTAGCCACAGTAAGCTTGTAGATGCGACTGTGGTAAAACGAGGAGCAAGTGGCAGGAGTAACTATGACTCTCTTAAGGTAGCCAAATGCCTCGTCAACAGGCGAATTCCAACGGCAAACTCGAGCAGCTCCCGGCAGGAGTACTGTGAAAGTCTTAAGGTCAACAAATAATGGCGTATCGCTTCTGGTGAACTAGCCAGAGTAAGCTTGTAGATGTGACTGTGGTAAAATGGGGAGCAAGTGGCAGGAGTAACTATGACTCTCTTAGGGTTGCCAAATGACTCGTCAAAAGGCGAATTACATCGGCAAACTCGAGGAGCTCCCGGAAGGAGTACTGTGAAAGCCTTAAGGTCAACAAATAATGGCGTATCGCTCCTGGTGAACTAGCCAGAGTAAGCTTGTAGATGCGACTGTGGTAAAACGAGGAGCAAGTGGCAGGAGTAACTATGACTCTCTTAAGGTAGCCAAATGCGTCGTCAACAGACGAATTCCAACGGCAAACTCGAGGAGCTCCCGGAAGGAGTACTGTGAAAGCCTTAAGGTCAACAAATAATGGCGTATCGCTCCTGGTGAACTAGCCAGAGTAAGCTTGTAGATGCGACTGTGGTAAAACGAGGAGCAAGTGGCAGGAGTAACTATGACTCTCTTAAGGTAGCCAAATGCCTCGTCAACAGGCGAATTGCAACGGCAAACTCGAGCAGCTCCCGGAAGGAGTACTGTGAAAGCCTTAAGGTCAACAAATAATGGCGTATCGCTCCTGGTGAACTAGCCAGAGTAAGCTTGTAGATGCGACTGTGGTAAAACGAGGAGCAAGTGGCAGGAGTAACTATGACTCTCTTAAGGTAGCCAAATGCCTCGTCAACAGGCGAATTCCAACGGCAAACTCGAGCAGCTCCCGGAAGGAGTACTGTGAAAGCCTTAAGGTCAACAAATAATGGCGTAATGCTCCTGGTGAACTAGCCAGAGTATGCTTGTGGATGCGACTGTGGTAAAACGAGGAGCAAGTGGCAGGAGTAACTATGACTCTCTTAAGGTAGCCAAATGCCTCGTCAAAAGGCGAATTACATCGGCAAACTCGAGGAGCTCCCGGAAGGAGTACTGTGAAAGCCTTAAGGTCAACAAATAATGGCGTATCGCTCCTGGTGAACTAGCCAGAGTAAGCTTGTAGATGCGACTGTGGTAAAACGAGGAGCAAGTGGCAGGAGTAACTATGACTCTCTTAAGGTAGCCAAATTCCTCGTCAACAGGCGAATTCCAACGGCAAACTCGAGGAGCTCCCGGAAGGAGTACTGTGAAAGCCTTAAGGTCAACAAATAATGGCGTATCGCTCCTGGTGAACTGGCCAGAGTAAGCTTGTAGATGTGACTGTCTGAAACGGGGTGCAACTGGCAGGAGTAACTATGACTCTCTTAAGGTAGCCAAATGCCTCGTCAACAGGCGAAAAACATCGGCATTCTCGAGGGGCTCCCGGCAGGAGTACTGTGAAAGTCTTAAGGTCAACAAATAATGGTGTATCGCTTCTGGTGAACTAGCCAGAGTAAGCTTGTAGATGTGACTGTGGTAAAATGGGGAGCAAGTGGCAGGAGTAACTATGACTCTCTTAGGGTTGCCAAATGACTCGTCAAAAGGCGAATTACATCGGCAAACCCGAGGAGCTCCCGGAAGGAGTACTGTGAAAGTCTTAAGGTCAACAAATAATGGCGTATCGCATCTGGTGAACTAGCCACAGTAAGCTTGTAGATGCGACTGTGGTAAAACGAGGAGCAAGTGGCAGGAGTAACTATGACTCTCTTAAGGTAGCCAAATGCCTCGTCAACATGCGAATTCCAACGGCAAACTCGAGGAGCTCCCGGAAGGAGTACTGTGAAAGCCTTAAGGTCAACAAATAATGGCGTATCGCTCCTGGTGAACTAGCCAGAGTAAGCTTGTAGATGCGACTGTGGTAAAACGAGGAGCAAGTGGCAGGAGTAACTATGACTCTCTTAAGGTAGCCAAATGCCTCGTCAACAGGCGAATTCCAACGGCAAACTCGAGGAGCTCCCGGCAGGAGTACGGTGAAAGTCTTAAGGTCAACAAATAATGGCGTATCGCTTCTGGTGAACTAGCCAGAGTAAGCTTGTAGATGTGACTGTGGTAAAATGGGGAGCAAGTGGCAGGAGTAACTATGACTCTCTTAGGGTTGCCAAATGACTCGTCAAAAGGCGAATTACATCGGCAAACCCGAGGAGCTCCCGGAAGGAGTACTGTGAAAGTCTTAAGGTCAACAAATAATGGCGTATCGCATCTGGTGAACTAGCCAGAGTAAGCTTGTAGATGCGACTGTGGTAAAACGAGGAGCAAGTCGCAGGAGTAACTATGACTCTCTTAAGGTAGCCAAATGCCTCGTCAACAGACGAATTCCAACGGCAAACTCGAGGAGCTCCCGGAAGGAGTACTGTGAAGCCTTAAGGTCAACAAATAATGGCGTATCGCTCCTGGTGAACTAGCCAGAGTAAGCTTGTAGATGCGACTGTGGTAAAACGAGGAGCAAGTGGCAGGAGTAACTATGACTCTCTTAAGGTAGCCAAATGCCTCGTCAACAGGCGAATTGCAACGGCAAACTCGAGCAGCTCCCGGAAGGAGTACTGTGAAAGCCTTAAGGTCAACAAATTATGGCGTATCGCTCCTGGTGAACTAGCCAGAGTAAGCTTGTAGATGCGACTGTGGTAAAACGAGGAGCAAGTGGCAGGAGTAACTATGACTCTCTTAAGGTAGCCAAATGCCTCGTCAACAGGCGAATTCCAACGGCAAACTCGAGGAGCTCCCGGAAGGAGTACTGTGAAAGCCTTAAGGTCAACAAATAATGGCGTAATGCTCCTGGTGAACTAGCCAGAGTATGCTTGTAGATGCGACTGTGGTAAAACGAGGAGCAAGTGGCAGGAGTAACTATGACTCTCTTAAGGTAGCCAAATGCCTCGTCAACAGGCGAATTCCAACGGCAAACTCGAGCAGCTCCCGGCAGGAGTACTGTGAAAGTCTTAAGGTCAACAAATAATGGCGTATCGCTTCTGGTGAACTAGCCAGAGTAAGCTTGTAGATGTGACTGTGGTAAAATGGGGAGCAAGTGGCAGGAGTAACTATGACTCTCTTAGGGTTGCCAAATGACTCGTCAAAAGGCGAATTACATCGGCAAACTCGAGGAGCTCCCGGAAGGAGTACTGTGAAAGCCTTAAGGTCAACAAATAATGGCGTATCGCTCCTGGTGAACTAGCCAGAGTAAGCTTGTAGATGCGACTGTGGTAAAACGAGGAACAAGTGGCAGGAGTAACTATGACTCTCTTAAGGTAGCCAAATTCCTCGTCAACAGGCGAATTCCAACGGCAAACTCGAGGAGCTCCCGGAAGGAGTACTGTGAAAGCCTTAAGGTCAACAAATAATGGCGTATCGCTCCTGGTGAACTGGCCAGAGTAAGCTTGTAGATGTGACTGTGTGAAACGGGGTGCAACTGGCAGGAGTAACTATGACTCTCTTAAGGTAGCCAAATGCCTCGTCAAGAGGCGAAAAACATCGGCATTCTCGAGGGGCACCCGGCAGGAGTACTGTAAAAGTCTTAAGGTCAACAAATAATGGTGTATCGCTTCTGGTGAACTAGCCAGAGTAAGCTTGTAGATGTGACTGTGGTAAAATGGGGAGCAAGTGGCAGGAGTAACTATGACTCTCTTAGGGTTGCCAAATGACTCGTCAAAAGGCGAATTACATCGGCAAACCCGAGGAGCTCCCGGAAGGAGTACTGTGAAAGTCTTAAGGTCAACAAATAATGGCGTATCGCATCTGGTGAACTAGCCAGAGTAAGCTTGTAGATGCGACTGTGGTAAAACGAGGAGCAAGTGGCAGGAGTAACTATGACTCTCTTAAGGTAGCCAAATGCCTCGTCAACTGGCGAATTCCAACGGCAAACTCGAGGAGCTCCCGGAAGGAGTACTGTGAAAGCCTTAAGGTCAACAAATAATGGCGTATCGCTCCTGGTGAACTAGCCAGAGTAAGCTTGTAGATGCGACTGTGGTAAAACGAGGAGCAAGTGGCAGGAGTATCTATGACTCTCTTAAGGTAGCCAAATGCCTCGTCAACAGGCGAATTCCAACGGCAAACTCGAGGAGCTCCCGGCAGGAGTACTGTGAAAGTCTTAAGGTCAACAAATAATGGCGTATCGCTTCTGGTGAACTAGCCAGAGTAAGCTTGTAGATGCGACTGTGGTAAAACGAGGAGCAAGTGGCAGGAGTAACTATGACTCTCTTAAGGTAGCCAAATGCCTCGTCAACAGGCGAATTGCAACGGCAAACTCGAGCAGCTCCCGGAAGGAGTACTGTGAAAGCCTTAAGGTCAACAAATAATGGCGTATCGCTCCTGGTGAACTAGCCAGAGTAAGCTTGTAGATGCGACTGTGGTAAAACGAGGAGCAAGTGGCAGGAGTAACTATGACTCTCTTAAGGTAGCCAAATGCCTCGACAACAGGCGAATTCCAACGGCAAACTCGAGCAGCTCCCGGCAGGAGTACTGTGAAAGTCCTAAGGTCAACAAATAATGGCGTATCGCTTCTGGTGAACTAGCCAGAGTAAGCTTGTAGATGTGACTGTGGTAAAATGGGGAGCAAGTGGCAGGAGTAACTATGACACTCTTAGGGTTGCCAAATGACTCGTCAAAAGGCGAATTACATCGGCAAACTCGAGGAGCTCCCGGAAGGAGTACTGTGAAAGCCTTAAGGTCAACAAATAATGGCGTATCGCTCCTGGTGAACTAGCCAGAGTAAGCTTGTAGATGCGACTGTGGTAAAACGAGGAGCAAGTGGCAGGAGTAACTATGACTCTCTTAAGGTAGCCAAATGCCTCGTCAACAGGCGAATTCCAACGGCAAACTCGAGCAGCTCCCGGCAGGAGTACTGTGAAAGTCTTAAGGGCAACAAATAATGGCGTATCGCTTCTGGTGAACTAGCCAGAGTAAGCTTGTAGATGTGACTGTGGTAAAATGGGGAGCAAGTGGCAGGAGTAACTATGACTCTCCTAGGGTTGCCAAATGACTCGTCAAAAGGCGAATTACATCGGCAAACTCGAGGAGCTCCCGGAAGGAGTACTGTGAAAGTCTTAAGGTCAACAAATAATGGCGTATCGCTCCTGGTGAACTAGCCAGAGTAAGCTTGTAGATGCGACTGTGGTAAAACGAGGAGCAAGTGGCAGGAGTAACTATGACTCTCTTAAGGTAGCCAAATGCCTCGTCAACAGGCGAATTCCAACGGCAAACTCGAGCAGCTCCCGGAAGGAGTACTGTGAAAGCCTTAAGGTCAACAAATAATGGCGTATCGCTCCTGGTGAACTGGCCAGAGTAAGCTTGTAGATGTGACTGTGTGAAACGGGGTGCAACTGGCAGGAGTAACTATGACTCTCTTAAGGTAGCCAAATGCCTCGTCAACAGGCGAAATACATCGGCATTCTCGAGGAGCTCCCGGCAGGAGTACTGTGAAAGTCCTAAGGTCAACAAATAATGGTGTATCGCTTCTGGTGAACTAGCCAGAGTAAGCTTGTAGATGAGACTGTGGTAAAATGGGGAGCAAGTGGCAGGAGTAACTATGACTCTCTTAGGGTTGCCAAATGATTCGTCAAAAGGCGAATTACATCGGCAAACCCGAGGAGCTCCCGGAAGGAGTACTGTGAAAGTCTTAAGGTCAACAAATAATGGCGTATCGCATCTGGTGAACTAGCCAGAGTAAGCTTGTAGATGCGACTGTGGTAAAACGAGGAGCAAGTGGCAGGAGTAACTATGACTCTCTTAAGGTAGCCAAATGCCTCGTCAACAGGCGAATTCCAACGGCAAACTCGAGCAGCTCCCGGAAGGAGTACTGTGAAAGCCTTAAGGTCAACAAATAATGGCGTATCGCTCCTGGTGAACTGGCCAGAGTAAGCTTGTAGATGTGACTGTGTGAAACGGGGTGCAACTGGCAGGAGTAACTATGACTCTCTTAAGGTAGCCAAATGCCTCGTCAACAGGCGAAAAACATCGGCATTCTCGAGGAGCTCCCGGCAGGAGTACTGTGAAAGTCTTAAGGTCAACAAATAATGGTGTATCGCTTCTGGTGAACTAGCCAGAGTAAGCTTGTAGATGTGACTGTGGTAAAATGTGGAGCAAGTGGCAGGAGTAACTATGACTCTCTTAGGGTTGTAAAATGACTCGTCAAAAGGCGAATTACATCGGCAAACCCGAGGAGCTCCCGGAAGGAGTACTGTGAAAGTCTTAAGGTCAACAAATAATGGCGTATCGCTCCTGGTGAACTAGCCAGAGTAAGCTTGTAGATGCGGCTGTGGTAAAGCGAGGAGCAAGTGGCACGAGTAACTATGACTCTCTTAAGGTAGCCAAATGCCTCGTCAACAGGCGAATTCCAACGGCAAACTCGAGCAGCTCCCGGCAGGAGTACTGTGAAAGTCTTAAGGTCAACAAATAATGGCGTATCGCTTCTGGTGAACTAGCCAGAGTAAGCTTGTAGATGTGACTGTGGTAAAATGGGGAGCAAGTGGCAGGAGTAACTATGACTCTCTTAGGGTTGCCAAATGACTCGTCAAAAGGCGAATTACATCGGCAAACCCGAGGAGCTCCCGGAAGGAGTACTGTGAAAGTCTTAAGGTCAACAAATAATGGCGTATCGCATCTGGTGAACTAGCCAGAGTAAGCTTGTACATGCGACTGTGGTAAAACGATAGGCAAGTGGCAGGAGTAACTATGACTCTCTTAAGGTAGCCAAATGCCTCGTCAACAGGCGAATTCCATCGGCAAACTCGAGGAGCTCCCGGAAGGAGTACTGTGAAAGCCTTAAGGTCAACAAATAATGGCGTATCGCTCCTGGTGAACTAGCCGGAGTAAGCTTGTAGATGTGACTGTGTGAAACGGGGTGCAACTGGCAGGAGTAACTATGACTCTCTTAAGGTAGCCAAATGCCTCGTCAACAGGCGAAAAACATCGGCATTCTCGAGGGGCTCCCGGCAGGAGTACTGTGAAAGTCTTAAGGTCAACAAATAATGGTGTATCGCTTCTGGTGAACTAGCCAGAGTAAGCTTGTAGATGTGACTGTGGTAAAATGGGGAGCAAGTGGCAGGAGTAACTATGACTCTCTTAGGGTTGCCAAATGACTCGTCAAAAGGCGAATTACATCGGCAAACCCGAGGAGCTCCCGGAAGGAGTACTGTGAAAGTCTTAAGGTCAACAAATAATGGCGTATCGCATCTGGTGAACTAGCCACAGTAAGCTTGTAGATGCGACTGTGGTAAAACGAGGAGCAAGTGGCAGGAGTAACTATGACTCTCTTAAGGTAGCCAAATGCCTCGTCAACAGGCGAATTCCAACGGCAAACTCGAGGAGCTCCCGGAAGGAGTACTGTGAAAGCCTTAAGGTCAACAAATAATGGCGTATCGCTCCTGGTGAACTAGCCAGAGTAAGCTTGTAGATGCGACTGTGGTAAAACGAGGAGCAACTGGCAGGAGTAACTATGACTCTCTTAAGGTAGCCAAATGCCTCGTCAACAGGCGAATTCCAACG
The DNA here is from genome assembly GCF_023898315.1 of Schistocerca nitens. Lineage (NCBI taxonomy): Eukaryota > Metazoa > Arthropoda > Insecta > Orthoptera > Acrididae > Schistocerca > Schistocerca nitens. The sequence continues at coordinate 676,504,463 of NC_064619.1, read as the reverse complement.
GCAAACTCGAGCAGCTCCCGGCAGGAGTACTGTGAAAGTCTTAAGGTCAACAAATAATGGCGTATCGCTTCTGGTGAACTAGCCAGAGTAAGCTTGTAGATGTGACTGTGGTAAAATGGGGAGCAAGTGGCAGGAGTAACTATGACTCTCTTAGGGTTGCCAAATGACTCGTCAAAAGGCGAATTACATCGGCAAACCCGAGGAGCTCCCGGAAGGAGTACTGTGAAAGTCTTAAGGTCAACAAATAATGGCGTATCGCATCTGGTGAACTAGCCAGAGTAAGCTTGTAGATGCGACTGTGGTAAAACGAGGAGCAAGTGGCAGGAGTAACTATGACTCTCTTAAGGTAGCCAAATGCCTCGTCAACAGACGAATTCCAACGGCAAACTCGAGGAGCTCCCGGAAGGAGTACTGTGAAAGCCTTAAGGTCAACAAATAATGGCGTATCGCTCCTGGTGAACTAGCCAGAGTAAGCTTGTAGATGCGACTGTGGTAAAACGAGGAGCAAGTGGCAGGAGTAACTATGACTCTCTTAAGGTAGCCAAATGCCTCGTCAACAGGCGAATTCCAACGGCAAACTCGAGCAGCTCCCGGAAGGAGTACTGTGAAAGCCTTAAGGTCAACAAATAATGGCGTATCGCTCCTGGTGAATTAGCCAGAGTAAGCTTGTAGATGCGACTGTGGTAAAACGAGGAGCAAGTGGCAGGAGTAACTATGACTCTCTTAAGGTAGCCAAATGCCTCGTCAACAGGCGAATTCCAACGGCAAACTCGAGCAGCTCCCGGAAGGAGTACTGTGAAAGCCTTAAGGTCAACAAATAATGGCGTAATGCTCCTGGTGAACTAGCCAGAGTATGCTTGTAGATGCGACTGTGGTAAAACGAGGAGCAAGTGGCAGGAGTAACTATGACTCTCTTAAGGTAGCCAAATGCCTCGTCAACAGGCGAATTCCAACGGCAAACTCGAGCAGCTCCCGGCAGGAGTACTGTGAAAGTCTTAAGGGCAACAAATAATGGCGTATCGCTTCTGGTGAACTAGCCAGAGTAAGCTTGTAGATGTGACTGTGGTAAAATGGGGAGCAAGTGGCAGGAGTAACTATGACTCTCTTAGGGTTGCCAAATGACTCGTCAAAAGGCGAATTACATCGGCAAACTCGAGGAGCTCCCGGAAGGAATACTGTGAAAGCCTTAAGGTCAACAAATAATGGCGTATCGCTCCTGGTGAACTAGCCAGAGTAAGCTTGTAGATGCGACTGTGGTAAAACGAGGAACAAGTGGCAGGAGTAACTATGACTCTCTTAAGGTAGCCAAATTCCTCGTCAACAGTCGAATTCCAACGGCAAACTCGAGGAGCTCCCGGAAGGAGTACTGTGAAAGCCTTAAGGTCAACAAATAATGGCGTATCGCTCCTGGTGAACTGGCCAGAGTAAGCTTGTAGATGTGACTGTGTGAAACGGGGTGCAACTGGCAGGAGTAACTATGACTCTCTTAAGGTAGCCAAATGCCTCGTCAAGAGGCGAAAAACATCGGCATTCTCGAGGGGCACCCGGCAGGAGTACTGTAAAAGTCTTAAGGTCAACAAATAATGGTGTATCGCTTCTGGTGAACTAGCCAGAGTAAGCTTGTAGATGTGACTGTGGTAAAATGGGGAGCAAGTGGCAGGAGTAACTATGACTCTCTTAGGGTTGCCAAATGACTCGTCAAAAGGCGAATTACATCGGCAAACCCGAGGAGCTCCCGGAAGGAGTACTGTGAAAGTCTTAAGGTCAACAAATAATGGCGTATCGCATCTGGTGAACTAGCCAGAGTAAGCTTGTAGATGCGACTGTGGTAAAACGAGGAGCAAGTGGCAGGAGTAACTATGACTCTCTTAAGGTAGCCAAATGCCTCGTCAACTGGCGAATTCCAACGGCAAACTCGAGGAGCTCCCGGAAGGAGTACTGTGAAAGCCTTAAGGTCAACAAATAATGGCGTATCGCTCCTGGTGAACTAGCCAGAGTAAGCTTGTAGATGCGACTGTGGTAAAACGAGGAGCAAGTGGCAGGAGTATCTATGACTCTCTTAAGGTAGCCAAATGCCTCGTCAACAGGCGAATTCCAACGGCAAACTCGAGGAGCTCCCGGCAGTAGTACTGTGAAAGTCTTAAGGTCAACAAATAATGGCGTATCGCTTCTGGTGAACTAGCCAGAGTAAGCTTGTAGATGCGACTGTGGTAAAACGAGGAGCAAGTGGCAGGAGTAACTATGACTCTCTTAAGGTAGCCAAATGCCTCGTCAACAGGCGAATTCCAACGGCAAACTCGAGCAGCTCCCGGAAGGAGTACTGTGAAAGCCTTAAGGTCAACAAATAATGGCGCATCGCTCCTGGTGAACTAGCCAGAGTAAGCTTGTAGATGCGACTGTGGTAAAACGAGGAGCAAGTGGCAGGAGTAACTATGACTCTCTTAAGGTAGCCAAATGCCTCGTCAACAGGCGAATTCCAACGGCAAACTCGAGCAGCTCCCGGCAGGAGTACTGTGAAAGTCTTAAGGTCAACAAATAATGGCGTATCGCTTCTGGTGAACTAGCCAGAGTAAGCTTGTAGATGTGACTGTGGTAAAATGGGGAGCAAGTGGCAGGAGTAACTATGACACTCTTAGGGTTGCCAAATGACTCGTCAAAAGGCGAATTACATCGGCAAACTCGAGGAGCTCCCGGAAGGAGTACTGTGAAAGCCTTAAGGTCAACAAATAATGGCGTATCGCTCCTGGTGAACTAGCCGGAGTAAGCTTGTAGATGCGACTGTGGTAAAACGAGGAGCAAGTGGCAGGAGTAACTATGACTCTCTTAAGGTAGCCAAATGCCTCGTCAACAGGCGAATTCCAACGGCAAACTCGAGCAGCTCCCGGCAGGAGTACTGTGAAAGTCTTAAGGTCAACAAATAATGGCGTATCGCTTCTGGTGAACTAGCCAGAGTAAGCTTGTAGATGCGACTGTGGTAAAACGAGGAGCAAGTGGCAGGAGTATCTATGACTCTCTTAAGGTAGCCAAATGCCTCGTCAACAGGCGAATTCCAACGGCAAACTCGAGGAGCTCCCGGAAGGAGTACTGTGAAAGCCTTAAGGTCAACAAATAATGGCGTATCGCTCCTGGTGAACTAGCCAGAGTAAGCTTGTAGATGCGACTGTGGTAAAACGAGGAGCAAGTGGCAGGAGTAACTATGACTCTCTTAAGGTAGCCAAATGCCTCGTCAACAGGCGAATTCCAACGGCAAACTCGAGGAGCTCCCGGCAGGAGTACTGTGAAAGTCTTAAGGTCAACAAATAATGGCGTATCGCATCTGGTGAAGTAGCCACAGTAAGCTTGTAGATGCGACTGTGGTAAAACGAGGAGCAAGTGGCAGGAGTAACTATGACTCTCTTAAGGTAGCCAAATGCCTCGTCAACAGGCGAATTCCAACGGCAAACTCGAGGAGCTCCCGGAAGGAGTACTGTGAAAGCCTTAAGGTCAACAAATAATGGCGTATCGCTCCTGGTGAACTAGCCAGAGTAAGCTTGTAGATGTGACTGTGTGAAACGGGGTGCAACTGGCAGGAGTAACTATGACTCTCTTAAGGTAGCCAAATGCCTCGTCAACAGGCGAAAAACATCGGCATTCTCGAGGGGCTCCCGGCAGGAGTACTGTGAAAGTCTTAAGGTCAACAAATAATGGTGTATCGCTTCTGGTGAACTAGCCAGAGTAAGCTTGTAGATGTGACTGTGGTAAAATGGGGAGCAAGTGGCAGGAGTAACTATGACTCTCTTAGGGTTGCCAAATGACTCGTCAAAAGGCGAATTACATCGGCAAACCCGAGGAGCTCCCGGAAGGAGTACTGTGAAAGTCTTAAGGTCAACAAATAATGGCGTATCGCATCTGGTGAACTAGCCAGAGTAAGCTTGTAGATGCGACTGTGGTAAAACGAGGAGCAAGTGGCAGGAGTAACTATGACTCTCTTAAGGTAGCCAAATGCCTCGTCAACAGGCGAATTCCAACGGCAAACTCGAGGAGCTCCCGGAAGGAGTACTGTGAAAGCCTTAAGGTCAACAAATAATGGCGTATCGCTCCTGGTGAACTAGCCAGAGTAAGCTTGTAGATGCGACTGTGGTAAAACGAGGAGCAACTGGCAGGAGTAACTATGACTCTCTTAAGGTAGCCAAATGCCTCGTCAACAGGCGAATTCCAACGGCAAACTCGAGGAGCTCCCGGCAGGAGTACTGTGAAAGTCTTAAGGTCAACAAATAATGGCGTATCGCTTCTGGTGAACTAGCCAGAGTAAGCTTGTAGATGTGACTGTGGTAAAATGGGGAGCAAGTGGCACGAGTAACTATGACTCTCTTAGGGTTGCCAAATGACTCGTCAAAAGGCGAATTACATCGGCAAACCCGAGGAGCTCCCGGAAGGAGTACTGTGAAAGTCTTAAGGTCAACAAATAATGGCGTATCGCATCTGGTGAACTAGCCAGGGTAAGCTTGTAGATGCGACTGTGGTAAAACGAGGAGCAAGTGGCAGGAGTAACTATGACTCTCTTAAGGTAGCCAAATGCCTCGTCAACAGACGAATTCCAACGGCAAACTCGAGGAGCTCCCGGAAGGAGTACTGTGAAAGCCTTAAGGTCAACAAATAATGGCGTATCGCTCCTGGTGAACTAGCCAGAGTAAGCTTGTAGATGCGACTGTGGTAAAACGAGGAGCAAGTGGCAGGAGTAACTATGACTCTCTTAAGGTAGCCAAATGCCTCGTCAACAGGCGAATTGCAACGGCAAACTCGAGCAGCTCCCGGAAGGAGTACTGTGAAAGCCTTAAGGTCAACAAATAATGGCGTATCGCTCCTGGTGAATTAGCCAGAGTAAGCTTGTAGATGCGACTGTGGTAAAACGAGGAGCAAGTGGCAGGAGTAACTATGACTCTCTTAAGGTAGCCAAATGCCTCGTCAACAGGCGAATTCCAACGGCAAACTCGAGCAGCTCCCGGAAGGAGTGCTGTGAAAGCCTTAAGGTCAACAAATAATGGCGTAATGCTCCTGGTGAACTAGCCAGAGTATGCTTGTAGATGCGACTGTGGTAAAACGATGAGCAAGTGGCAGGAGTAACTATGACTCTCTTAAGGTAGCCAAATGCCTCGTCAACAGGCGAATTCCAACGGCAAACTCGAGCAGCTCCCGGCAGGAGTACTGTGAAAGTCTTAAGGGCAACAAATAATGGCGTATCGCTTCTGGTGAACTAGCCAGAGTAAGCTTGTAGATGTGACTAAGGTAAAATGGGGAGCAAGTGGCAGGAGTAACTATGACTCTCTTAGGGTTGCCAAATGACTCGTCAAAAGGCGAATTACATCGGCAAACTCGAGGAGCTCCCGGAAGGAGTACTGTGAAAGCCTTAAGGTCAACAAATAATGGCGTATCGCTCCTGGTGAACTAGCCAGAGTAAGCTTGTAGATGCGACTGTGGTAAAACGAGGAACAAGTGGCAGGAGTAACTATGACTCTCTTAAGGTAGCCAAATTCCTCGTCAACAGTCGAATTCCAACGGCAAACTCGAGGAGCTCCCGGAAGGAGTACTGTGAAAGCCTTATGGTCAACAAATAATGGCGTATCGCTCCTGGTGAACTGGCCAGAGTAAGCTTGTAGATGTGACTGTGTGAAACGGGGTGCAACTGGCAGGAGTAACTATGACTCTCTTAAGGTAGCCAAATGCCTCGTCAAGAGGCGAAAAACATCGGCATTCTCGAGGGGCACCCGGCAGGAGTACTGTAAAAGTCTTAAGGTCAACAAATAATGGTGTATCGCTTCTGGTGAACTAGCCAGAGTAAGCTTGTAGATGTGACTGTGGTAAAATGGGGAGCAAGTGGCAGGAGTAACTATGACTCTCTTAGGGTTGCCAAATGACTCGTCAAAAGGCGAATTACATCGGCAAACCCGAGGAGCTCCCGGAAGGAGTACTGTGAAAGTCTTAAGGTCAACAAATAATGGCGTATCGCATCTGGTGAACTAGCCAGAGTAAGCTTGTAGATGCGACTGTGGTAAAACGAGGAGCAAGTGGCAGGAGTAACTATGACTCTCTTAAGGTAGCCAAATGCCTCGTCAACTGGCGAATTCCAACGGCAAACTCGAGGAGCTCCCGGAAGGAGTACTGTGAAAGCCTTAAGGTCAACAAATAATGGCGTATCGCTCCTGGTGAACTAGCCAGAGTAAGCTTGTAGATGCGACTGTGGTAAAACGAGGAGCAAGTGGCAGGAGTATCTATGACTCTCTTAAGGTAGTCAAATGCCTCGTCAACAGGCGAATTCCAACGGCAAACTCGAGGAGCTCCCGGCAGTAGTACTGTGAAAGCCTTAAGGCCAACAAATAATGGCGTATCGCTCCTGGTGAACTAGCCAGAGTAAGCTTGTAGATGCGACTGTGGTAAAACGAGGAGCAAGTGGCAGGAGTAACTATGACTCTCTTAAGGTAGCCAAATGCCTCGTCAACAGGCGAATTGCAACGGCAAACTCGAGCAGCTCCCGGAAGGAGTACTGTGAAAGCCTTAAGGTCAACAAATAATGGCGTATCGCTCCTGGTGAATTAGCCAGAGTAAGCTTGTAGATGCGACTGTGGTAAAACGAGGAGCAAGTGGCAGGAGTAACTATGACTCTCTTAAGGTAGCCAAATGCCTCGTCAACAGGCGAATTCCAACGGCAAACTCGAGCAGCTCCCGGAAGGAGTACTGTGAAAGCCTTAAGGTCAACAAATAATGGCGTAATGCTCCTGGTGAACTAGCCAGAGTATGCTTGTAGATGCGACTGTGGTAAAACGAGGAGCAAGTGGCAGGAGTAACTATGACTCTCTTAAGGTAGCCAAATGCCTCGTCAACAGGCGAATTCCAACGGCAAACTCGAGCAGCTCCCGGCAGGAGTACTGTGAAAGTCTTAAGGGCAACAAATAATGGCGTATCGCTTCTGGTGAACTAGCCAGAGTAAGCTTGTAGATGTGACTGTGGTAAAATGGGGAGCAAGTGGCAGGAGTAACTATGACTCTCTTAGGGTTGCCAAATGACTCGTCAAATGGCGAATTACATCGGCAAACTCGAGGAGCTCCCGGAAGGAGTACTGTGAAAGCCTTAAGGTCAACAAATAATGGCGTATCGCTCCTGGTGAACTAGCCAGAGTAAGCTTGTAGATGCGACTGTGGTAAAACGAGGAACAAGTGGCAGGAGTAACTATGACTCTCTTAAGGTAGCCAAATTCCTCGTCAACAGTCGAATTCCAACGGCAAACTCGAGGAGCTCCCGGAAGGAGTACTGTGAAAGCCTTAAGGTCAACAAATAATGGCGTATCGCTCCTGGTGAACTGGCCAGAGTAAGCTTGTAGATGTGACTGTGTGAAACGGGGTGCAACTGGCAGGAGTAACTATGACTCTCTTAAGGTAGCCAAATGCCTCGTCAAGAGGCGAAAAACATCGGCATTCTCGAGGGGCACCCGGCAGGAGTACTGTAAAAGTCTTAAGGTCAACAAATAATGGTGTATCGCTTCTGGTGAACTAGCCAGAGTAAGCTTGTAGATGTGACTGTGGTAAAATGGGGAGCAAGTGGCAGGAGTAACTATGACTCTCTTAGGGTTGCCAAATGACTCGTCAAAAGGCGAATTACATCGGCAAACCCGAGGAGCTCCCGGAAGGAGTACTGTGAAAGTCTTAAGGTCAACAAATAATGGCGTATCGCATCTGGTGAACTAGCCAGAGTAAGCTTGTAGATGCGACTGTGGTAAAACGAGGAGCAAGTGGCAGGAGTAACTATGACTCTCTTAAGGTAGCCAAATGCCTCGTCAACTGGCGAATTCCAACGGCAAACTCGAGGAGCTCCCGGAAGGAGTACTGTGAAAGCCTTAAGGTCAACAAATAATGGCGTATCGCTCCTGGTGAACTAGCCAGAGTAAGCTTGTAGATGCGACTGTGGTAAAACGAGGAGCAAGTGGCAGGAGTATCTATGACTCTCTTAAGGTAGCCAAATGCCTCGTCAACAGGCGAATTCCAACGGCAAACTCGAGGAGCTCCCGGCAGTAGTACTGTGAAAGTCTTAAGGTCAACAAATAATGGCGTATCGCTTCTGGTGAACTAGCCAGAGTAAGCTTGTAGATGCGACTGTGGTAAAACGAGGAGCAAGTGGCAGGAGTAACTATGACTCTCTTAAGGTAGCCAAATGCCTCGTCAACAGGCGAATTGCAACGGCAAACTCGAGCAGCTCCCGGAAGGAGTACTGTGAAAGCCTTAGGGTCAACAAATAATGGCGCATCGCTCCTGGTGAACTAGCCAGAGTAAGCTTGTAGATGCGACTGTGGTAAAACGAGGAGCAAGTGGCAGGAGTAACTATGACTCTCTTAAGGTAGCCAAATGCCTCGTCAACAGGCGAAAAACATCGGCATTCTCGAGGAGCTCCCGGCAGGAGTACTGTGAAAGTCTTAAGGTCAACAAATAATGGCGTATCGCTTCTGGTGAACTAGCCAGAGTAAGCTTGTAGATGTGACTGTGGTAAAATGGGGAGCAAGTGGCAGGAGTAACTATGACACTCTTAGGGTTGCCAAATGACTCGTCAAAAGGCGAATTACATCGGCAAACTCGAGGAGCTCCCGGAAGGAGTACTGTGAAAGCCTTAAGGTCAACAAATAATGGCGTATCGCTCCTGGTGAACTAGCCAGAGTAAGCTTGTAGATGCGACTGTGGTAAAACGAGGAGCAAGTGGCAGGAGTAACTATGACTCTCTTAAGGTAGCCAAATGCCTCGTCAACAGGCGAATTCCAACGGCAAACTCGAGCAGCTCCCGGCAGGAGTACTGTGAAAGTCTTAAGGTCAACAAATAATGGCGTATCGCTTCTGGTGAACTAGCCAGAGTAAGCTTGTAGATGCGACTGTGGTAAAACGAGGAGCAAGTGGCAGGAGTATCTATGACTCTCTTAAGGTAGCCAAATGCCTCGTCAACAGGCGAATTCCAACGGCAAACTCGAGGAGCTCCCGGCAGGAGTACTGTGAAAGTCTTAAGGTCAACAAATAATGGCGTATCGCTTCTGGTGAACTAGCCAGAGTAAGCTTGTAGATGCGACTGTGGTAAAACGAGGAGCAAGTGGCACGAGTAACTATGACTCTCTTAAGGTAGCCAAATGCCTCGTCAACAGGCGAATTGCAACGGCAAACTCGAGCAGCTCCCGGAAGGAGTACTGTGAAAGCCTTAAGGTCAACAAATAATGGCGTATCGCTCCTGGTGAACTAGCCAGAGTAAGCTTGTAGATGCGACTGTGGTAAAACGAGGAGCAAGTGGCAGGAGTAACTATGACTCTCTTAAGGTAGCCAAATGCCTCGACAACAGGCGAATTCCAACGGCAAACTCGAGCAGCTCCCGGCAGGAGTACTGTGAAAGTCCTAAGGTCAACAAATAATGGCGTATCGCTTCTGGTGAACTAGCCAGAGTAAGCTTGTAGATGTGACTGTGGTAAAATGGGGAGCAAGTGGCAGGAGTAACTATGACACTCTTAGGGTTGCCAAATGACTCGTCAAAAGGCGAATTACATCGGCAAACTCGAGGAGCTCCCGGAAGGAGTACTGTGAAAGCCTTAAGGTCAACAAATAATGGCGTATCGCTCCTGGTGAACTAGCCAGAGTAAGCTTGTAGATGCGACTGTGGTAAAACGAGGAGCAAGTGGCAGGAGTAACTATGACTCTCTTAAGGTAGCCAAATGCCTCGTCAACAGGCGAATTCCAACGGCAAACTCGAGCAGCTCCCGGCAGGAGTACTGTGAAAGTCTTAAGGTCAACAAATAATGGCGTATCGCTTCTGGTGAACTAGCCAGAGTAAGCTTGTAGATGTGACTGTGGTAAAATGGGGAGCAAGTGGCAGGAGTAACTATGACTCTCCTAGGGTTGCCAAATGACTCGTCAAAAGGCGAATTACATCGGCAAACTCGAGGAGCTCCCGGAAGGAGTACTGTGAAAGTCTTAAGGTCAACAAATAATGGCGTATCGCTCCTGGTGAACTAGCCAGAGTAAGCTTGTAGATGCGACTGTGGTAAAACGAGGAGCAAGTGGCAGGAGTAACTATGACTCTCTTAAGGTAGCCAAATGCCTCGTCAACAGGCGAATTCCAACGGCAAACTCGAGCAGCTCCCGGAAGGAGTACTGTGAAAGCCTTAAGGTCAACAAATAATGGCGTATCGCTCCTGGTGAACTGGCCAGAGTAAGCTTGTAGATGTGACTGTGTGAAACGGGGTGCAACTGGCAGGAGTAACTATGACTCTCTTAAGGTAGCCAAATGCCTCGTCAACAGGCGAAATACACCGGCATTCTCGAGGAGCTCCCGGCAGGAGTACTGTGAAAGTCTTAAGGTCAACAAATAATGGTGTATCGCTTCTGGTGAACTAGCCAGAGTAAGCTTGTAGATGAGACTGTGGTAAAATGGGGAGCAAGTGGCAGGAGTAACTATGACTCTCTTAGGGTTGCCAAATGACTCGTCAAAAGGCGAATTACATCGGCAAACCCGAGGAGCTCCCGGAAGGAGTACTGTGAAAGTCTTAAGGTCAACAAATAATGGCGTATCGCTCCTGGTGAACTAGCCAGAGTAAGCTTGTAGATGCGACTGTGGTAAAACGAGGAGCAAGTGGCAGGAGTAACTATGACTCTCTTAAGGTAGCCAAATGCCTCGTCAACAGGCGAATTCCAACGGCAAACTCGAGCAGCTCCCGGAAGGAGTACTGTGAAAGCCTTAAGGTCAACAAATAATGGCGTATCGCTCCTGGTGAACTGGCCAGAGTAAGCTTGTAGATGTGACTGTGTGAAACGGGGTGCAACTGGCAGGAGTAACTATGACTCTCTTAAGGTAGCCAAATGCCTCGTCAACAGGCGAAAAACATCGGCATTCTCGAGGAGCTCCCGGCAGGAGTACTGTGAAAGTCTTAAGGTCAACAAATAATGGTGTATCGCTCCTGGTGAACTAGCCAGAGTAAGCTTGTAGATGTGACTGTGGTAAAATGTGGAGCAAGTGGCAGGAGTAACTATGACTCTCTTAGGGTTGTAAAATGACTCGTCAAAAGGCGAATTACATCGGCAAACCCGAGGAGCTCCCGGAAGGAGTACTGTGAAAGTCTTAAGGTCAACAAATAATGGCGTATCGCTCCTGGTGAACTAGCCAGAGTAAGCTTGTAGATGCGGCTGTGGTAAAGCGAGGAGCAAGTGGCACGAGTAACTATGACTCTCTTAAGGTAGCCAAATGCCTCGTCAACAGGCGAATTCCAACGGCAAACTCGAGCAGCTCCCGGCAGGAGTACTGTGAAAGTCTTAAGGTCAACAAATAATGGCGTATCGCTTCTGGTGAACTAGCCAGAGTAAGCTTGTAGATGTGACTGTGGTAAAATGGGGAGCAAGTGGCAGGAGTAACTATGACTCTCTTAGGGTTGCCAAATGACTCGTCAAAAGGCGAATTACATCGGCAAACCCGAGGAGCTCCCGGAAGGAGTACTGTGAAAGTCTTAAGGTCAACAAATAATGGCGTATCGCATCTGGTGAACTAGCCAGAGTAAGCTTGTACATGCGACTGTGGTAAAACGAGGAGCAAGTGGCAGGAGTAACTATGACTCTCTTAAGGTAGCCAAATGCCTCGTCAACAGGCGAATTCCAACGGCAAACTCGAGGAGCTCCCGGAAGGAGTACTGTGAAAGCCTTAAGGTCAACAAATAATGGCGTATCGCTCCTGGTGAACTAGCCAGAGTAAGCTTGTAGATGCGACTGTGGTAAAACGAGGAGCAAGTGGCAGGAGTAACTATGACTCTCTTAAGGTAGCCAAATGCCTCGTCAACAAGCGAATTCCAACGGCAAACTCGAGGAGCTCCCGGCAGGAGTACTGTGAAAGTCTTAAGGTCAACAAATAATGGCGTATCGCATCTGGTGAACTAGCCACAGTAAGCTTGTAGATGCGACTGTGGTAAAACGAGGAGCAAGTGGCAGGAGTAACTATGACTCTCTTAAGGTAGCCAAATGCCTCGTCAACAGGCGAATTCCAACGGCAAACTCGAGGAGCTCCCGGAAGGAGTACTGTGAAAGCCTTAAGGTCAACAAATAATGGCGTATCGCTCCTGGTGAACTAGCCAGAGTAAGCTTGTAGATGTGACTGTGTGAAACGGGGTGCAACTGGCAGGAGTAACTATGACTCTCTTAAGGTAGCCAAATGCCTCGTCAACAGGCGAAAAACATCGGCATTCTCGAGGGGCTCCCGGCAGGAGTACTCTGAAAGTCTTAAGGTCAACAAATAATGGTGTATCGCTTCTGGTGAACTAGCCAGAGTAAGCTTGTAGATGTGACTGTGGTAAAATGGGGAGCAAGTGGCAGGAGTAACTATGACTCTCTTAGGGTTGCCAAATGACTCGTCAAAAGGCGAATTACATCGGCAAACCCGAGGAGCTCCCGGAAGGAGTACTGTGAAAGTCTTAAGGTCAACAAATAATGGCGTATCGCATCTGGTGAACTAGCCACAGTAAGCTTGTAGATGCGACTGTGGTAAAACGAGGAGCAAGTGGCAGGAGTAACTATGACTCTCTTAAGGTAGCCAAATGCCTCGTCAACAGGCGAATTCCAACGGCAAACTCGAGGAGCTCCCGGAAGGAGTACTGTGAAAGCCTTAAGGTCAACAAATAATGGCGTATCGCTCCTGGTGAACTAGCCAGAGTAAGCTTGTAGATGCGACTGTGGTAAAACGAGGAGCAACTGGCAGGAGTAACTATGACTCTCTTAAGGTAGCCAAATGCCTCGTCAACAGGCGAATTCCAACGGCAAACTCGAGGAGCTCCCGGCAGGAGTACTGTGAAAGTCTTAAGGTCAACAAATAATGGCGTATCGCTTCTGGTGAACTAGCCAGAGTAAGCTTGTAGATGTGACTGTGGTAAAATGGGGAGCAAGTGGCACGAGTAACTATGACTCTCTTAGGGTTGCCAAATGACTCGTCAAAAGGCGAATTACATCGGCAAACCCGAGGAGCTCCCGGAAGGAGTACTGTGAAAGTCTTAAGGTCAACAAATAATGGCGTATCGCATCTGGTGAACTAGCCAGAGTAAGCTTGTAGATGCGACTGTGGTAAAACGAGGAGCAAGTGGCAGGAGTAACTATGACTCTCTTAAGGTAGCCAAATGCCTCGTCAACAGACGAATTCCAACGGCAAACTCGAGGAGCTCCCGGAAGGAGTACTGTGAAAGCCTTAAGGTCAACAAATAATGGCGTATCGCTCCTGGTGAACTAGCCAGAGTAAGCTTGTAGATGCGACTGTGGTAAAACGAGGAGCAAGTGGCAGGAGTAACTATGACTCTCTTAAGGTAGCCAAATGCCTCGTCAACAGGCGAATTGCAACGGCAAACTCGAGCAGCTCCCGGAAGGAGTACTGTGAAAGCCTTAAGGTCAACAAATAATGGCGTATCGCTCCTGGTGAATTAGCCAGAGTAAGCTTGTAGATGCGACTGTGGTAAAACGAGGAGCAAGTGGCAGGAGTAACTATGACTCCCTTAAGGTAGCCAAATGCCTCGTCAACAGGCGAATTGCAACGGCAAACTCGAGCAGCTCCCGGAAGGAGTACTGTGAAAGCCTTAAGGTCAACAAATAATGGCTTAATGCTCCTGGTGAACTAGCCAGAGTATGCTTGTAGATGCGACTGTGGTAAAACGAGGAGCAAGTGGCAGGAGTAACTATGACTCTCTTAAGGTAGCCAAATGCCTCGTCAACAGGCGAATTCCAACGGCAAACTCGAGCAGCTCCCGGCAGGAGTACTGTGAAAGTCTTAAGGGCAACAAATAATGGCGTATCGCTTCTGGTGAACTAGCCAGAGTAAGCTTGTAGATGTGACTGTGGTAAAATGGGGAGCAAGTGGCAGGAGTAACTATGACTCTCTTAGGGTTGCCAAATGACTCGTCAAAAGGCGAATTACATCGGCAAACTCGAGGAGCTCCCGGAAGGAGTACTGTGAAAGCCTTAAGGTCAAGAAATAATGGCGTATCGCTCCTGGTGAACTAGCCAGAGTAAGCTTGTAGATGCGACTGTGGTAAAACGAGGAACAAGTGGCAGGAGTAACTATGACTCTCTTAAGGTAGCCAAATTTCTCGTCAACAGTCGAATTCCAACGGCAAACTCGAGGAGCTCCCGGAAGGAGTACTGTGAAAGCCTTAAGGTCAACAAATAATGGCGTATCGCTCCTGGTGAACTGGCCAGAGTAAGCTTGTAGATGTGACTGTGTGAAGCGGGGTGCAACTGGCAGGAGTAACTATGACTCTCTTAAGGTAGCCAAATGCCTCGTCAAGAGGCGAAAAACATCGGCATTCTCGAGGGGCACCCGGCAGGAGTACTGTAAAAGTCTTAAGGTCAACAAATAATGGTGTATCGCTTCTGGTGAACTAGCCAGAGTAAGCTTGTAGATGTGACTGTGGTAAAATGGGGAGCAAGTGGCAGGAGTAACTATGACTCTCTTAGGGTTGCCAAATGACTCGTCAAAAGGCGAATTACATCGGCAAACCCGAGGAGCTCCCGGAAGGAGTACTGTGAAAGTCTTAAGGTCAACAAATAATGGCGTATCGCATCTGGTGAACTAGCCAGAGTAAGCTTGTAGATGCGACTGTGGTAAAACGAGGAGCAAGTGGCAGGAGTAACTATGACTCTCTTAAGGTAGCCAAATGCCTCGTCAACTGGCGAATTCCAACGGCAAACTCGAGGAGCTCCCGGAAGGAGTACTGTGAAAGCCTTAAGGTCAACAATAATGGCGTATCGCTCCTGGTGAACTAGCCAGAGTAAGCTTGTAGATGCGACTGTGGTAAAACGAGGAGCAAGTGGCAGGAGTATCTATGACTCTCTTAAGGTAGCCAAATGCCTCGTCAACAGGTGAATTCCAACGGCAAACTCGAGGAGCTCCCGGCAGTAGTACTGTGAAAGTCTTAAGGTCAACAAATAATGGCGTATCGCTTCTGGTGAACTAGCCAGAGTAAGCTTGTAGATGCGACTGTGGTAAAACGAGGAGCAAGTGGCAGGAGTAACTATGACTCTCTTAAGGTAGCCAAATGCCTCGTCAACAGGCGAATTGCAACGGCAAACTCGAGCAGCTCCCGGAAGGAGTACTGTGAAAGCCTTAAGGTCAACAAATAATGGCGCATCGCTCCTGGTGAACTAGCCAGAGTAAGCTTGTAGATGCGACTGTGGTAAAACGAGGAGCAAGTGGCAGGAGTAACTATGACTCTCTTAAGGTAGCCAAATGCCTCGTCAACAGGCGAATTCCAACGGCAAACTCGAGCAGCTCCCGGCAGGAGTACTGTGAAAGTCTTAAGGTCAACAAATAATGGCGTATCGCTTCTGGTGAACTAGCCAGAGTAAGCTTGTAGATGTGACTGTGGTAAAATGGGGAGCAAGTGGCAGGAGTAACTATGACACTCTTAGGGTTGCCAAATGACTCGTCAAAAGGCGAATTACATCGGCAAACTCGAGGAGCTCCCGGAAGGAGTACTGTGAAAGTCTTAAGGTCAACAAATAATGGCGTATCGCTCCTGGTGAACTAGCCAGAGTAAGCTTGTAGATGCGACTGTGGTAAAACGAGGAGCAAGTGGCAGGAGTAACTATGACTCTCTTAAGGTAGCCAAATGCCTCGTCAACAGGCGAATTCCAACGGCAAACTCGAGCAGCTCCCGGCAGGAGTACTGTGAAAGTCTTAAGGTCAACAAATAATGGCGTATCGCTTCTGGTGAACTAGCCAGAGTAAGCTTGTAGATGTGATTGTGGTAAAATGGGGAGCAAGTGGCAGGAGTAACTATGACTCTCCTAGGGTTGCCAAATGACTCGTCAAAAGGCGAATTACATCGGCAAACTCGAGGAGCTCCCGGAAGGAGTACTGTGAAAGTCTTAAGGTCAACAAATAATGGCGTATCGCTCCTGGTGAACTAGCCAGAGTAAGCTTGTAGATGCGACTGTGGTAAAACGAGGAGCAAGTGGCAGGAGTAACTATGACTCTCTTAAGGTAGCCAAATGCCTCGTCAACAGGCGAATTCCAACGGCAAACTCGAGCAGCTCCCGGAAGGAGTACTGTGAAAGCCTTAAGGTCAACAAATAATGGCGTATCGCTCCTGGTGAACTGGCCAGAGTAAGCTTGTAGATGTGACTGTGTGAAACGGGGTGCAACTGGCAGGAGTAACTATGACTCTCTTAAGGTAGCCAAATGCCTCGTCAACAGGCGAAAAACATCGGCATTCTCGAGGAGCTCCCGGCAGGAGTACTGTGAAAGTCTTAAGGTCAACAAATAATGGTGTATCGCTTCTGGTGAACTAGCCAGAGTAAGCTTGTAGATGAGACTGTGGTAAAATGGGGAGCAAGTGGCAGGAGTAACTATGACTCTCTTAGGGTTGCCAAATGACTCGTCAAAAGGCGAATTACATCGGCAAACCCGAGGAGCTCCCGGAAGGAGTACTGTGAAAGTCTTAAGGTCAACAAATAATGGCGTATCGCATCTGGTGAACTAGCCAGAGTAAGCTTGTAGATGCGACTGTGGTAAAACGAGGAGCAAGTGGCAGGAGTAACTATGACTCTCTTAAGGTAGCCAAATGCCTCGTCAACAGGCGAATTCCAACGGCAAACTCGAGCAGCTCCCGGAAGGAGTACTGTGAAAGCCTTAAGGTCAACAAATAATGGCGTATCGCTCCTGGTGAACTGGCCAGAGTAAGCTTGTAGATGTGACTGTGTGAAACGGGGTGCAACTGGCAGGAGTAACTATGACTCTCTTAAGGTAGCCAAATGCCTCGTCAACAGGCGAAAAACATCGGCATTCTCGAGGAGCTCCCGGCAGGAGTACTGTGAAAGTGTTAAGGTCAACAAATAATGGTGTATCGCTTCTGGTGAACTAGCCAGAGTAAGCTTGTAGATGTGACTGTGGTAAAATGGGGAGCAAGTGGCAGGAGTAACTATGACTCTCTTAGGGTTGTAAAATGACTCGTCAAAAGGCGAATTACATCGGCAAACCCGAGGAGATCCCGGAAGGAGTACTGTGAAAGTCTTAAGGTCAACAAATAATGGCGTATCGCTCCTGGTGAACTAGCCAGAGTAAGCTTGTAGATGCGGCTGTGGTAAAGCGAGGAGCAAGTGTCACGAGTAACTATGACTCTCTTAAGGTAGCCAAATGCCTCGTCAACAGGCGAATTCCAACGGCAAACTCGAGCAGCTCCCGGCAGGAGTACTGTGAAAGTCTTAAGGTCAACAAATAATGGCGTATCGCTTCTGGTGAACTAGCCAGAGTAAGCTTGTAGATGTGACTGTGGTAAAATGGGGAGCAAGTGGCAGGAGTAACTATGACTCTCATAGGGTTGCCAAATGACTCGTCAAAAGGCGAATTACATCGGCAAACCCGAGGAGCTCCCGGAAGGAGTACTGTGAAAGTCTTAAGGTCAACAAATAATGGCGTATCGCATCTGGTGAACTAGCCAGAGTAAGCTTGTACATGCGACTGTGGTAAAACGAGGAGCAAGTGGCAGGAGTAACTATGACTCTCTTAAGGTAGCCAAATGCCTCGTCAACAGGCGAATTCCAACGGCAAACTCGAGTGCTCCCGGCAGGAGTACTGTGAAAGTCTTAAGGTCAACAAATAATGGCGTATCGCTTCTGGTGAACTAGCCAGAGTAAGCTTGTAGATGCGACTGTGGTAAAACGAGGAGCAAGTGGCAGGAGTAACTATGACTCTCTTAAGGTAGCCAAATGCCTCGTCAACAGGCGAATTGCAACGGCAAACTCGAGCAGCTCCCGGAAGGAGTACTGTGAAAGCCTTAAGGTCAACAAATAATGGCGTATCGCTCCTGGTGAACTAGCCAGAGTAAGCTTGTAGATGCGACTGTGGTAAAACGAGGAGCAAGTGGCAGGAGTAACTATGACTCTCTTAAGGTAGCCAAATGCCTCGTCAACAGGCGAATTCCAACGGCAAACTCGAGCAGCTCCCGGCAGGAGTACTGTGAAAGTCTTAAGGTCAACAAATAATGGCGTATCGCTTCTGGTGAACTAGCCAGAGTAAGCTTGTAGATGTGACTGTGGTAAAATGGGGAGCAAGTGGCAGGAGTAACTATGACTCTCCTAGGGTTGCCAAATGACTCGTCAAAAGGCGAATTACATCGGCAAACTCGAGGAGCTCCCGGAAGGAGTACTGTGAAAGTCTTAAGGTCAACAAATAATGGCGTATCGCTCCTGGTGAACTAGCCAGAGTAAGCTTGTAGATGCGACTGTGGTAAAACGAGGAGCAAGTGGCAGGAGTAACTATGACTCTCTTAAGGTAGCCAAATGCCTCGTCAACAGGCGAATTCCAACGGCAAACTCGAGCAGCTCCCGGAAGGAGTACTGTGAAAGCCTTAAGGTCAACAAATAATGGCGTATCGCTCCTGGTGAACTGGCCAGAGTAAGCTTGTAGATGTGACTGTGTGAAACGGGGTGCAACTGGCAGGAGTAACTATGACTCTCTTAAGGTAGCCAAATGCCTCGTCAACAGGCGAAAAACATCGGCATTCTCGAGGAGCTCCCGGCAGGAGTACTGTGAAAGTCTTAAGGTCAACAAATAATGGTGTATCGCTTCTGGTGAACTAGCCAGAGTAAGCTTGTAGATGAGACTGTGGTAAAATGGGGAGCAAGTGGCAGGAGTAACTATGACTCTCTTAGGGTTGCCAAATGACTCGTCAAAAGGCGAATTACATCGGCAAACCCGAGGAGCTCCCGGAAGGAGTACTGTGAAAGTCTTAAGGTCAACAAATAATGGCGTATCGCATCTGGTGAACTAGCCAGAGTAAGCTTGTAGATGCGACTGTGGTAAAACGAGGAGCAAGTGGCAGGAGTAACTATGACTCTCTTAAGGTAGCCAAATGCCTCGTCAACAGGCGAATTCCAACGGCAAACTCGAGCAGCTCCCGGAAGGAGTACTGTGAAAGCCTTAAGGTCAACAAATAATGGCGTATCGCTCCTGGTGAACTGGCCAGAGTAAGCTTGTAGATGTGACTGTGTGAAACGGGGTGCAACTGGCAGGAGTAACTATGACTCTCTTAAGGTAGCCAAATGCCTCGTCAACAGGCGAAAAACATCGGCATTCTCGAGGAGCTCCCGGCAGGAGTACTGTGAAAGTGTTAAGGTCAACAAATAATGGTGTATCGCTTCTGGTGAACTAGCCAGAGTAAGCTTGTAGATGTGACTGTGGTAAAATGGGGAGCAAGTGGCAGGAGTAACTATGACTCTCTTAGGGTTGTAAAATGACTCGTCAAAAGGCGAATTACATCGGCAAACCCGAGGAGATCCCGGAAGGAGTACTGTGAAAGTCTTAAGGTCAACAAATAATGGCGTATCGCTCCTGGTGAACTAGCCAGAGTAAGCTTGTAGATGCGGCTGTGGTAAAGCGAGGAGCAAGTGTCACTAGTAACTATGACTCTCTTAAGGTAGCCAAATGCCTCGTCAACAGGCGAATTCCAACGGCAAACTCGAGCAGCTCCCGGCAGGAGTACTGTGAAAGTCTTAAGGTCAACAAATAATGGCGTATCGCTTCTGGTGAACTAGCCAGAGTAAGCTTGTAGATGTGACTGTGGTAAAATGGGGAGCAAGTGGAAGGAGTAACTATGACTCTCTTAGGGTTGCCAAATGACTCGTCAAAAGGCGAATTACATCGGCAAACCCGAGGAGCTCCCGGAAGGAGTACTGTGAAAGTCTTAAGGTCAACAAATAATGGCGTATCGCATCTGGTGAACTAGCCAGAGTAAGCTTGTACATGCGACTGTGGTAAAACGAGGAGCAAGTGGCAGGAGTAACTATGACTCTCTTAAGGTAGCCAAATGCCTCGTCAACAGGCGAATTCCAACGGCAAACTCGAGGAGCTCCCGGCAGGAGTACTGTGAAAGTCTTAAGGTCAACAAATAATGGCGTATCGCTTCTGGTGAACTAGCCAGAGTAAGCTTGTAGATGCGACTGTGGTAAAACGAGGAGCAAGTGGCAGGAGTAACTATGACTCTCTTAAGGTAGCCAAATGCCTCGTCAACAGGCGAATTGCAACGGCAAACTCGAGCAGCTCCCGGAAGGAGTACTGTGAAAGCCTTAAGGTCAACAAATAATGGCGTATCGCTCCTGGTGAACTAGCCAGAGTAAGCTTGTAGATGCGACTGTGGTAAAACGAGGAGCAAGTGGCAGGAGTAACTATGACTCTCTTAAGGTAGCCAAATGCCTCGTCAACAGGCGAATTCCAACGGCAAACTCGAGCAGCTCCCGGCAGGAGTACTGTGAAAGTCTTAAGGTCAACAAATAATGGCGTATCGCTTCTGGTGAACTAGCCAGAGTAAGCTTGTAGATGTGACTGTGGTAAAATGGGGAGCAAGTGGCAGGAGTAACTATGACTCTCCTAGGGTTGCCAAATGACTCGTCAAAAGGCGAATTACATCGGCAAACTCGAGGAGCTCCCGGAAGGAGTACTGTGAAAGTCTTAAGGTCAACAAATAATGGCGTATCGCTCCTGGTGAACTAGCCAGAGTAAGCTTGTAGATGCGACTGTGGTAAAACGAGGAGCAAGTGGCAGGAGTAACTATGACTCTCTTAAGGTAGCCAAATGCCTCGTCAACAGGCGAATTCCAACGGCAAACTCGAGCAGCTCCCGGAAGGAGTACTGTGAAAGCCTTAAGGTCAACAAATAATGGCGTATCGCTCCTGGTGAACTGGCCAGAGTAAGCTTGTAGATGTGACTGTGTGAAACGGGGTGCAACTGGCAGGAGTAACTATGACTCTCTTAAGGTAGCCAAATGCCTCGTCAACAGGCGAAAAACATCGGCATTCTCGAGGAGCTCCCGGCAGGAGTACTGTGAAAGTCTTAAGGTCAACAAATAATGGTGTATCGCTTCTGGTGAACTAGCCAGAGTAAGCTTGTAGATGAGACTGTGGTAAAATGGGGAGCAAGTGGCAGGAGTAACTATGACTCTCTTAGGGTTGCCAAATGACTCGTCAAAAGGCGAATTACATCGGCAAACCCGAGGAGCTCCCGGAAGGAGTACTGTGAAAGTCTTAAGGTCAACAAATAATGGCGTATCGCATCTGGTGAACTAGCCAGAGTAAGCTTGTAGATGCGACTGTGGTAAAACGAGGAGCAAGTGGCAGGAGTAACTATGACTCTCTTAAGGTAGCCAAATGCCTCGTCAACAGGCGAATTCCAACGGCAAACTCGAGCAGCTCCCGGAAGGAGTACTGTGAAAGCCTTAAGGTCAACAAATAATGGCGTATCGCTCCTGGTGAACTGGCCAGAGTAAGCTTGTAGATGTGACTGTGTGAAACGGGGTGCAACTGGCAGGAGTAACTATGACTCTCTTAAGGTAGCCAAATGCCTCGTCAACAGGCGAAAAACATCGGCATTCTCGAGGAGCTCCCGGCAGGAGTACTGTGAAAGTGTTAAGGTCAACAAATAATGGTGTATCGCTTCTGGTGAACTAGCCAGAGTAAGCTTGTAGATGTGACTGTGGTAAAATGGGGAGCAAGTGGCAGGAGTAACTATGACTCTCTTAGGGTTGTAAAATGACTCGTCAAAAGGCGAATTACATCGGCAAACCCGAGGAGATCCCGGAAGGAGTACTGTGAAAGTCTTAAGGTCAACAAATAATGGCGTATCGCTCCTGGTGAACTAGCCAGAGTAAGCTTGTAGATGCGGCTGTGGTAAAGCGAGGAGCAAGTGTCACGAGTAACTATGACTCTCTTAAGGTAGCCAAATGCCTCGTCAACAGGCGAATTCCAACGGCAAACTCGAGCAGCTCCCGGCAGGAGTACTGTGAAAGTCTTAAGGTCAACAAATAATGGCGTATCGCTTCTGGTGAAATAGCCAGAGTAAGCTTGTAGATGTGACTGTGGTAAAATGGGGAGCAAGTGGCAGGAGTAACTATGACTCTCTTAGGGTTGCCAAATGACTCGTCAAAAGGCGAATTACATCGGCAAACCCGAGGAGCTCCCGGAAGGAGTACTGTGAAAGTCTTAAGGTCAACAAATAATGGCGTATCGCATCTGGTGAACTAGCCAGAGTAAGCTTGTACATGCGACTGTGGTAAAACGAGGAGCAAGTGGCAGGAGTAACTATGACTCTCTTAAGGTAGCCAAATGCCTCGTCAACAGGCGAATTCCAACGGCAAACTCGAGGAGCTCCCGGCAGGAGTACTGTGAAAGTCTTAAGGTCAACAAATAATGGCGTATCGCTTCTGGTGAACTAGCCAGAGTAAGCTTGTAGATGCGACTGTGGTAAAACGAGGAGCAAGTGGCAGGAGTAACTATGACTCTCTTAAGGTAGCCAAATGCCTCGTCAACAGGCGAATTGCAACGGCAAACTCGAGCAGCTCCCGGAAGGAGTACTGTGAAAGCCTTAAGGTCAACAAATAATGGCGTATCGCTCCTGGTGAACTAGCCAGAGTAAGCTTGTAGATGCGACTGTGGTAAAACGAGGAGCAAGTGGCAGGAGTAACTATGACTCTCTTAAGGTAGCCAAATGCCTCGTCAACAGGCGAATTCCAACGGCAAACTCGAGCAGCTCCCGGCAGGAGTACTGTGAAAGTCTTAAGGTCAACAAATAATGGCGTATCGCTTCTGGTGAACTAGCCAGAGTAAGCTTGTAGATGTGACTGTGGTAAAATGGGGAGCAAGTGGCAGGAGTAACTATGACACTCTTAGGGTTGCCAAATGACTCGTCAAAAGGCGAATTACATCGGCAAACTCGAGGAGCTCCCGGAAGGAGTACTGTGAAAGCCTTAAGGTCAACAAATAATGGCGTATCGCTCCTGGTGAACTAGCCAGAGTAAGCTTGTAGATGCGACTGTGGTAAAACGAGGAGCAAGTGGCAGGAGTAACTATGACTCTCTTAAGGTAGCCAAATGCCTCGTCAACAGGCGAATTCCAACGGCAAACTCGAGCAGCTCCCGGCAGGAGTACTGTGAAAGTCTTAAGGTCAACAAATAATGGCGTATCGCTTCTGGTGAACTAGCCAGAGTAAGCTTGTAGATGTGACTGTCGTAAAATGGGGAGCAAGTGGCAGGAGTAACTATGACTCTCCTAGGGTTGCCAAATGACTCGTCAAAAGGCGAATTACATCGGCAAACTCGAGGAGCTCCCGGAAGGAGTACTGTGAAAGTCTTAAGGTCAACAAATAATGGCGTATCGCTCCTGGTGAACTAGCCAGAGTAAGCTTGTAGATGCGACTGTGGTAAAACGAGGAGCAAGTGGCAGGAGTAACTATGACTCTCTTAAGGTAGCCAAATGCCTCGTCAACAGGCGAATTGCAACGGCAAACTCGAGCAGCTCCCGGAAGGAGTACTGTGAAAGCCTTAAGGTCAACAAATAATGGCGTATCGCTCCTGGTGAACTAGCCAGAGTAAGCTTGTAGATGCGACTGTGGTAAAACGAGGAGCAAGTGGCAGGAGTAACTATGACTCTCTTAAGGTAGCCAAATGCCTCGTCAACAGGCGAATTCCAACGGCAAACTCGAGCAGCTCCCGGCAGGAGTACTGTGAAAGTCTTAAGGTCAACAAATAATGGCGTATCGCTTCTGGTGAACTAGCCAGAGTAAGCTTGTAGATGCGACTGTGGTAAAACGAGGAGCAAGTGGCAGGAGTAACTATGACTCTCTTAAGGTAGCCAAATGCCTCGTCAACAGGCGAATTGCAACGGCAAACTCGAGCAGCTCCCGGAAGGAGTACTGTGAAAGCCTTAAGGTCAACAAATAATGGCGTATCGCTCCTGGTGAACTGGCCAGAGTAAGCTTGTAGATGTGACTGTGTGAAACGGGGTGCAACTGGCAGCAGTAACTATGACTCTCTTAAGGTAGCCAAATGCCTCGTCAACAGGCGAATAACATCGGCATTCTCGAGGAGCTCCCGGCAGGAGTACTGTGAAAGTCTTAAGGTCAACAAATAATGGTGTATCGCTTCTGGTGAACTAGCCAGAGTAAGCTTGTAGATGAGACTGTGGTAAAATGGGGAGCAAGTGGCAGGAGTAACTATGACTCTCTTAGGGTTGCCAAATGACTCGTCAAAAGGCGAATTACATCGGCAAACCCGAGGAGCTCCCGGAAGGAGTACTGTGAAAGTCTTAAGGTCAACAAATAATGGCGTATCGCATCTGGTGAACTAGCCAGAGTAAGCTTGTAGATGCGACTGTGGTAAAACGAGGAGCAAGTGGCAGGAGTAACTATGACTCTCTTAAGGTAGCCAAATGCCTCGTCAACAGGCGAATTCCAACGGCAAACTCGAGCAGCTCCCGGAAGGAGTACTGTGAAAGCCTTAAGGTCAACAAATAATGGCGTATCGCTCCTGGTGAACTGGCCAGAGTAAGCTTGTAGATGTGACTGTGTGAAACGGGGTGCAACTGGCAGGAGTAACTATGACTCTCTTAAGGTAGCCAAATGCCTCGTCAACAGGCGAAAAACATCGGCATTCTCGAGGAGCTCCCGGCAGGAGTACTGTGAAAGTCTTAAGGTCAACAAATAATGGTGTATCGCTTCTGGTGAACTAGCCAGAGTAAGCTTGTAGATGTGACTGTGGTAAAATGGGGAGCAAGTGGCAGGAGTAACTATGACTCTCTTAGGGTTGTAAAATGACTCGTCAAAAGGCGAATTACATCGGCAAACCCGAGGAGCTCCCGGAAGGAGTACTGTGAAAGTCTTAAGGTCAACAAATAATGGCGTATCGCTCCTGGTGAACTAGCCAGAGTAAGCTTGTAGATGCGGCTGTGGTAAAGCGAGGAGCAAGTGGCACGAGTAACTATGACTCTCTTAAGGTAGCCAAATGCCTCGTCAACAGGCGAATTCCAACGGCAAACTCGAGCAGCTCCCGGCAGCAGTACTGTGAAAGTCTTAAGGTCAACAAATAATGGCGTATCGCTTCTGGTGAACTAGCCAGAGTAAGCTTGTAGATGTGACTGTGGTAAAATGGGGAGCAAGTGGCAGGAGTAACTATGACTCTCTTAGGGTTGCCAAATGACTCGTCAAAAGGCGAATTACATCGGCAAACCCGAGGAGCTCCCGGAAGGAGTACTGTGAAAGTCTTAAGGTCAACAAATAATGGCGTATCGCATCTGGTGAACTAGCCAGAGTAAGCTTGTACATGCGACTGTGGTAAAACGAGGAGCAAGTGGCAGGAGTAACTATGACTCTCTTAACGTAGCCAAATGCCTCGTCAACAGGCGAATTCCAACGGCAAACTCGAGGAGCTCCCGGAAGGAGTACTGTGAAAGCCTTAAGGTCAACAAATAATGGCGTATCGCTCCTGGTGAACTAGCCAGAGTAAGCTTGTAGATGCGACTGTGGTAAAACGAGGAGCAAGTGGCAGGAGTAACTATGACTCTCTTAAGGTAGCCAAATGCCTCGTCAACAGGCGAATTCCAACGGCAAACTCGAGGAGCTCCCGGAAGGAGTACTGTGAAAGCCTTAAGGTCAACAAATAATGGCGTATCGCATCTGGTGAACTAGCCAGAGTAAGCTTGTACATGCGACTGTGGTAAAACGAGGAGCAAGTGGCAGGAGTAACTATGACTCTCTTAAGGTAGCCAAATGCCTCGTCAACAGGCGAATTCCAACGGCAAACTCGAGGAGCTCCCGGAAGGAGTACTGTGAAAGCCTTAAGGTCAACAAATAATGGCGTATCGCTCCTGGTGAACTAGCCAGATAAGCTTGTAGATGCGACTGTGGTAAAACGAGGAGCAAGTGGCAGGAGTAACTATGACTCTCTTAAGGTAGCCAAATGCCTCGTCAACAGGCGAATTGCAACGGCAAACTCGATGAGCTCCAGGCAGGAGTACTGTGAAAGTCTTAAGGTCAACAAATAATGGCGTATCGCTTCTGGTGAACTAGCCAGAGTAAGCTTGTAGATGCGACTGTGGTAAAACGAGGAGCAAGTGGCAGGAGTAACTATGACTCTCTTAAGGTAGCCAAATGCCTCGTCAACAGGCGAATTGCAACGGCAAACTCGAGCAGCTCCCGGAAGGAGTACTGTGAAAGCCTTAAGGTCAACAAATAATGGCGTATCGCTCCTGGTGAACTAGCCAGAGTAAGCTTGTAGATGCGACTGTGGTAAAACGAGGAGCAAGTGGCAGGAGTAACTATGACTCTCTTAAGGTAGCCAAATGCCTCGTCAACAGGCGAATTCCAACGGCAAACTCGAGCAGCTCCCGGCAGGAGTACTGTGAAAGTCTTAAGGTCAACAAATAATGGCGTATCGCTTCTGGTGAACTAGCCAGAGTAAGCTTGTAGATGTGACTGTGGTAAAATGGGGAGCAAGTGGCAGGAGTAACTATGACACTCTTAGGGTTGCCAAATGACTCGCCAAAAGGCGAATTACATCGGCAAACTCGAGGAGCTCCCGGAAGGAGTACTGTGAAAGCCTTAAGGTCAACAAATAATGGCGTATCGCTCCTGGTGAACTAGCCAGAGTAAGCTTGTAGATGCGACTGTGGTAAAACGAGGAGCAAGTGGCAGGAGTAACTATGGCTCTCTTAAGGTAGCCAAATGCCTCGTCAACAGGCGAATTCCAACGGCAAACTCGAGGAGCTCCCGGCAGGAGTACTGTGAAAGTCTTAAGGTCAACAAATAATGGCGTATCGCTTCTGGTGAACTAGCCAGAGTAAGCTTGTAGATGCGACTGTGGTAAAACGAGGAGCAAGTGGCAGGAGTAACTATGACTCTCTTAAGGTAGCCAAATGCCTCGTCAACAGGCGAATTGCAACGGCAAACTCGAGCAGCTCCCGGAAGGAGTACTGTGAAAGCCTTAAGGTCAACAAATAATGGCGTATCTCTCCTGGTGAACTAGCCAGAGTAAGCTTGTAGATGCGACTGTGGTAAAACGAGGAGCAAGTGGCAGGAGTAACTATGACTCTCTTAAGCTCATATGATGCGTCACATACGGATCCTCTCAATCCACTCCTCAGCATCCAAGCGATGTCGAGTGGATGATGGTTCGCTTAGCCTCTCAATGGGAAATCCTAGCTCTGGCCTTCACGTGGCGAGAGTCGTAAGGGGAGCCGAGGGGAGGCACAGAACTCTGTGCCTTCTCAGAGCTTTCCGACCGACAGAGCAGGGTGAACTTTCGGGGCTTGGGGGTTGCCGCCCCCCCTGCCCTTGTTTCAGCTGGCCCCAATAACAAGAAGAAACCAGGTAGCGGTGCTCCCACAGGAGCCGCCGCGCCAGTTGTTGGGTCAGCATCCGACGCTGCCAGTTCGGGTCGAGCCGCAGTGTCTGCCGTCGCGTGTCCAGAGTGCCACCGGACCTTCACCACCAAGTCAGGTCTTGGTGTACATCGTCGCCGTGCCCATCCTGCCGCAGCCAATGCAGAGGTGACCACCGAGAGGGTAAAGGCCAGGTGGTCAGGTGAAGAGCTCCTACGCCTGGCCCACTCTGAGGCAGTACTCACGCTTAAGGGCACCCGGTTCCTAAACCAAGAACTTGTAAAGGCTTTCCCGAATCGTTCCGTTGAGTCCATTAAAGGACAACGTCGTGGAACAGCCTATAGGAACCAGGTGGCCGAGTTTGTTGCTGCCCTCTCTGCTGTTGGGGTGGGGTCACCTCCACCAGTTGCAGCTGTGGAGCCTGCAAGTTCCTGTGCAGCACCCCCCTCCATGTCTATAGCTGTTGATACAGTTGACCAGGCTGTCTGGTCGGCTCTGGCAGCCCTGCCGTCGTCTGGGCCGAAATTTAGTGCAGTTGATGACATCCTGGCGCTCGGGCCCACTACATCTGCCTCAATCATTATGGGCATGCTATCGGCTGCCCTTGATGCCATTGGCAGCAAGGAGCCATCGCCCAACCCTGTTGCCCCCCGCCAGGTGTCAGAGCCACGAGGGACGAAGCGGGCCCAGCGGAGGAGGGACTATGCCCTCTGTCAGCGGGCCTTCTCGAAGAGTGCTGCTCGCTGCATCGGCGGCCTTCTGGACGGAACGCTCCTTCACCCACCACCTGCTATTCCTGGGTTGGTGGAGTTTTGGAAGGACCTCTTCACCCGGCGACCATCTGGCCGGGTGGACCGTCTGGAGGGTCGGCTTTTGCCTTCCTCCATCGAGATTCCCTTTGAACAACTGTGGGCCCCTATTACGATGGAGGAAGTTGCTGCAGCGCTCCCCCCTCGTCGCTCTGCTGCAGGCCCAGATCGACTGACACCGGCCCAGATTCGCCGTATACCCCGTGAGGTCCTCCTCAAAATTCTTAACCTTTTCCTTTTGACCCGTCGCCTCCCGTCCCGTCTTCTCCAAGCCCGTACATCCCTGTTGCCTAAGAAGGCCGCCCCAGCATCCCCCGCTGACTTCCGTCCGATCACGGTTTGCTCAGTCCTCGCTAGGGTCTTCCATAAGATCCTGGCGGGGCGTCTGATGCGGACCTGTGTGCTGGACGGGCGTCAGCGGGCCTTCCTTCCTCAGGATGGGATGCTGCACAACACGTTCCTGTTGGACTTGGCGATGACTCAGGCCAGGGTGAACTGTCGCTCTCTCTATGTCGCGTCCCTGGATGTGTCCAAGGCATTCGACTCCTTAGACCATGGTGCCCTGAGGCCCGCCCTGAGGGCACATGGTCTACCTGACGAGTTCATTGGATACATCCTGGGATGCTACGAGGATGGGGTGACGATGATCTCTGGTCCTGGGAAGTCGCTGGGCCCAGTGCGGCCTTCAAGAGGTGTTAGGCAGGGTGATCCACTCTCTCCCATCCTTTTTAACCTTTCCTTGGACCTCGTGCTTGCTCGCCTCCCAGAATACATTGGTGCCAACGTGATGGGACGACGCCTCAACGCTGCGGCTTTTGCCGATGACCTCCTGCTGTTCGCTGAAACTCCAGGAGGGCTCCAGGACCTTATCGATGCAGCAACATCTGCCCTTGGGGACCTCGGTCTCCAACTTAATCCCGGAAAGTGCTTCACTCTCGCCCTCGCTGCGTCTGGCCGCGAGAAGAAGATCAAGGTCGATGACACCGCGACCTTCAGGGCTGGGTACACCATCCTCCCAGCCCTGGCGATTGAGAGCACTTTCCGGTATCTTGGTCTGGAGTTCTCCACGAGTGGATGCAGCCTCTTCCATCCGAGGCGGGAGGTCGAGCGACAGTTGAGCGTCCTGTCCAAGGCACCACTCAAACCACAACAGCGTCTTCATGCCCTCAGAACGGTCATTCTGCCAGGAATCCACCATGGCTTGGCCCTTTCGAGGACCCGCCTAGGAGCCCTGTCAGCAATGGACACCACCATCCGCACAGCGATTAGATCTTGGCTGTGCCTGCCAGCGGACGTCCCTGTTGGCTACTTCCATGCCCCTGTTTCATCTGGGGGACTGGGAGTGCCATCAGCCCGCTGGCTTGGGCCTCTCCTGCGGCGGAACCGGCTCGCGAAGATGCGGGCATTGGGTGTCCTGTCTGACGGGGCAGCAGATGACGTTCTGGGGCGTGAGATTGGGAGGCTTGAGCAGCACCTACGGGGTAACAACATGGTAATACGAACTACAAACCAAATGGGCCGGATGTGGGCTGAACGGCTGCATCTGTCGGTGGACGGCGCCGCCCTTAAGAAGTCTGCCCGAACACCAGGGCAGCATAGCTGGGTCGATAACCCACGACTAGCTATCACAGGCCGCGACTTCATCTCCTGCATCCGAACTAGGATCAATGCCCTTCCAACCCGGGCACGGTTGCAGCGAGGTCGTGCTGGTGACACTAACTGCCGGGCTGGCTGCATCGCTAAGGAAACTGCGAATCACGTTGTCCAGCATTGCTTCAGAAGCCATAACGCACGTGTGAAGCGACACAACGCCCTGGCGTCCTATATCGCGCAGGGACTTCGTCGCAGGGGCTTCGACGTTCATCTGGAGCCCCACCTCAGGACATCCGAGGGGCTGAAGAAGCCGGACATCGTGGCAGTTCGTGGCGATGCAGCCCATATCATCGATGCCCAGGTGGTTGGCGTCAACCTTGACGTCGATGAGTGTCACCAGCAGAAGGTCGCGGTCTACGATAGGGAAGCCGTCCACCAGGCAGTTAGGAACCAGGTCCCAGCAGCCAAAAACATTAACACCTCTTCAGCTACCATCTCATGGAGGGGGGTGTGGTCACCTGCATCTGCACAGGACCTGCGGCAGCTTGGGTTTAAGAACTACGACCTCGCGACGATGTCTACAAGAGCACTCATCGGGACTGTGATGGCGGCGCGGCGGTTTGACACCATGACTGCCGTACGAGGCACGATGCACCGGACTGGTGTCGGGTGATGGCCCAATTTTATGTTTCTACGCTGCTGCCTGGCGTCTATCCTCAGGCACAACACCATCTATATTCACGTCTCTTCCTGTATGTCTAATGTTTGTGTTTGTTTATGTCATTTGTAAACCCACTCTGTGGGTATCTTTTCTGTTTGTATGTTCACCTAAGACGTGAATAAAGACGGCTGAAATAGCCAAATGCCTCGTCAACAGGCGAATTCCAACGGCAAACTCGAGCAGCTCCCGGCAGGAGTACTGTGAAAGTCTTAAGGTCAACAAATAATGGCGTATCGCTTCTGGTGAACTAGCCAGAGTAAGCTTGTAGATGTGACTGTGGTAAAATGGGGAGCAAGTGGCAGGAGTAACTATGACACTCTTAGGGTTGCCAAATGACTCGTCAAAAGGCGAATTACATCGGCAAACTCGAGGAGCTCCCGGAAGGAGTACTGTGAAAGCCTTAAGGTCAACAAATAATGGCGTATCGCTCCTGGTGAACTAGCCAGAGTAAGCTTGTAGATGCGACTGTGGTAAAACGAGGAGCAAGTGGCAGGAGTAACTATGACTCTCTTAAGGTAGCCAAATGCCTCGTCAACAGGCGAATTCCAACGGCAAACTCGAGCAGCTCCCGGCAGGAGTACTGTGAAAGTCTTAAGGTCAACAAATAATGGCGTATCGCTTCTGGTGAACTAGCCAGAGTAAGCTTGTAGATGTGACTGTGGTAAAATGGGGAGCAAGTGGCAGGAGTAACTATGACTCTCCTAGGGTTGCCAAATGACTCGTCAAAAGGCGAATTACATCGGCAAACTCGAGGAGCTCCCGGAAGGAGTACTGTGAAAGTCTTAAGGTAAACAAATAATGGCGTATCTCTCCTGGTGAACTAGCCAGAGTAAGCTTGTAGATGCGACTGTGGTAAAACGAGGAGCAAGTGGCAGGAGTAACTATGACTCTCTTAAGGTAGCCAAATGCCTCGTCAACAGGCGAATTGCAACGGCAATCTCGAGCAGCTCCCGGAAGGAGTACTGTGAAAGCCTTAAGGTCAACAAATAATGGCGTATCGCTCCTGGTGAACTAGCCAGAGTAAGCTTGTAGATGCGACTGTGGTAAAACGAGGAGCAAGTGGCAGGAGTAACTATGACTCTCTTAAGGTAGCCAAATGCCTCGTCAACAGGCGAATTCCAACGGCAAACTCGAGCAGCTCCCGGCAGGAGTACTGTGAAAGTCTTAAGGTCAACAAATAATGGCGTATCGCTTCTGGTGAACTAGCCAGAGTAAGCTTGTAGATGTGACTGTGGTAAAATGGGGAGCAAGTGGCAGGAGTAACTATGACACTCTTAGGGTTGCCAAATGACTCGTCAAAAGGCGAATTACATCGGCAAACTCGAGGAGCTCCCGGAAGGAGTACTGTGAAAGCCTTAAGGTCAACAAATAATGGCGTATCGCTCCTGGTGAACTAGCCAGAGTAAGCTTGTAGATGCGACTGTGGTAAAACGAGGAGCAAGTGGCAGGAGTAACTATGACTCTCTTAAGGTAGCCAAATGCCTCGTCAACAGGCGAATTCCAACGGCAAACTCGAGCAGCTCCCGGCAGGAGTACTGTGAAAGTCTTAAGGTCAACAAATAATGGTGTATCGCTTCTGGTGAACTAGCCAGAGTAAGCTTGTAGATGAGACTGTGGTAAAATGGGGAGCAAGTGGCAGGAGTAACTATGACTCTCTTAGGGTTGCCAAATGACTCGTCAAAAGGCGAATTACATCGGCAAACCCGAGGAGCTCCCGGAAGGAGTACTGTGAAAGTCTTAAGGTCAACAAATAATGGCGTATCGCATCTGGTGAACTAGCCAGAGTAAGCTTGTAGATGCGACTGTGGTAAAACGAGGAGCAAGTGGCAGGAGTAACTATGACTCTCTTAAGGTAGCCAAATGCCTCGTCAACAGGCGAATTCCAACGGCAAACTCGAGCAGCTCCCGGAAGGAGTACTGTGAAAGCCTTAAGGTCAACAAATAATGGCGTATCGCTCCTGGTGAACTGGCCAGAGTAAGCTTGTAGATGTGACTGTGTGAAGCGGGGTGCAACTGGCAGGAGTAACTATGACTCTCTTAAGGTAGCCAAATGCCTCGTCAACAGGCGAAAAACATCGGCATTCTCGAGGAGCTCCCGGCAGGAGTACTGTGAAAGTCTTAAGGTCAACAAATAATGGTGTATCGCTTCTGGTTAACTAGCCAGAGTAAGCTTGTACATGTGACTGTGGTAAAATGGGGAGCAAGTGGCAGGAGTAACTATGACTCTCTTAGGGTTGTAAAATGACTCGTCAAAAGGCGAATTACATCGGCAAACCCGAGGAGCTCCCGGAAGGAGTACTGTGAAAGTCTTAAGGTCAACAAATAATGGCGCATCGCTCCTGGTGAACTAGCCAGAGTAAGCTTGTAGATGCGGCTGTGGTAAAGCGAGTAGCAAGTGGCACGAGTAACTATGACTCTCTTAAGGTAGCCAAATGCCTCGTCAACAGGCGAATTCCAACGGCAAACTCGAGCAGCTCCCGGCAGGAGTACTGTGAAAGTCTTAAGGTCAACAAATAATGGCGTATCGCTTCTGGTGAACTAGCCAGAGTAAGCTTGTAGATGTGACTGTGGTAAAATGGGGAGCAAGTGGCAGGAGAAACTATGACTCTCTTAGGGTTGCCAAATGACTCGTCAAAAGGCGAATTACATCGGCAAACCCGAGGAGCTCCCGGAAGGAGTACTGTGAAAGTCTTAAGGTAAACAAATAATGGCGTATCGCATCTGGTGAACTAGCCAGAGTAAGCTTGTACATGCGACTGTGGTAAAACGAGGAGCAAGTGGCAGGAGTAACTATGACTCTCTTAAGGTAGCCAAATGCCTCGTCAACAGGCGAATTCCAACGGCAAACTCGAGGAGCTCCCGGAAGGAGTACTGTGAAAGCCTTAAGGTCAACAAATAATGGCGTATCGCTCCTGGTGAACTAGCCAGAGTAAGCTTGTAGATGCGACTGTGGTAAAACGAGGAGCAAGTGGCAGGAGTAACTATGACTCTCTTAAGGTAGCCAAATGCCTCGTCAACAGGCGAATTCCAACGGCAAACTCGAGGAGCTCCCGGCAGGAGTACTGTGAAAGTCTTAAGATCAACAAATAATGGCGTATCGCTTCTGGTGAACTAGCCAGAGTAAGCTTGTAGATGCGACTGTGGTAAAACGAGGAGCAAGTGGCAGGAGTAACTATGACTCTCTTAAGGTAGCCAAATGCCTCGTCAACAGGCGAATTGCAACGGCAAACTCGAGCAGCTCCCGGAAGGAGTACTGTGAAAGCCTTAAGGTCAACAAATAATGGCGTATCGCTCCTGGTGAACTAGCCAGAGTAAGCTTGTAGATGCGACTGTGGTAAAACGAGGAGCAAGTGGCAGGAGTAACTATGACTCTCTTAAGGTAGCCAAATGCCTCGTCAACAGGCGAATTCCAACGGCAAACTCGAGCAGCTCCCGGCAGGAGTACTGTGAAAGTCTTAAGGTCAACAAATAATGGCGTATCGCTTCTGGTGAACTAGCCAGAGTAAGCTTGTAGATGTGACTGTGGTAAAATGGGGAGCAAGTGGCAGGAGTAACTATGACACTCTTAGGGTTGCCAAATGACTCGTCAAAAGGCGAATTACATCGGCAAACTCGAGGAGCTCCCGGAAGGAGTACTGTGAAAGCCTTAAGGTCAACAAATAATGGCGTATCGCTCCTGGTGAACTAGCCAGAGTAAGCTTGTAGATGCGACTGTGGTAAAACGAGGAGCAAGTGGCAGGAGTAACTATGACTCTCTTAAGGTAGCCAAATGCCTCGTCAACAGGCGAATTCCAACGGCAAACTCGAGCAGCTCCCGGCAGGAGTACTGTGAAAGTCTTAAGGTCAACAAATAATGGCGTATCGCTTCTGGTGAACTAGCCAGAGTAAACTTGTAGATGTGACTGTGGTAAAATGGGGAGCAAGTGGCAGGAGTAACTATGACTCTCCTAGGGTTGCCAAATGACTCGTCAAAAGGCGAATTACATCGGCAAACTCGAGGAGCTCCCGGAAGGAGTACTGTGAAAGTCTTAAGGTCAACAAATAATGGCGTATCGCTCCTGGTGAACTAGCCAGAGTAAGCTTGTAGATGCGACTGTGGTAAAACGAGGAGCAAGTGGCAGGAGTAACTATGACTCTCTTAAGGTAGCCAAATGCCTCGTCAACAGGCGAATTCCAACGGCAAACTCGAGCAGCTCCCGGCAGGAGTACTGTGAAAGTCTTAAGGTCAACAAATAATGGCGTATCGCTTCTGGTGAACTAGCCAGAGTAAGCTTGTAGATGTGACTGTGGTAAAATGGGGAGCAAGTGGCAGGAGTAACTATGACACTCTTAGGGTTGCCAAATGACTCGTCAAAAGGCGAATTACATCGGCAAACTCGAGGAGCTCCCGGAAGGAGTACTGTGAAAGCCTTAAGGTCAACAAATACGGGCGTATCGCTCCTGGTGAACTAGCCAGAGTAAGCTTGTAGATGCGACTGTGGTAAAACGAGGAGCAAGTGGCAGGAGTAACTATGACTCTCTTAAGGTAGCCAAATGCCTCATCAACAGGCGAATTCCAACGGCAAACTCGAGCAGCTCCCGGCAGGAGTACTGTGAAAGTCTTAAGGTCAACAAATAATGGCGTATCGCTTCTGGTGAACTAGCCAGAGTAAGCTTGTAGATGTGACTGTGGTAAAATGGGGAGCAAGTGGCAGGAGTAACTATGACTCTCCTAGGGTTGCCAAATGACTCGTCAAAAGGCGAATTACATCGGCAAACTCGAGGAGCTCCCGGAAGGAGTACTGTGAAAGTCTTAAGGTCAACAAATAATGGCGTATCGCTCCTGGTGAACTAGCCAGAGTAAGCTTGTAGATGCGACTGTGGTAAAACGAGGAGCAAGTGGCAGGAGTAACTATGACTCTCTTAAGGTAGCCAAATGCCTCGTCAACAGGCGAATTCCAACGGCAAACTCGAGCAGCTCCCGGAAGGAGTACTGTGAAAGCCTTAAGGTCAACAAATAATGGCGTATCGCTCCTGGTGAACTGGCCAGAGTAAGCTTGTAGATGTGACTGTGTGAAACGGGGTGCAACTGGCAGGAGTAACTATGACTCTCTTAAGGTAGCCAAATGCCTCGTCAACAGGCGAAAAACATCGGCATTCTCGAGGAGCTCCCGGCAGGAGTACTGTGAAAGTCTTAAGGTCAACAAATAATGGCGTATCGCTTCTGGTGAACTAGCCAGAGTAAGCTTGTAGATGTGACTGTGGTAAAATGGGGAGCAAGTGGCAGGAGTAACTATGACTCTCTTAGGGTTGCCAAATGACTCGTCAAAAGGCGAATTACATCGGCAAACCCGAGGAGCTCCCGGAAGGAGTACTGTGAAAGTCTTAAGGTCAACAAATAATGGCGTATCGCATCTGGTGAACTAGCCAGAGTAAGCTTGTACATGCGACTGTGGTAAAACGAGGAGCAAGTGGCAGGAGTAACTATGACTCTCTTAAGGTAGCCAAATGCCTCGTCAACAGGCGAATTCCAACGGCAAACTCGAGGAGCTCCCGGAAGGAGTACTGTGAAAGCCTTAAGGTCAACAAATAATGGCGTATCGCTCCTGGTGAACTAGCCAGAGTAAGCTTGTAGATGCGACTGTGGTAAAACGAGGAGCAAGTGGCAGGAGTAACTATGACTCTCTTAAGGTAGCCAAATGCCTCGTCAACAGGCGAATTCCAACGGCAAACTCGAGGAGCTCCCGGCAGGAGTACTGTGAAAGTCTTAAGGTCAACAAATAATGGCGTATCACTTCTGGTGAACTAGCCAGAGTAAGCTTGTAGATGCGACTGTGGTAAAACGAGGAGCAAGTGGCAGGAGTAACTATGACTCTCTTAAGGTAGCCAAATGCCTCGTCAACAGGCGAATTGCAACGGCAAACTCGAGCAGCTCCCGGAAGGAGTACTGTGAAAGCCTTAAGGTCAACAAATAATGGCGTATCGCTCCTGGTGAACTAGCCAGAGTAAGCTTGTAGATGCGACTGTGGTAAAACGAGGAGCAAGTGGCAGGAGTAACTATGACTCTCTTAAGGTAGCCAAATGCCTCGTCAACAGGCGAATTCCAACGGCAAACTCGAGCAGCTCCCGGCAGGAGTACTGTGAAAGTCTTAAGGTCAACAAATAATGGCGTATCACTTCTGGTGAACTAGCCAGAGTAAGCTTGTAGATGTGACTGTGGTAAAATGGGGAGCAAGTGGCAGGAGTAACTATGACACTCTTAGGGTTGCCAAATGACTCGTCAAAAGGCGAATTACATCGGCAAACTCGAGGAGCTCCCGGAAGGAGTACTGTGAAAGCCTTAAGGTCAACAAATAATGGCGTATCGCTCCTGGTGAACTAGCCAGAGTAAGCTTGTAGATGCGACTGTGGTAAAACGAGGAGCAAGTGGCAGGAGTAACTATGACTCTCTTAAGGTAGCCAAATGCCTCGTCAACAGGCGAATTCCAACGGCAAACTCGAGCAGCTCCCGGCAGGAGTACTGTGAAAGTCTTAAGGTCAACAAATAATGGCGTATCGCTTCTGGTGAACTAGCCAGAGTAAGCTTGTAGATGTGACTGTGGTAAAATGGGGAGCAAGTGGCAGGAGTAACTATGACTCTCCTAGGGTTGCCAAATGACTCGTCAAAAGGCGAATTACATCGGCAAACTCGAGGAGCTCCCGGAAGGAGTACTGTGAAAGTCTTAAGGTCAACAAATAATGGCGTATCGCTCCTGGTGAACTAGCCAGAGTAAGCTTGTAGATGCGACTGTGGTAAAACGAGGAGCAAGTGGCAGGAGTAACTATGACTCTCTTAAGGTAGCCAAATGCCTCGTCAACAGGCGAATTCCAACGGCAAACTCGAGCAGCTCCCGGCAGGAGTACTGTGAAAGTCTTAAGGTCAACAAATAATGGCGTATCGCTTCTGGTGAACTAGCCAGAGTAAGCTTGTAGATGTGACTGTGGTAAAATGGGGAGCAAGTGGCAGGAGTAACTATGACACTCTTAGGGTTGCCAAATGACTCGTCAAAAGGCGAATTACATCGGCAAACTCGAGGAGCTCCCGGAAGGAGTACTGTGAAAGCCTTAAGGTCAACAAATAATGGCGTATCGCTCCTGGTGAACTAGCCAGAGTAAGCTTGTAGATGCGACTGTGGTAAAACGAGGAGCAAGTGGCAGGAGTAACTATGACTCTCTTAAGGTAGCCAAATGCCTCGTCAACAGGCGAATTCCAACGGCAAACTCGAGCAGCTCCCGGCAGGAGTACTGTGAAAGTCTTAAGGTCAACAAATAATGGCGTATCGCTTCTGGTGAACTAGCCAGAGTAAGCTTGTAGATGTGACTGTGGTAAAATGGGGAGCAAGTGGCAGGAGTAACTATGACTCTCCTAGGGTTGCCAAATGACTCGTCAAAAGGCGAATTACATCGGCAAACTCGAGGAGCTCCCGGAAGGAGTACTGTGAAAGTCTTAAGGTCAACAAATAATGGCGTATCGCTCCTGGTGAACTAGCCAGAGTAAGCTTGTAGATGCGACTGTGGTAAAACGAGGAGCAAGTGGCAGGAGTAACTATGACTCTCTTAAGGTAGCCAAATGCCTCGTCAACAGGCGAATTCCAACGGCAAACTCGAGCAGCTCCCGGCAGGAGTACTGTGAAAGTCTTAAGGTCAACAAATAATGGCGTATCGCTTCTGGTGAACTAGCCAGAGTAAGCTTGTAGATGTGACTGTGGTAAAATGGGGAGCAAGTGGCAGGAGTAACTATGACACTCTTAGGGTTGCCAAATGACTCGTCAAAAGGCGAATTACATCGGCAAACTCGAGGAGCTCCCGGAAGGAGTACTGTGAAAGCCTTAAGGTCAACAAATAATGGCGTATCGCTCCTGGTGAACTAGCCAGAGTAAGCTTGTAGATGCGACTGTGGTAAAACGAGGAGCAAGTGGCAGGAGTAACTATGACTCTCTTAAGGTAGCCAAATGCCTCGTCAACAGGCGAATTCCAACGGCAAACTCGAGCAGCTCCCGGCAGGAGTACTGTGAAAGTCTTAAGGTCAACAAATAATGGCGTATCGCTTCTGGTGAACTAGCCAGAGTAAGCTTGTAGATGTGACTGTGGTAAAATGGGGAGCAAGTGGCAGGAGTAACTATGACTCTCCTAGGGTTGCCAAATGACTCGTCAAAAGGCGAATTACATCGGCAAACTCGAGGAGATCCCGGAAGGAGTACTGTGAAAGTCTTAAGGTCAACAAATAATGGCGTATCGCTCCTGGTGAACTAGCCAGAGTAAGCTTGTAGATGCGACTGTGGTAAAACGAGGAGCAAGTGGCAGGAGTAACTATGACTCTCTTAAGGTAGCCAAATGCCTCGTCAACAGGCGAATTCCAACGGCAAACTCGAGCAGCTCCCGGAAGGAGTACTGTGAAAGCCTTAAGGTCAACAAATAATGGCGTATCGCTCCTGGTGAACTGGCCAGAGTAAGCTTGTAGATGTGACTGTGTGAAACGGGGTGCAACTGGCAGGAGTAACTATGACTCTCTTAAGGTAGCCAAATGCCTCGTCAACAGGCGAAAAACATCGGCATTCTCGAGGAGCTCCCGGCAGGAGTACTGTGAAAGTCTTAAGGTCAACAAATAATGGTGTATCGCTTCTGGTGAACTAGCCAGAGTAAGCTTGTAGATGAGACTGTGGTAAAATGGGGAGCAAGTGGCAGGAGTAACTATGACTCTCTTAGGGTTGCCAAATGACTCGTCAAAAGGCGAATTACATCGGCAAACCCGAGGAGCTCCCGGAAGGAGTACTGTGAAAGTCTTAAGGTCAACAAATAATGGCGTATCGCATCTGGTGAACTAGCCAGAGTAAGCTTGTAGATGCGACTGTGGTAAAACGAGGAGCAAGTGGCAGGAGTAACTATGACTCTCTTAAGGTAGCCAAATGCCTCGTCAACAGGCGAATTCCAACGGCAAACTCGAGCAGCTCCCGGAAGGAGTACTGTGAAAGCCTTAAGGTCAACAAATAATGGCGTATCGCTCCTGGTGAACTGGCCAGAGTAAGCTTGTAGATGTGACTGTGTGAAACGGGGTGCAACTGGCAGGAGTAACTATGACTCTCTTAAGGTAGCCAAATGCCTCGTCAACAGGCGAAAAACATCGGCATTCTCGAGGAGCTCCCGGCAGGAGTACTGTAAAAGTCTTAAGGTCAACAAATAATGGTGTATCGCTTCTGGTGAACTAGCCAGAGTAAGCTTGTAGATGTGACTGTGGTAAAATGGGGAGCAAGTGGCAGGAGTAACTATGACTCTCTTAGGGTTGCCAAATGACTCGTCAAAAGGCGAATTACATCGGCAAACCCGAGGAGCTCCCGGAAGGAGTACTGTGAAAGTCTTAAGGTCAACAAATAATGGCGTATCGCTCCTGGTGAACTAGCCAGAGTAAGCTTGTAGATGCGACTGTGGTAAAGCGAGGAGCAAGTGGCACGAGTAACTATGACTCTCTTAAGGTAGCCAAATGCCTCGTCAACAGGCGAATTCCAACGGCAAACTCGAGCAGCTCCCGGCAGGAGTACTGTGAAAGTCTTAAGGTCAACAAATAATGGCGTATCGCTTCTGGTGAACTAGCCAGAGTAAGCTTGTAGATGTGACTGTGGTAAAATGGGGAGCAAGTGGCAGGAGTAACTATGACTCTCTTAGGGTTGCCAAATGACTCGTCAAAAGGCGAATTACATCGGCAAACCCGAGGAGCTCCCGGAAGGAGTACTGTGAAAGTCTTAAGGTCAACAAATAATGGCGTATCGCATCTGGTGAACTAGCCAGAGTAAGCTTGTACATGCGACTGTGGTAAAACGAGGAGCAAGTGGCAGGAGTAACTATGACTCTCTTAAGGTAGCCAAATGCCTCGTCAACAGGCGAATTCCAACGGCAAACTCGAGGAGCTCCCGGAAGGAGTACTGTGAATGCCTTAAGGTCAACAAATAATGGCGTATCGCTCCTGGTGAACTAGCCAGAGTAAGCTTGTAGATGCGACTGTGGTAAAACGAGGAGCAAGTGGCAGGAGTAACTATGACTCTCTTAAGGTAGCCAAATGCCTCGTCAACAGGCGAATTCCAACGGCAAACTCGAGGAGCTCCCGGAAGGAGTACTGTGAAAGCCTTAAGGTCAACAAATAATGGCGTATCGCTCCTGGTGAACTAGCCAGAGTAAGCTTGTAGATGCGACTGTGGTAAAACGAGGAGCAAGTGGCAGGAGTAACTATGACTCTCTTAAGGTAGCCAAATGCCTCGTCAACAGGCGAATTCCAACGGCAAACTCGAGGAGCTCCCGGCAGGAGTACTGTGAAAGTCTTAAGGTCAACAAATAATGGCGTATCGCTTCTGGTGAACTAGCCAGAGTAAGCTTGTAGATGCGACTGTGGTAAAACGAGGAGCAAGTGGCAGGAGTAACTATGACTCTCTTAAGGTAGCCAAATGCCTCGTCAACAGGCGAATTGCAACGGCAAACTCGAGCAGCTCCCGGAAGGAGTACTGTGAAAGCCTTAAGGTCAACAAATAATGGCGTATCGCTCCTGGTGAACTGGCCAGAGTAAGCTTGTAGATGTGACTGTGTGAAACGGGGTGCAACTGGCAGGAGTAACTATGACTCTCTTAAGGTAGCCAAATGCCTCGTCAACGGGCGAAAAACATCGGCATTCTCGAGGAGCTCCCGGCAGGAGTACTGTGAAAGTCTTAAGGTCAACAAATAATGGTGTATCGCTTCTGGTGAACTAGCCAGAGTAAGCTTGTAGATGAGACTGTGGTAAAATGGGGAGCAAGTGGCAGGAGTAACTATGACTCTCTTAGGGTTGCCAAATGACTCGTCAAAAGGCGAATTACATCGGCAAACCCGAGGAGCTCCCGGAAGGAGTACTGTGAAAGTCTTAAGGTCAACAAATAATGGCGTATCGCTTCTGGTGAACTAGCCAGAGTAAGCTTGTAGATGCGACTGTGGTAAAACGAGGAGCAAGTGGCAGGAGTAACTATGACTCTCTTAAGGTAGCCAAATGCCTCGTCAACAGGCGAATTGCAACGGCAAACTCGAGCAGCTCCCGGAAGGAGTACTGTGAAAGCCTTAAGGTCAACAAATAATGGCGTATCGCTCCTGGTGAACTGGCCAGAGTAAGCTTGTAGATGTGACTGTGTGAAACGGGGTGCAACTGGCAGGAGTAACTATGACTCTCTTAAGGTAGCCAAATGCCTCGTCAACAGGCGAAAAACATCGGCATTCTCGAGGAGCTCCCGGCAGGAGTACTGTGAAAGTCTTAAGGTCAACAAATAATGGTGTATCGCTTCTGGTGAACTAGCCAGAGTAAGCTTGTAGATGAGACTGTGGTAAAATGGGGAGCAAGTGGCAGGAGTAACTATGACTCTCTTAGGGTTGCCAAATGACTCGTCAAAAGGCGAATTACATCGGCAAACCCGAGGAGCTCCCGGAAGGAGTACTGTGAAAGTCTTAAGGTCAACAAATAATGGCGTATCGCATCTGGTGAACTAGCCAGAGTAAGCTTGTAGATGCGACTGTGGTAAAACGAGGAGCAAGTGGCAGGAGTAACTATGACTCTCTTAAGGTAGCCAAATGCCTCGTCAACAGGCGAATTCCAACGGCAAACTCGAGCAGCTCCCGGAAGGAGTACTGTGAAAGCCTTAAGGTCAACAAATAATGGCGTATCGCTCCTGG
Source organism: Schistocerca nitens (assembly GCF_023898315.1). Lineage (NCBI taxonomy): Eukaryota > Metazoa > Arthropoda > Insecta > Orthoptera > Acrididae > Schistocerca > Schistocerca nitens. The sequence goes on along the minus strand of NC_064619.1, from coordinate 676,462,485 downwards.
TGAACTGGCCAGAGTAAGCTTGTAGATGTGACTGTGTGAAACGGGGTGCAACTGGCAGGAGTAACTATGACTCTCTTAAGGTAGCCAAATGCCTCTTCAACAGGCGAAAAACATCGGCATTCTCGAGGAGCTCCCGGCAGGAGTACTGTGAAAGTCTTGAGGTCAACAAATAATGGTGTATCGCTTCTGGTGAACTAGCCAGAGTAAGCTTGTAGATGTGACTGTGGTAAAATGGGGAGCAAGTGGCAGGAGTAACTATGACTCTCTTAGGGTTGCCAAATGACTCGTCAAAAGGCGAATTACATCGGCAAACCCGAGGAGCTCCCGGAAGGAGTACTGTGAAAGTCTTAAGGTCAACAAATAATGGCGTATCGCTCCTGGTGAACTAGCCAGAGTAAGCTAGTAGATGCGACTGTGGTAAAGCGAGGAGCAAGTGGCACGAGTAACTATGACTCTCTTAAGGTAGCCAAATGCCTCGTCAACAGGCGAATTCCAACGGCAAACTCGAGCAGGTCCCGGCAGGAGTACTGTGAAAGTCTTAAGGTCAACAAATAATGGCGTATCGCTTCTGGTGAACTAGCCAGAGTAAGCTTGTAGATGTGACTGTGGTAAAATGGGGAGCAAGTGGCAGGAGTAACTATGACTCTCTTAGGGTTGCCAAATGACTCGTCAAAAGGCGAATTACATCGGCAAACCCGAGGAGCTCCCGGAAGGAGTACTGTGAAAGTCTTAAGGTCAACAAATAATGGCGTATCGCATCTGGTGAACTAGCCAGAGTAAGCTTGTACATGCGACTGTGGTAAAACGAGGAGCAAGTGGCAGGAGTAACTATGACTCTCTTAAGGTAGCCAAATGCCTCGTCAACAGGCGAATTCCAACGGCAAACTCGAGGAGCTCCCGGAAGGAGTACTGTGAAAGCCTTAAGGTCAACAAATAATGGCGTATCGCTCCTGGTGAACTAGCCAGAGTAAGCTTGTAGATGCGACTGTGGTAAAACGAGGAGCAAGTGGCAGGAGTAACTATGACTCTCTTAAGGTAACCAAATGCCTCGTCAACAGGCGAATTCCAACGGCAAACTCGAGGAGCTCCCGGAAGGAGTACTGTGAAAGCCTTAAGGTCAACAAATAATGGCGTATCGCTCCTGGTGAACTAGCCAGAGTAAGCTTGTAGATGCGACTGTGGTAAAACGAGGAGCAAGTGGCAGGAGTAACTATGACTCTCTTAAGGTAGCCAAATGCCTCGTCAACAGGCGAATTCCAACGGCAAACTCGAGGAGCTCCCGGCAGGAGTACTGTGAAAGTCTTAAGGTCAACAAATAATGGCGTATCGCTTCTGGTGAACTAGCCAGAGTAAGCTTGTAGATGCGACTGTGGTAAAACGAGGAGCAAGTGGCAGGAGTAACTATGACTCTCTTAAGGTAGCCAAATGCCTCGTCAACAGGCGAATTGCAACGGCAAACTCGAGCAGCTCCCGGCAGGAGTACTGTGAAAGTCTTAAGGTCAACAAATAATGGCGTATCGCTTCTGGTGAACTAGCCAGAGTAAGCTTGTAGATGTGACTGTGGTAAAATGGGGAGCAAGTGGCAGGAGTAACTATGACACTCTTAGGGTTGCCAAATGACTCGTCAAAAGGCGAATTACATCGGCAAACTCGAGGAGCTCCCGGAAGGAGTACTGTGAAAGCCTTAAGGTCAACAAATAATGGCGTATCGCTCCTGGTGAACTAGCCAGAGTAAGCTTGTAGATGCGACTGTGGTAAAACGAGGAGCAAGTGGCAGGAGTAACTATGACTCTCTTAAGGTAGCCAAATGCCTCGTCAACAGGCGAATTCCAACGGCAAACTCGAGCAGCTCCCGGCAGGAGTACTGTGAAAGTCTTAAGGTCAACAAATAATGGCGTATCGCTTCTGGTGAACTAGCCAGAGTAAGCTTGTAGATGTGACTGTGGTAAAATGGGGAGCAAGTGGCAGGAGTAACTATGACTCTCCTAGGGTTGCCAAATGACTCGTCAAAAGGCGAATTACATCGGCAAACTCGAGGAGCTCCCGGAAGGAGTACTGTGAAAGTCTTAAGGTCAACAAATAATGGCGTATCGCTCCTGGTGAACTAGCCAGAGTAAGCTTGTAGATGCGACTGTGGTAAAACGAGGAGCAAGTGGCAGGAGTAACTATGACTCTCTTAAGGTAGCCAAATGCCTCGTCAACAGGCGAATTCCAACGGCAAACTCGAGCAGCTCCCGGAAGGAGTACTGTGAAAGCCTTAAGGTCAACAAATAATGGCGTATCGCTCCTGGTGAACTGGCCAGAGTAAGCTTGTAGATGTGACTGTGTGAAACGGGGTGCAACTGGCAGGAGTAACTATGACTCTCTTAAGGTAGCCAAATGCCTCGTCAACAGGCGAAAAACATCGGCATTCTCGAGGAGCTCCCGGCAGGAGTACTGTGAAAGTCTTAAGGTCAACAAATAATGGTGTATCGCTTCTGGTGAACTAGCCAGAGTAAGCTTGTAGATGAGACTGTGGTAAAATGGGGAGCAAGTGGCAGGAGTAACTATGACTCTCTTAGGGTTGCCAAATGACTCGTCAAAAGGCGAATTACATCGGCAAACCCGAGGAGCTCCCGGAAGGAGTACTGTGAAAGTCTTAAGGTCAACAAATAATGGCGTATCGCATCTGGTGAACTAGCCAGAGTAAGCTTGTAGATGCGACTGTGGTAAAACGAGGAGCAAGTGGCAGGAGTAACTATGACTCTCTTAAGGTAGCCAAATGCCTCGTCAACAGGCGAATTCCAACGGCAAACTCGAGCAGCTCCCGGAAGGAGTACTGTGAAAGCCTTAAGGTCAACAAATAATGGCGTATCGCTCCTGGTGAACTGGCCAGAGTAAGCTTGTAGATGTGACTGTGTGAAACGGGGTGCAACTGGCAGGAGTAACTATGACTCTCTTAAGGTAGCCAAATGCCTCGTCAACAGGCGAAAAACATCGGCATTCTCGAGGAGCTCCCGGCAGGAGTACTGTAAAAGTCTTAAGGTCAACAAATAATGGTGTATCGCTTCTGGTGAACTAGCCAGAGTAAGCTTGTAGATGTGACTGTGGTAAAATGGGGAGCAAGTGGCAGGAGTAACTATGACTCTCTTAGGGTTGCCAAATGACTCGTCAAAAGGCGAATTACATCGGCAAACCCGAGGAGCTCCCGGAAGGAGTACTGTGAAAGTCTTAAGGTCAACAAATAATGGCGTATCGCTCCTGGTGAACTAGCCAGAGTAAGCTTGTAGATGCGACTGTGGTAAAGCGAGGAGCAAGTGGCACGAGTAACTATGACTCTCTTAAGGTAGCCAAATGCCTCGTCAACAGGCGAATTCCAACGGCAAACTCGAGCAGCTCCCGGCAGGAGTACTGTGAAAGTCTTAAGGTCAACAAATAATGGCGTATCGCTTCTGGTGAACTAGCCAGAGTAAGCTTGTAGATGTGACTGTGGTAAAATGGGGAGCAAGTGGCAGGAGTAACTATGACTCTCTTAGGGTTGCCAAATGACTCGTCAAAAGGCGAATTACATCGGCAAACCCGAGGAGCTCCCGGAAGGAGTACTGTGAAAGTCTTAAGGTCAACAAATAATGGCGTATCGCATCTGGTGAACTAGCCAGAGTAAGCTTGTACATGCGACTGTGGTAAAACGAGGAGCAAGTGGCAGGAGTAACTATGACTCTCTTAAGGTAGCCAAATGCCTCGTCAACAGGCGAATTCCAACGGCAAACTCGAGGAGCTCCCGGAAGGAGTACTGTGAATGCCTTAAGGTCAACAAATAATGGCGTATCGCTCCTGGTGAACTAGCCAGAGTAAGCTTGTAGATGCGACTGTGGTAAAACGAGGAGCAAGTGGCAGGAGTAACTATGACTCTCTTAAGGTAGCCAAATGCCTCGTCAACAGGCGAATTCCAACGGCAAACTCGAGGAGCTCCCGGAAGGAGTACTGTGAAAGCCTTAAGGTCAACAAATAATGGCGTATCGCTCCTGGTGAACTAGCCAGAGTAAGCTTGTAGACGCGACTGTGGTAAAACGAGGAGCAAGTGGCAGGAGTAACTATGACTCTCTTAAGGTAGCCAAATGCCTCGTCAACAGGCGAATTCCAACGGCAAACTCGAGGAGCTCCCGGCAGGAGTACTGTGAAAGTCTTAAGGTCAACAAATAATGGCGTATCGCTTCTGGTGAACTAGCCAGAGTAAGCTTGTAGATGCGACTGTGGTAAAACGAGGAGCAAGTGGCAGGAGTAACTATGACTCTCTTAAGGTAGCCAAATGCCTCGTCAACAGGCGAATTGCAACGGCAAACTCGAGCAGCTCCCGGAAGGAGTACTGTGAAAGCCTTAAGGTCAACAAATAATGGCGTATCGCTCCTGGTGAACTGGCCAGAGTAAGCTTGTAGATGTGACTGTGTGAAACGGGGTGCAACTGGCAGGAGTAACTATGACTCTCTTAAGGTAGCCAAATGCCTCGTCAACGGGCGAAAAACATCGGCATTCTCGAGGAGCTCCCGGCAGGAGTACTGTGAAAGTCTTAAGGTCAACAAATAATGGTGTATCGCTTCTGGTGAACTAGCCAGAGTAAGCTTGTAGATGAGACTGTGGTAAAATGGGGAGCAAGTGGCAGGAGTAACTATGACTCTCTTAGGGTTGCCAAATGACTCGTCAAAAGGCGAATTACATCGGCAAACCCGAGGAGCTCCCGGAAGGAGTACTGTGAAAGTCTTAAGGTCAACAAATAATGGCGTATCGCTTCTGGTGAACTAGCCAGAGTAAGCTTGTAGATGCGACTGTGGTAAAACGAGGAGCAAGTGGCAGGAGTAACTATGACTCTCTTAAGGTAGCCAAATGCCTCGTCAACAGGCGAATTGCAACGGCAAACTCGAGCAGCTCCCGGAAGGAGTACTGTGAAAGCCTTAAGGTCAACAAATAATGGCGTATCGCTCCTGGTGAACTGGCCAGAGTAAGCTTGTAGATGTGACTGTGTGAAACGGGGTGCAACTGGCAGGAGTAACTATGACTCTCTTAAGGTAGCCAAATGCCTCGTCAACAGGCGAAAAACATCGGCATTCTCGAGGAGCTCCCGGCAGGAGTACTGTGAAAGTCTTAAGGTCAACAAATAATGGTGTATCGCTTCTGGTGAACTAGCCAGAGTAAGCTTGTAGATGAGACTGTGGTAAAATGGGGAGCAAGTGGCAGGAGTAACTATGACTCTCTTAGGGTTGCCAAATGACTCGTCAAAAGGCGAATTACATCGGCAAACCCGAGGAGCTCCCGGAAGGAGTACTGTGAAAGTCTTAAGGTCAACAAATAATGGCGTATCGCATCTGGTGAACTAGCCAGAGTAAGCTTGTAGATGCGACTGTGGTAAAACGAGGAGCAAGTGGCAGGAGTAACTATGACTCTCTTAAGGTAGCCAAATGCCTCGTCAACAGGCGAATTCCAACGGCAAACTCGAGCAGCTCCCGGAAGGAGTACTGTGAAAGCCTTAAGGTCAACAAATAATGGCGTATCGCTCCTGGTGAACTGGCCAGAGTAAGCTTGTAGATGTGACTGTGTGAAACGGGGTGCAACTGGCAGGAGTAACTATGACTCTCTTAAGGTAGCCAAATGCCTCTTCAACAGGCGAAAAACATCGGCATTCTCGAGGAGCTCCCGGCAGGAGTACTGTGAAAGTCTTGAGGTCAACAAATAATGGTGTATCGCTTCTGGTGAACTAGCCAGAGTAAGCTTGTAGATGTGACTGTGGTAAAATGGGGAGCAAGTGGCAGGAGTAACTATGACTCTCTTAGGGTTGCCAAATGACTCGTCAAAAGGCGAATTACATCGGCAAACCCGAGGAGCTCCCGGAAGGAGTACTGTGAAAGTCTTAAGGTCAACAAATAATGGCGTATCGCTCCTGGTGAACTAGCCAGAGTAAGCTAGTAGATGCGACTGTGGTAAAGCGAGGAGCAAGTGGCACGAGTAACTATGACTCTCTTAAGGTAGCCAAATGCCTCGTCAACAGGCGAATTCCAACGGCAAACTCGAGCAGCTCCCGGCAGGAGTACTGTGAAAGTCTTAAGGTCAACAAATAATGGCGTATCGCTTCTGGTGAACTAGCCAGAGTAAGCTTGTAGATGTGACTGTGGTAAAATGGGGAGCAAGTGGCAGGAGTAACTATGACTCTCTTAGGGTTGCCAAATGACTCGTCAAAAGGCGAATTACATCGGCAAACCCGAGGAGCTCCCGGAAGGAGTACTGTGAAAGTCTTAAGGTCAACAAATAATGGCGTATCGCATCTGGTGAACTAGCCTGAGTAAGCTTGTACATGCGACTGTGGTAAAACGAGGAGCAAGTGGCAGGAGTAACTATGACTCTCTTAAGGTAGCCAAATGCCTCGTCAACAGGCGAATTCCAACGGCAAACTCGAGGAGCTCCCGGAAGGAGTACTGTGAAAGCCTTAAGGTCAACAAATAATGGCGTATCGCTCCTGGTGAACTAGCCAGAGTAAGCTTGTAGATGCGACTGTGGTAAAACGAGGAGCAAGTGGCAGGAGTAACTATGACTCTCTTAAGGTAGCCAAATGCCTCGTCAACAGGCGAATTCCAACGGCAAACTCGAGGAGCTCCCGGAAGGAGTACTGTGAAAGCCTTAAGGTCAACAAATAATGGCGTATCGCTCCTGGTGAACTAGCCAGAGTAAGCTTGTAGATGCGACTGTGGTAAAACGAGGAGCAAGTGGCAGGAGTAACTATGACTCTCTTAAGGTAGCCAAATGCCTCGTCAACAGGCGAATTCCAACGGCAAACTCGAGGAGCTCCCGGCAGGAGTACTGTGAAAGTCTTAAGGTCAACAAATAATGGCGTATCGCTTCTGGTGAACTAGCCAGAGTAAGCTTGTAGATGCGACTGTGGTAAAACGAGGAGCAAGTGGCAGGAGTAACTATGACTCTCTTAAGGTAGCCAAATGCCTCGTCAACAGGCGAATTGCAACGGCAAACTCGAGCAGCTCCCGGAAGGAGTACTGTGAAAGCCTTAAGGTCAACAAATAATGGCGTATCGCTCCTGGTGAACTAGCCAGAGTAAGCTTGTAGATGCGACTGTGGTAAAACGAGGAGCAAGTGGCAGGAGTAACTATGACTCTCTTAAGGTAGCCAAATGCCTCGTCAACAGGCGAATTCCAACGGCAAACTCGAGGAGCTCCCGGCAGGAGTACTGTGAAAGTCTTAAGGTCAACAAATAATGGTGTATCGCTTCTGGTGAACTAGCCAGAGTAAGCTTGTAGATGAGACTGTGGTAAAATGGGGAGCAAGTGGCAGGAGTAACTATGACTCTCTTACGGTTGCCAAATGACTCGTCAAAAGGCGAATTACATCGGCAAACCCGAGGAGCTCCCGGAAGGAGTACTGTGAAAGTCTTAAGGTCAACAAATAATGGCGTATCGCATCTGGTGAACTAGCCAGAGTAAGCTTGTAGATGCGACTGTGGTAAAACGAGGAGCAAGTGGCAGGAGTAACTATGACTCTCTTAAGGTAGCCAAATGCCTCGTCAACAGGCGAATTCCAACGGCAAACTCGAGCAGCTCCCGGAAGGAGTACTGTGAAAGCCTTAAGGTCAACAAATAATGGCGTATCGCTCCTGGTGAACTGGCCAGAGTAAGCTTGTAGATGTGACTGTGTGAAACGGGGTGCAACTGGCAGGAGTAACTATGACTCTCTTAAGGTAGCCAAATGCCTCGTCAACAGGCGAAAAACATCGGCATTCTCGAGGAGCTCCCGGCAGGAGTACTGTGAAAGTCTTAAGGTCAACAAATAATGGTGTATCGCTTCTGGTGAACTAGCCAGAGTAAGCTTGTAGATGTGACTGTGGTAAAATGGGGAGCAAGTGGCAGGAGTAACTATGACTCTCTTAGGGTTGCCAAATGACTCGTCAAAAGGCGAATTACATCGGCAAACCCGAGGAGCTCCCGGAAGGAGTACTGTGAAAGTCTTAAGGTCAACAAATAATGGCGTATCGCTCCTGGTGAACTAGCCAGAGTAAGCTTGTAGATGCGACTGTGGTAAAGCGAGGAGCAAGTGGCACGAGTAACTTTGACTCTCTTAAGGTAGCCAAATGCCTCGTCAACAGGCGAATTCCAACGGCAAACTCGAGCAGCTCCCGGCAGGAGTACTGTGAAAGTCTTAAGGTCAACAAATAATGGCGTATCGCTTCTGGTGAACTAGCCAGAGTAAGCTTGTAGATGTGACTGTGGTAAAATGGGGAGCAAGTGGCAGGAGTAACTATGACTCTCTTAGGGTTGCCAAATGACTCGTCAAAAGGCGAATTACATCGGCAAACCCGAGGAGCTCCCGGAAGGAGTACTGTGAAAGTCTTAAGGTCAACAAATAATGGCGTATCGCATCTGGTGAACTAGCCAGAGTAAGCTTGTACATGCGACTGTGGTAAAACGAGGAGCAAGTGGCAGGAGTAACTATGACTCTCTTAAGGTAGCCAAATGCCTCATCAACAGGCGAATTCCAACGGCAAACTCGAGGACCTCCCGGAAGGAGTACTGTGAAAGCCTTAAGGTCAACAAATAATGGCGTATCGCTCCTGGTGAACTAGCCAGAGTAAGCTTGTAGATGCGACTGTGGTAAAACGAGGAGCAAGTGGCAGGAGTAACTATGACTCTCTTAAGGTAGCCAAATGCCTCGTCAACAGGCGAATTCCAACGGCAAACTCGAGGAGCTCCCGGAAGGAGTACTGTGAAAGCCTTAAGGTCAACAAATAATGGCGTATCGCTCCTGGTGAACTAGCCAGAGTAAGCTTGTAGATGCGACTGTGGTAAAACGAGGAGCAAGTGGCAGGAGTAACTATGACTCTCTTAAGGTAGCCAAATGCCTCGTCAACAGGCGAATTCCAACGGCAAACTCGAGGAGCTCCCGGCAGGAGTACTGTGAAAGTCTTAAGGTCAACAAATAATGGCGTATCGCTTCTGGTGAACTAGCCAGAGTAAGCTTGTAGATGCGACTGTGGTAAAACGAGGAGCAAGTGGCAGGAGTAACTATGACTCTCTTAAGGTAGCCAAATGCCTCGTCAACAGGCGAATTGCAACGGCAAACTCGAGCAGCTCCCGGAAGGAGTACTGTGAAAGCCTTAAGGTCAACAAATAATGGCGTATCGCTCCTGGTGAACTGGCCAGAGTAAGCTTGTAGATGTGACTGTGTGAAACGGGGTGCAACTGGCAGGAGTAACTATGACTCCCTTAAGGTAGCCAAATGCCTCGTCAACAGGCGAAAAACATCGGCATTCTCGAGGAGCTCCCGGCAGGAGTACTGTGAAAGTCTTAAGGTCAACAAATAATGGTGTATCGCTTCTGGTGAACTAGCCAGAGTAAGCTTGTAGATGAGACTGTGGTAAAATGGGGAGCAAGTGGCAGGAGTAACTATGACTCTCTTAGGGTTGCCAAATGACTCGTCAAAAGGCGAATTACATCGGCAAACCCGAGGAGCTCCCGGAAGGAGTACTGTGAAAGTCTTAAGGTCAACAAATAATGGCGTATCGCATCTGGTGAACTAGCCAGAGTAAGCTTGTAGATGCGACTGTGGTAAAACGAGGAGCAAGTGGCAGGAGTAACTACGACTCTCTTAAGGTAGCCAAATGCCTCGTCAACAGGCGAATTCCAACGGCAAACTCGAGCAGCTCCCGGAAGGAGTACTGTGAAAGCCTTAAGGTCAACAAATAATGGCGTATCGCTCCTGGTGAACTGGCCAGAGTAAGCTTGTAGATGTGACTGTGTGAAACGGGGTGCAACTGGCAGGAGTAACTATGACTCTCTTAAGGTAGCCAAATGCCTCGTCAACAGGCGAATTCCAACGGCAAACTCGAGGAGCTCCCGGAAGGAGTACTGTGAAAGCCTTAAGGTCAACAAATAATGGCGTATCGCTCCTGGTGAACTAGCCAGAGTAAGCTTGTAGATGCGACTGTGGTAAAACGAGGAGCAAGTGGCAGGAGTAACTATGACTCTCTTAAGGTAGCCAAATGCCTCGTCAACAGGCGAATTCCAACGGCAAACTCGAGGAGCTCCCGGCAGGAGTACTGTGAAAGTCTTAAGGTCAACAAATAATGGCGTATCGCTTCTGGTGAACTAGCCAGAGTAAGCTTGTAGATGCGACTGTGGTAAAACGAGGAGCAAGTGGCAGGAGTAACTATGACTCTCTTAAGGTAGCCAAATGCCTCGTCAACAGGCGAATTGCAACGGCAAACTCGAGCAGCTCCCGGAAGGAGTACTGTGAAAGCCTTAAAGTCAACAAATAATGGCGTATCGCTCCTGGTGAACTAGCCAGAGTAAGCTTGTAGATGCGAGTGTGGTAAAACGAGGAGCAAGTGGCAGGAGTAACTATGACTCTCTTAAGGTAGCCAAATGCCTCGTCAACAGGCGAATTCCAACGGCAAACTCGAGCAGCTCCCGGCAGGAGTACTGTGAAAGTCTTAAGGTCAACAAATAATGGCGTATCGCTTCTGGTGAACTAGCCAGAGTAAGCTTGTAGATGTGACTGTGGTAAAATGGGGAGCAAGTGGCAGGAGTAACTATGACACTCTTAGGGTTGCCAAATGACTCGTCAAAAGGCGAATTACATCGGCAAACTCGAGGAGCTCCCGGAAGGAGTACTGTGAAAGCCTTAAGGTCAACAAATAATGGCGTATCGCTCCTGGTGAACTAGCCAGAGTAAGCTTGTAGATGCGACTGTGGTAAAACGAGGAGCAAGTGGCAGGAGTAACTATGACTCTCTTAAGGTAGCCAAATGCCTCGTCAACAGGCGAATTCCAACGGCAAACTCGAGGAGCTCCCGGAAGGAGTACTGTGAAAGCCTTAAGGTCAACAAATAATGGCGTATCGCTCCTGGTGAACTAGCCAGAGTAAGCTTGTAGATGCGACTGTGGTAAAACGAGGAGCAAGTGGCAGGAGTAACTATGACTCTCTTAAGGTAGCCAAATGCCTCGTCAACAGGCGAATTCCAACGGCAAACTCGAGGAGCTCCCGGCAGGAGTACTGTGAAAGTCTTAAGGTCAACAAATAATGGCGTATCGCTTCTGGTGAATTGGCCAGAGTAAGCTTGTAGATGTGACTGTGTGAAACGGGGTGCAACTGGCAGGAGTAACTATGACTCTCTTAAGGTAGCCAAATGCCTCGTCAACAGGCGAAAAACATCGGCATTCTCGAGGAGCTCCCGGCAGGAGTACTGTGAAAGTCTTAAGGTCAACAAATAATGGTGTATCGCTTCTGGTGAACTAGCCAGAGTAAGCTTGTAGATGAGACTGTGGTAAAATGGGGAGCAAGTGGCAGGAGTAACTATGACTCTCTTAGGGTTGCCAAATGACTCGTCAAAAGGCGAATTACATCGGCAAACCCGAGGAGCTCCCGGAAGGAGTACTGTGAAAGTCTTAAGGTCAACAAATAATGGCGTATCGCATCTGGTGAACTAGCCAGAGTAAGCTTGTAGATGCGACTGTGGTAAAACGAGGAGCAAGTGGCAGGAGTAACTATGACTCTCTTAAGGTAGCCAAATGCCTCGTCAACAGGCGAATTCCAACGGCAAACTCGAGCAGCTCCCGGAAGGAGTACTGTGAAAGCCTTAAGGTCAACAAATAATGGCGTATCGCTCCTGGTGAACTGGCCAGAGTAAGCTTGTAGATGTGACTGTGTGAAACGGGGTGCAACTGGCAGGAGTAACTATGACTCTCTTAAGGTAGCCAAATGCCTCGTCAACAGGCGAAAAACATCGGCATTCTCGAGGAGCTCCCGGCAGGAGTACTGTGAAAGTCTTAAGGTCAACAAATAATGGTGTATCGCTTCTGATGAACTAGCCAGAGTAAGCTTGTAGATGTGACTGTGGTAAAATGGGGAGCAAGTGGCAGGAGTAACTATGACTCTCTTAAGGTTGCCAAATGACTCGTCAAAAGGCGAATTACATCGGCAAACCCGAGGAGCTCCCGGAAGGAGTACTGTGAAAGTCTTAAGGTCAACAAATAATGGCGTATCGCTCCTGGTGAACTAGCCAGAGTAAGCTTGTAGATGCGACTGTGGTAAAGCGAGGAGCAAGTGGCACGAGTAACTATGACTCTCTTAAGGTAGCCAAATGCCTCGTCAACAGGCGAATTCCAACGGCAAACTCGAGCAGCTCCCGGCAGGAGTACTGTGAAAGTCTTAAGGTCAACAAATAATGGCGTATCGCTTCTGGTGAACTAGACAGAGTAAGCTTGTAGATGTGACTGTGGTAAAATGGGGAGCAAGTGGCAGGAGTAACTATGACTCTCTTAGGGTTGCCAAATGACTCGTCAAAACGCGAATTACATCGGCAAACCCGAGGAGCTCCCGGAAGGAGTACTGTGAAAGTCTTAAGGTCAACAAATAATGGCGTATCGCATCTGGTGAACTAGCCAGAGTAAGCTTGTACATGCGACTGTGGTAAAACGAGGAGCAAGTGGCAGGAGTAACTATGACTCTCTTAAGGTAGCCAAATGCCTCGTCAACAGGCGAATTCCAACGGCAAACTCGAGGAGCTCCCGGAAGGAGTACTGTGAAAGCCTTAAGGTCAACAAATAATGGCGTATCGCTCCAGGTGAACTAGCCAGAGTAAGCTTGTAGATGCGACTGTGGTAAAACGAGGAGCAAGTGGCAGGAGTAACTATGACTCTCTTAAGGTAGCCAAATGCCTCGTCAACAGGCGAATTCCAACGGCAAACTCGAGGAGCTCCCGGAAGGAGTACTGTGAAAGCCTTAAGGTCCACAAATAATGGCGTATCGCTCCTGGTGAACTAGCCAGAGTAAGCTTGTAGATGCGACTGTGGTAAAACGAGGAGCAAGTGGCAGGAGTAACTATGACTCTCTTAAGGTAGCCAAATGCCTCGTCAACAGGCGAATTCCAACGGCAAACTCGAGGAGCTCCCGGCAGGAGTACTGTGAAAGTCTTAAGGTCAACAAATAATGGCGTATCGCTTCTGGTGAACTAGCCAGAGTAAGCTTGTAGATGCGACTGTGGTAAAACGAGGAGCAAGTGGCAGGAGTAACTATGACTCTCTTAAGGTAGCCAAATGCCTCGTCAACAGGCGAATTGCAACGGCAAACTCGAGCAGCTCCCGGCAGGAGTACTGTGAAAGCCTTAAGGTCAACAAATAATGGCGTATCGCTCCTGGTGAACTAGCCAGAGTAAGCTTGTAGATGCGAGTGTGGTAAAACAAGGAGCAAGTGGCAGGAGTAACTATGACTCTCTTAAGGTAGCCAAATGCCTCGTCAACAGGCGAATTCCAACGCCAAACTCGAGCAGCTCCCGGCAGGAGTACTGTGAAAGTCTTAAGGTCAACAAATAATGGCGTATCGCTTCTGGTGAACTAGCCAGAGTAAGCTTGTAGATGTGACTGTGGTAAAATGGGGAGCAAGTGGCAGGAGTAACTATGACACTCTTAGGGTTGCCAAATGACTCGTCAAAAGGCGAATTACATCGGCAAACTCGAGGAGCTCCCGGAAGGAGTACTGTGAAAGCCTAAGGTCAACAAATAATGGCGTATCGCTCCTGGTGAACTAGCCAGAGTAAGCTTGTAGATGCGACTGTGGTATAACGAGGAGCAAGTGGCAGGAGTAACTATGACTCTCTTAAGGTAGCCAAATGCCTCGTCAACAGGCGAATTCCAACGGCAAACTCGAGCAGCTCCCGGAAGGAGTACTGTGAAAGCCTTAAGGTCAACAAATAATGGCGTATCGCTCCTGGTGAACTAGCCAGAGTAAGCTTGTAGATGCGACTGTGGTAAAACGAGGAGCAAGTGGCAGGAGTAACTATGACTCTCTTAAGGTAGCCAAATGCCTCGTCAACAGGCGAATTCCAACGGCAAACTCGAGGAGCTCCCGGAAGGAGTACTGTGAAAGCCTTAAGGTCAACAAATAATGGCGTATCGCTCCTGGTGAACTGGCCAGAGTAAGCTTGTAGATGTGACTGTGTGAAACGGGGTGCAACTGGCAGGAGTAACTATGACTCTCTTAAGGTAGCCAAATGCCTCGTCAACAGGCGAAAAACATCGGCATTCTCGAGGAGCTCCCGTCAGGAGTACTGTGAAAGTCTTAAGGTCAACAAATAATGGTGTATCGCTTCTGGTGAACTAGCCAGAGTAAGCTTGTAGATGAGACTGTGGTAAAATGGGGAGCAAGTGGCAGGAGTAACTATGACTCTCTTAGGGTTGCCAAATGACTCGTCAAAAGGCGAATTACATCGGCAAACCCGAGGAGCTCCCGGAAGGAGTACTGTGAAAGTCTTAAGGTCAACAAATAATGGCGTATCGCATCTGGTGAACTAGCCAGAGTAAGCTTGTAGATGCGACTGTGGTAAAACGAGGAGCAAGTGGCAGGAGTAACTATGACTCTCTTAAGGTAGCCAAATGCCTCGTCAACAGGCGAATTCCAACGGCAAACTCGAGCAGCTCCCGGAAGGAGTACTGTGAAAGCCTTAAGGTCAACAAATAATGGCGTATCGCTCCTGGTGAACTGGCCAGAGTAAGCTTGTAGATGTGACTGTGTGAAACGGGGTGCAACTGGCAGGAGTAACTATGACTCTCTTAAGGTAGCCAAATGCCTCGTCAACAGGCGAAAAACATCGGCATTCTCGAGGAGCTCCCGGCAGGAGTACTGTGAAAGTCTTAAGGTCAACAAATAATGGTGTATCGCTTCTGGTGAACTAGCCAGAGTAAGCTTGTAGATGTGACTGTGGTAAAATGGGGAGCAAGTGGCAGGAGTAACTATGACTCTCTTAAGGTTGCCAAATGACTCGTCAAAAGGCGAATTACATCGGCAAACCCGAGGAGCTCCCGGAAGGAGTACTGTGAAAGCCTTAAGGTCAACAAATAATGGCGTATCGCTCCTGGTGAACTGGCCAGAGTAAGCTTGTAGATGTGACTGTGTGAAACGGGGTGCAACTGGCAGGAGTAACTATGACTCTCTTAAGGTAGCCAAATGCCTCGTCAACAGGCGAATTCCAACGGCAAACTCGAGGAGCTCCCGGAAGGAGTACTGTGAAAGCCTTAAGGTCAACAAATAATGGCGTATCGCTCCTGGTGAACTAGCCAGAGTAAGCTTGTAGATGCGACTGTGGTAAAACGAGGAGCAAGTGGCAGGAGTAACTATGACTCTCTTAAGGTAGCCAAATGCCTCGTCAACAGGCGAATTCCAACGGCAAACTCGAGGAGCTCCCGGCAGGAGTACTGTGAAAGTCTTAAGGTCAACAAATAATGGCGTATCGCTTCTGGTGAACTAGCCAGAGTAAGCTTGTAGATGCGACTGTGGTAAAACGAGGAGCAAGTGGCAGGAGTAACTATGACTCTCTTAAGGTAGCCAAATGCCTCGTCAACAGGCGAATTGCAACGGCAAACTCGAGCAGCTCCCGGAAGGAGTACTGTGAAAGCCTTAAAGTCAACAAATAATGGCGTATCGCTCCTGGTGAACTAGCCAGAGTAAGCTTGTAGATGCGAGTGTGGTAAAACGAGGAGCAAGTGGCAGGAGTAACTATGACTCTCTTAAGGTAGCCAAATGCCTCGTCAACAGGCGAATTCCAACGGCAAACTCGAGCAGCTCCCGGCAGGAGTACTGTGAAAGTCTTAAGGTCAACAAATAATGGCGTATCGCTTCTGGTGAACTAGCCAGAGTAAGCTTGTAGATGTGACTGTGGTAAAATGGGGAGCAAGTGGCAGGAGTAACTATGACACTCTTAGGGTTGCCAAATGACTCGTCAAAAGGCGAATTACATCGGCAAACTCGAGGAGCTCCCGGAAGGAGTACTGTGAAAGCCTTAAGGTCAACAAATAATGGCGTATCGCTCCTGGTGAACTAGCCAGAGTAAGCTTGTAGATGCGACTGTGGTAAAACGAGGAGCAAGTGGCAGGAGTAACTATGACTCTCTTAAGGTAGCCAAATGCCTCGTCAACAGGCGAATTCCAACGGCAAACTCGAGGAGCTCCCGGAAGGAGTACTGTGAAAGCCTTAAGGTCAACAAATAATGGCGTATCGCTCCTGGTGAACTAGCCAGAGTAAGCTTGTAGATGCGACTGTGGTAAAACGAGGAGCAAGTGGCAGGAGTAACTATGACTCTCTTAAGGTAGCCAAATGCCTCGTCAACAGGCGAATTCCAACGGCAAACTCGAGGAGCTCCCGGCAGGAGTACTGTGAAAGTCTTAAGGTCAACAAATAATGGCGTATCGCTTCTGGTGAATTGGCCAGAGTAAGCTTGTAGATGTGACTGTGTGAAACGGGGTGCAACTGGCAGGAGTAACTATGACTCTCTTAAGGTAGCCAAATGCCTCGTCAACAGGCGAAAAACATCGGCATTCTCGAGGAGCTCCCGGCAGGAGTACTGTGAAAGTCTTAAGGTCAACAAATAATGGTGTATCGCTTCTGGTGAACTAGCCAGAGTAAGCTTGTAGATGAGACTGTGGTAAAATGGGGAGCAAGTGGCAGGAGTAACTATGACTCTCTTAGGGTTGCCAAATGACTCGTCAAAAGGCGAATTACATCGGCAAACCCGAGGAGCTCCCGGAAGGAGTACTGTGAAAGTCTTAAGGTCAACAAATAATGGCGTATCGCATCTGGTGAACTAGCCAGAGTAAGCTTGTAGATGCGACTGTGGTAAAACGAGGAGCAAGTGGCAGGAGTAACTATGACTCTCTTAAGGTAGCCAAATGCCTCGTCAACAGGCGAATTCCAACGGCAAACTCGAGCAGCTCCCGGAAGGAGTACTGTGAAAGCCTTAAGGTCAACAAATAATGGCGTATCGCTCCTGGTGAACTGGCCAGAGTAAGCTTGTAGATGTGACTGTGTGAAACGGGGTGCAACTGGCAGGAGTAACTATGACTCTCTTAAGGTAGCCAAATGCCTCGTCAACAGGCGAAAAACATCGGCATTCTCGAGGAGCTCCCGGCAGGAGTACTGTGAAAGTCTTAAGGTCAACAAATAATGGTGTATCGCTTCTGGTGAACTAGCCAGAGTAAGCTTGTAGATGTGACTGTGGTAAAATGGGGAGCAAGTGGCAGGAGTAACTATGACTCTCTTAAGGTTGCCAAATGACTCGTCAAAAGGCGAATTACATCGGCAAACCCGAGGAGCTCCCGGAAGGAGTACTGTGAAAGTCTTAAGGTCAACAAATAATGGCGTATCGCTCCTGGTGAACTAGCCAGAGTAAGCTTGTAGATGCGACTGTGGTAAAGCGAGGAGCAAGTGGCACGAGTAACTATGACTCTCTTAAGGTAGCCAAATGCCTCGTCAACAGGCGAATTCCAACGGCAAACTCGAGCAGCTCCCGGCAGGAGTACTGTGAAAGTCTTAAGGTCAACAAATAATGGCGTATCGCTTCTGGTGAACTAGACAGAGTAAGCTTGTAGATGCGACTGTGGTAAAATGGGGAGCAAGTGGCAGGAGTAACTATGACTCTCTTAGGGTTGCCAAATGACTCGTCAAAACGCGAATTACATCGGCAAACCCGAGGAGCTCCCGGAAGGAGTACTGTGAAAGTCTTAAGGTCAACAAATAATGGCGTATCGCATCTGGTGAACTAGCCAGAGTAAGCTTGTACATGCGACTGTGGTAAAACGAGGAGCAAGTGGCAGGAGTAACTATGACTCTCTTAAGGTAGCCAAATGCCTCGTCAACAGGCGAATTCCAACGGCAAACTCGAGGAGCTCCCGGAAGGAGTACTGTGAAAGCCTTAAGGTCAACAAATAATGGCGTATCGCTCCAGGTGAACTAGCCAGAGTAAGCTTGTAGATGCGACTGTGGTAAAACGAGGAGCAAGTGGCAGGAGTAACTATGACTCTCTTAAGGTAGCCAAATGCCTCGTCAACAGGCGAATTCCAACGGCAAACTCGAGGAGCTCCCGGAAGGAGTACTGTGAAAGCCTTAAGGTCCACAAATAATGGCGTATCGCTCCTGGTGAACTAGCCAGAGTAAGCTTGTAGATGCGACTGTGGTAAAACGAGGAGCAAGTGGCAGGAGTAACTATGACTCTCTTAAGGTAGCCAAATGCCTCGTCAACAGGCGAATTCCAACGGCAAACTCGAGGAGCTCCCGGCAGGAGTACTGTGAAAGTCTTAAGGTCAACAAATAATGGCGTATCGCTTCTGGTGAACTAGCCAGAGTAAGCTTGTAGATGCGACTGTGGTAAAACGAGGAGCAAGTGGCAGGAGTAACTATGACTCTCTTAAGGTAGCCAAATGCCTCGTCAACAGGCGAATTGCAACGGCAAACTCGAGCAGCTCCCGGCAGGAGTACTGTGAAAGCCTTAAGGTCAACAAATAATGGCGTATCGCTCCTGGTGAACTAGCCAGAGTAAGCTTGTAGATGCGAGTGTGGTAAAACAAGGAGCAAGTGGCAGGAGTAACTATGACTCTCTTAAGGTAGCCAAATGCCTCGTCAACAGGCGAATTCCAACGCCAAACTCGAGCAGCTCCCGGCAGGAGTACTGTGAAAGTCTTAAGGTCAACAAATAATGGCGTATCGCTTCTGGTGAACTAGCCAGAGTAAGCTTGTAGATGTGACTGTGGTAAAATGGGGAGCAAGTGGCAGGAGTAACTATGACACTCTTAGGGTTGCCAAATGACTCGTCAAAAGGCGAATTACATCGGCAAACTCGAGGAGCTCCCGGAAGGAGTACTGTGAAAGCCTAAGGTCAACAAATAATGGCGTATCGCTCCTGGTGAACTAGCCAGAGTAAGCTTGTAGATGCGACTGTGGTATAACGAGGAGCAAGTGGCAGGAGTAACTATGACTCTCTTAAGGTAGCCAAATGCCTCGTCAACAGGCGAATTCCAACGGCAAACTCGAGCAGCTCCCGGAAGGAGTACTGTGAAAGCCTTAAGGTCAACAAATAATGGCGTATCGCTCCTGGTGAACTAGCCAGAGTAAGCTTGTAGATGCGACTGTGGTAAAACGAGGAGCAAGTGGCAGGAGTAACTATGACTCTCTTAAGGTAGCCAAATGCCTCGTCAACAGGCGAATTCCAACGGCAAACTCGAGGAGCTCCCGGAAGGAGTACTGTGAAAGCCTTAAGGTCAACAAATAATGGCGTATCGCTCCTGGTGAACTGGCCAGAGTAAGCTTGTAGATGTGACTGTGTGAAACGGGGTGCAACTGGCAGGAGTAACTATGACTCTCTTAAGGTAGCCAAATGCCTCGTCAACAGGCGAAAAACATCGGCATTCTCGAGGAGCTCCCGTCAGGAGTACTGTGAAAGTCTTAAGGTCAACAAATAATGGTGTATCGCTTCTGGTGAACTAGCCAGAGTAAGCTTGTAGATGAGACTGTGGTAAAATGGGGAGCAAGTGGCAGGAGTAACTATGACTCTCTTAGGGTTGCCAAATGACTCGTCAAAAGGCGAATTACATCGGCAAACCCGAGGAGCTCCCGGAAGGAGTACTGTGAAAGTCTTAAGGTCAACAAATAATGGCGTATCGCATCTGGTGAACTAGCCAGAGTAAGCTTGTAGATGCGACTGTGGTAAAACGAGGAGCAAGTGGCAGGAGTAACTATGACTCTCTTAAGGTAGCCAAATGCCTCGTCAACAGGCGAATTCCAACGGCAAACTCGAGCAGCTCCCGGAAGGAGTACTGTGAAAGCCTTAAGGTCAACAAATAATGGCGTATCGCTCCTGGTGAACTGGCCAGAGTAAGCTTGTAGATGTGACTGTGTGAAACGGGGTGCAACTGGCAGGAGTAACTATGACTCTCTTAAGGTAGCCAAATGCCTCGTCAACAGGCGAAAAACATCGGCATTCTCGAGGAGCTCCCGGCAGGAGTACTGTGAAAGTCTTAAGGTCAACAAATAATGGTGTATCGCTTCTGGTGAACTAGCCAGAGTAAGCTTGTAGATGTGACTGTGGTAAAATGGGGAGCAAGTGGCAGGAGTAACTATGACTCTCTTAAGGTTGCCAAATGACTCGTCAAAAGGCGAATTACATCGGCAAACCCGAGGAGCTCCCGGAAGGAGTACTGTGAAAGTCTTAAGGTCAACAAATAATGGCGTATCGCTTCTGGTGAACTAGCCAGAGTAAGCTTGTAGATGCGACTGTGGTAAAGCGAGGAGCAAGTGGCACGAGTAACTATGACTCTCTTAAGGTAGCCAAATGCCTCGTCAACAGGCGAATTCCAACGGCAAACTCGAGCAGCTCCCGGCAGGAGTACTGTGAAAGTCTTAAGGTCAACAAATAATGGCGTATCGCTTCTGGTGAACTAGCCAGAGTAAGCTTGTAGATGTGACTGTGGTAAAATGGGGAGCAAGTGGCAGGAGTAACTATGACTCTCTTAGGGTTGCCAAATGACTCGTCAAAAGGCGAATTACATCGGCAAACCCGAGGAGCTCCCGGAAGGAGTACTGTGAAAGTCTTAAGGTCAACAAATAATGGCGTATCGCATCTGGTGAACTAGCCAGAGTAAGCTTGTACATGCGACTGTGGTAAAACGAGGAGCAAGTGGCAGGAGTAACTATGACTCTCTTAAGGTAGCCAAATGCCTCGTCAACAGGCGAATTCCAACGGCAAACTCGAGGAGCTCCCGGAAGGAGTACTGTGAAAGCCTTAAGGTCAACAAATAATGGCGTATCGCTCCTGGTGAACTAGCCAGAGTAAGCTTGTAGATGCGACTGTGGTAAAACGAGGAGCAAGTGGCAGGAGTAACTATGACTCTCTTAAGGTAGCCA
Organism: Schistocerca nitens; assembly: GCF_023898315.1. Classification (NCBI taxonomy): domain Eukaryota; kingdom Metazoa; phylum Arthropoda; class Insecta; order Orthoptera; family Acrididae; genus Schistocerca; species Schistocerca nitens. The sequence goes on along the minus strand of NC_064619.1, from coordinate 676,441,789 downwards.
AATGCCTCGTCAACAGGCGAATTCCAACGGCAAACTCGAGGAGCTCCCGGAAGGAGTACTGTGAAAGCCTTAAGGTCAACAAATAATGGCGTATCGCTCCTGGTGAACTAGCCAGAGTAAGCTTGTAGATGCGACTGTGGTAAAACGAGGAGCAAGTGGCAGGAGTAACTATGACTCTCTTAAGGTAGCCAAATGCCTCGTCAACAGGCGAATTCCAACGGCAAACTCGAGGAGCTCCCGGCAGGAGTACTGTGAAAGTCTTAAGGTCAACAAATAATGGCGTATCGCTTCTGGGGAACTAGCCAGAGTAAGCTTGTAGATGCGACTGTGGTAAAACGAGGAGCAAGTGGCAGGAGTAACTATGACTCTCTTAAGGTAGCCAAATGCCTCGTCAACAGGCGAATTGCAACGGCAAACTCGAGCAGCTCCCGGAAGGAGTACTGTGAAAGCCTTAAGGTCAACAAATAATGGCGTATCGCTCCTGGTGAACTAGCCAGAGTAAGCTTGTAGATGCGAGTGTGGTAAAACGAGGAGCAAGTGGCAGGAGTAACTATGACTCTCTTAAGGTAGCCAAATGCCTCGTCAACAGGCGAATTCCAACGGCAAACTCGAGCAGCTCCCGGCAGGAGTACTGTGAAAGTCTTAAGGTCAACAAATAATGGCGTATCGCTTCTGGTGAACTAGCCAGAGTAAGCTTGTAGATGTGACTGTGGTAAAATGGGGAGCAAGTGGCAGGAGTAACTATGACACTCTTAGGGTTGCCAAATGACTCGTCAAAAGGCGAATTACATCGGCAAACTCGAGGAGCTCCCGGAAGGAGTACTGTGAAAGCCTTAAGGTCAACAAATAATGGCGTATCGCTCCTGGTGAACTAGCCAGAGTAAGCTTGTAGATGCGACTGTGGTAAAACGAGGAGCAAGTGGCAGGAGTAACTATGACTCTCTTAAGGTAGCCAAATGCCTCGTCAACAGGCGAATTCCAACGGCAAACTCGAGCAGCTCCCGGCAGGAGTACTGTGAAAGTCTTAAGGTCAACAAATAATGGCGTATCGCTTCTGGTGAACTAGCCAGAGTAAGCTTGTAGATGTGACTGTGGTAAAATGGGGAGCAAGTGGCAGGAGTAACTATGACTCTCCTAGGGTTGCCAAATGACTCGTCAAAAGGCGAATTACATCGGCAAACTCGAGGAGCTCCCGGAAGGAGTACTGTGAAAGTCTTAAGGTCAACAAATAATGGCGTATCGCTCCTGGTGAACTAGCCAGAGTAAGCTTGTAGATGCGACTGTGGTAAAACGAGGAGCAAGTGGCAGGAGTAACTATGACTCTCTTAAGGTAGCCAAATGCCTCGTCAACAGGCGAATTCCAACGGCAAACTCGAGCAGCTCCCGGAAGGAGTACTGTGAAAGCCTTAAGGTCAACAAATAATGGCGTATCGCTCCTGGTGAACTGGCCAGAGTAAGCTTGTAGATGTGACTGTGTGAAACGGGGTGCAACTGGCAGGAGTAACTATGACTCTCTTAAGGTAGCCAAATGCCTCGTCAACAGGCGAAAAACATCGGCATTCTCGAGGAGCTCCCGGCAGGAGTACGGTGAAAGTCTTAAGGTCAACAAATAATTGCGTATCGCTTCTGGTGAACTAGCCAGAGTAAGCTTGTAGATGAGACTGTGGTAAAATGGGGAGCAAGTGGCAGGAGTAACTATGACTCTCTTAGGGTTGCCAAATGACTCGTCAAAAGGCGAATTACATCGGCAAACCCGAGGAGCTCCCGGAAGGAGTACTGTGAAAGTCTTAAGGTCAACAAATAATGGCGTATCGCATCTGGTGAACTAGCCAGAGTAAGCTTGTAGATGCGACTGTGGTAAAACGAGGAGCAAGTGGCAGGAGTAACTATGACTCTCTTAAGGTAGCCAAATGCCTCGTCAACAGGCGAATTCCAACGGCAAACTCGAGCAGCTCCCGGAAGGAGTACTGTGAAAGCCTTAAGGTCAACAAATAATGGCGTATCGCTCCTGGTGAACTGGCCAGAGTAAGCTTGTAGATGTGACTGTGTGAAACGGGGTGCAACTGGCAGGAGTAACTATGACTCTCTTAAGGTAGCCAAATGCCTCGTCAACAGGCGAAAAACATCGGCATTCTCGAGGAGCTCCCGGCAGGAGTACTGTGAAAGTCTTAAGGTCAACAAATAATGGTGTATCGCTTCTGGTGAACTAGCCAGAGTAAGCTTGTAGATGTGACTGTGGTAAAATGGGGAGCAAGTGGCAGGAGTAACTATGACTCTCTTAGGGTTGCCAAATGACTCGTCAAAAGGCGAATTACATCGGCAAACCCGAGGAGCTCCCGGAAGGAGTACTGTGAAAGTCTTAAGGTCAACAAATAATGGCGTATCGCTCCTGGTGAACTAGCCAGAGTAAGCTTGTAGATGCGACTGTGGTAAAGCGAGGAGCAAGTGGCACGAGTAACTATGACTCTCTTAAGGTAGCCAAATGCCTCGTCAACAGGCGAATTCCAACGGCAAACTCGAGCAGCTCCCGGCAGGAGTACTGTGAAAGTCTTAAGGTCAACAAATAATGGCGTATCGCTTCTGGTGAACTAGCCAGAGTAAGCTTGTAGATGTGACTGTGGTAAAATGGGGAGCAAGTGGCAGGAGTAACTATGACTCTCTTAGGGTTGCCAAATGACTCGTCAAAAGGCGAATTACATCGGCAAACCCGAGGAGCTCCCGGAAGGAGTACTGTGAAAGTCTTAAGGTCAACAAATAATGGCGTATCGCATCTGGTGAACTAGCCAGAGTAAGCTTGTACATGCGACTGTGGTAAAACGAGGAGCAAGTGGCAGGAGTAACTATGACTCTCTTAAGGTAGCCAAATGCCTCGTCAACAGGCGAATTCCAACGGCAAACTCGAGGAGCTCCCGGAAGGAGTACTGTGAAAGCCTTAAGGTCAACAAATAATGGCGTATCGCTCCTGGTGAACTAGCCAGAGTAAGCTTGTAGATGCGACTGTGGTAAAACGAGGAGCAAGTGGCAGGAGTAACTATGACTCTCTTAAGGTAGCCAAATGCCTCGTCAACAGGCGAATTCCAACGGCAAACTCGAGGAGCTCCCGGAAGGAGTACTGTGAAAGCCTTAAGGTCAACAAATAGTGGCGTATCGCTCCTGGTGAACTAGCCAGAGTAAGCTTGTAGATGCGACTGTGGTAAAACGAGGAGCAAGTGGCAGGAGTAACTATGACTCTCTTAAGGTAGCCAAATGCCTCGTCAACAGGCGAATTCCAACGGCAAACTCGAGGAGCTCCCGGCAGGAGTACTGTGAAAGTCTTAAGGTCAACAAATAATGGCGTATCGCTTCTGGTGAACTAGCCAGAGTAAGCTTGTAGATGCGACTGTGGTAAAACGAGGAGCAAGTGGCAGGAGTAACTATGACTCTCTTAAGGTAGCCAAATGCCTCATCAACAGGCGAATTGCAACGGCAAACTCGAGCAGCTCCCGGAAGGAGTACTGTGAAAGCCTTAAGGTCAACAAATAATGGCGTATCGCTCCTGGTGAACTAGCCAGAGTAAGCTTGTAGATGCGACTGTGGTAAAACGAGGAGCAAGTGGCAGGAGTAACTATGACTCTCTTAAGGTCGCCAAATGCCTCGTCAACAGGCGAATTCCAACGGCAAACTCGAGCAGCTCCCGGCAGGAGTACTGTGAAAGTCTTAAGGTCAACAAATAATGGCGTATCGCTTCTGGTGAACTAGCCAGAGTAAACTTGTAGATGTGACTGTGGTAAAATGGGGAGCAAGTGGCAGGAGTAACTATGACACTCTTAGGGTTGCCAAATGACTCGTCAAAAGGCGAATTACATCGGCAAACTCGAGGAGCTCCCGGAAGGAGTACTGTGAAAGCCTTAAGGTCAACAAATAATGGCGTATCGCTCCTGGTGAACTAGCCAGAGTAAGCTTGTAGATGCGACTGTGGTAAAACGAGGAGCAAGTGGCAGGAGTAACTATGACTCTCTTAAGGTAGCCAAATGCCTCGTCAACAGGCGAATTCCAACGGCAAACTCGAGCAGCTCCCGGCAGGAGTACTGTGAAAGTCTTAAGGTCAACAAATAATGGCGTATCGCTTCTGGTGAACTAGCCAGAGTAAGCTTGTAGATGTGACTGTGGTAAAATGGGGAGCAAGTGGCAGGAGTAACTATGACTCTCCTAGGGTTGCCAAATGACTCGTCAAAAGGCGAATTACATCGGCAAACTCGAGGAGCTCCCGGAAGGAGTACTGTGAAAGTCTTAAGGTCAACAAATAATGGCGTATCGCTCCTGGTGAACTAGCCAGAGTAAGCTTGTAGATGCGACTGTGGTAAAACGAGGAGCAAGTGGCAGGAGTAACTATGACTCTCTTAAGGTAGCCAAATGCCTCGTCAACAGGCGAATTCCAACGGCAAACTCGAGCAGCTCCCGAAAGGAGTACTGTGAAAGCCTTAAGGTCAACAAATAATGGCGTATCGCTCCTGGTGAACTGGCCAGAGTAAGCTTGTAGATGTGACTGTGTGAAACGGGGTGCAACTGGCAGGAGTAACTATGACTCTCTTAAGGTAGCCAAATGCCTCGTCAACAGGCGAAAAACATCGGCATTCTCGAGGAGCTCCCGGCAGGAGTACTGTGAAAGTCTTAAGGTCAACAAATAATGGTGTATCGCTTCTGGTGAACTAGCCAGAGTAAGCTTGTAGATGAGACTGTGGTAAAATGGGGAGCAAGTGGCAGGAGTAACTATGACTCTCTTAGGGTTGCCAAATGACTCGTCAAAAGGCGAATTACATCGGCAAACCCGAGGAGCTCCCGGAAGGAGTACTGTGAAAGTCTTAAGGTCAACAAATAATGGCGTATCGCATCTGGTGAACTAGCCAGAGTAAGCTTGTAGATGCGACTGTGGTAAAACGAGGAGCAAGTGGCAGGAGTAACTATGACTCTCTTAAGGTAGCCAAATGCCTCGTCAACAGGCGAATTCCAACGGCAAACTCGAGGAGCTCCCGGAAGGAGTACTGTGAAAGCCTTAAGGTCAACAAATAATGGCGTATCGCTCCTGGTGAACTGGCCAGAGTAAGCTTATAGATGTGACTGTGTGAAACGGGGTGCAACTGGCAGGAGTAACTATGACTCTCTTAAGGTAGCCAAATGCCTCGTCAACAGGCGAAAAACATCGGCATTCTCGAGGAGCTCCCGGCAGGAGTACTGTGAAAGTCTTAAGGTCAACAAATAATGGTGTATCGCTTCTGGTGAACTAGCCAGAGTAAGCTTGTAGATGTGACTGTGGTAAAATGGGGAGCAAGTGGCAGGAGTAACTATGACTCTCTTAGGGTTGCCAAATGACTCGTCAAAAGGCGAATTACATCGGCAAACCCGAGGAGCTCCCGGAAGGAGTACTGTGAAAGTCTTAAGGTCAACAAATAATGGCGTATCGCTCCTGGTGAACTAGCCAGAGTAAGCTTGTAGATGCGACTGTGGTAAAGCGAGGAGCAAGTGGCACGAGTAACTATGACTCTCTTAAGGTAGCCAAATGCCTCCTCAACAGGCGAATTCCAACGGCAAACTCGAGCAGCTCCCGGCAGGAGTACTGTGAAAGTCTTAAGGTCAACAAATAATGGCGTATCGCTTCTGGTGAACTAGCCAGAGTAAGCTTGTAGATGTGACTGTGGTAAAATGGGGAGCAAGTGGCAGGAGTAACTATGACTCTCTTAGGGTTGCCAAATGACTCGTCAAAAGGCGAATTACATCGGCAAACCCGAGGAGCTCCCGGAAGGAGTACTGTGAAAGTCTTAAGGTCAACAAATAATGGCGTATCGCATCTGGTGAACTAGCCAGAGTAAGCTTGTACATGCGACTGTGGTAAAACGAGGAGCAAGTGGCAGGAGTAACTATGACTCTCTTAAGGTAGCCAAATGCCTCGTCAACAGGCGAATTCCAACGGCAAACTCGAGGAGCTCCCGGAAGGAGTACTGTGAAAGCCTTAAGGTCAACAAATAATGGCGTATCGCTCCTGGTGAACTAGCCAGAGTAAGCTTGTAGATGCGACTGTGGTAAAACGAGGAGCAAGTGGCAGGAGTAACTATGACTCTCTTAAGGTAGCCAAATGCCTCGTCAACAGGCGAATTCCAACGGCAAACTCGAGGAGCTCCCGGAAGGAGTACTGTGAAAGCCTTAAGGTCAACAAATAATGGCGTATCGCTCCTGGTGAACTAGCCAGAGTAAGCTTGTAGATGCGACTGTGGTAAAACGAGGAGCAAGTGGCAGGAGTAACTATGACTCTCTTAAGGTAGCCAAATGCCTCGTCAACAGGCGAATTCCAACGGCAAACTCGAGGAGCTCCCGGCAGGAGTACTGTGAAAGTCTTAAGGTCAACAAATAATGGCGTATCGCTTCTGGTGAACTAGCCAGAGTAAGCTTGTAGATGCGACTGTGGTAAAACGAGGAGCAAGTGGCAGGAGTAACTATGACTCTCTTAAGGTAGCCAAATGCCTCGTCAACAGGCGAATTGCAACGGCAAACTCGAGCAGCTCCCGGAAGGAGTACTGTGAAAGCCTTAAGGTCAACAAATAATGGCGTATCGCTCCTGGTGAACTAGCCAGAGTAAGCTTGTAGATGCGACTGTGGTAAAACGAGGAGCAAGTGGCAGGAGTAACTATGACTCTCTTAAGGTAGCCAAATGCCTCGTCAACAGGCGAATTCCAACGGCAAACTCGAGCAGCTCCCGGCAGGAGTACTGTGAAAATCTTAAGGTCAACAAATAATGGCGTATCGCTTCTGGTGAACTAGCCAGAGTAAGCTTGTAGATGTGACTGTGGTAAAATGGGGAGCAAGTGGCAGGAGTAACTATGACACGCTTAGGGTTGCCAAATGACTCGTCAAAAGGCGAATTACATCGGCAAACTCGAGGAGCTCCCGGAAGGAGTACTGTGAAAGCCTTAAGGTCAACAAATAATGGCGTATCGCTCCTGGTGAACTAGCCAGAGTAAGCTTGTAGATGCGACTGTGGTAAAACGAGGAGCAAGTGGCAGGAGTAACTATGACTCTCTTAAGGTAGCCAAATGCCTCGTCAACAGGCGAATTCCAACGGCAAACTCGAGCAGCTCCCGGCAGGAGTACTGTGAAAGTCTTAAGGTCAACAAATAATGGCGTATCGCTTCTGGTGAACTAGCCAGAGTAAGCTTGTAGATGTGACTGTGGTAAAATGGGGAGCAAGTGGCAGGAGTAACTATGACTATCCTAGGGTTGCCAAATGACTCGTCAAAAGGCGAATTACATCGGCAAACTCGAGGAGCTCCCGGAAGGAGTACTGTGAAAGTCTTAAGGTCAACAAATAATGGCGTATCGCTCCTGGTGAACTAGCCAGAGTAAGCTTGTAGATGCGACTGTGGTAAAACGAGGAGCAAGTGGCAGGAGTAACTATGACTCTCTTAAGGTAGCCAAATGCCTCGTCAACAGGCGAATTCCAACGGCAAACTCGAGCAGCTCCCGGAAGGAGTACTGTGAAAGCCTTAAGGTCAACAAATAATGGCGTATCGCTCCTGGTGAACTGGCCAGAGTAAGCTTGTAGATGTGACTGTGTGAAACGGGGTGCAACTGGCAGGAGTAACTATGACTCTCTTAAGGTAGCCAAATGCCTCGTCAACAGGCGAAAAACATCGGCATTCTCGAGGAGCTCCCGGCAGGAGTACGGTGAAAGTCTTAAGGTCAACAAATAATTGCGTATCGCTTCTGGTGAACTAGCCAGAGTAAGCTTGTAGATGAGACTGTGGTAAAATGGGGAGCAAGTGGCAGGAGTAACTATGACTCTCTTAGGGTTGCCAAATGACTCGTCAAAAGGCGAATTACATCGGCAAACCCGAGGAGCTCCCGGAAGGAGTACTGTGAAAGTCTTAAGGTCAACAAATAATGGCGTATCGCATCTGGTGAACTAGCCAGAGTAAGCTTGTAGATGCGACTGTGGTAAAACGAGGAGCAAGTGGCAGGAGTAACTATGACTCTCTTAAGGTAGCCAAATGCCTCGTCAACAGGCGAATTCCAACGGCAAACTCGAGCAGCTCCCGGAAGGAGTACTGTGAAAGCCTTAAGGTCAACAAATAATGGCGTATCGCTCCTGGTGAACTGGCCAGAGTAAGCTTGTAGATGTGACTGTGTGAAACGGGGTGCAACTGGCAGGAGTAACTATGACTCTCTTAAGGTAGCCAAATGCCTCGTCAACAGGCGAAAAACATCGGCATTCTCGAGGAGCTCCCGGCAGGAGTACTGTGAAAGTCTTAAGGTCAACAAATAATGGTGTATCGCTTCTGGTGAACTAGCCAGAGTAAGCTTGTAGATGTGACTGTGGTAAAATGGGGAGCAAGTGGCAGGAGTAACTATGACTCTCTTAGGGTTGCCAAATGACTCGTCAAAAGGCGAATTACATCGGCAAACCCGAGGAGCTCCCGGAAGGAGTACTGTGAAAGTCTTAAGGTCAACAAATAATGGCGTATCGCTCCTGGTGAACTAGCCAGAGTAAGCTTGTAGATGCGACTGTGGTAAAGCGAGGAGCAAGTGGCACGAGTAACTATGACTCTCTTAAGGTAGCCAAATGCCTCGTCAACAGGCGAATTCCAACGGCAAACTCGAGCAGCTCCCGGCAGGAGTACTGTGAAAGTCTTAAGGTCAACAAATAATGGCGTATCGCTTCTGGTGAACTAGCCAGAGTAAGCTTGTAGATGTGACTGTGGTAAAATGGGGAGCAAGTGGCAGGAGTAACTATGACTCTCTTAGGGTTGCCAAATGACTCGTCAAAAGGCGAATTACATCGGCAAACCCGAGGAGCTCCCGGAAGGAGTACTGTGAAAGTCTTAAGGTCAACAAATAATGGCGTATCGCATCTGGTGAACTAGCCAGAGTAAGCTTGTACATGCGACTGTGGTAAAACGAGGAGCAAGTGGCAGGAGTAACTATGACTCTCTTAAGGTAGCCAAATGCCTCGTCAACAGGCGAATTCCAACGGCAAACTCGAGGAGCTCCCGGAAGGAGTACTGTGAAAGCCTTAAGGTCAACAAATAATGGCGTATCGCTCCTGGTGAACTAGCCAGAGTAAGCTTGTAGATGCGACTGTGGTAAAACGAGGAGCAAGTGGCAGGAGTAACTATGACTCTCTTAGGAACCAGGTGGCCGAGTTTGTTGCTGCCCTCTCTGCTGTTGGGGTGGGGTCACCTCCACCAGTTGCAGCTGTGGAGCCTGCAAGTTCCTGTGCAGCACCCCCCTCCATGTCTATAGCTGTTGATACAGTCGACCAGGCTGTCTGGTCGGCTCTGGCAGCCCTGCCGTCGTCTGGGCCGAAATTTAGTGCAGTTGATGACATCCTGGCGCTCGGGCCCACTACATCTGCCTCAATCATTATGGGCATGCTATCGGCTGCCCTTGATGCCATTGGCAGCAAGGAGCCATCGCCCAACCCTGTTGCCCCCCGCCAGGTGTCAGAGCCACGAGGGACGAAGCGGGCCCAGCGGAGGAGGGACTATGCCCTCTGTCAGCGGGCGTTCTCAAAGAGTGCTGCTCGCTGCATCGGCGGCCTTCTGGACGGAACGCTCCTTCACCCACCACCTGCTATTCCTGGGTTGGTGGAGTTTTGGAAGGACCTCTTCACCCGGCGACCATCTGGCCGGGTGGACCGTCTGGAGGGTCGGCTTTTGCCTTCCTCCATCGAGATTCCCTTTGAACAACTGTGGGCCCCTATTACGATGGAGGAAGTTGCTGCAGCGCTCCCCCCTCGTCGCTCTGCTGCAGGCCCAGATCGACTGACACCGGCCCAGATTCGCCGTATACCCCGTGAGGTCCTCCTCAAAATTCTTAACCTTTTCCTTTTGACCCGTCGCCTCCCATCCCGTCTTCTCCAAGCCCGTACATCCCTGTTGCCTAAGAAGGCCGCCCCAGCATCCCCCGCTGACTTCCGTCCGATCACGGTTTGCTCAGTCCTCGCTAGGGTCTTCCATAAGATCCTGGCGGGGCGTCTGATGCGGACCTGTGTGCTGGACGGGCGTCAGCGGGCCTTCCTTCCTCAGGATGGGATGCTGCACAACACGTTCCTGTTGGACTTGGCGATGACTCAGGCCAGGGTGAACTGTCGCTCTCTCTATGTCGCGTCCCTGGATGTGTCCAAGGCATTCGACTCCTTAGACCATGGTGCCCTGAGGCCCGCCCTGAGGGCACATGGTCTACCTGACGAGTTCATTGGATACATCCTGGGATGCTACGAGGATGGGGTGACGATGATCTCTGGTCCTGGGAAGTCGCTGGGCCCAGTGCGGCCTTCAAGAGGTGTTAGGCAGGGTGATCCACTCTCTCCCATCCTTTTTAACCTTTCCTTGGACCTCGTGCTTGCTCGCCTCCCAGAATACATTGGTGCCAACGTGATGGGACGACGCCTCAACGCTGCGGCTTTTGCCGATGACCTCCTGCTGTTCGCTGAAACTCCAGGAGGGCTCCAGGACCTTATCGATGCAGCAACATCTGCCCTTGGGGACCTCGGTCTCCAACTTAATCCCGGAAAGTGCTTCACTCTCGCCCTCGCTGCGTCTGGCCGCGAGAAGAAGATCAAGGTCGATGACACCGCGACCTTCAGGGCTGGGTACACCATCCTCCCAGCCCTGGCGATTGAGAGCACTTTCCGGTATCTTGGTCTGGAGTTCTCCACGAGTGGATGCAGCCTCTTCCATCCGAGGCGGGAGGTCGAGCGACAGTTGAGCGTCCTGTCCAAGGCACCACTCAAACCACAACAGCGTCTTCATGCCCTCAGAACGGTCATTCTGCCAGGAATCCACCATGGCTTGGCCCTTTCGAGGACCCGCCTAGGAGCCCTGTCAGCAATGGACACCACCATCCGCACAGCGATTAGATCTTGGCTGTGCCTGCCAGCGGACGTCCCTGTTGGCTACTTCCATGCCCCTGTTTCATCTGGGGGACTGGGAGTGCCATCAGCCCGCTGGCTTGGGCCTCTCCTGCGGCGGGACCGGCTCGCGAAGATGCGGGCATTGGGTGTCCTGTCTGACGGGGCAGCAGATGACGTTCTGGGGCGTGAGATTGGGAGGCTTGAGCAGCACCTACGGGGTAACAACATGGTAATACGAACTACAAACCAAATGGGCCGGATGTGGGCTGAACGGCTGCATCTGTCGGTGGACGGCGCCGCCCTTAAGAAGTCTGCCCGAACACCAGGGCAGCATAGCTGGGTCGATAACCCACGACTAGCTATCACAGGCCGCGACTTCATCTCCTGCATCCGAACTAGGATCAATGCCCTTCCAACCCGGGCACGGTTGCAGCGAGGTCGTGCTGGTGACACTAACTGCCGGGCTGGCTGCATCGCTAAGGAAACTGCGAATCACGTTGTCCAGCATTGCTTCAGAAGCCATAACGCACGTGTGAAGCGACACAACGCCCTGGCGTCCTATATCGCGCAGGGACTTCGTCGCAGGGGCTTCGACGTTCATCTGGAGCCCCACCTCAGGACATCCGAGGGGCTGAAGAAGCCGGACATCGTGGCAGTTCGTGGCGATGCAGCCCATATCATCGATGCCCAGGTGGTTGGCGTCAACCTTGACGTCGATGAGTGTCACCAGCAGAAGGTCGCGGTCTACGATAGGGAAGCCGTCCACCAGGCAGTTAGGAACCAGGTCCCAGCAGCCAAAAACATCAACACCTCTTCAGCTACCATCTCATGGAGGGGGGTGTGGTCACCTGCATCTGCACAGGACCTGCGGCAGCTTGGGTTTAAGAACTACGACCTCGCGACGATGTCTACAAGAGCACTCATCGGGACTGTGATGGCGGCGCGGCGGTTTGACACCATGACTGCCGTACGAGGCACGATGCACCGGACTGGTGTCGGGTGATGGCCCAATTTTATGTTTCTACGCTGCTGCCTGGCGTCTATCCTCAGGCACAACACCATCTATATTCACGTCTCTTCCTGTATGTCTAATGTTTGTGTTGTTTATGTCATTTGTAAACCCACTCTGTGGGTATCTTTTCTGTTTGTATGTTCACCTAAGACGTGAATAAAGACGGCTGAAATAGCCAAATGCCTCGTCAACAGGCGAATTCCAACGGCAAACTCGAGGAGCTCCCGGAAGGAGTACTGTGAAAGCCTTAAGGTCAACAAATAGTGGCGTATCGCTCCTGGTGAACTAGCTAGAGTAAGCTTGTAGATGCGACTGTGGTAAAACGAGGAGCAAGTGGCAGGAGTAACTATGACTCTCTTAAGGTAGCCAAATGCCTCGTCAACAGGCGAATTCCAACGGCAAACTCGAGGAGCTCCCGGCAGGAGTACTGTGAAAGTCTTAAGGTCAACAAATAATGGCGTATCGCTTCTGGTGAACTAGCCAGAGTAAGCTTGTAGATGCGACTGTGGTAAAACGAGGAGCAAGTGGCAGGAGTAACTATGACTCTCTTAAGGTAGCCAAATGCCTCATCAACAGGCGAATTGCAACGGCAAACTCGAGCAGCTCCCGGAAGGAGTACTGTGAAAGCCTTAAGGTCAACAAATAATGGCGTATCGCTCCTGGTGAACTAGCCAGAGTAAGCTTGTAGATGCGACTGTGGTAAAACGAGGAGCAAGTGGCAGGAGTAACTATGACTCTCTTAAGGTCGCCAAATGCCTCGTCAACAGGCGAATTCCAACGGCAAACTCGAGCAGCTCCCGGCAGGAGTACTGTGAAAGTCTTAAGGTCAACAAATAATGGCGTATCGCTTCTGGTGAACTAGCCAGAGTAAGCTTGTAGATGTGACTGTGGTAAAATGGGGAGCAAGTGGCAGGAGTAACTATGACACTCTTAGGGTTGCCAAATGACTCGTCAAAAGGCGAATTACATCGGCAAACTCGAGGAGCTCCCGGAAGGAGTACTGTGAAAGCCTTAAGGTCAACAAATAATGGCGTATCGCTCCTGGTGAACTAGCCAGAGTAAGCTTGTAGATGCGACTGTGGTAAAACAAGGAGCAAGTGGCAGGAGTAACTATGACTCTCTTAAGGTAGCCAAATGCCTCGTCAACAGGCGAATTCCAACGGCAAACTCGAGCAGCTCCCGGCAGGAGTACTGTGAAAGTCTTAAGGTCAACAAATAATGGCGTATCGCTTCTGGTGAACTAGCCAGAGTAAGCTTGTAGATGTGACTGTGGTAAAATGGGGAGCAAGTGGCAGGAGTAACTATGACTCTCCTAGGGTTGCCAAATGACTCGTCAAAAGGCGAATTACATCGGCAAACTCGAGGAGCTCCCGGAAGGAGTACTGTGAAAGTCTTAAGGTCAACAAATAATGGCGTATCGCTCCTGGTGAACTAGCCAGAGTAAGCTTGTAGATGCGACTGTGGTAAAACGAGGAGCAAGTGGCAGGAGTAACTATGACTCTCTTAAGGTAGCCAAATGCCTCGTCAACAGGCGAATTCCAACGGCAAACTCGAGCAGCTCCCGGAAGGAGTACTGTGAAAGCCTTAAGGTCAACAAATAATGGCGTATCGCTCCTGGTGAACTGGCCAGAGTAAGCTTGTAGATGTGACTGTGTGAAACGGGGTGCAACTGGCAGGAGTAACTATGACTCTCTTAAGGTAGCCAAATGCCTCGTCAACAGGCGAAAAACATCGGCATTCTCGAGGAGCTCCCGGCAGGAGTACTGTGAAAGTCTTAAGGTCAACAAATAATGGTGTATCGCTTCTGGTGAACTAGCCAGAGTAAGCTTGTAGATGAGACTGTGGTAAAATGGGGAGCAAGTGGCAGGAGTAACTATGACTCTCTTAGGGTTGCCAAATGACTCGTCAAAAGGCGAATTACATCGGCAAACCCGAGGAGCTCCCGGAAGGAGTACTGTGAAAGTCTTAAGGTCAACAAATAATGGCGTATCGCATCTGGTGAACTAGCCAGAGTAAGCTTGTAGATGCGACTGTGGTAAAACGAGGAGCAAGTGGCAGGAGTAACTATGACTCTCTTAAGGTAGCCAAATGCCTCGTCAACAGGCGAATTCCAACGGCAAACTCGAGGAGCTCCCGGAAGGAGTACTGTGAAAGCCTTAAGGTCAACAAATAATGGCGTATCGCTCCTGGTGAACTGGCCAGAGTAAGCTTATAGATGTGACTGTGTGAAACGGGGTGCAACTGGCAGGAGTAACTATGACTCTCTTAAGGTAGCCAAATGCCTCGTCAACAGGCGAAAAACATCGGCATTCTCGAGGAGCTCCCGGCAGGAGTACTGTGAAAGCCTTAAGGTCAACAAATAATGGCGTATCGCTCCTGGTGAACTAGCCAGAGTAAGCTTGTAGATGCGACTGTGGTAAAACGAGGAGCAAGTGGCAGGAGTAACTATGACTCTCTTAAGGTAGCCAAATGCCTCGTCAACAGGCGAATTCCAACGGCAAACTCGAGGAGCTCCCGGCAGGAGTACTGTGAAAGTCTTAAGGTCAACAAATAATGGCGTATCGCTTCTGGTGAACTAGCCAGAGTAAGCTTGTACATGCGACTGTGGTAAAACGAGGAGCAAGTGGCAGGAGTAACTATGACTCTCTTAAGGTAGCCAAATGCCTCGTCAACAGGCGAATTGCAACGGCAAACTCGAGCAGCTCCCGGAAGGAGTACTGTGAAAGCCTTAAGGTCAACAAATAATGGCGTATCGCTCCTGGTGAACTAGCCAGAGTAAGCTTGTAGATGCGACTGTGGTAAAACGAGGAGCAAGTGGCAGGAGTAACTATGACTCTCTTAAGGTAGCCAAATGCCTCGTCAACAGGCGAATTCCAACGGCAAACTCGAGCAGCTCCCGGCAGGAGTACTGTGAAAGTCTTAAGGTCAACAAATAATGGCGTATCGCTTCTGGTGAACTAGCCAGAGTAAGCTTGTAGATGTGACTGTGGTAAAATGGGGAGCAAGTGGCAGGAGTAACTATGACACGCTTAGGGTTGCCAAATGACTCGTCAAAAGGCGAATTACATCGGCAAACTCGAGGAGCTCCCGGAAGGAGTACTGTGAAAGCCTTAAGGTCAACAAATAATGGCGTATCGCTCCTGGTGAACTAGCCAGAGTAAGCTTGTAGATGCGACTGTGGTAAAACGAGGAGCAAGTGGCAGGAGTAACTATGACTCTCTTAAGGTAGCCAAATGCCTCGTCAACAGGCGAATTCCAACGGCAAACTCGAGCAGCTCCCGGAAGGAGTACTGTGAAAGCCTTAAGGTCAACAAATAATGGCGTATCGCTCCTGGTGAACTGGCCAGAGTAAGCTTGTAGATGTGACTGTGTAACGGGGTGCAACTGGCAGGAGTAACTATGACTCTCTTAAGGTAGCCAAATGCCTCGTCAACAGGCGAAAAACATCGGCATTCTCGAGGAGCTCCCGGCAGGAGTACTGTGAAAGTCTTAAGGTCAACAAATAATGGTGTATCGCTTCTGGTGAACTAGCCAGAGTAAGCTTGTAGATGAGACTGTGGTAAAATGGGGAGCAAGTGGCAGGAGTAACTATGACTCTCTTAGGGTTGCCAAATGACTCGTCAAAAGGCGAATTACATCGGCAAACCCGAGGAGCTCCAGGAAGGAGTACTGTGAAAGTCTTAAGGTCAACAAATAATGGCGTATCGCATCTGGTGAACTAGCCAGAGTAAGCTTGTAGATGCGACTGTGGTAAAACGAGGAGCAAGTGGCAGGAGTAACTATGACTCTCTTAAGGTAGCCAAATGCCTCGTCAACAGGCGAATTCCAACGGCAAACTCGAGCAGCTCCCGGAAGGAGTACTGTGAAAGCCTTAAGGTCAACAAATAATGGCGTATCGCTAATGGTGAACTAGCCAGAGTAAGCTTGTAGATGTGACTGTGTGAAACGGGGTGCAACTGGCAGGAGTAACTATGACTCTCTTAAGGTAGCCAAATGCCTCGTCAACAGGCGAAAAACATCGGCATTCTCGAGGAGCTCCCGGCAGGAGTACTGTGAAAGTCTTAAGGTCAACAAATAATGGTGTATCGCTTCTGGTGAACTAGCCAGAGTAAGCTTGTAGATGCGACTGTGGTAAAACGAGGAGCAAGTGGCAGGAGTAACTATGACTCTCTTAAGGTAGCCAAATGCCTCGTCAACAGGCGAATTCGAACGGCAAACTCGAGGAGCTCCCGGCAGGAGTACTGTGAAAGTCTTAAGGTCAACAAATAATGGCGTATCGCTTCTGGTGAACTAGCCAGAGGAAGCTTGTAGATGCGACTGTGGTAAAACGAGGAGCAAGTGGCAGGAGTAACTATGACTCTCTTAAGGTAGCGAAATGCCTCGTCAACAGGCGAATTGCAACGGCAAACTCGAGCAGCTCCCGGAAGGAGTACTGTGAAAGCCTTAAGGTCAACAAATAATGGCGTATCGCTCCTGGTGAACTAGCCAGAGTAAGCTTGTAGATGCGACTGTGGTAAAACGAGGAGCAAGTGGCAGGAGTAACTATGACTCTCTTAAGGTAGCCAAATGCCTCGTCAACAGGCGAATTCCAACGGCAAACTCGAGCAGCTCCCGGCAGGAGTACTGTGAAAGTCTTAAGGTCAACAAATAATGGCGTATCGCTTCTGGTGAACTAGCCAGAGTAAGCTTGTAGATGTGACTGTGGTAAAATGGGGAGCAAGTGGCAGGAGTAACTATGACTCTCTTAGGGTTGCCAAATGACTCGTCAAAAGGCGAATTACATCGGCTAACTCGAGGAGCTCCCGGAAGGAGTACTGTGAAAGCCTTAAGGTCAACAAATAATGGCGTATCGCTCCTGGTGAACTAGCCAGAGTAAGCTTGTAGATGCGACTGTGGTAAAACGAGGAGCAAGTGGTAGGAGTAGCTATGACTCTCTTAAGGTAGCCAAATGCCTCGTCAACAGGCGAATTCCAACGGCAAACTCGAGCAGCTCCCGGCAGGAGTACTGTGAAAGTCTTAAGGTCAACAAATAATGGCGTATCGCTTCTGGTGAACTGGCCAGAGTAAGCTTGTAGATGTGACTGTGTGAAACGGGGTGCAACTGGCAGGAGTAACTATGACTCTCTTAAGGTAGCCAAATGCCTCGTCAACAGGCGAAAAACATCGGCATTCTCGAGGAGCTCCCGGCAGGAGTACTGTGAAAGTCTTAAGGTCAACAAATAATGGTGTATCGCTTCTGGTGAACTAGCCAGAGTAAGCTTGTAGATGTGACTGTGGTAAAATGGGGAGCAAGTGGCAGGAGTAACTATGACTCTCTTAGGGTTGCCAAATGACTCGTCAAAAGGCGAATTACATCGGCAAACCCGAGGAGCTCCCGGAAGGGGTACTGTGAAAGTCTTAAGGTCAACAAATAATGGCGTATCGCTCCTGGTGAACTAGCCAGAGTAAGCTTGTAGATGCGACTGTGGTAAAACGAGGAGCAAGTGGCAGGAGTAACTATGACTCTCCTAAGGTAGCCAAATGCCTCGTCAACAGGCGAATTCCAACGGCAAACTCGAGCAGCTCCCAGCAGGAGTACTGTGAAAGTCTTAAGGTCAACAAATAATGGCGTATCGCTTCTGGTGAACTAGCCAGAGTAAGCTTGTAGATGTGACTGTGGTAAAATGGGGAGCAAGTGGCAGGAGTAACTATGACTCTCTTAGGGTTGCCAAATGACTCGTCAATAGGCGAATTACATCGGCAAACCCGAGGAGCTCCCGGAAGGAGTACTGTGAAAGTCTTAAGGTCAACAAATAATGGCGTATCGCTCCTGGTGAACTAGCCAGAGTAAGCTTGTAGATGCGACTGTGGTAAAACGAGGAGCAAGTGGCAGGAGTAACTATGACTCTCTTAAGGTAGCCAAATGCCTCGTCAACAGGCGAATTCCAACGGCAAACTCGAGCAGCTCCCGGCAGGAGTACGGTGAAAGTCTTAAGGTCAACAAATAATGGCGTATCGCTTCTGGTGAACTAGCCAGAGTAAGCTTGTAGATGTGACTGTGGTAAAATGGGGAGCAAGTGGCAGGAGTAACTATGACTCTCTTAGGGTTGCCAAATGACTCGTCAAAAGGCGAATTACATCGGCAAACTCGAGGAGCTCCCGGAAGGAGTACTGTGAAAGCCTTAAGGTCAACAAATAATGGCGTATCGCTCCTGGTGAACTAGCCAGAGTAAGCTTGTAGATGCGACTGTGATAAAACGAGGAGCAAGTGGCAGGAGTAACTATGACTCTCTTAAGGTAGCCAAATGCCTCGTCAACAGGCGAATTCCAACGGCAAACTCGAGGAGCTCCCGGAAGGAGTACTGTGAAAGCCTTAAGGTCAACAAATAATGGCGTATCGCTCCTGGTGAACTGGCCAGAGTAAGCTTGTAGATGTGACTGTGTGAAACGGGGTGCAACTGGCAGGAGTTACTATGACTCTCTTAAGGTAGCCAAATGCCTCGTCAACAGGCGAAAAACATCGGCATTCTCGAGGAGCTCCCGGCAGGAGTACTGTGAAAGTCTTAAGGTCAACAAATAATGGTGTATCGCTTCTGGTGAACTAGCCAGAGTAAGCTTGTAGATGTGACTGTGGTAAAATGGGGAGCAAGTGGCAGGAGTAACTATGACTCTCTTAGGGTTGCCAAATGACTCGTCAAAAGGCGAATTACATCGGCAAACCCGAGGAGCTCCCGGAAGGAGTACTGTGAAAGTCTTAAGGTCAACAAATAATGGCGTATCGCATCTGGTGAACTAGCCAGAGTAAGCTTGTAGATGCGACTGTGGTAAAACGAGGAGAAACTGGCAGGATTAACTATGACTCTCTTAAGGTAGCCAAATGCCTCGTAAACAGGCGAATCCCAACGGCAAACTCGAGCAGCTCCCGGCAGGAGTACTGTGAAAGTCTTAAGGTCAACAAATAATGGCGTATCGCTTCTGGTGAACTAGCCAGAGTAAGCTTGTAGATGTGACTGTGGTAAAATGGGGAGCAAGTGGCAGGAGTAACTATGACTCTCTTAGGGTTGCCAAATGACTCGTCAAAAGGCGAATTACATCGGCAAACTCGAGGAGCTCCCGGAAGGAGTACTGTGAAAGCCTTAAGGTCAACAAATAATGGCGTATCGCTCCTGGTGAACTAGCCAGAGTAAGCTTGTAGATGCGACTGTGGTAAAACGAGGAGCAAGTGGCAGGAGTAACTATGACTCTCTTAAGGTAGCCAAATTCCTCGTCAACAGGCGAATTCCAACGGCAAACTCGAGGAGCTCCCGGAAGGAGTACTGTGAAAGCCTTAAGGTCAACAAATAATGGCGTATCGCTCCTGGTGAACTGGCCAGAGTAAGCTTGTAGATGTGACTGTGTGAAACGGGGTGCAACTGGCAGGAGTAACTATGACTCTCTTAAGGTAGCCAAATGCCTCGTCAACAGGCGAAAAACATCGGCACTCTCGAGGAGCTCCCGGCAGGAGTACTGTGAAAGTCTTAAGGTCAACAAATAATGGTGTATCGCTTCTGGTGAACTAGCCAGAGTAAGCTTGTAGATGTGACTGTGGTAAAATGGGGAGCAAGTGGCAGGAGTAACTATGACTCTCTTAGGGTTGCCAAATGACTCGTCAAAAGGCGAATTACATCGGCAAACCCGAGGAGCTCCCGGAAGGAGTACTGTGAAAGTCTTAAGGTCAACAAATAATGGCGTATCGCATCTGGTGAGCTAGCCAGAGTAAGCTTGTAGATGCGACTGTGGTAAAACGAGGAGCAAGTGGCAGGAGTAACTATGACTGTCTTAAGGTAGCCAAATGCCTCGTCAACAGGCGAATTCCAACGGCAAACTCGAGGAGCTCCCGGAAGGAGTACTGTGAGAGCCTTAAGGTCAACAAATAATGGCGTATCGCTCCTGGTGAACTAGCCAGAGTAAGCTTGTAGATGCGACTGTGGTAAAACGAGGAGCAAGTGGCAGGAGTAACAATGACTCCCTTAAAGTAGCCAAATGCCTCGTCAACAGGCGAATTCCAACGGCAAACTCGAGGAGCTCCCGGCAGGAGTACTGTGAAAATCTTAAGGTCAACAAATAATGGCGTAATGCTCCTGGTGAACTAGCCAGAGTAAGCTTGTAGATGCGACTGTGGTAAAACGAGGAGCAAGTGGCAGGAGTAACTATGACTCTCTTAAGGTAGCCAAATGCCTCGTCAACAGGCGAATTGCAACGGCAAACTCGAGCAGCTCCCGGAAGGAGTACTGTGAAAGCCTTAAGGTCAACAAATAATGGCGTATCGCTCCTGGTGAACTAGCCAGAGTAAGCTTGTAGATGCGACTGTGGTAAAACGAGGAGCAAGTGGCAGGAGTAACTATGACTCTCTTAAGGTATCCAAATGCCTCGTCAACAGGCGAATTGCAACGGCAAACTCGAGCAGCTCCCGGCAGGAGTACTGTGAAAGTCTTAAGGTCAACAAATAATGGCGTATCGCTTCTGGTGAACTAGCCAGAGTAAGCTTGTAGATGTGACTGTGGTAAAATGGGGAGCAAGTGGCAGGAGTAACTATGACTCTCTTAGGGTTGCCAAATGACTCGTCAAAAGGCGAATTACATCGGCAAACTCGAGGAGCTCCCGGAAGGAGTACTGTGAAAGCCTTAAGGTCAACAAATAATGGCGTATCGCTCCTGGTGAACTAGCCAGAGTAAGCTTGTAGATGCGACTGTGGTAAAGCGAGGAGCAAGTGGCACGAGTAACTATGACTCTCTTAAGGTAGCCAAATGCCTCGTCAACAGGCGAATTCCAACGGCAAACTCGAGCAGCTCCCGGCAGGAGTACTGTGAAAGTCTTAAGGTCAACAAATAATGGCGTATCGCTTCTGGTGAACTAGCCAGAGTAAGCTTGTAGATGTGACTGTGGTAAAATGGGGAGCAAGTGGCAGGAGTAACTATGACTCTCTTAGGGTTGCCAAATGACTCGTCAAAAGGCGAATTACATCGGCAAACCCGAGGAGCTCCCGGAAGGAGTACTGTGAAAGTCTTAAGGTCAACAAATAATGGCGTATCGCATCTGGTGAACTAGCCAGAGTAAGCTTGTACATGCGACTGTGGTAAAACGAGGAGCAAGTGGCAGGAGTAACTATGACTCTCTTAAGGTAGCCAAATGCCTCGTCAACAGGCGAATTCCAACGGCAAACTCGAGGAGCTCCCGGAAGGAGTACTGTGAAAGCCTTAAGGTCAACAAATAATGGCGTATCGCTCCTGGTGAACTAGCCAGAGTAAGCTTGTAGATGCGACTGTGGTAAAACGAGGAGCAAGTGGCAGGAGTAACTATGACTCTCTTAAGGTAGCCAAATGCCTCGTCAACAGGCGAATTCGAACGGCAAACTCGAGGAGCTCCCGGCAGGAGTACTGTGAAAGTCTTAAGGTCAACAAATAATGGCGTATCGCTTCTGGTGAACTAGCCAGAGGAAGCTTGTAGATGCGACTGTGGTAAAACGAGGAGCAAGTGGCAGGAGTAACTATGACTCTCTTAAGGTAGCGAAATGCCTCGTCAACAGGCGAATTGCAACGGCAAACTCGAGCAGCTCCCGGAAGGAGTACTGTGAAAGCCTTAAGGTCAACAAATAATGGCGTATCGCTCCTGGTGAACTAGCCAGAGTAAGCTTGTAGATGCGACTGTGGTAAAACGAGGAGCAAGTGGCAGGAGTAACTATGACTCTCTTAAGGTAGCCAAATGCCTCGTCAACAGGCGAATTCCAACGGCAAACTCGAGCAGCTCCCGGCAGGAGTACTGTGAAAGTCTTAAGGTCAACAAATAATGGCGTATCGCTTCTGGTGAACTAGCCAGAGTAAGCTTGTAGATGTGACTGTGGTAAAATGGGGAGCAAGTGGCAGGAGTAACTATGACTCTCTTAGGGTTGCCAAATGACTCGTCAAAAGGCGAATTACATCGGCAAACCCGAGGAGCTCCCGGAAGGAGTACTGTGAAAGTCTTAAGGTCAACAAATAATGGCGTATCGCATCTGGTGAACTAGCCAGAGTAAGCTTGTACATGCGACTGTGGTAAAACGAGGAGCAAGTGGCAGGAGTAACTATGACTCTCTTAAGGTTGCCAAATGCCTCGTCAACAGGCGAATTCCAACGGCAAACTCGAGGAGCTCCCGGAAGGAGTACTGTGAAAGCCTTAAGGTCAACAAATAATGGCGTATCGCTCCTGGTGAACTAGCCAGAGTAAGCTTGTAGATGCGACTGTGGTAAAACGAGGAGCAAGTGGCAGGAGTAACTATGACTCTCTTAAGGTAGCCAAATGCCTCGTCAACAGGCGAATTCCAACGGCAAACTCGAGGAGCTCCCGGCAGGAGTACTGTGAAAGTCTTAAGGTCAACAAATAATGGCGTATCGCTTCTGGTGAACTAGCCAGAGGAAGCTTGTAGATGCGACTGTGGTAAAACGAGGAGCAAGTGGCAGGAGTAACTATGACTCTCTTAAGGTAGCGAAATGCCTCGTCAACAGGCGAATTGCAACGGCAAACTCGAGCAGCTCCCGGAAGGAGTACTGTGAAAGCCTTAAGGTCAACAAATAATGGCGTATCGCTCCTGGTGAACTGGCCAGAGTAAGCTTGTAGATGTGACTGTGTGAAACGGGGTGCAACTGGCAGGAGTAACTATGACTCTCTTAAGGTAGCCAAATGCCTCGTCAACAGGCGAAAAACATCGGCATTCTCGAGGAGCTCCCGGCAGGAGTACTGTGAAAGTCTTAAGGTCAACAAATAATGGTGTATCGCTTCTGGTGAACTAGCCAGAGTAAGCTTGTAGATGTGACTGTGGTAAAATGGGGAGCAAGTGGTAGGAGTAACTATGACTCTCTTAGGGTTGCCAAATGACTCGTCAAAAGGCGAATTACATCGGCAAACCCGAGGAGCTCCCGGAAGGGGTACTGTGAAAGTCTTAAGGTCAACAAATAATGGCGTATCGCTCCTGGTGAACTAGCCAGAGTAAGCTTGTAGATGCGACTGTGGTAAAACGAGGAGCAAGTGGCAGGAGTAACTATGACTCTCCTAAGGTAGCCAAATGCCTCGTCAACAGGCGAATTCCAACGGCAAACTCGAGCAGCTCCCAGCAGGAGTACTGTGAAAGTCTTAAGGTCAACAAATAATGGCGTATCGCTTCTGGTGAACTAGCCAGAGTAAGCTTGTAGATGTGACTGTGGTAAAATGGGGAGCAAGTGGCAGGAGTAACTATGACTCTCTTAGGGTTGCCAAATGACTCGTCAAAAGGCGAATTACATCGGCAAACCCGAGGAGCTCCCGGAAGGAGTACTGTGAAAGTCTTAAGGTCAACAAATAATGGCGTATCGCATCTGGTGAGCTAGCCAGAGTAAGCTTGTAGATGCGACTGTGGTAAAACGAGGAGCAAGTGGCAGGAGTAACTATGACTGTCTTAAGGTAGCCAAATGCCTCGTCAACAGGCGAATTCCAACGGCAAACTCGAGGAGCTCCCGGAAGGAGTACTGTGAGAGCCTTAAGGTCAACAAATAATGGCGTATCGCTCCTGGTGAACTAGCCAGAGTAAGCTTGTAGATGCGACTGTGGTAAAACGAGGAGCAAGTGGCAGGAGTAACTATGACTCCCTTAAAGTAGCCAAATGCCTCGTCAACAGGCGAATTCCAACGGCAAACTCGAGGAGCTCCCGGCAGGAGTACTGTGAAAATCTTAAGGTCAACAAATAATGGCGTAATGCTCCTGGTGAACTAGCCAGAGTAAGCTTGTAGATGCGACTGTGGTAAAAGGAGGAGCAAGTGGCAGGAGTAACTATGACTCTCTTAAGGTAGCCAAATGCCTTGTCAACAGGCGAATTGCAACGGCAAACTCGAGCAGCTCCCGGAAGGAGTACTGTGAAAGCCTTAAGGTCAACAAATAATGGCGTATCGCTCCTGGTGAACTAGCCAGAGTAAGCTTGTAGATGCGACTGTGGTAAAACGAGGAGCAAGTGGCAGGAGTAACTATGACTCTCTTAAGGTATCCAAATGCCTCGTCAACAGGCGAATTGCAACGGCAAACTCGAGCAGCTCCCGGCAGGAGTACTGTGAAAGTCTTAAGGTCAACAAATAATGGCGTATCGCTTCTGGTGAACTAGCCAGAGTAAGCTTGTAGATGTGACTGTGGTAAAATGGGGAGCAAGTGGCAGGAGTAACTATGACTCTCTTAGGGTTGCCAAATGACTCGTCAAAAGGCGAATTACATCGGCAAACTCGAGGAGCTCCCGGAAGGAGTACTGTGAAAGCCTTAAGGTCAACAAATAATGGCGTATCGCTCCTGGTGAACTAGCCAGAGTAAGCTTGTAGATGCGACTGTGGTAAAGCGAGGAGCAAGTGGCACGAGTAACTATGACTCTCTTAAGGTAGCCAAATGCCTCGTCAACAGGCGAATTCCAACGGCAAACTCGAGCAGCTCCCGGCAGGAGTACTGTGAAAGTCTTAAGGTCAACAAATAATGGCGTATCGCTTCTGGTGAACTAGCCAGAGTAAGCTTGTAGATGTGACTGTGGTAAAATGGGGAGCAAGTGGCAGGAGTAACTATGACTCTCTTAGGGTTGCCAAATGACTCGTCAAAAGGCGAATTACATCGGCAAACCCGAGGAGCTCCCGGAAGGAGTACTGTGAAAGTCTTAAGGTCAACAAATAATGGCGTATCGCATCTGGTGAACTAGCCAGAGTAAGCTTGTACATGCGACTGTGGTAAAACGAGGAGCAAGTGGCAGGAGTAACTATGACTCTCTTAAGGTAGCCAAATGCCTCGTCAACAGGCGAATTCCAACGGCAAACTCGAGGAGCTCCCGGAAGGAGTACTGTGAAAGCCTTAAGGTCAACAAATAATGGCGTATCGCTCCTGGTGAACTAGCCAGAGTAAGCTTGTAGATGCGACTGTGGTAAAACGAGGAGCAAGTGGCAGGAGTAACTATGACTCTCTTAAGGTAGCCAAATGCCTCGTCAACAGGCGAATTCGAATGGCAAACTCGAGGAGCTCCCGGCAGGAGTACTGTGAAAGTCTTACGGTCAACAAATAATGGCGTATCGCTTCTGGTGAACTAGCCAGAGGAAGCTTGTAGATGCGACTGTGGTAAAACGAGGAGCAAGTGGCAGGAGTAACTATGACTCTCTTAAGGTAGCGAAATGCCTCGTCAACAGGCGAATTGCAACGGCAAACTCGAGCAGCTCCCGGAAGGAGTACTGTGAAAGCCTTAAGGTCAACAAATAATGGCGTATCGCTCCTGGTGAACTAGCCAGAGTAAGCTTGTAGATGCGACTGTGGTAAAACGAGGAGCAAGTGGCAGGAGTAACTATGACTCTCTTAAGGTAGCCAAATGCCTCGTCAACAGGCGAATTCCAACGGCAAACTCGAGCAGCTCCCGGCAGGAGTACTGTGAAAGTCTTAAGGTCAACAAATAATGGCGTATCGCTTCTGGTGAACTAGCCAGAGTAAGCTTGTAGATGTGACTGTGGTAAAATGGGGAGCAAGTGGCAGGAGTAACTATGACTCTCTTAGGGTTGCCAAATGACTCGTCAAAAGGCGAATTACATCGGCAAACCCGAGGAGCTCCCGGAAGGAGTACTGTGAAAGTCTTAAGGTCAACAAATAATGGCGTATCGCATCTGGTGAACTAGCCAGAGTAAGCTTGTACATGCGACTGTGGTAAAACGAGGAGCAAGTGGCAGGAGTAACTATGACTCTCTTAAGGTTGCCAAATGCCTCGTCAACAGGCGAATTCCAACGGCAAACTCGAGGAGCTCCCGGAAGGAGTACTGTGAAAGCCTTAAGGTCAACAAATAATGGCGTATCGCTCCTGGTGAACTAGCCAGAGTAAGCTTGTAGATGCGACTGTGGTAAAACGAGGAGCAAGTGGCAGGAGTAACTATGACTCTCTTAAGGTAGCCAAATGCCTCGTCAACAGGCGAATTCGAACGGCAAACTCGAGGAGCTCCCGGCAGGAGTACTGTGAAAGTCTTAAGGTCAACAAATAATGGCGTATCGCTTCTGGTGAACTAGCCAGAGGAAGCTTGTAGATGCGACTGTGGTAAAACGAGGAGCAAGTGGCAGGAGTAACTATGACTCTCTTAAGGTAGCGAAATGCCTCGTCAACAGGCGAATTGCAACGGCAAACTCGAGCAGCTCCCGGAAGGAGTACTGTGAAAGCCTTAAGGTCAACAAATAATGGCGTATCGCTCCTGGTGAACTGGCCAGAGTAAGCTTGTAGATGTGACTGTGTGAAACGGGGTGCAACTGGCAGGAGTAACTATGACTCTCTTAAGGTAGCCAAATGCCTCGTCAACAGGCGAAAAACATCGGCATTCTCGAGGAGCTCCCGGCAGGAGTACTGTGAAAGTCTTAAGGTCAACAAATAATGGTGTATCGCTTCTGGTGAACTAGCCAGAGTAAGCTTGTAGATGTGACTGTGGTAAAATGGGGAGCAAGTGGCAGGAGTAACTATGACTCTCTTAGGGTTGCCAAATGACTCGTCAAAAGGCGAATTACATCGGCAAACCCGAGGAGCTCCCGGAAGGGGTACTGTGAAAGTCTTAAGGTCAACAAATAATGGCGTATCGCTCCTGGTGAACTAGCCAGAGTAAGCTTGTAGATGCGACTGTGGTAAAACGAGGAGCAAGTGGCAGGAGTAACTATGACTCTCCTAAGGTAGCCAAATGCCTCGTCAACAGGCGAATTCCAACGGCAAACTCGAGCAGCTCCCAGCAGGAGTACTGTGAAAGTCTTAAGGTCAACAAATAATGGCGTATCGCTTCTGGTGAACTAGCCAGAGTAAGCTTGTAGATGTGACTGTGGTAAAATGGGGAGCAAGTGGCAGGAGTAACTATGACTCTCTTAGGGTTGCCAAATGACTCGTCAAAAGGCGAATTACATCGGCAAACCCGAGGAGCTCCCGGAAGGAGTACTGTGAAAGTCTTAAGGTCAACAAATAATGGCGTATCGCTCCTGGTGAACTAGCCAGAGTAAGCTTGTAGATGCGACTGTGGTAAAACGAGGAGCAAGTGGCAGGAGTAACTATGACTCTCTTAAGGTAGCCAAATGCCTCGTCAACAGGCGAATTCCAACGGCAAACTCGAGCAGCTCCCGGCAGGAGTACGGTGAAAGTCTTAAGGTCAACAAATAATGGCGTATCGCTTCTGGTGAACTAGCCAGAGTAAGCTTGTAGATGTGACTGTGGTAAAATGGGGAGCAAGTGGCAGGAGTAACTATGACTCTCTTAGGGTTGCCAAATGACTCGTCAAAAGGCGAATTACATCGGCAAACTCGAGGAGCTCCCGGAAGGAGTACTGTGAAAGCCTTAAGGTCAACAAATAATGGCGTATCGCTCCTGGTGAACTAGCCAGAGTAAGCTTGTAGATGCGACTGTGATAAAACGAGGAGCAAGTGGCAGGAGTAACTATGACTCTCTTAAGGTAGCCAAATGCCTCGTCAACAGGCGAATTCCAACGGCAAACTCGAGGAGCTCCCGGAAGGAGTACTGTGAAAGCCTTAAGGTCAACAAATAATGGCGTATCGCTCCTGGTGAACTGGCCAGAGTAAGCTTGTAGATGTGACTGTGTGAAACGGGGTGCAACTGGCAGGAGTTACTATGACTCTCTTAAGGTAGCCAAATGCCTCGTCAACAGGCGAAAAACATCGGCATTCTCGAGGAGCTCCCGGCAGGAGTACTGTGAAAGTCTTAAGGTCAACAAATAATGGTGTATCGCTTCTGGTGAACTAGCCAGAGTAAGCTTGTAGATGTGACTGTGGTAAAATGGGGAGCAAGTGGCAGGAGTAACTATGACTCTCTTAGGGTTGCCAAATGACTCGTCAAAAGGCGAATTACATCGGCAAACCCGAGGAGCTCCCGGAAGGAGTACTGTGAAAGCCTTAAGGTCAACAAATAATGGCGTATCGCTCCTGGTGAACTAGCCAGAGTAAGCTTGTAGATGCGACTGTGGTAAAACGAGGAGCAAGTGGCAGGAGTAACTATGACTCTCTTAAGGTAGCCAAATGCCTCGTCAACAGGCGAATTCCAACGGCAAACTCGAGGAGCTCCCGGCAGGAGTACTGTGAAAATCTTAAGGTCAACAAATAATGGCGTAATGCTCCTGGTGAACTAGCCAGAGTAAGCTTGTCTATGCGACTGTGGTAAAAGGAGGAGCAAGTGGCAGGAGTAACTATGACTCTCTTAAGGTAGCCAAATGCCTCGTCAACAGGCGAATTGCAACGGCAAACTCGAGCAGCTCCCGGAAGGAGTACTGTGAAAGCCTTAAGGTCAACAAATAATGGCGTATCGCTCCTGGTGAACTAGCCAGAGTAAGCTTGTAGATGCGACTGTGGTAAAACGAGGAGCAAGTGGCAGGAGTAACTATGACTCTCTTAAGGTATCCAAATGCCTCGTCAACAGGCGAATTGCAACGGCAAACTCGAGCAGCTCCCGGCAGGAGTACTGTGAAAGTCTTAAGGTCAACAAATAATGGCGTATCGCTTCTGGTGAACTAGCCAGAGTAAGCTTGTAGATGTGACTGTGGTAAAATGGGGAGCAAGTGGCAGGAGTAACTATGACTCTCTTAGGGTTGCCAAATGACTCGTCAAAAGGCGAATTACATCGGCAAACTCGAGGAGCTCCCGGAAGGAGTACTGTGAAAGCCTTAAGGTCAACAAATAATGGCGTATCGCTCCTGGTGAACTAGCCAGAGTAAGCTTGTAGATGCGACTGTGGTAAAGCGAGGAGCAAGTGGCACGAGTAACTATGACTCTCTTAAGGTAGCCAAATGCCTCGTCAACAGGCGAATTCCAACGGCAAACTCGAGCAGCTCCCGGCAGGAGTACTGTGAAAGTCTTAAGGTGAACAAATAATGGCGTATCGCTTCTGGTGAACTAGCCAGAGTAAGCTTGTAGATGTGACTGTGGTAAAATGGGGAGCAAGTGGCAGGAGTAACTATGACTCTCTTTGGGTTGCCAAATGACTCGTCAAAAGGCGAATTACATCGGCAAACCCGAGGAGCTCCCGGAAGGAGTACTGTGAAAGTCTTAAGGTCAACAAATAATGGCGTATCGCATCTGGTGAACTAGCCAGAGTAAGCTTGTACATGCGACTGTGGTAAAACGAGGAGCAAGTGGCAGGAGTAACTATGACTCTCTTAAGGTAGCCAAATGCCTCGTCAACAGGCGAATTCCAACGGCAAACTCGAGGAGCTCCCGGAAGGAGTACTGTGAAAGCCTTAAGGTCAACAAATAATGGCGTATCGCTCCTGGTGAACTAGCCAGAGTAAGCTTGTAGATGCGACTGTGGTAAAACGAGGAGCAAGTGGCAGGAGTAACTATGACTCTCTTAAGGTAGCCAAATGCCTCGTCAACAGGCGAATTCGAACGGCAAACTCGAGGAGCTCCCGGCAGGAGTACTGTGAAAGTCTTAAGGTCAACAAATAATGGCGTATCGCTTCTGGTGAACTAGCCAGAGGAAGCTTGTAGATGCGACTGTGGTAAAACGAGGAGCAAGTGGCAGGAGTAACTATGACTCTCTTAAGGTAGCGAAATGCCTCGTCAACAGGCGAATTGCAACGGCAAACTCGAGCAGCTCCCGGAAGGAGTACTGTGAAAGCCTTAAGGTCAACAAATAATGGCGTATCGCTCCTGGTGAACTAGCCAGAGTAAGCTTGTAGATGCGACTGTGATAAAACGAGGAGCAAGTGGCAGGAGTAACTATGACTCTCTTAAGGTAGCCAAATGCCTCGTCAACAGGCGAATTCCAACGGCAAACTCGAGCAGCTCCCGGCAGGAGTACTGTGAAAGTCTTAAGGTCAACAAATAATGGCGTATCGCTTCTGGTGAACTAGCCAGAGTAAGCTTGTAGATGTGACTGTGGTAAAATGGGGAGCAAGTGGCAGGAGTAACTATGACTCTCTTAGGGTTGCCAAATGACTCGTCAAAAGGCGAATTACATCGGCAAACCCGAGGAGCTCCCGGAAGGAGTACTGTGAAAGTCTTAAGGTCAACAAATAATGGCGTATCGCATCTGGTGAACTAGCCAGAGTAAGCTTGTACATGCGACTGTGGTAAAACGAGGAGCAAGTGGCAGGAGTAACTATGACTCTCTTAAGGTAGCCAAATGCCTCGTCAACAGGCGAATTCCAACGGCAAACTCGAGGAGCTCCCGGAAGGAGTACTGTGAAAGCCTTAAGGTCAACAAATAATGGCGTATCGCTCCTGGTGAACTAGCCAGAGTAAGCTTGTAGATGCGACTGTGGTAAAACGAGGAGCAAGTGGCAGGAGTAACTATGACTCTCTTAAGGTAGCCAAATGCCTCGTCAACAGGCGAATTCGAACGGCAAACTCGAGGAGCTCCCGGCAGGAGTACTGTGAAAGTCTTAAGGTCAACAAATAATGGCGTATCGCTTCTGGTGAACTAGCCAGAGGAAGCTTGTAGATGCGACTGTGGTAAAACGAGGAGCAAGTGGCAGGAGTAACTATGACTCTCTTAAGGTAGCGAAATGCCTCGTCAACAGGCGAATTGCAACGGCAAACTCGAGCAGCTCCCGGAAGGAGTACTGTGAAAGCCTTAAGGTCAACAAATAATGGCGTATCGCTCCTGGTGAACTAGCCAGAGTAAGCTTGTAGATGCGACTGTGGTAAAACGAGGAGCAAGTGGCAGGAGTAACTATGACTCTCTTAAGGTAGCCAAATGCCTCGTCAACAGGCGAATTCCAACGGCAAACTCGAGCAGCTCCCGGCAGGAGTACTGTGAAAGTCTTAAGGTCAACAAATAATGGCGTATCGCTTCTGGTGAACTAGCCAGAGTAAGCTTGTAGATGTGACTGTGGTAAAATGGGGAGCAAGTGGCAGGAGTAACTATGACTCTCTTAGGGTTGCCAAATGACTCGTCAAAAGGCGAATTACATCGGCTAACTCGAGGAGCTCCCGGAAGGAGTACTGTGAAAGCCTTAAGGTCAACAAATAATGGCGTATCGCTCCTGGTGAACTAGCCAGAGTAAGCTTGTAGATGCGACTGTGGTAAAACGAGGAGCAAGTGGTAGGAGTAGCTATGACTCTCTTAAGGTAGCCAAATGCCTCGTCAACAGGCGAATTCCAACGGCAAACTCGAGCAGCTCCCGGCAGGAGTACTGTGAAAGTCTTAAGGTCAACAAATAATGGCGTATCGCTTCTGGTGAACTGGCCAGAGTAAGCTTGTAGATGTGACTGTGTGAAACGGGGTGCAACTGGCAGGAGTAACTATGACTCTCTTAAGGTAGCCAAATGCCTCGTCAACAGGCGAAAAACATCGGCATTCTCGAGGAGCTCCCGGCAGGAGTACTGTGAAAGTCTTAAGGTCAACAAATAATGGTGTATCGCTTCTGGTGAACTAGCCAGAGTAAGCTTGTAGATGTGACTGTGGTAAAATGGGGAGCAAGTGGCAGGAGTAACTATGACTCTCTTAGGGTTGCCAAATGACTCGTCAAAAGGCGAATTACATCGGCAAACCCGAGGAGCTCCCGGAAGGGGTACTGTGAAAGTCTTAAGGTCAACAAATAATGGCGTATCGCTCCTGGTGAACTAGCCAGAGTAAGCTTGTAGATGCGACTGTGGTAAAACGAGGAGCAAGTGGCAGGAGTAACTATGACTCTCTTAAGGTATCCAAATGCCTCGTCAACAGGCGAATTGCAACGGCAAACTCGAGCAGCTCCCGGCAGGAGTACTGTGAAAGTCTTAAGGTCAACAAATAATGGCGTATCGCTTCTGGTGAACTAGCCAGAGTAAGCTTGTAGATGTGACTGTGGTAAAATGGGGAGCAAGTGGCAGGAGTAACTATGACTCTCTTAGGGTTGCCAA
The DNA here is from genome assembly GCF_023898315.1 of Schistocerca nitens. Lineage (NCBI taxonomy): Eukaryota > Metazoa > Arthropoda > Insecta > Orthoptera > Acrididae > Schistocerca > Schistocerca nitens. The sequence goes on along the minus strand of NC_064619.1, from coordinate 676,410,056 downwards.
ATGACTCGTCAAAAGGCGAATTACATCGGCAAACTCGAGGAGCTCCCGGAAGGAGTACTGTGAAAGCCTTAAGGTCAACAAATAATGGCGTATCGCTCCTGGTGAACTAGCCAGAGTAAGCTTGTAGATGCGACTGTGGTAAAGCGAGGAGCAAGTGGCACGAGTAACTATGACTCTCTTAAGGTAGCCAAATGCCTCGTCAACAGGCGAATTCCAACGGCAAACTCGAGCAGCTCCCGGCAGGAGTACTGTGAAAGTCTTAAGGTGAACAAATAATGGCGTATCGCTTCTGGTGAACTAGCCAGAGTAAGCTTGTAGATGTGACTGTGGTAAAATGGGGAGCAAGTGGCAGGAGTAACTATGACTCTCTTAGGGTTGCCAAATGACTCGTCAAAAGGCGAATTACATCGGCAAACCCGAGGAGCTCCCGGAAGGAGTACTGTGAAAGTCTTAAGGTCAACAAATAATGGCGTATCGCATCTGGTGAACTAGCCAGAGTAAGCTTGTACATGCGACTGTGGTAAAACGAGGAGCAAGTGGCAGGAGTAACTATGACTCTCTTAAGGTAGCCAAATGCCTCGTCAACAGGCGAATTCCAACGGCAAACTCGAGGAGCTCCCGGAAGGAGTACTGTGAAAGCCTTAAGGTCAACAAATAATGGCGTATCGCTCCTGGTGAACTAGCCAGAGTAAGCTTGTAGATGCGACTGTGGTAAAACGAGGAGCAAGTGGCAGGAGTAACTATGACTCTCTTAAGGTAGCCAAATGCCTCGTCAACAGGCGAATTCGAACGGCAAACTCGAGGAGCTCCCGGCAGGAGTACTGTGAAAGTCTTAAGGTCAACAAATAATGGCGTATCGCTTCTGGTGAACTAGCCAGAGGAAGCTTGTAGATGCGACTGTGGTAAAAGGAGGAGCAAGTGGCAGGAGTAACTATGACTCTCTTAAGGTAGCCAAATGCCTCGTCAACAGGCGAATTGCAACGGCAAACTCGAGCAGCTCCCGGAAGGAGTACTGTGAAAGCCTTAAGGTCAACAAATAATGGCGTATCGCTCCTGGTGAACTAGCCAGAGTAAGCTTGTAGATGCGACTGTGGTAAAACGAGGAGCAAGTGGCAGGAGTAACTATGACTCTCTTAAGGTAGCCAAATGCCTCGTCAACAGGCGAATTCCAACGGCAAACTCGAGCAGCTCCCGGCAGGAGTACTGTGAAAGTCTTAAGGTCAACAAATAATGGCGTATCGCTTCTGGTGAACTAGCCAGAGTAAGCTTGTAGATGTGACTGTGGTAAAATGGGGAGCAAGTGGCAGGAGTAACTATGACTCTCTTAGGGTTGCCAAATGACTCGTCAAAAGGCGAATTACATCGGCAAACCCGAGGAGCTCCCGGAAGGAGTACTGTGAAAGTCTTAAGGTCAACAAATAATGGCGTATCGCATCTGGTGAACTAGCCAGAGTAAGCTTGTACATGCGACTGTGGTAAAACGAGGAGCAAGTGGCAGGAGTAACTATGACTCTCTTAAGGTAGCCAAATGCCTCGTCAACAGGCGAATTCCAACGGCAAACTCGAGGAGCTCCCGGAAGGAGTACTGTGAAAGCCTTAAGGTCAACAAATAATGGCGTATCGCTCCTGGTGAACTAGCCAGAGTAAGCTTGTAGATGCGACTGTGGTAAAACGAGGAGCAAGTGGCAGGAGTAACTATGACTCTCTTAAGGTAGCCAAATGCCTCGTCAACAGGCGAATTCGAACGGCAAACTCGAGGAGCTCCCGGCAGGAGTACTGTGAAAGTCTTAAGGTCAACAAATAATGGCGTATCGCTTCTGGTGAACTAGCCAGAGGAAGCTTGTAGATGCGACTGTGGTAAAACGAGGAGCAAGTGGCAGGAGTAACTATGACTCTCTTAAGGTAGCCAAATGCCTCGTCAACAGGCGAATTGCAACGGCAAACTCGAGCAGCTCCCGGAAGGAGTACTGTGAAAGCCTTAAGGTCAACAAATAATGGCGTATCGCTCCTGGTGAACTAGCCAGTGTAAGCTTGTAGATGCGACTGTGGTAAAACGAGGAGCAAGTGGCAGGAGTAACTATGACTCTCTTAAGGTAGCCAAATGCCTCGTCAACAGGCGAATTCCAACGGCAAACTCGAGCAGCTCCCGGCAGGAGTACTGTGAAAGTCTTAAGGTCAACAAATAATGGCGTATCGCTTCTGGTGAACTAGCCAGAGTAAGCTTGTAGATGTGACTGTGGTAAAATGGGGAGCAAGTGGCAGGAGTAACTATGACTCTCTTAGAGTTGCCAAATGACTCGTCAAAAGGCGAATTACATCGGCTAACTCGAGGAGCTCCCGGAAGGAGTACTGTGAAAGCCTTACGGTCAACAAATAATGGCGTATCGCTCCTGGTGAACTAGCCAGAGTAAGCTTGTAGATGCGACTGTGGTAAAACGAGGAGCAAGTGGTAGGAGTAGCTATGACTCTCTTAAGGTAGCCAAATGCCTCGTCAACAGGCGAATTCCAACGGCAAACTCGAGCAGCTCCCGGCAGGAGTACTGTGAAAGTCTTAAGGTCAACAAATAATGGCGTATCGCTTCTGGTGAACTGGCCAGAGTAAGCTTGTAGATGTGACTGTGTGAAACGGGGTGCAACTGGCAGGAGTAACTATGACTCTCTTAAGGTAGCCAAATGCCTCGTCAACAGGCGAAAAACATCGGCATTCTCGAGGAGCTCCCGGCAGGAGTACTGTGAAAGTCTTAAGGTCAACAAATAATGGTGTATCGCTTCTGGTGAACTAGCCAGAGTAAGCTTGTAGATGTGACTGTGGTAAAATGGGGAGCAAGTGGCAGGAGTAACTATGACTCTCTTAGGGTTGCCAAATGACTCGTCAAAAGGCGAATTACATCGGCAAACCCGAGGAGCTCCCGGAAGGGGTACTGTGAAAGTCTTAAGGTCAACAAATAATGGCGTATCGCTCCTGGTGAACTAGCCAGAGTAAGCTTGTAGATGCGACTGTGGTAAAACGAGGAGCAAGTGGCAGGAGTAACTATGACTCTCCTAAGGTAGCCAAATGCCTCGTCAACAGGCGAATTCCAACGGCAAACTCGAGCAGCTCCCAGCAGGAGTACTGTGAAAGTCTTAAGGTCAACAAATAATGGCGTATCGCTTCTGGTGAACTAGCCAGAGTAAGCTTGTAGATGTGACTGTGGTAAAATGGGGAGCAAGTGGCAGGAGTAACTATGACTCTCTTAGGGTTGCCAAATGACTCGTCAAAAGGCGAATTACATCGGCAAACCCGAGGAGCTCCCGGAAGGAGTACTGTGAAAGTCTTAAGGTCAACAAATAATGGCGTATCGCTCCTGGTGAACTAGCCAGAGTAAGCTTGTAGATGCGACTGTGGTAAAACGAGGAGCAAGTGGCAGGAGTAACTATGACTCTCTTAAGGTAGCCAAATGCCTCGTCAACAGGCGAATTCCAACGGCAAACTCGAGCAGCTCCCGGCAGGAGTACGGTGAAAGTCTTAAGGTCAACAAATAATGGCGTATCGCTTCTGGTGAACTAGCCAGAGGAAGCTTGTAGATGCGACTGTGGTAAAACGAGGAGCAAGTGGCAGGAGTAACTATGACTCTCTTAAGGTAGCGAAATGCCTCGTCAACAGGCGAATTGCAACGGCAAACTCGAGCAGCTCCCGGAAGGTGTACTGTGAAAGCCTTAAGGTCAACAAATAATGGCGTATCGCTCCTGGTGAACTAGCCAGAGTAAGCTTGTAGATGCGACTGTGGTAAAACGAGGAGCAAGTGGCAGGAGTAACTATGACTCTCTTAAGGTAGCCAAATGCCTCGTCAACAGGCGAATTCCAACGGCAAACTCGAGCAGCTCCCGGCAGGAGTACTGTGAAAGTCTTAAGGTCAACAAATAATGGCGTATCGCTTCTGGTGAACTAGCCAGAGTAAGCTTGTAGATGTGACTGTGGTAAAATGGGGAGCAAGTGGCAGGAGTAACTATGACTCTCTTAGGGTTGCCAAATGACTCGTCAAAAGGCGAATTACATCGGCTAACTCGAGGAGCTCCCGGAAGGAGTACTGTGAAAGCCTTAAGGTCAACAAATAATGGCGTATCGCTCCTGGTGAACTAGCCAGAGTAAGCTTGTAGATGCGACTGTGGTAAAACGAGGAGCAAGTGGTAGGAGTAGCTATGACTCTCTTAAGGTAGCCAAATGCCTCGTCAACAGGCGAATTCCAACGGCAAACTCGAGCAGCTCCCGGCAGGAGTACTGTGAAAGTCTTAAGGTCAACAAATAATGGCGTATCGCTTCTGGTGAACTGGCCAGAGTAAGCTTGTAGATGTGACTGTGTGAAACGGGGTGCAACTGGCAGGAGTAACTATGACTCTCTTAAGGTAGCCAAATGCCTCGTCAACAGGCGAAAAACATCGGCATTCTCGAGGAGCTCCCGGAAGGGGTACTGTGAAAGTCTTAAGGTCAACAAATAATGGCGTATCGCTCCTGGTGAACTAGCCAGAGTAAGCTTGTAGATGCGACTGTGGTAAAACGAGGAGCAAGTGGCAGGAGTAACTATGACTCTCCTAAGGTAGCCAAATGCCTCGTCAACAGGCGAATTCCAACGGCAAACTCGAGCAGCTCCCAGCAGGAGTACTGTGAAAGTCTTAAGGTCAACAAATAATGGCGTATCGCTTCTGGTGAACTAGCCAGAGTAAGCTTGTAGATGTGACTGTGGTAAAATGGGGAGCAAGTGGCAGGAGTAACTATGACTCTCTTAGGGTTGCCAAATGACTCGTCAAAAGGCGAATTACATCGGCAAACCCGAGGAGCTCCCGGAAGGAGTACTGTGAAAGTCTTAAGGTCAACAAATAATGGCGTATCGCTCCTGGTGAACTAGCCAGAGGAAGCTTGTAGATGCGACTGTGGTAAAACGAGGAGCAAGTGGCAGGAGTAACTATGACTCTCTTAAGGTAGCCAAATGCCTCGTCAACAGGCGAATTCCAACGGCAAACTCGAGCAGCTCCCGGCAGGAGTACGGTGAAAGTCTTAAGGTCAACAAATAATGGCGTATCGCTTCTGGTGAACTAGCCAGAGTAAGCTTGTAGATGTGACTGTGGTAAAATGGGGAGCAAGTGGCAGGAGTAACTATGACTCTCTTAGGGTTGCCAAATGACTCGTCAAAAGGCGAATTACATCGGCAAACTCGAGGAGCTCCCGGAAGGAGTACTGTGAAAGCCTTAAGGTCAACAAATAATGGCGTATCGCTCCTGGTGAACTAGCCAGAGTAAGCTTGTAGATGCGACTGTGATAAAACGAGGAGCAAGTGGCAGGAGTAACTATGACTCTCTTAAGGTAGCCAAATTCCTCGTCAACAGGCGAATTCCAACGGCAAACTCGAGGAGCTCCCGGAAGGAGTACTGTGAAAGCCTTAAGGTCAACAAATAATGGCGTATCGCTCCTGGTGAACTGGCCAGAGTAAGCTTGTAGATGTGACTGTGTGAAACGGGGTGCAACTGGCAGGAGTTACTATGACTCTCTTAAGGTAGCCAAATGCCTCGTCAACAGGAGAAAAACATCGGCATTCTCGAGGAGCTCCCGGCAGGAGTACTGTGAAAGTCTTAAGGTCAACAAATAATGGTGTATCGCTTCTGGTGAACTAGCCAGAGTAAGCTTGTAGATGTGACTGTGGTAAAATGGGGAGCAAGTGGCAGGAGTAACTATGACTCTCTTAGGGTTGCCAAATGACTCGTCAAAAGGCGAATTACATCGGCAAACCCGAGGAGCTCCCGGAAGGAGTACTGTGAAAGTCTTAAGGTCAACAAATAATGGCGTATCGCATCTGGTGAACTAGCCAGAGTAAGCTTGTAGATGCGACTGTGGTAAAACGAGGAGCAAGTGGCAGGAGTAACTATGACTCTCTTAAGGTAGCCAAATGCCTCGTCAACAGGCGAATTCCAACGGCAAACTCGAGGAGCTCCCGGAAGGAGTACTGTGAAAGCCTTAAGGTCAACAAATAATGGCGTATCGCTCCTGGTGAACTAGCCAGAGTAAGCTTGTAGATGCGACTGTGCTAAAACGAGGAGAAACTGGCAGGATTAACTATGACTCTCTTAAGGTAGCCAAATGCCTCGTAAACAGGCGAATCCCAACGGCAAACTCGAGCAGCTCCCGGCAGGAGTACTGTGAAAGTCTTAAGGTCAACAAATAATGGCGTATCGCTTCTGGTGAACTAGCCAGAGTAAGCTTGTAGATGTGACTGTGGTAAAATGGGGAGCAAGTGGCAGGAGTAACTATGACTCTCTTAGGGTTGCCAAATGACTCGTCAAAAGGCGAATTACATCGGCAAACTCGAGGAGCTCCCGGAAGGAGTACTGTGAAAGCCTTAAGGTCAACAAATAATGGCGTATCGCTCCTGGTGAACTAGCCAGAGTAAGCTTGTAGATGCGACTGTGGTAAAACGAGGAGCAAGTGGCAGGAGTAACTATGACTCTCTTAAGGTAGCCAAATTCCTCGTCAACAGGCGAATTCCAACGGCAAACTCGAGGAGCTCCCGGAAGGAGTACTGTGAAAGCCTTAAGGTCAACAAATAATGGCGTATCGCTCCTGGTGAACTGGCCAGAGTAAGCTTGTAGATGTGACTGTGTGAAACGGGGTGCAACTGGCAGGAGTAACTATGACTCTCTTAAGGTAGCCAAATGCCTCGTCAACAGGCGAAAAACATCGGCATTCTCGAGGAGCTCCCGGCAGGAGTACTGTGAAAGTCTTAAGGTCAACAAATA